>NC_138050.1:45346045-45996551 GCF_964194185.1 Rhinolophus hipposideros | reverse complement strand
AGGAAAAGGGGGATCCTTGGTGATGAAAAACTTGCAAACCACTGCTGTATAGCCTGTTTGACTTTATCTTCACTGAAAAAGTAATGATAATGTAATCACCTACTTGAGCAAATGGGATCCTTTTGCTTTTTTGTATTCTTTTATGGGAAGAAAAAAGTACTGATCAACATATTGGCTATTTTCACTCTTGCTAAATTTTTTATAAGGGGATTTAGTTAACTGTGGCACTGGATTAAAATACAAAGATGACCATTGCTTGCTTTCTTAGCTCTCTTAAGGAGAAAAGAAAGTAAGGTGCTACATATTTCTTTGAAAATGTGCTCTCAGATCTACTCCGTCTAAAGATTTCATGCATCTGTTTTGTCATATGTTAAAGAGTGTTAGCTGCCTACTAAACTGATACTTCAATAGCCCACATTTTAGAGGAGTAAAGAGTACAGTAATGTTTCTCTTACGACTCAAAAGCCCTGAGTTTCTGGTCACCAAAGCCCTGGAAAGCTAAGTAGCAAAATCTGTTCCTTTGCTTTCTATTTTAATCCATCACCATAGATATGACTCAGTCCCTTTGTTATTTTCCCCCAATTTGAATCAAATTTAATGCACTTAAAAGATAACTTTCTGCTTTTTCTTTTTCTCTTTCCTCTTTTCTCAGTTATTAAGACTGTTTATTTGTTTCAAGGTGGAAGATTGCTCTGCTGTGAATCGTGCCCTGCTTCCTTCCACCCGGAATGCCTGAGCATAGAAATGCCAGAAGGCTGCTGGAATTGTAATGACTGTAAAGCTGGCAAGAAACTACATTACAAGCAGATTGTTTGGGTCAAATTGGGAAATTACAGGCAAGTTTTTCCAAGGATAAAGAGGAAGTATTCAATCATTGTTCAGATATAGGTTCATAATCTGTATACAAAGTAGTCAGGAGATAGATAGAATAGCACGGAGCTACTACCTTAAAAAAGAGAAGAAAATAAACGTATTTTGAGTCTGTTTTTTTAGAGGATTGGGAAGGTTAGTTGTAGGATTTATTTTTTGGATTGGTTGGTTGACTTTTGTTTTTAAGTTCTGAAAGTTGTTTTATATTAGTGACTGTGTACTCCTAGATTTTAGAATAAAAGGTCTTATGTGAATAGTAGGGAAGATGTTTTCTTTGTGTCCTGATTAGATTTATGTTGATTTCTGATTTCTAATAAAGTCAAGAGTCTATTTCCTGGCCAAAGTAGCTCTCTTTGCCCCTAAATCTGGTGCATTTTAGTTCTAGTAGAAGCTCTAAACTGAAAAAAAGAGCTTTTTAGGATGTAAAGAGAGATTATTTCATTAAGAGCTTTTAGTTCTTAAGGGGATGAAGTATGAAATGTGATTGCCACTATTTTAGTAAGGCTTTCTCCTTTTAAGAAGCCTATTTTTAACAAGCCTTCGCTGACCAGGAATAGCGATATATTTTTTAAAACTCTGCGTTCTACATTTTGAGGCATATGTTTATCATTTTACTAAGAAAATAGATGCTATTTAAGAGAGTGCAATAGAGTCCTGCTTTTCAGTTAGAATCGTAAGTAAGATATATTTCTATAGAATTTCAAACATTGTAATTTTTTTAAAAGGGGCTATGTTATTTTCTCTGTTTTAAATAATTATTTTTGTTACTTTGTTTTTAATCTGAGATAAGAGCCATTGAGGTTGAGAAGCTACCCCCTTACTTTTTTTAAAACATATGATAGGAAATCTCCAAGTCCTAAAAAATATTGACAATTTGAATACATAAACAATTTTATACTGTATTGCAAACAATAGCATAAAGTTTTATTTTTTTTATCTACTCAAAATTCTTATCTGTTTATACTATATTAGGGTTTTGGAAAGAGTGGATATATTTTGTAGTTTCATAAATTCTTCTGGTTTTATTTGTCAGTAGCATAAATTTTTAAAAAGCAAATGTCAAACCAGGGGAAAGTGTTTGCTCTTCTACTTTCAATAAGAAAAGACAAATACCTAGAAAAAGGGATGAAGAAGGGAAAGAGCCAGTTGACAGAAGCATACCAGATAGAAAATAAACATGTAAAAAACTGCCCAGTCTCACTAAAAATAAATGTACATTAAAAGCAAAGATTTTTTTTTTCAATTAACAGATTGGCAAAGATTTAAAAGAGTAATGATTTTGCGACTGGGGAGGGCATAGGGAAACAAGTGCTCCCTGTAAGGCAGTCTGGCATCATGTATTAAAATTATAACTCTATATGCTCCTTTACCCAGCACTTCTCTGTCAAGGAATTTATCTAAGGAAAAATTGGACAAGAAGGCAAAAATGTATTTTAGAGGGGTGTTCGTTGCAGTATTATTCCTAATTGTAAAAATTTGAAATAACCCAAATGCTCAGTCAGAGGATTTGTCAAATTATTGTATACCCATATTGTAAAATACTTTGAAGCCAATAAAAGAATAATGCAGGTCTATATAGTAACATGAGATGATATCCACGATATATAGTTGAATTTAGAGAGCATGTTAAACAGTATCTTTTATGTGTTTAAATACATAAATATATACATACATTATCTTTCCATGTGTTTATGTAATTTTTAAAAATTGTAGATCTAGAATAATATGTTTTCAATACCTGGAAAGAAATATATCTAATGTTAGTAGTCTGAGGCATGAGATACAAGAGGAGGCATTTTCAATTTTTCTGTTACACATTTCTGCATTGCTTTAATTTTTAAAAGAAACACACACACACACACACACACACACACACACTGCTTTTATAATTAAAAATATATCTCTTTTGGGGTCGGGAGGGGTGTGGGTTTGATAGTTAAAAAGACATTCCTGGAAAAGAAATATCTAAAACCGTGTAAGAAGGCTTCAGATCTTCAAATAAATTTCAGAATATTTCCTTTTTATTTAATTTTTTTGGCTTTAAAAAAAATACGTAGTTGACATAACGTGTTAGTTTCACGTGTACAACATGAGTCAATATTATTTGTATATATTGCACAATGATCACAGTAAATCTAGTAAATATCCATCACCTCACATGGTTTCTTATGATGAGAAAAATTCTCTTATAATGAGAATTTTAAAGATCTACTCTCTTAGCAACTTTCAAATATGCAATACAGTATGATTATAGTCACCATGGTGTACATGACATATTTCCTTTTTTTAAAAAGTTATGAATATGAAATCTTTGCCTTAACTTTCATGCTCAAGTTTTAATCACATTGCAGTTTAAAGAAGCCCAAAGCCGTGCTCCAGTTCACAGTCCAGTGATTTTATATGCAGGTCAGATTCTTGCAAGTTTTGCAAAGACTTTCACCCATGAACTAATTCTTAATGTATTTTTTTTCCAGTCAGCCCAGCTGGGCCACATGAAGCTGTTTCTTTTCAATAACTAGTTACTGTAATGTGGTGCTTCCTGGGGGAAATACGAGGACCTGGAAAAGCCTCTGGCAGAGAGTGTGCCTCTTCGTAATTGACCTAGTGAATGCAGTTCTCATGTATATATTAAATACCTTAAAATGCTTTAGAAATAACCATTTCCTAGCCTACTTTGAGGGGAAACCAAATACTCACTACACAAAATAGCGTTGTTTTGTTTGAATAATTTGAGCACAGACTCTCACCCACATGTCTAATTAATTCTTAGCGAAACAGCAGGATATCTATTAGATGAAGCATGCTCAAGTTCTGCACTGTAATTCTGGGGTGTGACCATGCTATAAGAAACTGAAAATATTTGTTTTTATGTATTTACTGTTCATATTGATGATTTTACATACTACGAAAGCTTCACACTTTTAATTCCTGACTTGCCCTATTGCTGGAAACTGTCAAATGTGCCTCACAGATGGTTTCCTTTAGTGATTGCTGTGGTATTCCGTCATTATTGCATGAAACAGTTGTTTCATTCTGTCCTACAGCCCATGTTTATTATGATCTAAGATGAATTAGATTCTGAAATGTACTGATATAAACCTAGTACATTTGACCAAGAAGTATTTACCCTGGTTGATTAGAGAGTCAGAAAATGCTGATTTGAATAGGAGTGGTCATTCTTTACTATAGCAGTGGTTTATTCTCAAATAATTCCCTTGACGACTAGAAATAAATTTTTACGCTTTGAAAAACAATGTTGGTTTTAAGAATGCCAAGTTTTGGGAAAAACATGACTTTTCTAGGATTGAAACTGGGTTTGGAATAGTATTGGTAAATTCTAAGTCTTAAGTTGGATAGCGGGTTCATTGTTATTTTATTATTACGTTCTATAGCATATATTTTCCTAGTATATTCTTTTGTAAATACCAAATATTAATTTTTTTAAAAGAAACAAACTAGATTGGGCATTTAGGGCCTAGTTTATTTAGTCTGTGTTCATCATTTCATTAATGAATTTGTTAATATATTTTTTAATGATGTGCGGTTTGGACAGGGTTAAAGATAAACAAAATATTTTTGTGTCCTTAGAGTCTGAATGAAAATTGCAAAGTACAAAACCTTTTTTTCCGCTCCTGTCAGTCACGTAAAGAGTAGTGTGGTTTTCATCCTCTTGTCTAAAACTGCTTTTGTTTTCAGGTGGTGGCCAGCAGAGATCTGCAATCCCAGGTCTGTGCCACTGAACATCCAGGGCCTTAAGCACGACGTGGGGGACTTCCCTGTGTTCTTCTTTGGTTCTCACGACTACTATTGGGTGCACCAGGGCAGAGTGTTCCCTTATGTTGAAGGAGACAAAAACTTTGCTGAGGGACAGACTAGTATTAACAAGACCTTCAAAAAAGGTAAGTTGGGTGATATTTACCGTGGCTCAAAACTAAGACTCTGGGGTTGATGTTTCATGATCTCCTAACTTGCATATGAAATGTTTCTGGTATTAGAGAATTTTCACCAGGCCTTATGATCCAGGGTCCATACGCCTCTAATCCCGTTAGAACCATATCAGAATCTAATCAATTAGAAAAATACATTTCAGCATAGTAGGCTCTGCTTTGTATGTGAAAGGAGTTTCTTCAGTGATCTTCCTACAAACGGGTTTTTCTGGGAGTAGTCTTCATCAAGTGAAGCTCCTTTAGCTCAGAAGAGTGGTAAAAGCTTCCCTTGAAGAGCCTTACAACTGTTTTTGCCACAAGTTACCAGGAAGTTTGGTTTTCTGGGTAAGAGTAAAATGAATGTAAATCTAGTTCGAGGTAAAATGGTTCTCTTGGGTTCACATGGAAACCTCTGATCATTGAAGTAGGACCTCTTTTCCGAGGCAGCAGCTTGCACAGAGCAGTGTTCAGCCATAAATGAGTCATATCCTATTTCAGTGTTACTCTACCCTGGTGGTAAATGATTATTTCCAGAATATAATTTTAAAAAGAAAACTTCAGGCTAGATTCAGTGCATTGGAGAAGAAGTGTAAAACTACTCTCATAAGGGTTTTTGTTTGTTTTTTGGTATTTACATACTTTGTTTGGTCTTATTGGCAGCACTGGAAGAAGCTGCAAAACGTTTCCAGGAATTGAAAGCACAAAGAGAAAGTAAAGAAGCAATAGAGCTTGAAAAAAATTCAAGAAAACCTCCTCCTTACAAACACATCAAAGTGAGTGAGTCTTTACCCATGAAAACATTGGTATTTGACAGGCAAGATGAAATGCGGTACTCTCTTAGTAGTTACAAGGCCCTTTTGACTTGTGAAAACTTTTGCTGATTACCACCCTGTCTTATGTAAAACAAATTGAGTTTTTGTTGGAAGCATCAAATGGAAGCCGGAGTTGTGTGCTGCAAGGCTGAGGTCTTGGATAAGCCTGCCTGTACTTAGGAGCAGTATGTTTGATGGAAAATCCTGTTTCTGCTGTACCAGGTTATCCTGTAATCAAACGAGAATTGAGATAGTTAGCCCTTGTCTTCCAGACAGCCCACAGTTGTTTTCAGTTATGAAATTTCGATCAACTAGTAGAAGGAGAAATACACAGGATAAATAAGTGAGAATTTACATCAGGTCCTGATATTTTTGTCAACTAAAAAGAGGTAGTTATTATTCTGAGCTTATTCTTGGGGAAATTACAACTAGGAGAAAGTACCTTTCTCAGAGTCATGCCACAAGACAGTAGCAGAGCCCAGAACAGCATGTACGTTTCTGATGTTCCTGTTCAAATTTTTCCCTCTCATTTGTGATTTTGTTTTCTAGGCTAACAAAGTAATAGGAAAGGTACAGATCCAGGTTGCAGACCTGTCCGAGATTCCCCGCTGTAACTGCAAGCCAGCTGATGAAAACCCTTGCGGCTTGGAATCAGCGTGTCTCAACAGAATGTTGCAGTATGAGTGTCACCCGCAGGTGTGTCCAGCTGGAGACCGTTGCCAGAACCAGTGCTTCACAAAGAGGCTCTACCCTGATGCAGAAATCATCAAAACCGAGCGAAGAGGCTGGGGCCTCAGGACCAAAAGGAGTATTAAGAAGGTAGCATGGGACGGGGGAGGGCAGAGGTGGAGTGGAAAAGACCAGGACCTATGCCTCGTAGAGATGCTTCAGTAGGGATAAAACATATAGGGACTATGGCAGAATCTTGAAACTTCCCAAGTTGAGAGTTTGGTACTTCTTAAGCAAAGAAGAAACAGTAGGAAGAGGTAATGATAAAATACACATAAACTTTGAGTGTCTTATGATCAGTCATTAAAAAGGAGAAAGGGACATTCGTCATTTTCTATTTGAAGTATTTTTTTACTTGCTTAAGCAAAGTAGATTTAAAAGACTTAGTAAAGGCAAAATAGTAAAATTAAGAATGTACTAAGGTAGAAACTAGCAAACCTGAGATCTTGCTCCAACATCATTATCCATTAGCCAGGGACCATGCCCAAGGCGGTTAACCTCCCCGAGCCTCAGTTTCCTCATCTCTAATATGGACAGAGTAATTCCTGCCCTATATACTTAAGGTTGTTGTTGGTCTCAGATTAGATTATATATACAAAAGCAACTGCGAAAAGTTGAGATCTTTAACCCTTTATCTTCATTCTTATACTTTGAGGCAATTTTTCAAAGTGGTCTCTGTTTAACACAAGAAATGCATACCCATTGCAGAAAAATTTTTAAATGCAAGTAACTCAAAGAAGAATGAAAATCACCAGTAAATCCTACTATTCAAACAGTGGCTCTCAAACTTTAGAGATCCTGAGAATCTCCCTTAGTCCTTGTTAAAAACAGTGTCTTAGTGAAATATCCGGGACAGAATAATCTGCATTTTAAAACAAGTCTCCTGCCCTGCTCCCATTTTTATGCCCACCCCATGCTTGCTTAGTGCCAATATATAGAACACGGAGAGATATTCACTGAGAGAAGATGGACCTAGTCAGAATTTTAAATTACTCTTGACATAGTTCTACATTTTTTAAAATCACCTTTATAATGAAAGAAAATCAAACAATACGAAAAAGATAATAGAGTGAAATTCCTCCTTCATCCCTTCATTCTTGGTCTCCTCACCACAGATGACTGTTGTTAATAGGTTGCTATATAGCCTTTTAGAACTTTTTCTATGCAGTTATAAACATAAATGCATTTATAAATACATATTCATATATTCCATATTTGTAGGGTTTTTAAAACAAGTATGATCATATGTATTTTTTTTCCCATTTAATATATCATAAGTATATCTTTATGGCGTTACGTACAGATTTCACCTCATTGCTGTTAAGTCTCATTTTATTCCATAATAAATGTACCACAATTTAACGTATTTTCCAATAAATTTAAATTTATTTATATTTGTATATATACACACACATACTTAATTCTGTAGTAAACCTTTTTTTTTTTTTTTTTTTGCCATGGACGTGGGCTTTATTTGGGAACTGTTGGACAAAGGTGGGGAGGGAGCTAGGATGGGTGGGTAGATGGGGGAGGGGCTTCTCAACTTGCTGTTTAATTTAGTGCATGTTGCCTGGAGATTAGGATGACTGAGAACAGCTGTAGAAGTGAGAGGAGAGGAAAAGGGAAAGTCATGAAATGGACACTTTCCTTAGGGAAGGAAGCTAGGACCAGGATATGGGATTGGGGGTAGGGAGGGATGGCACCTTTCATATACTGAGATTCAGCCAGTCACTGCTTGCTGCCAGCTTCCCCAACCCCCCGGCCCCATCCTAACTCTGGGCCCAGGTTCCTGCCCTGCTAGCTCCCTCAGCTTCTTGTAGAGAAGAGGGGAATGAGGATGTGGGGAATGGCAGCACCCTCTGCCTCCGGCTCTCTTGCCCAGGAGAACTGCTCACTCAGCCTGCCCTGAAGTCCCAGCCAGAGTTAGGAGATCAGGAAGCCCCGGTGCAGGCAGGGGAACAGTTGTGCCCTCATCACCCCTCTGACACTGCCCCACCCAGCCCCTCACATGAGGTTGCAGCTCTTGGCTCAATCCTCGTGTATCTCGCCTGGTCTGGCCATCCTGCCAGCTGAGCAGATCGCTGCAGTCCCCAGCGTGAGTCAGTACGGTGAAGCTGCCTATGGCTGTGGCCAAGGGAGGCCACTGTGGCCACATGGAAAACATCCCTGACGCTGCGCTCAGAGGACCGGGAAGAGCACTCCACATAGGACATGGCTGCTTGGCCAGCACAGTGCCCTGAAAGGATGGAGTAAGTCAAGGGACCAGGTCAGAGGCCAGGGAAAGGGATGAGCAAAGTAGGGTGTTTTCAAACCACAGATTGAGAGGGTCAGAGGTCTAGGGTCAGAGGTCTAGGCTGGGACTAGGTTAGGGTCAACGGTCCTACCTGCTCATATGGAGCACGGATAAGCCTCTGCTTGGACAGCTCCCTCAGGGTGGCCAGGTGGGTCCACATGTCCAGTTTACAGCCAACCGGCACAACCTTGGCACTGGGCAAAAAGCCTGAGTCTCCCCTTGTCACTTCTTGAGGACACTGTCCAGAGTGTCTGGTCGGCTAATGTTCAAAGCAGACGGGCACAGCATCTGAATCGGGATAAGCCAGGGGCCTGAAGTTATCCTAGAAAGAGGAACCTGAAGTATTCCACATGTTGAGCTCAGTGCGTCACTTACCATCTCCAAGCCCCTGGTGCAGTTCTCAGACACGGTCGGGACATAACTCCCGAGTTGGAAGTCCTGGGTGGACACCTGCAGCAGTGCTGTCTTGCCGCACTCCGTGTGCCCCCACGATCTTGCAGCAGCCTCTCTGCCCCTCCGTGGTGCTGCCTACGCCACACACACCCCCGTGCAGCCTGCCTACACACACATACCCGTGCAGCCTGCCTACACACCCCCGTGCAGCACCCCCGTGCAGCCTGCCTACACACCCCCGTGCAGCCTGCCTACACACACACACACACATACCCGTGCAGCCTGCCTACACACACACACACACATACCCGTGCAGCCTGCCTACACACACACACACCTGTGCAGCCTGCCTACACACACACACGTGCAGCCTGCCTACACACACACACACCTGTGCAGCCTGCCTACACATACACCCGTGCAGCCTGCCTACACACACATACCCGTGCAGCCTGCCTACACACACACACACACCTGTGCAGCCTGCCTACACACACATACCCGTGCAGCCTGCCTACACACACACACACACACGTGCAGCCTGCCTACACACAAACACACACATGTGCAGCCTGCCTACACACACACACGTGCAGCCTGCCTACACAAACACACGTGCAGCCTGCCTACACACACACACACCTGTGCAGCCTGCCTACACACACACATGTGCAGCCTGCCTACACAAACACACACACACGTGCAGCCTGCCTACACACACACACACACACACACGTGCAGCCTGCCTCCTGGGCTTGCTGCAACACTCGGACCATGGACACTGGCTCTAGTGAACGTTCTCGATCATCTATCTTCATGCACCTGTTCCTATAGGTTGCATGAAGGTTCTATAGGTTGCCATTCATCCAGCACATGTTTGTTATGCTTCTGTGTGTCAGGTAGTATTCTAGGCATTTGGAAAACAATAGTGAACAAGATACCTTTGTGGGACTACGACCATGTTTCCCTGAAAATAAGACCTAGCCAGACCATCAGCTCTAATGCGTGTTTTGGAGCAAAAATTAATATAAGACCTGGTATTACATTATATTATATTATATTATACTGTACTGTACTGTACTGTACCCAGTCTTATAGTAAAATAAGACCAGGTCTTACATTAATTTTTGCTCTAAAAGACGCATTAGCGCTGATGGTCCGACTAGGTCTCAATTTCGGGGAAACATGGTATAGACTGATAATAAACAGATACTAAGTCTGACAATTAAGTTCACAAACTTGTTGTGACAATGTTGCTAATCTTTTTTTATATCAGAAGGATTATTCATTATGAATTTATACCAACTGGACAAACAGTTAACTAAGTTTACTATTTGGAAGTGCTAAAAAGGCTGCGTGAAAAAGTTAGACGACCTGAACTTTTCGCCAACAATTCATGGCTCTTGCATCATGACAATACACCAGCTCACATGACACTGTCTGTGACGGAGTTTTTAGCCAGTAAACAAATCACTGTATTACAACACCCTCCCTACTCACCTGATCTGACCCCCAATGACTTCTTTCTTTACCTAAAGATAAAGGAAATATTGAAAGGAAGACATTTTGATGACATTCAGGACATCAAGGATAATATGATGACAGCTCTGATGGCCATTCCAGAAAAAGAGTTCCAAAATTGCTTTGAAGGGTGGACTAGGCACTGGCATTGGTGCATAGATTCCCAAGGGCAGTGCTTCGAAAGTGACCATAGTGATACTCAGCAATGAGACATGTAGCACTTTTTCTAGGATGAGTTCGCGAACTTAGTTGTTCAACTTCATATATAATGTTGAGTACCACTAAAATCTGCTAAGAAAATTAAAGCTGTCAAAGGGGATATTGGTGACAGGTATTATTATTTTCAATTGATTGGTTAAGGAAGGCCTGAGGAGGTGACATTTTACGTGACTGGGTGAGGGAGAAAACCATGGTGATACATACCGAGAAAAGCATTTCTGACTGAAGAAAAGAGTAAGTACAAAGGCCTTAGCATGTTCCAGGAGCAGCAAGGAAGCTAGTACACCTGAAAAAGAGTGCCAAGGAGAGGAACGGTAGGTGGGAGATGAAGAAAGAAGGGTTGCCAGGGGTTAGGTCATATGGGGCCTCATAGGCCACAGAATGGAAAGTTTCTAGAGGATTTTAGTAGGGAATAGCTTGATTTGAGACTTAATGTGTTCGTTTTTTCTGCATAATAGTATTACCACAAACTTGGTAACTTAAAACATTAATAGACGTGTTTTATCTCACCCTTTCTATGGGTCAGGAGAGCAGGGGATGCTTTGCTGGGTCCAGGTGCTAACCCGGGGCTGGGTTCTCATTCTTGTGCCTCGACCAGGGAAGGATCCACTTCCCTGTTTGCATGGCAGTTGTAGGAATTCTGTTCTTTGTGGCTGTGGGTCTGAGAGCTTCAGGTGTTTGGGGGTTTCATTTGTTGTTTTGCTGCCCTTAGCTTCTAGAGGCTTCCTGCAATTCCTGCCGAATGGGGCTCCCCAACATGGCTATTTGCTTCCTTACAGCCAAGGGGAGAAAGACACTCTAGCAAGATGGATGCTAAAGACTCAGTGTAGCAAACCCATGTAAACACATATCCCCTGTCGCCTTTGTCATATTCTGTTGGTTAGAAGCAAGTCCCAGGTACTGCTCACTCAGCAGAAAAAGATCACACAAGTGCGTGAACAGCAGGAGGCCGGGGGCTTGGGAGCCACCTTAAGAGTCTGCCCGCCACACGTGGATCTCAAAAGAATAACCTTGGCTGTAGTAGGGAGAATTTATGGTCATGGGGGGAAAAGACTGATAAAAAGGAGATCATTATAATCCAAGAGAGATATGTGGTGGTGTAGACTACTAGGGTTGTAGTTGAGCAGGAGGGAATTGATTGGATTGCTGACATGTTGAAGGCAGAACCAGTAGGATTTACTATATTTAATACCACGCATGTCATTCATACAAATTTTTGCCTGTGATTTCAGGGGAGTGTTTGGAGCCATCCTGAAAATTGTCTAGTTTAATATCTTACTAACACCTTTTAATAGTAGCTGCATTTATTCTAAAACATATTCTAATTTATTAAACATTCTAATTTATTAAACTTAAATTAAAGGTCAGTTGACCTTTGAACCCCACAGAGTGTAGGGACGTAGACGCCTCGTACACAGTCAAAAATTCACATAATATTTGACTTCCCCCAAAACTTAAGTTGTTCCTCAGGGGATTGGTTCCAGGACACACACACACACACACACACACACACACACACACGCACACACACACCCCAACAGACACCAAAATCCGAGGATAATCCAGTCCCTTGTATAAAATGATGTACCTCAATACATACAGTCAGCCTGCCACATCCGTGGACTCCCAGCCACAAATGGAAAATAGTACAGGTATTTATTGGAAAAAGAAAAATCCACGTAAGTGGACCTGCATAATTTAAACCTGTGTTGTTTAAGGGTCAACTATAATTAAGAGAAAAGAAAGTATAATCAGGAGTATTCTGCCCTTCATTTAGCCCTGGAGTTGCTAATGTAAGACAATTACTTGAGCTTTTACAAAACAGCTAGAAATGTATAGTTACTACGAAGCATAATCATAAAGACTGTGTAGGAACATGGAAAAGATTTTTGGCACATTTAGGGGACATCGAAGCCAAGTACGAAATTGAGTGTACACAGTCAGTCCACTTCTTTTCACACATAAGAAATTCCTGAAAATACGAGCCAGAGTCAAACATGGCACTATGAAGTTTCTTTCTTAGAAATTAAAAAATACATATTAAATACTGAATTACACCCTGTCTTTTTTGCCACAGTCTTTAAGGACAGATTTCTAGCATTTTTTTAAGGTTTTTATGTTATTTTTGTTCACAATTCACAGTTAATGGTTTTAAGTCCAATAAGCAACTCTTTGAGGCTAAAGATTTGTCACTTTGGACATGTAAATTATTTCTTTTACAAAATATCTAGAAATATTTATTCACAATTGTATCAAGTTTATGAGACTTGCACTCGTGTTTGACATCAGCACTTTAATTTTTCTATATTCACTCATTTTCATAGAATAGTAAATATAAACCATAATAAATGGTTCTCAAGCTTTTAAAGCCACAGAACCATTTCTTCAAATGAAGTCTTACCTTGAAAATCACTATGTGGAAAAGGTGAAGTAAAGCTGATTTGGTTGAAATTCTGCTCTATAGGTTTTCATTAAAGAAAACTTGCCGTGAAATAGTTCAGTAGTCCCCACCTTTTCCGCAGTTTCCGTTAACCTACAGTCAACCACAGTCTAAAAACATTAAATGGAAATTTTCCAGAATTAAACAATTCATAAATTTTAAATTGAGCACTGTTCTGAGTAACATGATAAAATCGCACACCATCCCACTCTGCTCTGCCCGGAATAGGACTCGTTCCTTTGTCCCTCGTCTGCACTGTATGCGCTACCTGACCATTAGTCACTTAGCCATCTGGGTCGTCAGATTGGGAATCAGTGCTGCTGTTCAAGTCACCCTTGCTTTACTTAATGTCCCCAAAGTACAAGAGTAGGGATGCTGGCAATTTGGACATGCCAAAAGTAAGTCATAAAGTGCTTCCTGTAAGTGAAAAGGTGGAAGTTCTCAACCTAATAGACATTTTATCGTTTCACATCATCATAAAAAGGGTAAGTACAGTACAGTAAAATATTTTGAGAGAGAAACCACATTCATGTAACTTCTATTGCAGCATATTATAATTATTCTATTTTATCATTTTTTGTTGTTAATCTCTTCCTGTGCCTAACATAAATTAAGCTTTATTATACGTGTGTATGTATAGGAAAAAACATAACGTACATCGGGCTTTAGACTATCCTCAGTTTCAGGCATCCGCCTGGGCTCTTGGTCCGTATCTCCTGTGGACAAAAGGGGGCTGCTGTGTGCTAACACTAGGTGGCAATGCAGCCAAGATGGCGATGAAATCTTCTACCTGTGTGGCCGGTGATACCATATGACAGTGCAAAATGTTGTTCATCAGCTGATGTCAAAGTCGTGGTTGGATGTAGTACCAGCCGCTTACGGCTGACAGGGCATCGTTCATGAAGGTGCACAGCCATCCTATGTCCTTCATTAGAAAGGACTGGAAGAAAACACTGGAGAAAACAGTTGTATTACGGTATTGCAGTTATAGCTGACATGTGTTTCTTTTTCTAATTTCATTTTTTGTCATAGCTGTACAGTCAGTAAAAATGGGAAAAAAACCCAGAGGTCAGCTTTTGTGGTGACCACTCCCCCGTTGAAACAAGTATGTAGCTCCTTGAAGCAGACTGGTGTTCCTCATTAATCTCACTAACAGCAGACCACCAAGGAAAAAGACTTACGTATGGGAAGTTAGGGTGGTTCCTTCCAATTTGACCCAATAACTTTTTTAACTCTTATTATAGAAATTGCAGACTCTTATTTTATAAAAAACAGCAAAATGAAAAATAGTGACAGTACCAAGTGCTGGCAAAGTTACGGAGAAACTGGATCTCATGCCTGGGAATATGTGGTGGGAATGTGAAATGATACCAACCACGCTGGAAAATAGTTTAGTAGTTTCTTAAAAAATTAAACATATATTCACCATATGACCCAGCGAATTGCACTCCTGGCCGTTTACCCTAGAGAAATAAAAACCTGTGTCTACATAAAAACTTTTACCGGAATGTCCATAGCAACTTTATTTATAATAGCAAAAATCTGGAAACAATTCAAATGTTCTTCAGGTGAATGGTTAAACAAATTGATACATCCATACTGTGGAATTCTACTCTGCAGTAAAAAAGAAACTGTTGATACACACAAAAACTTGGAAGGATCTCAAGAGAATTAGGTTAAGTGTTGTTGTTTTTCTTTCTTCGTTAAGCCAATCTCAAATCTGTATGATTCCATTTGCAGAACATTCTCAAAGTGACAGAATTATAGAGGTGGAGAACAGGTTAGGGGTGGGAAGGGGTGGAGGACAGATGAAGGATGGCTGTGATTATAATGGAGTAGCACAAGGGGTATCTGTGGCAATGGAACAGTTCTGTATCTCGATTGTGGTGCTTACATGAGGTACTACACCTGATAAAATTCCATAGAACTACACATACACGCACATGCATGTAAATGAGTGCGTGTGAAAATTGGTAAAATATGAATAAGTTTTGTAGCTTGTACCAAGGTCAGTTTTCTGGTTTAATATTGTACTATAGTTATGTAAGATGTTACCATTGAAGAAAACTGAAGGTACATGGACCCTTTCTGCACTGTTTTTGTAACTTCCTGTGAATATCTATAATTAGTTCAAAATAAAAAATTAACTAAGAAAAAAAAGCTCATTTGAGTCAGATCTTTTCCAGGTCTTACCTCCAAAGCTACAAACTAGTAAAGTCTGTAATGATACAACTTCCAAGGCTCGAGGTAGGCTTATCCCCAGATCCCAGTGACATACTTGGACTATACAAATAATACTATCAGGAAAAAAAGACAAGCAGATTATTACATTTTGAGGCACTGATACAAGAAAAATCGTGCCACCTGAATGCCCACGAATAACAGCAACTGTTTGTTTCTAGGGTTGAAGTTATATTTCTAGGATTCTTTTTGGTTAATTCTCTTAGATTATACATGTGGTATTAAGGAATGATTTCTGATACAATACACTGATTTCACATTTACATATTGCATGCTTCTCTGCAGGGTGAATTTGTAAATGAATATGTTGGCGAATTAATTGATGAAGAAGAATGCAGATTGCGAATCAAGCGAGCCCACGAGAACAGTGTAACTAATTTTTATATGTTAACTGTTACCAAGGTAAAATTGCTTTTTTTTTGTAAGAAAAAGGGATTTTTTTGTTTTCGTTTCATAGTGTTAGGTTGAACTCAGTTTCCTCTAATTAGATTTTTTTCAGGCAAAGTATAATGATTGGCAGTAGCCAGAGTGCTTACCCATTATAATGCTCTAATTATACCAGAGTACAAAATGATTGATTATTGAAGCCTTGCACATGTCATGTGACACAGCACTGTGAAAAGCTAACCAGGATTAGGGTTAACGTATCTGGATTTTAGTTCCGGCTCTTCTTAGCCACTGAAAGAATTGGCCCTCAGTTTCTTTATCACTGAAGGAGAGAATGAGCTCTGTAATTCTAAGTCATAAACCACCATTAAAGTTCTGATTAAGCAAAAATTCTAATTCTAAAAATTGTTCTGCATGTTTAAACTTTATTTAATGAGTTAGGGAAAATGAATGCTGTCATAAGAAAAATGACAGTAAAACTGCTAGTTTTAATACATGTAATTGTAAGTTCTATTTGATGCACATTACACGAATTTTCTCATTTAATTTCTCAACAGTCCTCTGATTGACAGAGGACAAAAAACTGAAGTCCAGCCGTGATAAGTGATTTGTTGAATATCTTGTTACCATTTAATGATGAAGAGTCAAAATTAGTATCCATGCTTCCTATTTTCCAAGCTATCTCTAAAACTGAGTTAGAATATCATTAAAAGGAACTAGAGATCATTTAAAAGAAGTATTATTTTGGGCCGGCCCGGTGGCGCAGGCGGTTAGAGCTCCGTGCTCCTAACTCCAAAGGCTGCCGGTTCGATTCCCACATGGGCCAGTGGGCTCTCAAAAAATAAATAAATAAATAAATAAATGCTCAGATATATAAAATAAAAAAAAGAAGTATTATTTTGACTGATACAACATTGTTTGAAAGTTTTGCAACTTTCGTGAACATACATTGCATAACCATAAAATGCCACTTATTTATGATTGCTGATTGGCTCCTTAAATCCTATCCTCACTGCCAGTGACGCCTGCAGCCATCTTGATAACACCTGGGAGGCTCCGTCCTCTAGAGCTTATCTAGATTATCAGGAAGCCAAATGCTGAGATTTTTATTGTATTTTGAACTTTAGTGTAAGTAAAAATAGAACAAATAGATAACTATAGCCCTTCCATCAGTTAAATCTGAAAGTCTTCATTCAGAGGAGAAGTTTCTCATTTTCCCTGCTTCCTCTTTATGGCCTGAACTCTCAGACATCTACCCCCATGCTAGTTTTGCTTCTTGCTTAGAGTAGGAAAGGAGAACCAACAGCAACACACCATCACCAGTAGCTATCTGAACGCAGAGCTCTCAAATCAGAAATACTTTCCTAAACTCATGGCCAGCGAATCTTCTAAGTAGCATTATTCTATGATCTGATTGTTTCTAGAAACAAACTTAAAAAGAAACTAAATTTCACTCTATCTTGATTGCTTTGACTTGAATGTCATCAAGTACAGTAGAGAACTTGGTAAATTGAACAGAGAGTGCCACGTTTTCGGGTTTGTCAGTTGTCAGACATCAGCTGGTAGCAGAATGCTGCTTGCTGCCCTGTGGCTCTTGACTGAGGTGGATGTTTCTGTGATAGGTTTGTATTTAGTTTTATGTCAAAGGGACCTTTCATTTCTTTTCTTTCTGAAGGACCGTATAATTGATGCTGGCCCTAAAGGAAATTATTCTCGCTTCATGAACCACAGTTGTAATCCGAACTGTGAAACACAGAAGTGGACAGTGAATGGAGATGTTCGAGTTGGACTGTTTGCTCTTTGTGATATTCCTGCAGGTAAAACAGTAACTTACTCCCCACGTCCCCCCCCCCCCCGTGCCCCCGAGGAAGTACATATATTCTTTAAAGGCAGGATATTCTTTAAGATTTGATGCTCAAATAGTTATTCAAGTAAGATAAAGGGTTATATTTAGAAGGGTTATTAGAATTGTTATCTGCCAGTAATAAGTAAAAATCTGTAACCTGCAAAAGGGAGCTTAGCAAGGGCCTTTATGTAAGGGAGGATATTACAGAATTCTGTGCGTCCATCATCCTACTGAATTAATTCTCCACAGTGCTGTCTATATAATGTAACCAGATGTAGCCAGATGGTTAAGCTTTTGTTTTCTTTTTTAAAGTATTAAAAGCCTATGTTGACATCCGCTGGTTTCTTGGTTTGTTTGTGAGGGGTTTTGTGTTGTTTTAGTTTGAAAGATTAATCTGTTTCAAATTAGACATTAAAGGCTTCAGAAGCTAGACTTATTGCTTTATTTTTCCTTACCCATCCAGCATCTTAACAGCAAAATTTAGTTTCCCCTTTTAGTTTGTAGAAAAATGGGTGAGAAGAGAAATGCTATAGCTGAAAAAGATTTAAACTGTTGATAGACTCATTGTGAATTATTCAAGCCCAGCTAATAGAAAGCCTGGGCCTCCTAGTTTGAATCTTTGTTGTATTTACAAAACCTTGAACTCTTTTCTGATCATAACATAAGGCATTAATTACTGAAAATAGTATCATCACAATTCCACAGTCATATTGTTCATTTGGAAAAGAGAGCTAAACTAGAACCCAATTTTCTTAAACACAGATTTCAGATTCTCTGTTACAATTTTTGCCCACTTCAGTGAAAAGATATGACGACTTTTGTAGAATGTTTGTTTTTGCTGTAATCATTGCTGGATTGAGGGTGTTTTCCTCTACGTTTTTTTTTTCTTTCTTTTTTCTGTCACTATCTTCAATGTAGAACATGGGGGAGCAAAAAGTCTTCACATCAGTTGTCTCTTTTCATTATGAGAGTGTATCAATGATAGCTTTTCTCTTCCCCATGACTTGAATATGAATAATTATTTCTCTTACGTTTTAGGGAAGGAGTTAACTTTTAATTATAACCTGGATTGTTTGGGCAACGGCAGAACAGAGTGCCACTGTGGGGCAGATAACTGCAGTGGTTTTCTTGGAGTGCGGCCAAAGGTCAGTTGTGCAGGGAGCTCCCCACGCCAACAGGAAATAAGGAAGGAGTGGGGCTGTTGAAGAAGTTTGTTTATGACCATGTCAGGGAAATGCTGGCACATGGGCACCTGGCTTAGTTTGCAGATCTTCAGTTGCATTTACCCAAGGTTTAGAGTCTGCCTTTCTAATAAAGCATGTCTTAGTAAGATCTGTTCTGGAAAAGTATTTGTAATTCTGATTAAATTTGAAGTTAGCAAAATCCTTTTTGAAAACTTTAAAAAATTCACAATATCCTAAAAACTACTGAATTATACACTTTAAATGTTAACTTTTGTGGTGTGTGAATTATATATCTCAGTGTCCTTGCAATTGAGGAAAAAAAGCACCTTATTTAAAAGTCAGTGAAAATGAAGTCTTATTTTTATTACAGTGCTGTTATGGGCTAAGTCCCCTGACGTTTTTAGTTAATTGAACAACAGATGAATTTAAATGAATGTGTCGAAATGAATGTGTTCCCTTCTATGTAAAGCTTCATACACTCTGATCATTGAAACTGGTCCTTTTTTCCTGCCAGTCGGCATGTATGTCAACAACTGAAGAAAAGGCAAAAAATGCTAAGTTAAAGCAGAAGAGACGAAAAATCAAAACTGAACCAAAGCAGATGCATGAAGATTACTGTTTTCAGTGTGGAGATGATGGAGAGCTGGTCATGTGTGACAAAAAAGACTGTCCCAAAGCATACCACCTCCTATGCCTTAACCTGACTCAGCCCCCGTATGGTAAGCTAGAACTTTAAGACCCTTTGTCTGACTTGCATTTTTGCCAACTATATGTAACTCAGAATATATTCCACTCTCCTTAGTGGAGCCGTGGGATAGGAAACTATAGAACAAACAACCATAGCAAACAAAAATTAATGCTAGTGAAAATCTCTCTTTGCAAATTTGTGATACCTGTGAGCCAGCAAGGATTGATTGGTTTCTTCTTTATTATTATCATAGGTGAGTACTTTGGATAGTATCTCACGCCCATACTTACATAGTACACCCAGCCAGACATGTGCGTGTGTGGCTGAAATTTGGGGTGCTATTCAGTTGAATTCGGTCTCCAATCAGAGAAGGTGGCACTTGAGTTTTGCGCAGCACTAACAAGACAGGCACTAACGTGGGCCCCTCTCGTTCTTCCCGCCCGCTCGTTAGGAAAGTGGGAGTGCCCACGGCATCGGTGCGATGAGTGCGGCGATGCGGCTGTCTCCTTCTGTGAGTTCTGTCCACATTCCTTTTGTAAAGATCATGAGAAGGGGGCCCTGGTCCCCTCTGCGCTGGAAGGCCGTCTTTGCTGCGCAGAACATGACCCCCTGTCTCCTGTGTCGTCACAATACTGGAGCAAGATCAAATGTAAATTGGAATCACAAGATCGTGGAGAAGAAGTAAAAGAATAAATGGGTGGTGATTTCCTTTTCATTTAAATGAAGAAAAAGGAAAAGCAAAAAGTAAATAACAAATGCATTAGTAGGAGAGACTGCTGCAGCGCATACAGCTTGTGCCGTCAGAACTGCCTTATTACAGTGAAAACGGGGAACCCGTACCCGCAGGCAGCAGCAGGGGACGGTAGCTGGGTTTTCTGTTTTGTTCTGTGGGTTCGGGGATTCTTTTGTGAAGGGTTCAATGCCCTTGGTCTTTTCTTGCCTTTTATTGTGCTTCAATGCCTTTGCAGCTGGAAAAAGAGATGTGTTCGCTTTTAAAATACGAACAAACAGAAAGAAAGTTTTGTTAATGAGATAAATTTAAAATCTAGGATGTCTTCCTTGAGTGTAAAAAGCAAAAGTAGCCATCATTCCTTTATTTATTTTCATTTTTTTTAATTTTGAGAAGTGTAGTTCAGATAGTCTAATCAGTGTATGTGTGTGTGTGTGTTTTAAGTAGGAATTGGAGAAAGCCCTCTAGAAAAGGGTCTGACGATCTTTACATACCTCTTTACTGAGCAGTAGGTAGGCTAACTTCTCTCTCCCTTCACAGTGTCTTTCATAGTCTTAGAGAAGGTTCTGTGGGAGGATCGAACTTGGCCTCTTGACAGCAAAATGCCTCAGTGGGTTTTACCTCTGTGGTCTTAAACCAGCTGGGCTTTGTGAGATGATAACTTTACCTAGAAAAGTATGTAATGTGGTTTTGGGGTTTTTGTTTTGAAAAAAAGTTTTCCATTGCCAGTGGGTATTTTTGATGAAGTGCGTTTATGTGGACGTGAATGCAGTTAGAATGGTCATTCCTCTTATCTTGACATACTGATAAAGGCAGCTAAAGGGAAATGAAAGGCACAAACCAAAAGTTGGCTCGTGTAAGCACCACTTTCTGTCCAATTTAATGTAGACCTTGGTCTGACTTGAAGAGAATTATGGGCATTTTACTTTCTGTCTCTGCTTCCCTCTCCTAATCAAACATTCCCTTTGTCAGCTGACCACTCAGTCATGTTTCCTGGTGAAAACTACTCAAATTAATTTTAGTTTGTATTTGAATAGCTCTTTTTGGTTTGGTTCCTAATTTGGAGGGCATCCCAAAATTATGTAAACAATTTCTATTAAATATCATCCAGTACTTAAAATTGCCCCCATTGAGGAAGGGTAAGCACTTCTACAGGATATATAAGAGCCACACAAACACACTTCGTCTTAGGAAGTACTTAGGGAAAGCTCCCGAGAAAGCAGTGTTAGCGGACATGGTGGGCTGCGTTGCTTGGATCTCAGATGCAAGTGTACTAAGGTGTCTGCCCACAAAACTCACCTGCTTTTAATGCTTAGGAATATGTATATTCCAGTATTCCTTGTATGAAATAATTAGTAATGTCAGACATTGTTGTAACACTGTACTAAGTAGAACTGTAGAATTAGCTTGAATGAACGTTAACTTTCTTGTGAATTTTGACTGCTTAACAATTGCTGGTACCTGGTAGCATTTATTTTCCCTCAAGAAGTACCCAGTATCCTTACAAAGGTAGGGAGTACAGATGCCCCACCACGTTCCTTCAGTTGTGTTATGTGTGTTCCTTTTTCTTATCAATCTAGAGCTCTCCTCTGGAAAAAAGGAAAAGAATCTGTTTTGTGCCTCTCCTTTTTTTTGGTATGTAAATGTGTAATTATACTGGATTTTCTCTTGTAAAAAGAAAAAACAAAACACTACATTTGCTTTACTTAAGCTCCTAAACTGCCATTTGCCTGTTTCAGAAATTAATTCTGAGGTAACTTATTGGGCCTCCAACAGTTCTATTGATTAGATATGGTCCCAAAAGAAAGAGCAAAATGGAAAATGCTGTACATGTTACCAACCATAATTGCTACAAGTAACATGAATTACAGCTCACGGAAACACTGAACTTTGCTCTTGAGCGATTACATAGTTTGATGTCCTTTTAAAAAATAATTTAAGAAAAATCTACATTTTATCATACTAAAACTTTATTTTATATATGTATATGATAAATGTTTGCAGTTTTAAACTTACTAACATGAAGGATTTCCTTTAATATTTGAAATGCACCTCTTGTTGAAATAGTATCTTAACATAAACTTATCTCCTTGCTTTGTTTTGGACTTAGTGCTATTTAATATCTGATGACTTTTATATGGTAAGCCAGGGTATATCCAAATACTACAGATACCTTAGGTTTAAATGTTTTTATGCAGCTTCTTCATGGTGTCACGTTTTGTTGGTTTATCTGTAACAGAGCTCTGCTGAGATCTCGTAATCTTTTGCAGGTCGGGTGGAAGACTAACAGGATTGTTCTGCCATTTCATAAATCAGGGTAGAAAACAATAGCGAACCATAGCTCTAGAGTCTTTGTCCATGAATGTTCTTTAAGGGTCTAAAAAGTGGCTTTAGTTACCCAGTGCCAAGGAGCTCTCCTTACACCCCCAGTGTCACTGCTGATCTAGTTTATATATTGTAAAGCTGCAGGTTCTGGGAGCAGAAAAAAAGTAAGTTGTGCTTTGCGTGTGCATACTGTGTGTGCTTCCCTGTGCTTCAGCAATGAAATATTCCAAAAGACACATTGCTCACTCGTAGTCTGAGGGTGGTATTTATTAACTTTTAAATCTATATGTGGTCAGAGCATAAAAGGTGGGTTTTTATTCTTGTCCAAAAATGAAATATAGCAGCATGGGATAATGGTATTTTTTTTAACCTCATGTTAATTCTTTGGAGGAAGGAGTGAGTGTAAGATGTTTGATCAGCGGCATAAAGCTTCAGAAATTGGATCAGTAACAACTAAAGATAAAATCCTGGGGAAAATTCCAGGCACTGTGCAGTGGAGGGAGGGGCGGGACCTCGGCCAGGTCTGAGGAATCAGGAGAGCTGCCGGCCAGAGCTGAGGAATCAGGCCCCGCAGGCGGGATGGTGGACCCTTCTTCCTGGAAGGCTGAAGCAGCCGGAGGACGTGACTGACTTCTTAAGTGTCTAATCAGGACTAGAGTTAAGGATGAGGTGGGGTTTACTTTCATTTTTGTTTTAACAAGTTCCCACTCTGTCTTAATTCTCAAAAATGGTCTGGCCTAAATTATAGACTAGGCTGACTTCTAGAATCATTGAAACTTGGAGATTTCTGTGTGTTTAAGTCAGCAACATATCTAAAAACTAAAAAAAAAAATAATGGGGCAGGTAAGACTGCTCCCAACTCCCTTCTGCCATTTCCAAATATTTGGAAACATGCCTGTAAATAGTGTTATGAAACTGAGATAATCACGTACAGGACTCAGACAGGGCAGGCTGTTGGACAAGTTTGTTTCCTGGTTCATGAAGCAGTTTCCTTTTTGAGGAGTTTGCCCTATGGTGTGTGTTCCGATCAGGATCAAACCTAGAGCTGCAGTTTGGAAACGGTAGGCCAGGTGTAAGAATGTAATCTCTGGACTATCCGGGATTTGTTGCCTGTCTTTCATTTTTAAATACAAAGCTCTTCCTTTAGCATTTACCTTACAGTCAAGGTGCTGCCACTTGCCATGTCCCCACGGGATAAGAAGACAGGTTACCATGGAGTCCTTACAGCTTGGGAAGCTTTGTTGGATGTCCCTGTACGTGAGGTACGGACACGGGGAAGTTGCTTTACGAACGGTGCACATTAGACCTGAATTATTTCTTCGAAGGCTGATGCATCCAGCCCCTCCCAAGTTGCTGCAGACATGAGTGATCATTTGGGACAATTTGCTTTGGCCCATGGCCACGTAGAATTGGTCTCTGGTTATTTGTAAACAGTAGAATTTGCTTCCATTTTCAGATAGGCTAGGGAATAGCTCTGTCATGTATTAACAAATATTGAAAAGTTGGAAATTTGTATATACTGAAATTACCAACTTTTATCTGGGGTGGGACACAGGGAGAAAAGGGGGTAACGGGGACGATAATGTTTACCACTCGTACGAAGTAGTCACTTTAACACTGAGACCTCTGCCTCATTGAATTCAGGTTTTTTAAGTACTTGAAATTATTCAGATTCTGCTTAACAGTTATTTTAAAATTTATGAAGTAGAAAGCATTGTTTTATATACTGTTTTGAAAATAAATAGCTTAGTCTCTTATCCTCTTTAACTTGGATTAAAGGTGAGGTTCTGCAAATGGGAGAGCTATTCACAGTAAATATCTCAGACTTATAATGTACACACTTGAGGAGAAGACGCCTGCATGAGATACCAGCAGCCTTTTTAAGAATATTTCCTATGTATGTTCTTTACTTTGTCATTTTGTCAACCCAACCAAGCACCCCTTCTTTCCTTTTAATATATGCCTGTGTAGGGAAAAAAACAAAAATTTGCACTTAAGTTACATTCCTGAAATGCCGGGTGTAACCTGTGTGTTTCAAAAACCATTTCCGTTCTTTTTTCGTCAGTCCATTGCTGAAGTGACAAGGTCAGGTGCTTGTGGCACACATATGTAAAGGGGGAGGAGAGAATTACCTATCCTTGGGTAGCCTCTAAGAGTCATTAACGTGTAAGGAAAAGAGAAAAGATGAATAGTTGCCAAAGTCATTTATTCAGCCCTGTTTTCCTATGTGACATTGCTGTATTTGTATATTGGCAAGAAAGCACCTTCAAGTTCCAGGACTCCCCTTCCCTACCAGCCACAGACTTCTGATATGTGTGATTGGCTTTCAATACCCATAAAATTACCTGGATGAGGCATTTATAAGGTATTCTTGTCAGTTTAGAAGTGGACTGGATAAAATTTACTTTGTTGTCATGTATATCGCTCTTTCTTTCATTTGTGCTGTTGCATACCCTATGTTAAAAAAGAAAATCATATTGCCACTGACAACCAAGATGCTGAACGATGATTACAACTGGCCGATAAGATTCTTTCTATATACAAGGGTGTGTGCATAATTGGAATTGTTATGAGAAGTTCATTTGTATCCACTTATAATATTGCACAACAGATACCTACAGATTCTGTTTTCATTTCCTTGTGATCTTTTATGATAATGACCTTTGTAGA
Source organism: Rhinolophus hipposideros (assembly GCF_964194185.1). NCBI lineage: Eukaryota > Metazoa > Chordata > Mammalia > Chiroptera > Rhinolophidae > Rhinolophus > Rhinolophus hipposideros. The sequence goes on along the minus strand of NC_138050.1, from coordinate 45,971,277 downwards.
TTGGTTATTTCTGTACTTTGTTTATCTGTAATAAACTTTGTAGATCCTGTGAAATGTTATTTTGCCTAAATCACTTGAGACTTGAGTCTTTAATAACAAAGCATCAATATTCACTAAAGTCAATCTCTTGAGTTTCTGTGACTTCGTCAGAAGCGTGACACTAAGGGGTTAGTGTTAATTTTCCCTGGGGGTGTTCCACTAGGGCATTACTGTATATTGACTTCATGTTGCCACACAGACTTCAAGATACATGATATTTTGGGGATTTTGTTGATTGGCCTATGTTTTATTGCGGTGTGAAATGTGCAAAGCTTGGTTAACCTGTATATAGGTAGCTTATTGTTGACTAGTTATAGTGTATTTAGGATTGCCTGTAACATTTAAGCTGCTTACTACTGTTGTGCTGGTAGGAACATATAATTTTTGTATATTATATTTACTGAGATGTTACCTTTTTTGTTTTACAAATACTTTGGAATTCAAATGTGTTTTTTGCTTTTGTGAGGATTAATTTGGAAAGGTTTTTAATGACATTCCACTGATTTCAGATTTTGCTTGAGATTGACTTCAATAAATTGTCCTGTATGTTCCAAATTAAATATGTTGACTTGTTCATTGCCTATAATTTGTTGCTACAATTGTCTGGGCCAGAGGCCATCCTGGGAGGGAGGGGACCTAGCTGCTGGGCTGAATGACCCAATAATACGTCCACCCCTCAGCCAGTGAGGCCCGCAGCCTCGGTCCTGTGTCTCCGAGAGCTAAGTATATCTTTATTCAAAATGCTGGTCTGCTGCTAATAAACTTGGATCTGAAAATGTGGGGAGTTTTGTTTTGTGTTTGTGAAGGAAAGGTCCTTGGAGAATGTTGCTCCTTGCTTTGTTTTGGTATGAGAATATCGAGGCACCAGCTCGTTGGTGAAAGAAATGAAGAGGACATATTCGTCACTTGCCTCCCATTGGTTTATCAGACTGCAAGGTAGCCTGCTGCTTGGCTGGACACTGGGAGGTAGGCTGGCTCCTTGCCAACTGTACCAGAGAACAGCACTGCTTGCTTTTCCTTCCTTTTGCTAGGTGATGCTCTCAGAACACCGCAAAGCTGCCACTTCTACTTCCATACCTGGGGATTGCTTACCTGGGGTAAGAAGGTGGCTGGTGGCGTTGTCTACCTGCAGTTCCCCGAGTGCCCGCCAGCCGGTGCTGAGCAGCTGAGATCCGGCCTCCCAGGGGCGGCCCTCGCGTCCCCGCCGCAGCGGCTGCCACGTCAGCGCGGCGTCCTGTCTCTGTGCGGAGCGTGCGGATGGGGAAGGGGATGGGGAAGGCGGCCGTGGCGGTGGCGGCCTGCGGGGCTGAATTGGGTGTGCGGATCGCACTGTTCGCGGCCTTCCTGTAAGAGGTTTGCGGATCGGACCCCAGGGCACGGAGGACGGATGGGCTGACGACTCATAAAGGGGCAGGCAGGAAGGTGTCTGCCACCTCTGCCGGGCGCTCCCTGAGCTAGCTGAGGTCGGGGGTTCTAACGCGAAGCGCGGAGGAAGCAGCAGCGTGCTCAGCACTTCTTTGTTTCCCCTTTAGGGTAACAGAGCTTCTCCCTCCCTTCCAGAGGCTTATCCAACCAGAGGAGATGTGGCTTTACCGGAATCCGTATGTGGAAGCAGAGTATTTCCCTACCAAGCCAATGTTTGTGCGTTAACTTGCCCTTCCTTCTGCCTGTAATAAATACTTACTACTGAGCTTAATACGGAAAGTGGTCATTCTGGCCCCAAAATGATCTTCGTAGGGAGCGTAAGCGTAATGCTCCCTTTGTTGGTGTGCTAAGATTTTGCTTCCTAATGTTTAAGATGCAGATTTAGAGAGCAAGATGTTAGTCTGTTTTGGCTCGAGACATGTTCTGTGAGCTGTTCCTTACAATGAATGAATGGTCTGGGCTAACTGATCGTGGAGAATAATCGTGTACTGGCGGCACTGCCAGTGCCCCGTTGACCCACAGACGCCGAGGCGTTAACTTTCCAGGGGCCAGTGGGGTCTGATATGTGAGTGCTCCTGTCCCTTCCATCCCCCTTCCCTGTAGGAGCTACTTTAATAACCAGTTGTGTACAGTTTCGTGGGGCTTTTTTGTTTGTTTTTTAACCTTTGCCATATTCTGGTTCAGGTCATCGCGTTTCTTTCTCCGCTGTCTCTGATCCTCCTGGCCAAATGTCTCAAGAAGGCAGACACAACAGACAGCAAGCAAGCCTGCCTGGGTAAGAACCAGCCCTTTCTGCCTGGTGGTGTCTTCCCTTACTGCTGGAATAAAAAGGTAGGAGTTGTGGCCTCAGTGTGTGGAGGCCACTGAGTTCTACGTTCCTGAAGTAATTCTATCTCCCCTGCATCCCACTTGGTACTCCGGGGACCGCACTAAGAACTTGGTTAACCTTGCAGCTGTGCCTAAATGCACGGGGCTATGGGTACCCCAGAAAGGCCTCCAGCCGAGTACACAAGTCTACCTGTACTACAGCAGTCTGTCATCGACGGCCAGTTTCATACTCCGCTCTGGTGGGGGCCGTACACTCCCTGTCGCAGAGGCCATGGCAGCTGCCTTAATGAGGCGGTGACTGCAGTTCCTCCTCGGCAGGTACCACTAACAGTAAGTTTCTTTGCTTTCCAGCTGCCAGCCTTGCCCTGGCTTTGAATGGCGTTTTTACCAACATAATAAAACTGATCGTGGGGAGGTAAGTGACAAGTCAGCCACCCTGTATCTGCCTCTGCCCTTACTTCAGCAAGAGATGGTTAGTGGCGCGCCATCACACATCTTTCTCCTTGTCCTTTTCTTCTTTATTCTCAGTCTAATCTTTTCCCATTTAACACTTTTCCCCTTCCCTATTCTCAGTCTTGCGGGTGACGCTTGGGCTCTTTTGTGCCCCGGACAGAGTTGTGTCCCCTAGAGCACCCTTGAAGCTGCGCTGTGACTTGCTCTTAGCCCCTCCAACACAATTACTTTTTAGAGCATTTTTGTCTCCTAATTTAAATGTTTACCCTGGAAATAGGGGTGATTATCCTAAACCAGTCACATTATTTTGTCTGGGACACTACTTGACCAACAGGTAACGAGGATTACTGGGGTCTGATACACCAAAAATGAATTTCTGGAGTCGTAAATGATCTGTGTAGGGACCGTACTCATTTCTTCCAGGCCACGGCCCGACTTCTTCTACCGCTGCTTCCCTGACGGGCAGGCCCATTCCGACCTGGTGTGCACGGGAGACAAAGACGTGGTGAATGAGGGCCGAAAGAGCTTCCCTAGTGGACATTCTTCCTGTATGAATACCAAGCAACTCGACTTCTAGGCTTTTTTTTTTTTGGGGGGGGGGGGGAGGTGTGGGGAGGGGTCATTGAATTTAGCCTAGTAATCTTATAAGGACGGGAATATCTCACTACTCTTGTTCTTGTATCTAGAAATTGGAGAACCCCCCCTTTTAAGAACCCCAAGATTTCACAAGCCTTGAGCCTCGAATATTAGGGTAAATATTCAAAGACAGGGGAGGTAGTTGACCTTCATGAGATGTGAACATTTTATTGTTGTATTATTTGCCTAGATCCTGAAATCTTGTAATAGTCATAAAAATATTATTAACCTTTATTGAAGTGTTCCTGTGTGTCAGGTGCTTCGAAGCATTTTAGATTCTTACTTCATTTGATACTGTAGTAGCCCAATGAGGTGGGTACTATTATTTTTATGATTCACATTTCTAACATGAGGAAACTAAGCATCAAGAAGTTAAGTAACCTGCCCAAAGTCATTTAGCTAGTATTCCAAAAACTATTCTTAGGATAAATATTAAATATTAACTTGGGGACACAAAGTCCTTTATTTTTCCTTTTGTTTCCTTCTCCCTCAAAATCCATGGTCTACTCCAGAAGTATACAAAAAAGGGATAAAACATCTTCCTATCCTCCCGCTTCCTATTTACAGATGAGTGAGGGAGCGTCCTTTAAAAGACATATACTTACAGGTTTTTCCTCTTCTAGTCGCATTTGCTGGTCTGGCCTTTGCTTCTTTCTACCTGGCAGGGAAGTTACACTGCTTCACACCACAAGGCCGTGGGAAATCTTGGAGGCTTTGTGCCTTTCTGTCACCTCTGCTTTTTGCAGCTGTGATTGCCCTGTCCCGCACCTGTGATTACAAGCATCACTGGCAAGGTAAGCCAGGTATTTGTGCCGTAAAAGCTTCCATGTGTCCCTCCCCATTTTGTCCCTAGCACGTGTAGAGGAGATGCCCACTAAGCATCTGCTGACTGAATGGATGAGTATGGGATGGTCTGGGTTCTGTACTAAGAGCATTCAGAGCTGTATGGAAGATGAGAAAGTACAGTTACCTTTTGAAGAGATGACCAAGGAGGAAAGTCCTAATTTTTCCATTATTTTGATTGAAACATCGTAAGTTCAGAATAAACGATAAGAAATTTTTTATAACCTCAAATTCGATTTTTACTGTCTTAAAATAAAAATCAAGTTCATTGTCATGAGATTTTGTTCAAAAAATAAAATTCAAGAAAACATAAAATTGTAATTAAACCAAAGAAATTTAAGCTGAATGATATAGTAAAACATTCAAAGTACAGAATATCTTCACAGAAAACCCACAATTAAAAAAAAGGGGGAGGGGGGAATATCATTGCCCAGAGGTCCTTAGGAGACTATTTTAGAGAATAAATTAAATTTTTTTTTACAAAGAGGCAAATCCTGAAGTTTATTGCTTCCTCTAAACTCTTTAAATAGTGAAAAACAATTAAAATTGTTAATAGCATGAAGTGAACCTTTATTCTGAATTAAAAACAAAATCTAAGGGGGGAGAGAGGTGGGAGATGAGAGTAAGGAGGATCAAATATATGGTGATGGAAGGAGAACTGACTCTGGGTGGTGAACACAATGGGATTTATTGATGTAATACAGAATTGTACACCTGAAATCTATGTAACTGAACTAACAGTTGTCACCCCAATAAACTTTAAAAAAAAAATCCAAAAATAATTTACAGTTCTATAAAAATTTAAAAAATCTAGTATACTTGGAAAAAGGCTTATACTTATTTAACTAAAGATGTGTTTTGATTTGGTATTTAGAGAACAACATGAAAATGATAATCTAACTAGATGATAAAACTGAGATAGCCTAAAGAAACCATGAACCTTGCATTGTGGGGTTTTGCAACCCAAACAATTAGAATAACCTGGAGAGCCAAGTTCTCTATACTGTGTGGTGTCTGACATGATTTAGGAGTCTATTAAAAGAAGACTTTTTCTCCTCTCTGTTCAGATGTACTGGTTGGATCCATGATTGGCCTGACATTTGCCTATGTCTGCTACAGGCAGTATTATCCTCCTCTGACGGATGCAGAATGCCATAAACCATTTCAGAACAGACTTGCACTTCCCACTGCACAAAAGAAGCCTGGTGATCCTTATCATTTTGATATTTAGAAACTGGAGCTACCTCACTGGAGAAAAGGTGAATTAGCCCCTCCGACCATGACTGTGCCCAAGCCAAGAATTTCTTACCTTTTTACCTCTTAAACGGTACCAGTGAGGACATCAGCACTTCATTCTGCCTCCAAATGATTACGCAGTTTTGCTGACACCAATGTGTCATGAGGAGCAGTTGCTGCTTCCCTACCGTATGCCACATGCCCCCGGGAATGGGATCCTTCACCAGGCCTCCAACAGCTTATGATTCCTCTCCATCAGACTGGCACCCCAAGATCTACAGTGTTTTTACATTTAAATTTAAATGCCATTCTTGGAAGGATCTTGGCACAAAGAGGCCTTTTATCCTAGAAACTAGTTAATTATCAAAACTTCATTTCCCATAGCTCAAAATTTTAAAATCTAGGGCATGACCGACTAAATCATTTTGGTTCTGTTTACTTTCTCTGATGACAGTTCCATCGAGCCATAAATAGGAAAATGTACATTTCTGGCTAGTTTACCACTGTTAGGCATATCTTACCCAAGTCCAGCCAGATAATGCTGTCCATTTTTAATACTGGGCATGATTTGTTGAGTTACTAAGTAAACACAGTAGAAAAGAAAATGGTTAGGAGTGTGGTTTCAGTGCTAACACTGACACCTGTTTCTACCTCATCTGTCCTTATCTGTGCTCATGAGCCTCTTTCCCACCCTTCATGACTGAAGATCTGCCCAAATGCCTAAAGCATTAAAGAAAAATTACAGCTACCATTATCTGGAGGACGGAGGACAAATGAATCTTTTTCTGTCCCTCTTTCTGTCCCTTCTTCACAATGCGCCATAAGGAACAATTACGGGTTATCATCAGAATTGTTGCTATAGGACCTACAACATTCTCTTTATTGAGATTATACATTAAATATGACCTTGCCGTATAGATTTCCAATGTATCGTTTTCCTTCAGTAAGAGAGATATGGACATAAAATGATGATGTGGGTTTTTTTGTACTGAAGTACCATTCGATAGCTGGAACATTTCCAAAATAAAACCATTGGACTCCCCATCTGACATAGTGATTCAACTACCTATAGTTGTGGCTGATGATTATAAATACCAAAGGATAGTCTCAGTATTTACCTTATAACTATCGTGCTTTAAATACTGAATTATACCTGCCTAGACAATGAAAATACCAATCAAGGGAAAATAAAAATTAGTTCTTCGCCCAAAACTTATTTTTTAAACTTCTTTTAATCCATAAAGGAAGAGAAAATGGTTTTTATATTGATTTTCTTTATAATGGATAAACGAGGTAAAGGTAGGCAATGGGTCAATATGGTTTTATTTCAGTATTTACTAGAGTTTTAAATACAATCACGTAAAAAAAGACATTTCAAAAAGTGCAAAATTATTAGAAAGCTAATCAGTGCTATTAATCTTTCCATGCAAACAATCTCTTTTGCTTAGATAAGCAATACCAATTCTGCATTTGGGAATATGTATAAAATGATACTCTACCAGAGTTAAAAAATAGGCTTGGTCAAGAGATTGTACATGATACGACTGAAATAGTGCAAATAACATACAACTAAATAAAGGATTTAAATCAAGCTTATTACCCTGTGTAATATACAACCATGATAATACCACAGGTTAATAGACAAGATATAAAGCTCTTTTACAGTTACCTGCCCCTCACCACCAGGAAAGAAACATTTCTTAATATAAGCAGTGGTTTATCTAGCTATCCAAAATCTGGCTGTTCATCTTTGGTTACAAGGACTCACTCTTGCTTGTCCTTCGGTTTACTCCTAAATAGTACTAAGTCTGCTAATAGGAAGAATGAATTTAAATTTGAAGATGACAGCTTAACAAAAGCTTTCTCTTTAATACATATTAAATGCTGCTTAATTCTCAGTAACCCTTATTTCAAACTCAGAATTTATGTAGTAAAGAAAATAAAGTATTCCATATATCTGAAACATCTTTTCAATAGTCTCTAAGCAACTGGACAAGGAAAGGCCAGGCTCTGACTTCCCCATCCGTTCCTCTACTATCTCTGGGGTGACAATAAATAACCTTCCCGTTCCTTTTCTCTCCAGAAAGGTATACTAAAGACCACTGCTGTCGCAGGGATAGCATAAGTGAATATTAAATGCCAGTGTTTTGGGTACCATGATACATTTACAAAAAAATTTACAAGAAATAAAACACAGCTGGCCTGCCTCTGCCACTCTATAAACAATGGCCTGTAGGAATCTGAGAGGAGTGTATCACAAAGAGAACTGCAAAGACTATGACTGACTGACCAATGCGCAAGAAAATACCTATAGCACAGTCATGAGCAGATGCCTTGGAAACAATTAGCCTGTGTTCACCTGTCTTTGTCAAGGTCCATCTCACTTTGTGTGTTCTGACACTGACTCTGCAATAGCTGTTTCTTGGCCCATATAGGCATAGGGTTTTCTTTCAGAATAAGAAACATATCCCCCGAGCCAAACCTACCTGCTTAACCAACACTGCCAGCGCCGGGAGCCTTTTAAATAAGCATTCTGGATTATGGGTATCTAAGAAGGCAGTGATATTTACAGAGTGTTTTTAAAGAGGACACAATACTCCTTTCACCCAAGGAGGTGTGACAGGTGACTTACACAAATTCTATTTCACCATAAATACACCACTGACAGATTTTATTTATAAGCTAAGCAGTCTGTCAAGGCTGTGTAATTAGGTTTGTCAGCCTTTACAGCTTCCCCCTCAATGTGAGAACAGAAGCTTCTATCAGACAAGTCAGACTTCATCCCAAGTCTCCCAGTTTGAAATATCACATAAAAGGGCGGGTCTAGCGTGGATAACATCTTTGCTTTATAAAGATGCACCTAATGTGAACTAAACTGTCCATTTTAGACTCTCCAAGGAGCTCAAACAACTGTGAAAACAGTGAACAGCATCAGTGATTCCTAGCAATAAATCTGTCCGTCAGATGTAGAAAGTAAACAATACTGCCGTTAAGCTACATTTTAGTTTATCTTCACATAGGACTTGTAGGAAAGAAAAGATGGCTCAAAAGATTTTGACTGCCCAACAATCTTTTCTACTTACACTTAGCTTTCAAATGCAGAGAACACTAATGAGAGAGGAGTGTACCCCAAATGCCTTCTGATCTCAACAGTCTGCTTCCAAACTAGAACACTTATTCTCTGGAAAAAATTTCTACCAACCCAAAACATACCGAACTCAAAACAGACTTTATACCATCTCATGTAATAAGCAATAAAGTGTGATACCTATAATACTATCATCAAAGAATTAAAGGTGCGAAGAAGAAAAAAATGGCAAGTGTTTATATGAAGCCAGTGGCAAAAAGTAATCGGGTGTCTTCCCTTTGCTTTTCCACTCACTTCCAAAACAGATTATCTTCCAAAGACCCCAATGGTAAGTGGCAGGCAACATGTAAGAAATGACGCAGCTGAGGAGAGAACCGCAGCAACAAATAGGTGGATTTTCTGGGGAAGGATCCCTCAATGTCCATCTAGGGGAGAGAGGGGAAAAGTGGTCACCATGCAGTCACAAGTGTAAGGTAGGTACCCAAGGAGAACGCCAGAGTCTACAACCTTTCTAGTTACATATTTGAATGTTGAGTAATTTAAATCTCAGGATGGGCTGTTTGTAATTGAAATTGTAAATGTTGCCATGGTAACTCTTAGATATTCAGACCTATTAAGATTCTGAGTTTAGATCCTAAAAATGATAAATGTTATTGGACCAAATCACTAGTAAAACAAATACACACACACACTACCCTTTCTCTAAGTGGACTATTGCGTTGTTTTTCCCCATGAATTTTAAGTAGAGTCCCTCTAACAATAAATAACCTAGACCTTGGTGACAGGCAACAGGAAAGTATGTAAAGAGCTTAAGGCTCATAGGTCCTTATAACATGTTAATATGTAGAACTATGCTGCATATATGACATTTAAAAACTTACATTAAGCAGCCAAAGCTGATTCATTTTTACTGTAAAGGCTGATCAAGGAAGATACCCTGGGTTTGGTAGATCTCTTTGAGGACCAGCAATACTGTATCTTCAGACTCCCTGTAAAGAGAAAAAGTTATGTTGTTAAAAAAAAAAAAAAAAAAGAACTAGATGCAATTGGCAGTAGTTTGGACGGTTACCTTCTAACAGAAGTCTAGCATTACGTCTGGTAACACAGAAAAGCTACTACTAGTAAATGACTAAGCATCTTTCCCTTTCCACAGAACTCATTCTTGGGACAATATGGAAGACAATATGCTCACCTTAATTGTTTAAATGTTACTCGCTTTTTTAAAAATGATACAATCATATGGTTCAAAATTCAAGATACGTAAGGGTATAATAATGAGATCACCTTCCCACCTGTTTAACTACTAGTTCCCATATTCTGACAAGCAATGTTATTTCTCATGTATTTTCAAGATACTATTCTCTGTGTGTACAAGCAATTACTTATATCCAGTTCATAAAGAAATTTGATTATAAAAAATAACATTCAGGTTCCAATCAATATGACAAGGGTAAATGTTGTGCTCGCTTCCTCCCATGACCCCATCATAATTAGAACTAAATTACAGAACAATCAACTTGGAGAACCACCCCAAGACTGGCTTAACGTAACTCCTATAACTGAGGATATAAAGAAGAGGCCACATTGAAACTGAATGTCAATTATAATTGAAAAAAATAATTTAAAAACAAATTTAATTAAAAATGTTCATGAAGGATTGCCTTAAGGGTATGTGGCTCAAACATTTCTCTAGATCTATGGTTCAACTTTTTCTGAGTCATGAGTATTTAAGAATCTAATGAAACCTATGAATTTCTCCTCAGAAAAGATCACATATACCTATGTGCCCAAAATTACAAACAGATGTCATTGGACTCGACTTTTTCTATTCCCCACAAACTCCATACACAGACCTTACGTTAAGAGACTCATGCCGGGCCAGCCTGGTGGCTCAGGCAGTTGGAGCTCAGTGCTCCTCACTCCGAAGGCTGCCTATTTGATTCCCACATGGGCCAGTGGGCTCTCAACCACAAGGTTACCTGTTCAACTCCTCGAGTCCCACAGGGGATGGTGGGCTCCGCCCCCTGCAACTACGATTGAACATGGCACCTTGAGCTGAGCTGCCTCCCGGATGGCTCAGTTGGTTGGAGCATGTCCTCTCAACCACAAGGTTGCCAGTTCGACTCCAGCAAGGGATGGTGGGCTGCGCACCCTGCAACTAGCAACGGCAATTGGACCTGTAGCTGAGCTGCGCCCTCCACAACTAAGACTGAAAGGACAACTTGAAGCTGAACAGCACCCTCCACAACTAAGATTGAAAGGACAACAACTTGACTTGGAAGAAAGTCCTGGAAGTACACATTGTTCCCCAATAATGTCCTGTTCCCCCTCCCCAATAAAATCTTTAAAAATAAAAAAAAGAAACCCATGCCAAGATGGCAGGATTAGCTAAACCAGATGTTAAAACGGTGTGATACTGGTACATAAAAAAATGGATCAATAGTAAAGAACAGGAAATTCAGAGATAGTCCTAAATATATATAGGAATGTAGTAAAGTTAGAATTTCAAATCTATTCTCTGTGTTGTAAGAACTGGATAGCCATCTAGAAAATGACTTGGGTCATTCACCTTATTAGAATAAATTTGAAATGTACATGCAAAAATGAAACCATAAAATTTCAGAATACACTGTGGTAAGTAAGATTTAAGTATGACATAAATTACAGAAGCCAAAAAAGAAAAAACAAATTTGACTACATAAAAATTTTCTACTTAGCAAAAACCAGTGTATGCAATGTCAGACAAACTGGGGCAAAGGTATTTATTTGCAACTCATGTTGCAGACCAATAAAAAAAGACCAACATATTCCAATACAAAAGAGAATAAAGAGTACTGATAACTCTCAGAAAAGGAAATCAAAAGGTCCTTAAATATATGTCAAGATGCATCAACCTTATGTAATAGGAGGAATGCAATTTTTTTAGTAAAAGGCAAGATTTATTCAATCTGAAGAGAAAAAGGAGCATAGGACGAATGCAATTTAAAACTACAATGTGCACGATACATACACTGAAAAGAAAAAAACCCTACTGAAATTAAAGACCAAAATACACTGCGAGATAACCATGACTGTGGATCAGAAGACTCAGTACTACTAAGATGTCAATTCTCCCCAAATTCATCTATAGATAAAATGAAATCACAAAACACCAGAAAGCTTGTCGGTTGAAATTATCAACCTCATTCTAAAAGATATCTCTATAGAAATAGAAAGGACCTACAATAGCTAAAATAACTTTGAATTAGAATAAAGTTGGAGGACTCACAATAACTGTTCTCAAGACTTATTATAAAGCTACAATAATCAAGACTTTTTTAGTGGCATAAAGATAGACAAATAGTTCATTGGAACAAAACAGAGCCCAGACAATTCAATGGTTTCTCCATCTCGATAAAACTTTTCAACAAATGTTGCTAGAACAACTGGTAGTCATATGCAAAATAATGAACCTTAGTCCCTACCTCACATATTAAAAAAAAAAATTCAATCAAAATAGCTCATAGACCTAAATGTAAAAGCTAAAACAATATAACTTCTAGACCTCAGGAGCAATCTTAATGACTCTGGATTTGGCAAAGATTTCTTAAATATGTCAAAAAAGGATAAGCTTCGATAAATTGGACTTCATCAAAATCAAAATGTTTTGCACTTCAAAACATACTGCTAGAAAAATGAAAATCAAACCACATCCTGAGAAAATGCATTTACTTGAAAAGGACTTGTAACTAGAATATAGAAAGAACTCTTGCAACTTAATAAAATAATCCAATATTTTAAATAGGGAAAAGATTTGAACAGACAATTCACCAAAAATGTATGGATGACAAACACATGAAAATATGCTCAATATCATTAGTGATCAGGGAAATGCAAATTAAAGCCATAATGAAGTGCCATTAAATTCATTTAGAAAGGCTAAGAGACAAAAATCATAAGATTAATCACACCAAGTGTTGTAGAGGATATAGAGAAACTGGAACTCTCAAAAACTGCTGATGGGAATGGAAAATGCTGGCAGAAAAACTGTTTGGCAATTCCGTTTAAAAATATTTGTACTAGGGGCCGGCCCGGTGGCTCAGGCGGTTAGAGCGCCATGCTCCTAACTCCGAAGGCTGCCAGTTCGATTCCCACATGGGCCAGTAGGCTCTCAACCACAAGGTTGCCGCTTCGACTCCCGCAAGGGATGGTGGGCTGCGCCCCCTGCAAATAGCAATGGCAACCGGACCTGGAGCTGAGCTGCACCCTCCACAACTAAGACTGAAAGGACAACAACTTGAAGCTGAATGGTACCCCCCACAACTAAGACTGAAAGGACAACAACTTGACTTGGATAAAAGTCCTGGAAGTACACACTGTTCCCCAATAAAGTCCTGTTCCCCTTCCCCAATAAAATCTTTATAAAAAAAAAATATATATATATATATATATATTTATTCATACTAGCCATTCTACTCCTAGATTTCCCAAGATAAAGAATATATTCATACAAAGTCTTGTACACAAATGTTCGTAGCAGTTTCGTAATATCCCTAAAACTGGGAACAACCTAAATGTCCCTTACCGGATGAATGGCTAAACAAATTGTGGTACATTCATACAATGGAATATTGCTCAGCAATAACAAGGAGAGAATTACCGATACACACCATATGGATGAATGAAAGAAGCCAAACAAACTGTACACCTGAAGCTGAAGCTGAACAATAATGAATGTCAACTACAGTTGTGTGTGTGTGTGTGTGTGTGTGTGTGTGTGTGTGTGTGTGTGTGTGTGTGTGTGTGTGTGTATTTACAAGAAGTGGAGTACAGCATTAGGAATAGAGACAATGGAAATGTAATGGCTCGGTGCGATGTCAGAGGGGTAGTAGATGTGGGGAGGAGGGTTATCACTGTGTGAAGATATAAATGATAAATGTTTAACTATTACATTGTTTTGTACACCTGAAACTAATTTTTAAAAAAATTTAAAAAAAAGAAGCCGAACAAAAAAAGAGTGTAGAGTATGATTCCATTTGTGTACGTCATGTGCAAAATAATCTATAGTAACAGATGCAGATCAGAGGTTCCCTGGAGATTGTGCAACAATCAGACTAAAAAAACAAAAAACAATAAAAACAAAACCAAACAACACTTACCAGTAGCACAGATGGCTTTGTAAAGCAAATAAATATTCATTGAAACTTTCAATAGGCTTCTCCTGCAGCACATAGTCAATGCGCTGGCCTCCGTTCAGCATTCCCACATTGATGGGGGGGGCTTCTTCCTTCACTGCCACCGAGGTCTCTTCTGTGGTAACATCTGGATATGGAGGGACCATAGTTAAGACCTTAAGAGCTTCCAGCCCTCCAAAGTTGTCCTTACTTCTCCTCAGGCTCCAAGTTTACCCCAGGATGAGCTATTCTCTATTCAGGAAGCTCTCTCCCATCTTCCTGCTCTCAATCCCCTTAAACCTTCCCTCAAGTCACAATGATGTTGTCTAATCCCTTCTTTTCCTTTCCTGCACCTTTGATAGCTAATTCATTTGCCTTTGGTGTGTAAACTAAATGCAAGCAGGGATAAAACTCTATAGGCAGTTGAAAACTACATCAAAAGAATACAATGTCATCTGTGAAATTAAGAGGAGAATATCCTAGCTAGCCCCCAACCAGGAAAATAAAACTGACCCATGAATACCTAGACATGCCCCTGGGAAAGCAAGGTGCTTCGGAGTAGGCTCTTAATAACACCCCCACAGCTACCAAGTGGGGGATGTTTAAAGCCTCATTACCAGCTGCTCAGCTTCTCTTGACACTTTTCCTCACAAATAATGTTTTTCCATAATTTGTGGCTATTGATTGATATAAAAGGCTACCAGAGCTGAAGGCCCATTAGGACTCACAGTGTTGGTCCTATACAATGAAAAGGGCAAAGTAAGAAGTCCCTGGGAGAAAAAGAATTGCACACCACGGAGTCCCTCTTATCCGGCCTGATGTAGGAAATCGATGTGTACAGTGTCACTGACCACTCGGCTCCTCTGAACTTGATTCAGGTTCTGCTTCAGCTTCTTCTGCAGTCTCTGAAGCTTGTAAAGCAGGGTACTGCGCTCTGGTGAAAGACTTCCAGGCCATCCGCAGCGAACCTAGCAAGTTGTTCTTAAGGTCCATACTCATCCTGGTCAGGCCTTCTCTCAGTTCTGAAACACAAGAATAAAGAACATTACATGGTTTACGATGAGTTTAGGGTCCAACACAACTAAATAAAATGAATGTGGTCCAGTCAGTTGCACTGACCAGGTCTTGAATTATCAAATTCTGTACTCAGTCTTACCTAAGTGCATCCGCTTCCTGCCTTTATGATGTGGAATCAGCATTGGCTCAAATTCCACTCCTGGGACCACCATTGGTTCAATCCTATAGGCCACAGGATCAAACTATACAGGAAAAACAATAGCTACATATACCTCTGCTGAAGAAAGATACTCTGAGGAACTGTATATCAGGCAATAATAATTATAAGCTCATTAAAATGTACAGTTCTGCCCCAGCACTTCCAAATTCATACTAGTATATCTCATTACTACAGAATAATATATAAATAAGTAAATCAACATAACAAAAAATCATATGTTCTTTACCATAAAAACCCTAAATTCAGGTAAAACCACAAAAGCCGTCCAATGCTTACAGGATGATAAATATTGAAGAAACCTTTGCATGTTGGAAATTTGTAGTTGGGATCAATTCTTTTTAGTCCTCGGACGGTAAGGAACATTCCAATGGGAGATCCAAAGGCAAAGAATATTTCTGGTTTATAGATGAGCCGAGGGTATTTTACAGACACCTGGGAGGAGAAAATAAAAGCATCTCTTATTAATAACGAGTTGCTTCTGTTCATACCATATGAATGGTAGGCAATAAAACGCCCAAAGAGAATCGGTACCGGTACCTGCCCGATGCCAACATCCAGATAGGCATCACTCCCAGCTCCATCAGCACTACTGCAGAACTCCGCTTCTTTGGGGATATTACACATATTCGCCCCTGAAGCTGACTGCGGACTTGATCTATCAATACCCTAAAGAATAAAAAGTAGTTCTGTGGAGCTGCTATGTAGTAAAAATTCCAAAGGGTTATAGTTTTCTATTGGTTTGAAAATATGCTTTGGAAAGTTCTGAAACGATAGTCAATTTTAGGAAGCGTCTCAGAAAACAACATAAAGCTGATGAAAACAAAAGTTGCCTTAAATTATGAACTAATATCCCTCCAAAATGCTCTAAATGATGTAAGCTGTACTCAGCTATTTGGGGAGCAGCTGAAATTTTAGGCAACCACGATGAGAGGAAATAGTGGAGCACTGTGGAAAACAATGCTGAGGACTGCTAAGGAGTTCATGAAGTGCTATGCCTTTCTAATTAAAGCAAAACGTTTCTTGTGGGTATAGAAAATGATGCAAATAATGGGCCTTAAATAAGATCTGAGCAACCTGCTAAAGAGCTGAAAAATAATTAACTACTAAGATTTGGAAAGGAATTCAGTGGCAAACAAACTGAATATACAAGTAGTGTTACAATATGGACAAACCCTGCGTACCTTATACTAACTGAAAGAAGCCAGTTGTAATAGGCCACATATCATTATGATTCCACCTACATAAAATCTCCAAAACAAAAAAATCCATAAAGACAGAAAGTAGATCAGTGGTTCTCAGGAGGGAACAATGGGAAGTGACTGCTAATGGGTATGGCGTTTCTTTATGTGGTGATAGACATGTTCTGGGATTAGATGGTGGTCATGGTTACACAACTCTGAATATATTAACCATTGAATTGTATACTTTTAAAGGGAGAATTTTATGGTATGTGATATAAGTTATATTTCAATAAAGTGGTTATAAAACAGAAAAAGGGGAAAAATGAAATGGTAGGAGGAATCTAGGAAAGATAAGACTTCTGAAGCTGATAACATTTTAAACGTATCAATAAACATGCTTAATTTCTAAAAAGAGCCAAACACCAATTAACAAAATTGCTTAGTTCCTTAGACCAAACACCTCACAAAGCACAAGAATACAAGGATGTCAAAAATTGTTTAATCCTATAAACTATATTAAGCACATACCCTTGAATTTTTTCTGGTCCTAAAGTAGTTTAATATCTTCTTTCTTGGTCCTAAGGGAATTCCCATTTCCTGAAGATCTTTGTCTGTACATAAGGCCTAGGCATAGAAAATCAAGTATCTTTCTTATTTCTAGGAAGAATAAAATCAATTAAATGACTTGTTCTCTGAAAAGATTAAGATGTAAGCACTCTGTTATTCTTTACTTTATATTACTAGGGCTCCCTAGTGGTACCTCATTAATAACTTAGAGAAGGAAAAAGTATTTTGTTCATAAAAGAGCCTAAAGAAGAATGGAAAGTATCAGTACTACAGTATCAATGCTATAGTAATATAGGTAACATTGTATTATTTTTATAAAAAAAACCCTATATAAGTAGGTTTTTCACTTCAGGACTTCCATGCTCCCTTGATTTCCACGCTCACTTGGATGTCACATTCCTGAGAGAGATTATACTCTTACTCGTGGACACAAGCAGTAAGACACAGCAAACACAGAGCATGAAACAGAGTAACAATCCAGCTGAAGTGCTCCTCACCTGAATAGGGAATCTTCCCTTCCCTTCCCAGACTGGGTTAGTTAATTCTATTATACATTCTTATACCGCTGTGTACTTTTCCTACTTAGAACTTAACCACAATTGTAATTAATTATGTTTGAATATTTAATATGTCTGTTCCAGTAAACTATAAACACTGTTAAGGACCATAGTATCTGTCTTATTCACCACTCTATCCTCAGTATGTGGTAGAGTATGCCTGATTATAGTAAGCATTTACTAAATTCCTGTGGAATTAAATGTATTGCAAACCTAAAAAAAAAACAAAAGCACCCAACAAAAGTGGCAAAAAAACAAAAACAAATAAACAAGCAAATATCAACAGCAGAGCTCTTGAAAGTATAACAGAAAATAAACATTGGAATAGTTAGTGGTCACTTATTCTTGCTCTCATGATTTCTGAGCTGTGCTGTTTTGCAGTCTTTATTGCTATATGTTTATCAATATGGCTCCTCTGAACTTTGAACTCCCACAAAGCGAAGATCACTTGGTACGATAAAAACCACATAAATAATGCTAAAGAACATTACTAATGATAACAAAGTATTTATGACTAAAATGCTTCTAAAGGGCAGGCTCTTAGTAAGCAGTATGATAAAAATAAGCAATAAAAATACTGAAAATGGTGTAGCATAAAGTTTTAAAAGATTTTTACCAGAGCTTCCTTATCTACTTTCTCCTTCTCAAAGATACTGAAGAATTCAGAGAGTTGAAGTTTCTTCAGATCTTCTTCTAGCGTTGGTGCATCTCCTTGATCCATAACAACATTTGGGGAATCCTAAAAATTAAATTGTAAAGCTCATATTCTCTAAATTCATTTAGATTTTCCTTTATTAATACTATTTTGCAATAAAGAAATGTACTACATAAGACTTCCACATAGAGATGTATCTTTACTTTAAATAAATTGTAATTTACACAAAATATAAATTAAGATACTGATCTCTAAGTTTTTGCAACTTTAATTGAAACAATGTTTTTAAGTGAATGAATGAATGAATGATTATCAGTATTCTTCATTATCATTAACAAAACATTTACTGAGCTCTTATTAGGGACATAGTGTTTAAGATGTAAAACAATCTAAGACAAAGCCCCTGCCCTGGAAGAACTCAGAGTCCAACAGGAGAAATAGGACACTTACATAAAAAAAGAAAAAAATACAAAACACTATATGCTAAGTACTATTTAAGCACTATAGATAAGTGTTCACAGGACTATGTTTCACTGAGAGGTGTTTAAACATCAAGTCCTCCCACTGCTTTCAAACAGAATTTCTATAAATTATATCAATTTGCATCCAATTCAGTCTTCATTTCATCACATGCAAACTCCATTTCAGCTCAATGACTTTATAATTCTAATAATAGACCAGTAATACATGTTCATAATGGGAAAACAAGATGCCTATAGTTATTTTTATATGTGGCAAATGTTAGAAGTATATTACTATCTTGCTTCTATCACCCAAGAATGACACAGATAATTACAAGTCTATTAAAATTAAAATAAATTTAATGTTATGGTATAAGATTAAACAAACTAAGTGAAAAACAAAACATAAGTCTAAAATCTAAAATTCCTTACTAAGAAGAACTACAAGAGAACCTATCTAAACATCTAAATTACCTTTTCACTGTCAATATCCCCCAAAGAATCTTTCTGATTTGTTAGGATATCAAACAATATAAGCGAACCTATAAGTAAAATAGAAGAAAGAAGGAACAGTTTCTAAGTATTAACACTAAATAGTTGTCTTTTATATAAAAAAGTAATAAGCCAATTACCCACGTAGCAAAATCTATGAAGCAGAGAATCTTTCTTTCCAGCCCACCACCATCCTTCCACCCCTTTCAAATCACAAACCAGTTCTAGACCACTGAATCTGATACTGATAAAAAACAAACAAAAAACATTGTACTTCAAAAACAGATGTCCTACAAATGTAATAGTCCTCTCTGGCTACAGATAATTCATTTGTTACCTAAACTATGACCAGCAATAGATACACCCCCTTTGAAATCAGGGTTCCTCTGCAGAAAAAGTGTATATATTCTGTTCATTTCAGAAGCAACTGTATCCACAATAGTCTGACAGTAGGTGGGGCTATTGTAGAAGAAGACATCCAGAATTGTGTCATTGGTGAAGTGCCTTAGGCGGTTAATGCTGGGCAGGGTTATTCGCTGCAGATCTCTGAAAAAAGGAAAAATATTTTAAGCAGAAACCTAAATACATTCCACAACCTCCTCTAAGTTATTATCCAGTTTAGCCTCCAAGCTTAGACTTAGATATTTAAAGATACAAGAAGGAATTATCAATATGTAGGAAATATAGAGAACAGAGAGACATGTTTAATGAAGCCAAAGGGACGTGATCAACAAAATCCAGTGTGAAAAGATCTATAAGACAACTCAGTTTCTTCAGATAAATTGCAATAAGAGATGGAAAGGTAATCAAGAGATTAAAAGAGACTTAAAGATATATCAACTAATTATGATTTATGGACTTTATTGGATCCCAATTTAAAATATGTGTGTATGTATGCATTTGTATTTGTGTTCGTGTGTGTGTATGTGTGTCTAAAAACGTTTATTAGACAATTGGAAATCTGAACACTATATTTGCTGATGTTAAGAAATTTTTTAGGTGTGCTAAAAGTCCTTTAAGATATATACAAACTGAAATATTTATAAATGAAAGATATGATACCTATGATTTGATTCAAAAATAATACAGTGGAGGGGTGGGCAGTAGACAGGGGTATGACGGTATGGATGGGGCAGAACTGGCCATGTGTGGAGGCTTACTGGAGCTGGGTAATCATAATCAGTACATGAAGAATTATTATATATGCTACTTTTGTACAGGATTCTCTATAACAAAAAGTTATAGAGAATCCTGTATAGGATTTTATTTTGTGTACAGGATTCTCTATAACAAAAAGTTTTCTAAAAAGAAAAGATACAAGAGGCTTTTCTTAGAATTCTTGGCATTATGGTTTTTTGATCACAAGTCAAATGGTAAAATCAGCTCTCAATGCAGAATTTCTAAAAGCTGAAAGAAGGTGAGAATGCCAGATGCCAAAGGCAAACAGAACTCAGGTCTCGCAAAGAAAAACCATGCTGACATGATCTAAATCAAGTTCCAGTTAAAGGTTTCTTCAAATTCCCAGAAAGATTCCTCAAAAATTCAACAGTTTCGGTACTTTAGAGAGGGCTATGTGACCTTAAGTCACCTCTGAGCATCAACTCAAATATGAAAAAATGTGAACTCCATACCTAGTAAAAGCAACACCACAATGGAGTATGCGGCACATGGAATATGCTCAAATCATAGGGCATTAAGAACTGAGAGACACAGAATCAGGAAAGCCATTTCCAAGACCAGCATGGAAATAATGCTATTTCCTTTATCTTCCAGAGAAGCATCTCCTAATTGTATCGTAGAATTGTATTATGACCACACTTTTTCTGGAAAGCCCATAGTTGAGTATACTTAATATAAGACAACCTTCTCTGATATTGCGATAAAATTTACAAACAAAACTATTGGACTTGTAACTTAAGAAAGCCATCACTTAAAAGTTGTTGAACCAATTGTAACTAATAATGTAATGTTGGGGGACTTCCTTTTGTTTCCCAAATTTGGACAAATACTATCTAAATATGATCACAAAAGGAACAACAAAATTACTGTGTACATCTTGAGGTAGGTTGGCTTTTGACATCTAAAGATGGAAATGCTTATACAGTATAGGAAGAAAGCAATGTTTGGCTTCAACAATAAAGCAATAATAAAGCTGTAATAGTAAATACTAATGAGCCAGTAAAACATACTAGAATACACACAGCTCTTTATTTCAAACCAGGACTAGTTAAACCAAGGGATTAGTTAACATTTAATCATGTATCTCTAAGAAGACATAGAAGTACAAAAAACTTCGCTGAACAAAATTTTAACTATACAATCAATCAGCTATAGCAGAAAAGTCCCTAAGCATATCAATGATCAGAAAACATCATAATCACGGCTAACAACTCAAAGGTGTATGGTATTACTCACACATCCACACCAGTAGAATGTAAGGGACTGTGCCAGTTGACTGGAAGAAATTCTACCCTTCCAATCTGCTGATTTTCTTGGGCTCTCTTAAAATGTGTTTGTAGCATGTTCAAGGAAACACTGCGAAAATCATTAACTGGAAAAGAAAATTAACTTATGTATTAACAGTGAAGCAATGAATTTGCAGAATTCAGATGCAATAGATCACAAAATTATACTCTATCTACATTTGCTTAGAAGGTGTTTACTTGAGTCAAAAAGAGCAAAGTGGTATTCAGAAAAATCTTCACTACATATAGGAAAAGCTGTTCCTTTAATATAGAACTTGCTTTTACTATACAAAACATTTCATCAAAAAAAAAAAGCTAACTTCAAAACTTCTAATGTGTCATGGAAACTATTTCAATTTAAAAAAAAAAAAAATCGGCCTTGCAGTCAGATTCCCATTCTAACTTTCTGGTCCTTATAAACAACTACTACCTAATGTTTTAGATTAAGAAAAAAATACACACTGCTGTTTGAAGTTCATATTACGTCAATCTTAACCTTCTAAGAAGGTATTTATGCTAGGAGCATTAGCCAGTAAAATAAGACTCCCCAGGTAAGACAGTAAGACTTTGAATACTATGAAGTTTTAGAGGATATTATTACCTTTCAAAAACAAGTTATACTAATGACCTATTACAATTAAAATATCAAGAGGTTTATCACAGTATGAATTGTAAAAGTGACTGAAGCTTCTGTTTTTCACTTAAACTATGTCATTTTACAGTCCCTTTAAACTTGGAATGGTTAGACATAGGCTCATCACATCATAAAACAATTTTATAAGGATTAAGTGCTTGTTCACTCAAGAATTATTAGCTAAGAGTATAAACTATTAGCCTGAGGAATTTACTAGTACTTTAGGTCTAAGCTGGAAAGCTTTACTACTTTGCCACCTGTCTTTAGCTCTCCAAATCCTCTTATGCAGCTAAGACAACAAACTAAAGATAACCCTTTATCTCAGCTCACAGGAGCACTGACTAATATTCTGCTTAAATGATCTAATCTTATATGCTTTGCAAACCTACCACACTGTACAATGCTTCGAAAGCGGAGATCACAAGCTGGTCCAATCCCATGGACTACAAAAACCAAGTGGTCTATTTGTAAAGGTTCCCCTATAAATGAAGTTAAAAAGAAAAATTATTCTATATAAATAGTCATGTATTCTAAAAATCAAACATTCATAATGAATAGGTTATAAAGATAGTGAAGTGAAAATATAAACAGATGGGGGGTGCTGGATGGTTCAGTTTGGAGCGCGAGCTCTTAACAACAGGGTTGTCGGTTCAATTCCCACATGGGCCAGTGAGCTGCACCCTCCACAACTAGATTGAAGGACAACGACTTGACTTGGAGCTCATGGGTCCTGGAAAAGCACTGTTCCCCAATATTGCCCCCCCAAAAAAATATACATATGCAGATAATATACAGGACATAAAATATCCTATATGTAACTACTTAGTTAAAAATACAGTGATTTTATTTTGTTTCTAATTTATCTTAAAATAAATCAGTGAAAAAAATTTTCAGGATTTTTTAAACTTTTACTTTCAAATAACTGCAATCTTACAGAAAACTTGAAAGAACACTACAGAAACTCGCTGTACTTTTTACAGATTCAACATTTTAACACTTACATTTGCTTTATTCTCTCTCTCTCTATGTATATGTGTATACACACATTTAGTTTTCTGAACATTTGGTGCATCACCAGATTGTACACACATCTCTCTTTAACCCTTTAATATTTTAATGCATATTTCCCAAGAATATTCTCTTACATAACCATAGTACAGTTATCAAATTCAGGTAATTTAACATTGATAAAATAATGTTATCTACTATTCCACTTTTATCAATCGTATCAGTCATGTCTAATATGTATTTGAAGCCTGAAATTTTAAACCCATCTTTTTAAATTATAAGTCTAAGACCTCGTGCAAGACACAAGCTATCGCCTCTGCAAGATACTGTGTTTCTCTGAAAATAAGACCTAACCGGAAAATAAACCCTACCATGATTTTTCAGGATGACATCCCCTGAACATAAGCCCTAATGCGTCTTTTGGAACAAAAATTAATATAAGACCCGGTTTTATTTTCAGGGAAACACAGTTAAAGGAATTTCATAATCCAGTTAAATATATTATAAAACCAACCATAAATGACACTACGGATAACCATCAAGGTCCTACTGAAAAATAGTCTTCCCTAGTTGAAAATCTTCAACAACAGAAATTACCAGGACTAAATTTCTAATCAAACAGGTGGAATCACACTTCTTAGAATTAGAACTAAATCAATTCATCTGTACTTAGTGAATTCCTGATTAGTACTGCCAATTTTTACTTATCACACCATATATACTTAAAAACTTTAAAAAAGATTTCTATATTTATTAAGATTCTTAATAAAGTGATACTAATCTTAATGCAGAATAAGTTCATATAACTAACAATCAGGTTTTAAGCCTTGAGGTAATCGAAATCCATAGAGAAAGGTCACAATTTAAGTCATAAATTAATAAGTATACCACAAGAAAAAAATAAATGATTAGCATTACCACAATGGATTTCAACAGAGATGTTCTCAACTCCTCTTTTCACTGTTCTTGGTCGACCCTGCTCAGTGGGTGTTGAACCCCACTCATCAGACCCTGCAACTGGCTGGTAATGTACCATAAGCTTAAATAGAAAAGATCAAAGATCAGAGCAATAAAGACATTCTACATTAAAGACATCTCTATTTATACACTCTGAGGGGCAGGAACATGTCTTTCAAAGCATAATACATAGTCAAATCTCAAACGGAGTTTTGGTAATGCAATTCCTACAGCTTGAAATGAGAATTCTGAAAATACATTGGCTAATGTATGCTTTAAAAATCTTATAATTTTATTTGTCAATTATACCTCAATAAAGCTAAAAAATAAAAAAGGAAAAAATATATCAGGCTAAAAGACTTTCAACAGTACCCTACACATGGAAGACATGCTACATAATGTATCAGTGATATTCTTAATCTACAGTGGCATAATGCTCCCTAAGAAAATTCTTGTATAAACTGAACAAGGTAAATAATAGTAATGGTTTTAACAAGTTTTAAGTGTCATAATTGTGAATGTAATATAAAAATTCCCAAAGGTTATCCCAAGTAGAATCCCTAGGAAAAGGAAACCAATTAAGTTCTCCTTAGTAATGATATTAACCTTTAATCCCAACATTAGAGAAAGGCTTTTAATTTGCTTTACCTTTGGATTGTGTAATATAATTATTTCCCTGTTGGGAGACTCCAGTTTCTTTTTCCATTCATCCAGAGTTACAGCAAGCATGTAAGTTTCCTTAAAAGAAAACACATTTCATTAGATTTCTCTTACAGCTTTTCTATTGAAATTAAACTTTTTCACAAGAATACTGTTAAACAATTAAAATAAGAATATCCTACTCAATTTTATTTTAAAATTCTTTTTTATTTTATCAATTTTATTTTAAAATTCTTTTAAAATTACAATAGATAATAGTATAGAACAAAGGAAAAACATCATTTCTATCTAGGCTGGCAGTAAAAGCTGTTCACATTTTGATATTTCTTTCAATAACAATTAATGCAGGTATTTTTCCTCAAAATTAGGACTGTATTACATATATAACTCTTTACCTTGATTTATCACATTTAGTTTTAAATTCTTTTAAAATACGATAATAGCATAGGACAAAAAAAAATTGTTCCTCATTCCATTGTCTAGACTGGAGATAATCATTGTTTACATTTTGATATATTTCTTTCAATAACATTAACGTCCAACTCCAATTTAAAGAAAGCAAATTTCAGATTGTCTTCAGAGCAAGAAAACTAAAAGGCAAAAAAAAAAAAAAAATCCTGTGGTCATAGTTTAAATATAAACAATGATCACCATTAGGGGAAACATTTTTAATTTAAATCATAACAATTTCCACAGATTTTAAAATCTGAAAATAAAACTATGTTATCTGAAACTAACTTGCAAAAAGAAATGCTATAAACTTTGATGCAGATAGAACCAAAAACCCTTTCTAGAAATTACACAAAATAAGTCAAAAGAGGAAGAAAAGATTATTAAACAAAGAAAGAAAAAAATTAAGAAAATGTGTAAAAAAGTGTCAAAGAAATACCTCTAATACTTGGCTGAAGCTTTCCGCGTAGGGAACATACTTATTATCTTTGTCTCCCTTGTAAAACCAAGTACATCGTCTTACTTCTGATGCTAGCTCATCCCAGTATACAGCATACCGCATCCTCTCCCCCAAATGAACATCATATCGGCCCCCATCAGTGGGAACAACTCTCCCATTACAATCTTTTCCTATCAAGTATTGAAAAGAGGAAAAGAAGTACATATATCAAAATCAACATCCCAAAATACAATTGAGTTATACTCTAAATAATGTTATAAAATACATGAATGAACAGTTTCTACTTGGCTAAACATTAAACAAAACGGAATTTAATTACCTTTTTTTCACTAAGTACTTTCACAAACTGTCAAAATCATTATTGGTTTTAATGAAATATGAAAAAAATAATACCCAAACACTGTTTTGCTCTTTTACTGAGGAGAGATAATAGTGTCACTTAAAAAAAGGTATATAAGAAGACTTTTCTGAATTTTTGCTTGAAAGATCCAAAAGGTAAATTAATGACCATGGCCATCAGGATGATAAAGTAGTAACTAGCATCATGTTTCATTACAAAAGTGACAAGTTCGAGAATTCATTCTTTTTGCAATATGAATGTGACACTGCCTCCCCCACACTCTTTATAAACAAAAACTGAAACATAAGCTAGAACATAAAAAAACATTATTGAATAACTATGCAGAAATTACAATAGGTACTATTTTCAAAATACAGACAAAATTCTTAAATATTGTAAATTAGCTGGGTAGCAATGCAGAGCTTCTCTACAAAAATGCTATTGGTGGTAACCAGAAAGAAAATCTAAATTTCATTTTTAATAGCACTCACTAAAAGGCCTATTATAGTCTGAGAGAGATGACAGTCTTTGTCTATTAGAAGTCATCATTTTCATCCTACCAGAGCCATATGCCTCTTCCAGCTGCTGTGAATCCTCAGAATTGAAAGGAATCCATGTCTCCTTAGAATCTATTATTTTACAATAAAACCAATGAGGAGAAACTGGTTCATACAAACTGCCAGCATCCATGTCTATTAGCTCAAAGGAACTACATGAGTTTGGTGATGGGGATGGCTCTAACTGGGTGACCTGTTCCTGGTGTGATTCCACTGATGACATTTCGCTCTCTAAAAGACAAAAGAAAACAATCAGAAAAATTATTTTCCTTCTATTAACAGTGTAACTGTGCACACACACACACACACACACACACACACACACACACCTAGTCACTTTAAGGAGTCATTTCTGCAAAAACAACAAAAAACAACAGTCTAGGGGACTCCACATTTTAAAACAGAAATAACTTACAATAAATAGCTAGACTTGGGGGGAGGAAGACAGGGCTTTATACAACATGCTTCTCGTAGTCAGACCAACCATTTTGTACTGACTGATCTCCCAATTCTCTCAGAAAATTGCATGGTTTTCATTAGACAACAAGTTATGAAACAAACCCAGAAGCACAAGAAGTATCATGGTCAAACTTGATTGCAACAAAACACTTGAACCAATTTCCAATCTAAGTCTAATGCCAAAAGCAAAAAATTCACTCAGTGTTAATAACACCTAGGCTTTAGGCTCCAAGTCCCCTAACATTACACAATTACATAATGACTGGAATCTTAAAATATCGAAAATAAACCTATTCATTTAAGAACCACTTTTTGTTGATCCTTGAAGTGTGCTTAATTAGGACTGTGGTACCAATTCTGAAAACACAACCCCTGGTTGGGGACACTGCGCGCAAGCGCACACCCACTGACACCGTCCAGGGCTCAGGTAAAAAGTAACAGGTGACCTCAAAAGCCTCCTTCCCTCAAAGACGACTCTGACCTATGCGTTTCTACCCCTTCAACATGCACATCATCGGCAAACCTAACACTGCGGACATCAAAAATATAGTCAAATTCCTCTGAGGCAAGTGAGCACAATTGCCGGGATGTCAGGCAGCGGGACGGCAAACCCCTGGCCTCCCTGAGAGAACGCTGCAGCTTTCCGCCAGCTCACCTTTCCTCCTAGCACAAATTTACCTCAGCCACCGTGGCGTGTCCCTTCTCGCACATGACCCCGGGCCTCCTGCAGCCCAGATCTGGGACCTGAGAACCCGAGGACTCGTCTCCTCCCGCCTCCAGCCCCGCCGAAAGGAGCGGGGCCCAATGGAAACAAGGTAATTTGGGGCGCAGTTGTTACAAAGGGGGCCCGGGACGCTTCTCGGGCTGGTCCTCCCACCACCCTAGTCCCTGCTTCCCGCATCGCGCCCTCCTCCGTCCCTGGCATCTCCATCCCGCGGTGCCTCCAACCTGCAGCCCGATCGGACCTCCCTCGGTCCAGCCTCTGACCCCAACAGGGCGTCGCGGACTCACCTGGCAGTCCCGCTGCCTTTCACGCTCTCCTGCCCTCGCTGAAAGGGGCACGACATGTCCCCGCGGCGGCCTTTACCCCAGCCTACGCGGGGCGGGGCGGGGCGGGGCGCCCAACTCTGGGCTCCACCACGCTCCCAGCGGGCGAGGAGCGGGCCGGACGGCCGCGAGCAAACGTGAGGTATCTGGGACCGCGACGCGAAAGCGTCGCACCGGGCGAGAACGGCCTTAAGGGAACTGCCAGGAAATGTCGCGAGAGGTGGAGGGACTCACGCGAGATGTGGCTCCTCCTGGGGGCAGGGAGCCGCAGCGCTGGGCTTGCGGGTCGTGCGTGCGGCCTGCGCTCTGTTCTGGGCTAGGAGCGCGGTCTGAGGCCAGAGGTCTTTGGGAGGCCGGGATGCGGAAGAAGACGTCAGCACTGGAATGCATTTCGAATTTCAGTAAAAGGAAGTGGGAAAGCCCAACCTGCTCGCTTAAAAGGTGGGAAAACGGGCCTTCTGACTCGCTGGTCCTCGGGCTAACCCTACCCCTACTAAAAGGCCGGGGCTCCCAGGGCAGACAGGGATGCCACGCCCCTGGGACAACTAGGATCGTGGGGCGCCTGCAGCCGTGATGTCTATCCAGGCCTCCACTTGTGATGAGGGGAATGGATACAGTTGGCATTCGCAAGGAAAAAACGTGGATCTCTGGGGCTTTGCTCCTTCCCACTTGAGTTTATTAGGATTTAGAAGCTGCCAAAAACATATCTCTAAAAGATGTAGAGGTGAGCTTGACAGGATTTAAAAGCTGCAAGGGAGGTGGGAGATGAGGTATTTTTGTCCAAACAAGATGACGTACGGAGGTGAAAAATTCAAACGAACTTTCCCACAGTCATGAAGCTGCCCAGGTCTCCCGAGTATTACATTTTCTGGAAGATCTCAGTTCTTTTGGGGGGAATAATTGAATAATAAGACGCTTTCCTGTTTCCTGACTAGATTATAGGGAAAGGGTTTAGGGAATGTTTTTCAGTTCTATTTCTTCATAAACCAAAAGAAGGACTTTTTATAACTAATTCTCCTGTAGGTTAACAGCCACACACAAATATCCACAAATTTATTTAGACCTTCTCCTCAAATTTATCACACCTAAATAACTTTTGTTCTCCACAGAGGATGAAGAAAGCAAGGACCGTGTCCCATTCTCTAGGCTTTTGTCAGATGATTATTACCTAATATCATAGACTAATAGTAGTAAATAGCATTTGCTGAGCTCTTACTATGTTCTAGGTCCAGGTGTAAGTATTTCACAAGTATAATCCAATTTAGTCCTCCCAGCAACCTCATGAAGCAGCTACTATAATTATCCATATTTGTAGAGGTAAAATAACTCACCTAAAGTCACACTACCAGCAAATAATAGAGGCAAAATTAGAAACAGTCTGTCTTCAGAGCCTGCACCTAAGTAACTTACCTAAAATCGGAGTCAGTTAAGTGACAGAACTGGAACTTGAATTTTAGTTTTCTATCTCCAAATGGCAGAACTGCAACTTTAGTTTAGGTCCTTGTCATGCGGGGTATCATGCAGGGTCTCTGGTCCCGCTCCCCGCACAAGAACGCAGGATATGGTGAGGCCAAACAGGAACACCCACAGAGCCATAGATAGGGGAGTCATACCACTATATTCTCACTGGCGGTCTGGGGAGACACGCGAAGTAGGATCCACACGATCTGCAATCCGCCATCCACTTCTCTGCCTGCCAACCAACCAACCAGCAGTCACGCAGTTATATCAGTGGCTAATTGGCTAACTGGTTACATCTGATGGCCAACCAGTCACAGCTGATGGCCATCTATTACCAGAGCCAGGATCTTTCCAGGTGAGGTCGAGAGCCTGGAAACTGCTCTCTGGGACTCTGTCCCCACACTCCTCTATCGCCAATTCCCATTGTTTCCCTCTATCCCCAAATCCCATCCTTTATATTAGCTGGTTGTTGTGCAGGGGACCCTGCTCGCTGAGCCATTTGTCGTGCAGGGTCTCAGCTCCCACTCTCCGCCCACAACGCAGGACACGGTAAGGCCAAAAAGGAACACCCACGGAGCCATAGATAGGGGAGTCAAACCAATATATTCTCGCTGGCGGCTGGGCTGGAGACACAGGAAGCAGGATCTACATAATCTGCCTAACAGCAGTCCGCACTTGCCAGCCACCATCTTCTTGCTAGCCCCCGTTCCTTTCTGCTAGTGTAGCCACAGCCGTTATATTAGTGGCCAATGGCCTACGGGTTACAGCTGACGGCCAACTAGCCACAGCTGCTGGCCATCTGATCACAGTTGATGGCCATTTACTACCCGAGCCAGCACCTTTCTATGTGAGGCCGAGAGCCTGGAAACTGTTTTTTGGGGGCTTTGTGCCCACACTGTTCTCAATATTTTTTGTGTCAGGACCCCTTTACAGTTTATGAGGACCCTAGAGTATTGTTTATGTAGGTTGTATCTATCACTATTTCCTATACTAGAAATTAAAACTGAGAAATTTAAATATTCATTTAAAAATAACAGTAAATAAAATTTCATGTAAATATTTTTATAGAAAAATATTTTCCAAAATAATTAAAAAATCAGAGAAAAGAATGGCATTGCTTCACATTTTTGTGAATTTCTTTACTATCTGGCTTAATAGAAAACCGTTGGATTCTAATATTTGCTTCTGCATTTAATCTGTTACCATTTTAGTTTTGGTTGAAGTATATGAAGACAATCCAGCCTCACTCGACTATGTAGTTGGAGAAGGAAAATGTATTTTAATATCCTTTTCGGATAATTGTGGATATTGTTTTTAATACTACACTAAAATTCAACAAATTGTAGCTTCTTAAAAGTTATTTGCAATGTGGAATCTGAAAATATATCAATGACTTTTCCATACTCTGATACATTAAAATCCATTGATCTATCTTGCAGTTTGAATGGATCTTTTACCCATAAATGATTTATAATATCATATGTCAGTCATTTGGAAAACATCAGTTCACTTGAGCTATGCAGTCTTCCAAATGTTAACATACTTCATTATACTATATATATATATATATATATATATATACATATATATATATATTTCACATATATATATTTCACATATATATATATATATACACACACATATATACGTATATATATGTGTGGGGAACGGGAGCAGAGACCCCGCGCGTGTGTGTGTGTGTGTTTGTGTGTGTGTGTGTGTGTATATATACATGTACATTTTAATTACCACCAATCTGAGAAAACTCTTCAGATATTGGGAGGCTGTCAAGGTCACAGCAGATCAAAGTTTTCCAAAATTCTACTTATACTTTTTTCTTGAATGGTCAGATTTTATCATTGGCAACAAATACTGTCAGTTGTTTTCCTTGAAGTGACAAGCTCACTTTGTTTTTCTTGGAATTCAGAAGAGCCACCTCAAGGTATGCCTCAGTGGTATGTGGATTATTTTGAGCTAAAGGCAACTGAGATCCTGTGGACTCAACAGAAACTTCTCCCCCCACCCAACCCTTAACTATCTAGAGGAATTTGAATGAGGAGCCTTGCCCATAATAAGAAATTATCAGAGATAAACTTTTTGGACCTACCTATATGGCAGGGCAAACTACTAATCATTGTACATGTGCTCTCCCTGCAATGACCTTCTTTTTATTATTAGTTTCAGGTGTACAAAACAATATAGTGATTAGATATGTACACACCCCTCACAAAGCTATAACCCCAATAAGTCTACTACCCATCTGACACCATACATAGCTATTACAATACCGTTGACTATATTACTTATACTGTACTTCTGACTATATTTTAAACTATAGTTGACATTCAATATTATTTTATATTAGTTTCAGGTGTACAGCATAGTGGTTAGGCATTTATATGATTTATGAAGTGATCCCCCTGATACCCACCTGACACTACAGTTTTTACAATATTATTGGCTATAGTCCCCATACTGTATTTCGCATCCCCATGACTATTTTGTAACTACAAATTTGTACTTCCTAATCCCTTCACCTTTCTCACCCGTCCCCTAACCCGCCATCTCTTTTAGCAGCCATCAGTTTATTCTCTGTATCTGAGTCTGTTTGTTTTGTTTGTTTATTCTGTTCTTTAGATTCCACATATAAGTGAGATCACATGGTATTTGTCTTTCTCAGTTCTGACTTACCTCACTTAGCATAATACCCTCTAGGTCCCTCCATGTTGTTGCAAATGGCAAGATTTCATTCTTTTTTATGGCAGAATAATACTCCATTGTATGTACATAATAGCACTGCAGTAAACAGGGGTGCATATATCTTTTCAAATTAGTGTTTTGGATTTCTTTGGATAAATACCGAGGAATGGAATTGCTGGGTCATAAGGTAGTATCATTTTTAATTTTTTGAGGAACCTCCATAGTTTTCCATAGTGGCTGCACCAATTTGCAATCCCACCAACAGTGCACAGAGGTTCCTTTTTCTCTACATCCTCAGCAACACTTGTTTGTTGATTTATTGATATTGGCCATTCTGTGAGGTGATATCTCATTGTTGTTGTTATTTGCATTTCTCTGATTAGTGACATTGAGCATCTTTTTGTATGTCTATTGGCCATCTGTATGTCCTCTTGGGAGAATTGTCTATTCAGGTCCTCTGCCCATTTTTTAATTGTTTGGCTCTTTGGTGTTGTTATGTGAGTTTTTAATAAATTTTGGATATTAACCCCCTTATCAGATGTATCATTGGCATACGTCTTCACCCATTCAGTAGCATGTCTTTTGTTGGTGGTTAAAACTTTTTAGTTTAATGTAGTCCCATTTGTTTTTTCTTTTGATTCCTTTGCCCGAGGAGATAGATCAGAGAAAATATTACTAAGGGTAATGTCTCTGGTGGAGAGTTTACTTCCTATATTTTCTTCTAGGATTTTTATGGTTTGGGGATGCAATGACATTCTGAAGTCCCAGTGTGCCCTACCTCATCCCTAGCTCCGAATGTTTTATATACCCATTTTCCCTGTCTTTGACCTCTTGTGTATATGGGGTCTCTGATGCTCATGTATGTTGGGTACCCATATACACAAAATTAAATTTGATTTTCTCTTGTCAGTCTGTCTCTTGATTTTTCAGCCATCGAAAGAACCAGAGAAAGGGAAATTTTCCTTCTCTCCCACATTTTCAAGAAAAGTTCTACCAAATACCTAAATCTGAATAGCCAGTTTGTCAGTTTCAAATAAAAATGATGTTCCATTAAAAGAGTAGCTAGTTCAGTTATCTATTCAAATAATCAGTCCAGTGCTTTTTCCTCAGGAGACCAGCAAACTTCAGTATGCAGAATTGTTTTATGCATACTAACCATTTTGTCACAGAGGATATGTAAAAGTGTGAACTAAAGGGTTAACAGTTAGTAAAATTAAGTTTAACCGTTTCATGGAGAATATTCTTAAGTGAAACTGGTACTATTTTTATTATAACTACGTGGCCGTGGACAATAATACAATGTCTGATAGTACAATTTATTTCCACTGCCTTAATTCCCGCTAAGGCGCCAGCAGTTTTACCCACCATTGCTTTTACATCAATAGTCAACAAGGCAAAAAAAGGCAAATAATGTCTCAGTTTTATTAAGTTTTGAGCTTGTAACCCCTGAAGAGGTTTCTAAGACCCCTCAGCAACCATGGACCACCCTTTGAGAACTAGAGCAATTAAATGTGCCCATCCAGGGGCTTGTAATACAAAAATAATGAATAATACAATGCATACCCTGAAGTTCACAGGAGAGACGAGCAGGTAAATAAATAAATGTATCTTGTTGAGCACCAAATACCGAGAAAAATCCCAAATACCAAATACCGTGAAAGTTACAAAAAAATAATCAAAAGTCTAGCCATACCTCCAGCAATTCTTTCCGTAGGTCTTCGGTGGGATTAGAGAATCTGCATTTTAAACAAGCACGCCAAATGATTTAGATGCAGATATCATGAGATCCTCACCTTGAGAAATACTACCTTAAGCAGTACAAAGTTCAGATTCCCAAGAAGGCCCAGGAGGTAGGTAGTTTCAGAAAAAGAATGTCTTATGATATCTCTCAAAAAACACCACTTAATTTCACTGGCTATTGTTTGCAATTACATATCAAATTTACCAGAAAAGACTTAAAAGGTAAACTCTGAAATACTTTTTTTCTTTCAATTCTCTAGTGTAGGAGGTAGGAAACTTTTTTCCCATAAAGGATCAGATATGGGGTGGCCGGTTAGCCCAGTCCGTTAGAGCACGGTGCTAATAACACCAAGGTTGCCAGTTTGATTCCCACATGAGCCACTGTGAGCTGCACCCTCCTTAAAAAAACAACTAATATATCTACATATACATATGGCTCTGTAGGCCATAAGGTTTCTGTCATAACTCACCAGTTCCCCTGTTGTAGCCAAAAGCAGCCAGAGACAATATGTAAACCAATGAGTATGGCTGTGTCCCATTGAAAAGTTATTTACAAAAACAGGCAGTGGGTTAAATTTGGTCTGTGGTAGTTTACTGACTCCATGTAAAAGAGTCACGTCTAGTGCAAAAGTTAATGCTAATGGCCAGTAAGTTGCCTAAAGAGCAAAAGCAAGAGTCTGAGCATCATGAAATAACTGGATTTCATATCCAAAGTCAGAATAATTTTAGGCATCAATTTTAAATTCCCATCTTTCCAAAATGAATCGCATTTCAATATTCGAAGAGTATGTGTTGAGTGCCTGTTGAGGCAGTAGGTGGTACAAGGGTACATAGATTTTAGAGGCAGAAGTCTTCAATCCCTGGTGGACACCTCCTCTCCTCCTCCCCCACCTTCCCCAGGCATCCAAAGTTGAAAAAACTCCACAGTCATCTCTGATACTCTGACTATTAAATAACAAGACTAGGGCTTTGGGCTGACAGTGATTCTCAAATCCTAATGAATGGAAGAGTATGCTAAATGGATTCTTTCATATGTAGATTTTCAGATCCAACACCCAGATTCTGTTGAGAGGGGTCATGAATCTACATTTTGATCAAGAATATACAGGCTGCTACTGTGAGGCAAGCTGTTAAAATCAGGAAACAAGACCTGACTGTAATTTCAGCTGTACCACTTACTTTGTTTATAAAATATTAGAACTAGAAGGAAATTTAAGAGACATCCAGTTTGTTCTTTTTCAGGCCAAAGTTGGTGATCTTGTAAGTCCATAAACCATTCATGAAAATGCATTTTATTACTTTTATAGCCACAACTGAATAGTTCCTGCCCTCAAATTGAATAATCTTATGTTTTGTTTTGCTGTGAGGAAAGTGATTTATACTTTCCTTATGATTTCTATCTTACTTCGTTGAGGGCTGTTTTGAGAGCTGAATACCTGATAACTTCAGTTTAAGCTGCGCAGCGAAGTGCTCTCCTCTAGCCCATAGAGGTTTCTATCAAGCCAAAGTTTCCTCTTTCACTAGGATTGTCAGATTGAGTAAATGTAAATGTAGCAAATGCAAATGTAAAATATAACACTTTTAGGGAAAAAAAAAACACAGGATAAAATTCTTCAGGAACTGGGAGTAAGCAAGGAGTTCTTAGAGATAGGACTCCAAAAGTCCAACCCTTAAAAGGACATACAAAGAAATAGGATTTCATCAAAATTTAAAACTTTTGCCGTGTGAAAGACTGTTAAGAGGATGAAAAGACAAGCTACAGACCAGGATAAAATAGTTACAAACCACATATCCAACAAAGGACTAGTATCTAGAAAACAAAGACTTCTTAAAATTCAACAATGAAAAGACAAACAATAGAGCCCAAATTTGGTTTCAATACCATTCTTCAATAAGAGGAACCAGGGCTTCTTGGAGAAATAACTGATTCTAGGACTAGAACAGGAAGTATGCAAGATGAGCCTGGAGAATCTTGTAGTGCCAGAAAGTAAGTGAGAAGAAAGAAAAGCCACAAGATGGGGGTATGTCAAAAGGACACAACTGAAAGAGCTCCCAATGGCTACAC
The DNA here is from genome assembly GCF_964194185.1 of Rhinolophus hipposideros. NCBI lineage: Eukaryota > Metazoa > Chordata > Mammalia > Chiroptera > Rhinolophidae > Rhinolophus > Rhinolophus hipposideros. The sequence goes on along the minus strand of NC_138050.1, from coordinate 45,935,423 downwards.
CAAGACAATTTGAGCAACAAAATAAAGTACTATTAAATTATAACAAAAGTATAAAATAAATATCTGTGAGTCCATACTGATTTGAATGACTAAACAAACGGGAGAGAATAAACAAATCTCCCTTGCAAGAAAATGCCAAATAATTTATGTAGATAAACACCCTCAAGAAGGTAGAGGATAACTCCCCACTCCTTAAGTGTGGAACTACCTATAGTGACTTTCTTCCAGAGTACAATATTGAAAAACGGAAAAAGAGAGCAACTTCGTAGTGGAGAAAGCTGACAAACACAATCTCAGCCAGATGATTAAGGTTAACAGCAACCACAGTAGTATGTTATGTTGATAGTATATCCATTTAACATATGATGAGAAGGGCACCTACCTCTGTGATCTTCCTCCTAAAAACCCAGAGTCCCAGTGTACTTATGAGAAAAACATCAGACAAATCCCAGTTGAGGGGCATCCTCCAAAAGATCTGATCAGTACTCCTCAAGGCTGTAAAAGTCATCAAAAATAAGAAAAGTCTGAGAAAGTCACAGCCAAGAGGCTCCTAAGGAGATATGACTAAATGTAATGTGGTATCCTGAATGGGATCTTGGAAGAGGAAAAGGATGTTAGGTAAAAACTAAGGAAATCTGAATACAGTACGGACTTTAGTTAATAAGACCCTGTCAGCACTGGCCCATTAATTGTGACAAATATACGACACTAATTTAAAGTCCTAATAATAAGGTGTGGGTATATGGGAAGTTTGTAGTATATCACAATTTTTCTGTAAATCTAAACTATTCTAAAATAAGTTTATTAAAATAAGTTCAGTTAGAGAATGGGCAAATACATGCACAGATATTTTATGGAAGAGAATATACAGATGGCAAATAAGCACATGAAAAGATGTTCAATATCATTAACCATGAAGGAAATGCAAATTAACCAAAAGGATATCATTACACATCTATCAGAATGGCTAAAAAAATAAAAATAAAAAATAGTGACACCAAATACCGGCAAGGATGCAGAGAAACTCATACATTGCTGGTGGGAATGTAAAATGGTATAGCCACTCTAGAAAAGTTTGGTAGTTTCTCTAAAAATTAAATATGCAAGTACCATATGACCCAGAACTGCACTGGGCATTTATCCCAAAGAAATGAAAACTATGTCCACACCAAAACCTGTAATGAATGTACATAGCAGCTTTATTTGCAATAGCCACAAAATGGAAACAACCCAGATGTCCTTCAACAAGTGAATAGTTCAACTGTGGTGAATCTGTATCATAGCCTCCTCCTTGGCAATAAAAAAAAAACAACTAATAATACTGGAAACAACTTGGCTGAATCTCAAGAGAATTATGCTGAGTGAAAAAAAAAAAACAATCTCTAATGGTTACATGCTGTATAATTCTACTTACATAACATTCTTTAAATAACACCATTTATAAATGGAGAACAGATTAGTGGTTGCCAGGGGTTTAGTATGGTGGAAAAGGAGAAGCAGATATGGCTTCTCAACAGGAGGAATAACTGTAGTGATAGAATTGTTCTGTATCTTGTCAGTATCCTGGTTGTGACATTGCAATGAAGTTTTGCAAGATATTACCATTGAGGAAAACTGGGTGAAAGATACAAGAAATCTCTGCATGATTTCTTAAAACTGCATGTGAATTTACAATGATCTCAAATTAAAAGCTTTAATTTAAAAAATATGGTAGAGTAGTCGCTCCTTATCTGCAGTTTCATTTTCCATGGTTTCAGTTACCTGCAATAAACTGCAGTCTGAAAATATTAAACGGAAAATTCTAGAAATAAACAATTCACAACTTTTCAATTGTGTGCTATTCTGAGTAGCATCATGAAATCTTGCAGCATCCCACTCCACTATCCAGCATATCCGTGCTGTAAATACATTATAGTAAAATATTTTGAGACCACATTCACATAACTTACATTACAAAATAGTTATAATTGTTCTATTTTGTTAGTTATTGTTGTGCCTAATTTATAAATTAAACTTTATCATAGGTATGTATGTATGTATGTATGTATGTATGTATGTATAGGAAAAAAAACATAGTATACATAGGATTTGGTACCATCTGCAGTTTCAGGCATCCTTGAATCATACTCCCCACAAATAAGAGGGACTATTGTACTCCCAGTTAAATCTGATTTCAGAAAAGCAATCATTTTTCATATCAGTATGTCCCATGCAATATTTAGAACATTGTTATACTAAAAAATTATTTGTTGTTTATTTGAAAAATTATTTGTTTATTCTTATACTAAAAAATTATGTTGTTTATTTGTAACGGGGAGTCCTATGTTTTATTTGGCAATATTCCTCTTTGCATTAGCTTACCAAATGAAGTATATATTGCAAAATAAGAGAACATTTAAGCGTTGGCTGAGAAAAAAATGTGCCCTGATCCCAGAAACCCATAAATCCTCACTCTTAGCAATTGGCACATCCTCTGACTCACATTCATTACAACAAATGTGCTACTGCCCTTATTCCTGATGAGAAAAACCACGTAGAATATAAAACACTCCTATTTTCGCACAGCAGTGAAAATTATCCAGATAATATTTCCTTCCCAATTTCAGATTTAAAATAGCTATGCCCCTCCAAGAAAAATTATGAAAAAATTATAGTTAAACAGAATAGTCAGGAAGCATTTTCTAGAAACAAATTTTGGTCTCCGGTGTTAACACTGTAAAAAACACAACGAAGACTTCATAGACATCTGAGAAATCTAACATGACAAAGATGGAAATAAAAAAAGGGAAAAGAAACTTTGGAGGAAATCCAACATTCAAGAAAACATCAAGAGATTGTCATTAATATCCTCAGAGATGTAAGATGCTACAACAACAAATAAAAGCAGAATCCCATAAAGGAACACAGAAAAAAATTCTTCAAAATTAAAAATATGATACAAGAAATGTATCAAGAGTTGGAAGATAAAGGTGAGTAAATCTCCAACAAAGTACAGCAAAAAGGCAAAAAATGTACAACAGAGAAAACAAGTAAATGAAAGAACCAGTCTAAGAGGTTTATAACGAAAACAGCAGGAATTCTTGAAAGAGTTAACAGAGATTAGATAGTGAGGGGGGGGGGATTTAAACAAAAAAAATATCAAGGCTATTTTATAGGACTTAAGGGCATTAGTTTCCAGAATGAAATGTGCCCAGCAAAGAGACAAACACAGACCCACACCAAAGCTATACTGTTAGGAAATTTCAGAACAGTATAGCTTTAGGAATTTCAAAAATATCCTACAAGCTTCCGGAGAGAAAAAAATGGGGTTTTATACAAAGGATCATGAAAACACATTTTCAAATATGTGAAGTGTGAAAAAAATTTGTCCTGAGTACCCTTTCTCGGGAAGCTACTGAAGAACATGTTCTACCAAAATGAGGAAATAAACTACGCGAGAAAGAGAGGCTACAGAAAAGAGAACAAGAGGATGAGTAGAAGATCCCAGAATAAAAGTATGTAGCAGGAACACACCATTCTCTAGTCAGAAAGGTCTAGAATAGACTTCTTCAGTTTGAAACTGATCAAATACAGATGGTGCCAAAATAACGTAACATCTCTTAAAATGTGTATACACCCCCAACACCCCCGGCTATATGTCTGAGCATCTTAAGAGAACACTTAAGACAAATGATGATGGACTGTTTGCAGTCAAATCAGTCCTAAGTACATAAGCAAACAAAATAAGACAAATGATTAATTCTACAGAAAACAAGTTTTTCAGTAGAAATGACCTAAAACTGATAAATCAAGAAGCAATATAATTGTGCTATTGAAAAATATGGAGAGAATTATTTAAAAACTCAAATGAAAGTGGTTGTTTTGCAGAATTAAAAATGAGAATGGGAACAGGAGCGTGCCCTTTCTCATAGAACTGACTCTTTAAAGTCATAACTTCCATAGCATTCTTTGACTCTTTAAACTCATAATTTTTTAAAAGAATAAAAAGATGAAAAAGAAAAACTCTAGTCATCAACTATACATCCCCCAACTTTTTTAAAAAATGCCAGTTTAATAGCACATTTTGAGAAGTCCCTATTACATCCCTTCTCAGAAATAAATTTGTGATGGTGTTCACAGCAAAGGAAAAAATTTAATCTATATTCTTAAACTTAAAAAATCCTGCATGCCTTTAACAGTATTACATTAACCAACTAACCAACTGTTTTGAAACCCTATTTTAAAAAGCATTTCAAAGTATTCCACACCAGTAACGCAGAGATAAGCATAATCCATTCTCCAGATATTAGGGCTTATTTGTCTAAGTATTCATATTGGTGTTTATATTTGGAACAATAGTGGCTTATAAAAAAGACATAGTTGTATTTAACATGCCAGGTCTGGGTAACTTTATTCAAGATTTTGACAAAAATTATCCACAAAGTAATATAAATTTAGACACTTTTAAAAGTCCAGATGTGAAATTTCAAGAATATTTTGGATTCAGTCTGGAGTCAATATTAACTCAAAAACTGAACCAAATCCACAAATCATACATACTACTTTCTTTCATAAGTTCATTATACTTGTATTTTCTGAAACAGGTTACCAATTTAGTTTTCCTTTCTTTGACATTGGTATTTTGAATAATTTTAATAGTTTACAGTTTTAAGTTCTATATCTTATTATAATTAAAAATATAAATTCAGAAGCAATAACCCTTCCTTACAGAAAAATCCAATTAATAAATGTAGAAGGAATGAGAGAAATAGAAAATCACCATTAGAACTCCACAATAGTAACTGACACAAGCAAGATCTACCAATGGATATGAAAATAAGTGAGCAACAGTTTAAGCAGAAACAGGACATTTGCATAGTCTCAAATTATCTCCAGCAAATATTTAGTCATCACAAAGGAAATATAGTAATTTTCAGTAGAGAATCCTAGCAGACACCACCTTAGGTAGTGATTAAGGTTAACACCACCAGAAATACATTACAACATCAGGTGTCATAATATACTGTCACAGATTGGAGGACACTACGGAGACATGACAACTAAATGCAAGGTGGGATCCTGGATTGGATCCTGGAACAGTAAGTAAAAGGACATTAGTTAAAAGGCTAAGAAAATCTCTACTTTTTAAAATCTCTACTTTAGTTAATAGTATTATATCAAGGCTAATTTCTTAATTTGACAAATGTTCGATGGTTATGTAAGATGTTAACAGAAGGGGAAGTTGAATGAAGAGCATACAGAAACTACTTTTTCACAACTCTTCAGGAGGTCTAAAATTATCTCAAAATTAAAAATAACTTAAAAAGCATATACACACATATACATGTATGTTTATGATGTCTGTGTGTGTGTGTGTGTGTGTGTGTGTGTGTGTGTGTATCAAGACAATGAGAACTGCTATCCTGGGCACTCAGTAGTGTTCTCTCCTGAACTGGTCATTGTCTCACTGGTTTATGCTAACTTTGCTTTAAGGGTCTCCCTTCCTCTTTAAATCTTAGTATCAAGTACAATTTCCTATTTTTCATAGTAAAGACTTTTTTAACATTCCTATATTAGGCCAAAACTTAAAATCCTAGAATAAAATTATCACTATATTATTTCATAAACTCACTCATCCCAGCCATAAGATGCAGCCAATATTTTTATTCCATTTCTTCTCATCATAAAATATGTTTGTATTGGTTTTTGTAATGAAGAGAGGAGATGACTGATAGATTTATTATCACTAATAGGCCTGGCAGTCAAAAAAAAAAAAAGATATCACTTGGATATCTTATTAAGAAACAGATGTTTTTCAAATAACAGATACTGTATACTAGAACTCACTTCAGGTGTAAAAAGTAAGTTATTTACCTAAGTCTCTTCTATACAATAGTCCAGCTAAGATCCTTAAATTTGGCTCAATGACTGTTCTTAATGGTAATAAACATCTTTTTATAAAACAGGCAATACTTTCTATGCAATTTATTCTAGGGAAATAAACATCAAATCTACCTTTAAAACAAAAAAATAATTTCACACTCTAACTATGGCTGATTCATTCCCTGAGCATGAATTTTCTTTTACCCTCATTGTTTTGACTATAAACTGAGCTGAAGTCTGCTCATAGGGATCTTGTTGGTAAAACTAATATTTTAGATGGAGAACAACATTCCCAAATAGTAGTGTTTATTACTTTTACAGTTATTATTTCTGTCCACTGTGGCATTTAATTTTTCATTTGTTATCTATCACAATGCTCCCATGTGGATGCATATAGTGAAAATATAGTTAATGGAAAAAAAAGTTGTTTTTTTTTTTTTTTTTAAGGAGGGCACAGCTCACAGTGGCCCATACGGGGATCGAACTGGCAACCTTGGTGCTACCAGCACCATGCTCTAACCAACTGAGCTATGCGGCCACCCCAAAGAAAAGAAATTTTAAAGTGGATCTTTATCTAAGTACAATACAATGGCAAAAAAGAAAAATGGCCACAAAGATTTTCATTCCTATGCCCATATCATTTCCAAATTGGCCTTCCACTGTTAACATGAAAAGCAGAAGTGGTAAAACTCTAAACTAATGATCTGTACAGAAAAAGAGACAATTTACCTCAGGAATTCACTACACATTGCAATATATTCAAGTGGTGAAAAGATATAAAATCATTCAGAAATGCCATACTATCTGGCTGTCAATATAGTCTCTTGAATAATTATATTAAACATATTACTACAAAATGTACCAAGAAGTAGAGAATAATACTACATTTGTGAACTGCAAATAACAAAACAAAACAGGTCCAACAAGGCTAAAGTCCAAGCTGTAATTATACATGAAGGGTATGTTGAAAGCAGTCACAATGTACAAAAATGTGACAAGTAACCAGATGTTTTAGAAAACAGAGGCTGTTTGCTTCAGATTATATCCAGTTTCATCTGGTAGGTTTTTGATAAGCCTGTTACATAAAGTGTATTTCCCTCCTGCTGATAAGAAGCAGCTTGCAGATATCCATAAATTTCTTAAAGAATGAATCTACTTGGCAATATTGACAATTCCACAGTTTCCTATTACATTCATTGGTCTGAAAACTGAAAACAACTCGTAACAAAAATGTTTTTCCAAGACCTTTACCAGTTTTTCAAGTTTTGAATCACAGGAAAGTTGGAATGTATTGCTTCTTGTCATCAACAGGCATCTCAAAAAGAGGGTAATTAACCAAAATCAAGAATGCTTTGGTCAAGTTATTAGCAGGCTTCCCCTTTGTTCTAAATCCATTCACAATCCTTTTTTTTCCAATTTTTCCAGTATGGCTTGGATTTTACAAACAGCCTCTTTTCTGGCCTGCCGGACAGAGTCCTGGCCTCCAGTTTCAACGGAATCCAGTTCCAAAAGTTCCTTGGTTAGCATCTCTTCCAGAAGCCAGTATGCTTTGTCTGTCTTTTTTCCTACAAACTCTTCTACTTCTTGCTCTAGATATTGGACCTTCTCCAGCACGTGTATGATTTTTTTAATACTCGGGGGAGTACCTTCATCTGAAGATAAACACTCTTCAGGAAGATTATTACTTTGATCTTGATTGCAGGGATTTTCATTGGTGGCATTACCATACAGCTGAGGCTCAGCACTATATTGGACTTGGGACTCCAGCATATCTGAATTGTCATTGTTCGTTGTTCCCGAGGACTCATACTGATGGACGCTGCAAGGAAAGTTGTGCCGGTTCATGCCTTGATCTGATTGGCTATAGGGATATGAGGAATCCTTGGAGTAGGAGAGCAAAGAGAGAAAAAAAGCCGTTTTAATGGGAATCCATCAACATCAAATTTGTTAGCCCACTTCTTCCATCTGACCAGGAAGGTACATGAAAAGATTTCCCACCAATAAAACTGGACCTCTTTCTTTAATGCTTTGAGAAAAACACAACCCTAAAAAGATAAAAGGGAATGCCTTGTCAAATAAAAGCAGAGAATTCCTGAGGATAATGGCTGGAAGCTACCCTGAGGCAGGTCATCATCATAAACACCTCGTAATCTATCCTTACCACCTCACACTCCACTGAGTGACTTAATAAATAGGAATTAGATAGTTTTCTCCGGAGAGTTAAAACCTTCAGACAGATCTGGAAAGTAACCCAGCCACAAGCAAATGATGTTCGAGTCTTTGGTTTAATTAAACCATACAATTTCACCTTGGTTTTGTCTTCCTTCTGTCTATAGATTGAGATAATAAAATACAATCATCTTTGATTTTAACACTCAGATAGTATTACAACAAACAGGAAATGAGCATTCATTTCTTTTAAAAAGAGGATGTGAACCAAAAACTGCTGTAAAAAATAGTCTTAAAAAAAAACAACACAAAAAACTGGGCTAGGTAAAGCTACAGGTTGCACTCACCAACTTCTTGCAGTTAGTCCCCATTTAATACAGGGTAATGCAGAAAAGTGTCATGTGGTGCTTTATTCATTACCCAAACATCAAAAGAACAATGTTTAGAAGGTCTCCTACCTTGGACTGCTGGGGTGGTGGTGAAGGAGGTGGTTGAGGAGAGCCACTGCTAGGCCATGGTGAAGTACTTTCACTCATGTAGAGATTCCCAGGTGGTGCTGAGGGCACAGCTGAAGGCCAGGGGTAACGGGCTCCCATTCCATAAGCACCAGGAGAAGCCCAGGAGTCCTCTTGTGGTCGTACAGACGGTCCTGGCTGTGGAACACTACGATTGCCATTCCCATAAGGATAATGGGGCAGGGTCGTTCCAGGGTTCTAGATTGAGAAGAAGGAAATACGGCGGTTATTGCCGAAAAACAAACCCTTGAAGAAGTAATGAAAATATTCTAGTATAAACAGATTCTGAGATGCTTCCTCTCTGCTAACACAGTATACTTTAGCTACTACTGAGAGAAACTGTAGCATCTCTGATCAGTTACAGTAATTTCTCCAAGCATAAAAAAGCTTGGTTCCAAAGATATCGGGGGCATATTTGGTGAGAATTAAACTCAGAAGGAATAGGACCTAAAATTCAATGGCTAAAGCACAACATAAGTCTGCTCCACAGATACTATAAATAAGTGGACCCATATGCTATAAGGAAGCACAAATAAAGACGTATTAGAACTCCTCTTAAAGTGAACAGAGAAATAAACATGGCATCATTAACAGAATATTGAAAAATATAAATGCAACCAAAAAATGCTCACCTGTGAAGCAGGATACCCTGGCACCTGCCCCCTAAGAGGAGGTGCTTCCGCCTGGCAGTCGGGCTGGGGATACATCCAACGCGAGACTGGGGTTGGGCTGTTGCCAGGTGAACGGTAAGTGCTTGGAACCTCTGTGGGGTAACTGGTCTGAGTATATCCAGGTGTGTAATAAGCCCCAGAATATGAGGCAGTATTTGCCCCAGGGCCAGCGGGGTATGGTGAGCCATATGCTCCATTTGTATAGGAATTCAAACTCTGTAAAAAAGCAAAGTTGAGAGAAAACAAGATGAGTAGAAGAGTTGAAATGCCCTGACTTAATGCCCAACTTTGAAAACTGTGGGAAGAGATCAGTAATTAATTAATGACAATATGAACTACTAAGCAATTTTTGAAGCATTCTTTCTCTATTATAATCACACACCATATATTAAACTCAGATTATCACTGGAGAGTCTGTGTCATAACCTCTCCGAGCTTTAGTTTCTCCATGAGGAAAATGGAGATCATAAGTTTATCTTGCAGGGTTATTGTGAAAATTAAATGAGATGACATACATAAAATGCTCAGCACATAGTGCCAGCACGTAGTACAGTCAATAAATGGTAATTATTTATAATACTGTTGGTATAGTTATGTCAAGGTCAAGAAATGAACCCAGAACACCAAAGCTCATGTTCTTTGTATTATCCCTCTCTACTTCCCAAATAATAACAGCCGACAATACAAATTCCTCATGATTGCTTACTGTAGTTTTAAATCACCTATCCAGACTATTACTGACACCAACAATCCTCAGTTTAGTAATCCAAACAAAATTAAATCTAAACTCTAAATTTAAATGATTACCTTAATGTTTTCTATTAATTTCCACTTTACCTTTTAAAATGGTTAACACATAGAATCAAGTTTTCCAGTACTCATCTTTCTCTCTAAAACTACATAATGTTTCCCAATTTAGATAGAAGAATAAGAATCCTGGGATGTTATCTAGACTTCTTGTGGTGATCATTTTGCAATGTATACAAATATCAAATCATTATTATGTTGTACACCTCTAACTAATACTTTAGTTATACCTCAATAAAAAAAAATCCTGGGGCGGCTGGATGGCTCATTTGGTTAGAGCGCGAGCTCTCAACAACAAGGTTGCCGGTTCAAGTCCCGCATGGGATGGTGGGCTGCGCCTTCTGCAACTAAGATTGAAAATGGCGACTGGACTTGGAGCTGAGCTGCGCCCTCCACAACTAGATTGAAGGGCAATGAGTTGGAGCTGATGGGTCCTGGAGAGACACACTGTTCCCCAATGTTCCCCAATAAAATTTATTAAAAATTTTTTAAAAAAATCCTGACATCTTGTACCACTGCTAATGGATGAAGAAAATGGAATTCAAATTTGATTCCTACCTAACATATCAAAAAGTGGGATAGATCGAAGTGGGAGGTCGTAAAACTATGGAAAATAATTTAAATTCTTAGCCATACTTTTATGCAAGAGAATAAAAGACAGGCTATTATCACCACATAGCCTGGGAGAGGTGCAACTGAAGATCCAGCAAGGCATCCCCAGAGCAGGACAATGAACCACCCCTTTGTTAAAGCCTCTAGGAGGCTGTCAAGGGTCTTCCACAGATGGGCTGCTGTGACTAAACAAAGAAATCCCTTAATACGGCATACACAGTTGGAGCATTGATCAAACATCATGTGACTTTCTTTACTGTATTCAACTTCTAGAAATCCTTACTAAGAAAATGATTCAACTAGAGAAAAAGTGATAGGCATTAATTTGTTCATCATAGCATTATTTATAATCATATAAAATTGTCAACCACCTAAATGTCCTATAATGGAATGATTAAGTAGATTATGGACTATTCATTGAGGAAATTTTATTCTGCCTTAAAAATTCACTGTTAGAACTGACCAGACATTTGATGATGTTAAGAATTACTTTTAATTTTAATAATGGCATTATGACAATGTTTTTAAAACTTCCTTATATCATAAAGATACACATTTATTTATAAATGAAATAATGTGATGTCTGGAATTTGCTTCAAAATACTCCAAGTATAAAGATGAAACAAAATGGTCATGTACTGATGCTTACTGAAGCTGAGAGTACATGGGGGATTAACATGGAAAGTACATAAGATACATGAAAAGTCATATGAAAAAGTGTATGTACAATAAGTTTAAAGCTGTGCAAACATGCTAGGAAAAAGACTGACAAATCTACCAAATTATGGATATATTAGTGTGGGGGATGAAAACAATTTTCCTCCACCCTTTTTAAGTTCTTCTGGCCAGACTAATAAATTAACATGAGACAGATTAACAGGAGAAAATGATCAAATTTATTACGTATGTACATTCAAGAGTTCCATTCAGGAATTCTGTAAGAACATGAGATCCAAGATCACACTGGACAATTGAGATTTCGATGCCATTCTGGACTGAGGAGAGGGAGGCAGGGGTCTAGTATTTCAAAGGGAGAGCAGGCAATTCACAGGTAGATGAGAAAAAGCAAATACGTAAATAAATGATTGCTGGGCTACCCAGAAACAATAGGACACAGAGGGGAATCTGACAGACTTATATGGATCCATCCGTGTATGCCACACTTAATTCATGTATGTTAATGTAAATATGCTAAAGTGAGTAGCTAAAGTGAATAGCTCCCATCCTTTAAACAGGTTTTTCTACTGGAATTCCTTCAGGCAGGTAAAGGGGAGGGTTTTTTCTGAGTGTTTTGTTTCTTAAAAATAACCAGCTTAAAATAATCCATGTCTCAAAAAGCATATTTTGGGATGGCAAACTCTGCCCCCCCATTAGGATGGCAGAATTAAGAGTGTTTTTCCCCTTTTCTTTATTTCCCAAATTTGTAATAATAAAGTTATATTCATTTCTATGATAAAAAAAATTTTTTATGCTATTAAAAATATCATGAAATCCCAAGTGTGCCTAGAATCCAGTGGGCTGCTAGAACCATAATTACTTCATCAGTATTCAAGTAGACTACTTAATGAAGGGAAACTTCTGTGATTTGAAATTTGTCAGCTGATATGAGAAGAGATGAAATCTGAAACTGAAGAAGAATTAAATAAAATATTTGACAGTCACTGACTTTCTGTAAAAGTCTCATTCTGGGTTCCAGAAGAAATCAAGAGACTGGAGCTCTGAAAATTCAGAGAAATTCCAACTCTTGCTCTTGTTCTTGATTTGCAAGATCAATGTAAATGTAGATATGTAGCATTCAAAGTTAAAACAACATCACACCATATGGCGTCTCATTACAAGTTCAAGATTATCCAGTATGAAATACTTCTTCCAAAAGATGGTTTCACAGTTGATGGACTGTTCTGTCAATGTAGAATCCAAAGAAAAGTGGTCAGGTCCTTCACTCAGGAACCGATACACTGTTTAATGAATTCCCTTGCCATTTAGTAAGAATACCAAATAGCAAACAGACATAAGCCTGCAAAAAAAAAAATTTCCTCTAGCAACACCACAACTCCTCCTGTTGTGCTTACATTGAAAAACACTGAAGACTTTACCACAAAATACTCCAAATTTTCGTAATTGTCAACATCAACTTGAATTTCTAATACTCATTTTTGGAATTGCCGAATCTATTATTATCCATCCACCAGTTGCTTCCTCATGCATTATCTCCACTTACAGAACTACTCCAATTTTTGTCTCACAGGAACTCCTGACAACAGTACTTAATAAGCTGTATTTTACAACCCAGTTCCCCTTTAAAATAAATGATTATAGTTGTACAACCTTGTGAATGTACTAAAAACAACTGAATTGTACACATTACAGGGTGAAGTTTATGGTACATGGCCAAATCACAAGCATGCAGTGCTAAGTAATGACTAAGCAACGTCTGCTTCTCAATTTCAGCCACAGGAATAGGATGACACAATTACCGTGTTTCCCGGAAAATAAGACCTGGCTGGACCGTCAGCTCTAATGCATCTTTTGGAGCAAAAATTAAATAAAGAAAATTATATAAGACCCGGTCTTATTTTACTATAAGACCTCTTATTTTACTATAAGTCTTATATAATAAAATATATTTTATTATATAAATACATAATAAAATATATTTATTTTACATAATTAAATATATTTAATAAAGATGTACATACCCAAGCCCAACAATTCCATACCCTAGGGAAAGTCTTACCTTATATGTTATACAACAGAAAAATAAAAAACAATGTTGAATAAAAAAGGCAAGCTGCAGAAAAACGCTAATATGAAACCATTCGTATCAAGTTTAAAAACATGTTAAATAATACTATATAAATGCATATACAAGTAGTGAAAGCATAAAAACATATATAAGATAATATAACAAGAAAATGGAAAGAAGTATTACATGGGGCTTCAATTGTATTTGGTTTACTTCGTTTTAAAAATCTGAAACAAATGTGGCAAACGTAAAAACTTACAAAACTAGGTGCTAGATAAAAAGATGTATATATTTTCTGTACTTTTTCATTAGGCTTGAAATATTTAAAATTAAACATTTGTCATAAGGAGTCAAATTTTCTTACACCAAAAGAAAAAAATAAACAATTGGGATAACATCAAACTAAAAAGCTTCTACACAGCAACAGAAACCATCAACAAAATGAAAAGGCAACCTAGTGCATGGGAGACAATTTTTGTAAATCAAATTTCTGATAAGGGGTTAATATCACAAATATATAAAGAATTCATACAACTAAACAGCAAAACAAACAAACAAACAAAAACAATCAAATCAAAAAATAGGCAGAAGATCTGAATAGACATTTTTCCAAAGAAGATATATAGATGGCCAGCAGGTACATGAAACGATGCTTAACATCACTAATCATCAGGGAAATGTAAATCAAAACCACAATGAAATACCACCCTCACACCAATTAGAATGGCTGTTATCAAAAAAGACCAGAAATAACAATTGTTGGCAAGGAGGTGGAGAAAAGGGAACCCTTGTACACTGCTGGTGGGAATGTAAATTGCTGTAGCCACTATGAAAAACAGTACTGAGGTTTCTCAAAAAATTAAAAATAGAACTACCTTATGATTCAGCAATGCTACTTCTGGGAATATATCCAAAGGAAACGAAAACATTAACTCAAAAAGATATCTGCACCTCCACGTTCACTGAAACATTATTACGATAGCCAAGACAGAGAAACAACCTAAGTGTCCATAAATGGATCTACAAAGAAAATGTGGTATCTATGTATACGATGGAATATTATTCAGCCATAAAAATAGAAGAAAATCTTGCCATTTGAAACAACATGGATGGACCTTGCGGGCATTATGCTAAGTGAAGTAAGTCAGACCAAAAAAGACAAATATAATACCGTGTTTCCCCAAACAAATAAGACCTCACCGGACCATCAGCTCTAATGCATCTTTGGGAGCAAAAATTAATATAAGATTCGGTCTTCTTTTACTTTAATATAAGACCCCTGGTCTTATATAACATAAGACCTTATCTTAATTTTTTAGTTTTTATATTTATTTTTATTTTATTATATATATATTAATTTTTATATTTATATTAATTTCTTATGTTAATTTTTCTCCAAAAGATGCATTAGAGCTGATGGTCCAGCTAGGTCTTATTTTCGGGGAAACAAGGTACTGTATGATCTCATTTATATGTGGAATCTAAACAAAAACAACAAAAAAACAACCCAACTTACAGATACAGAGAACAGATTGGTGCAGGGCAGGAAGGGGGTTGAGGGAGGAGAAGTGGGGCACAACAGGAATAGATGGTGGTCGAAAGGTACAAACTTCCAATTATAAACTAAATAAGTCTGGGGGATATAATGTACATCCTGGTGACTATAGAAAACAATACTTTATTGTATACTTAAAAGTTGCTAAGTAAATTTTAAAAGGTTTCACCACAAGAAAAAAGTTTGTAACTATGTGTTATGATGGATGTTAACTACTGATTATGGTGATCATTCGCAATACATACAAATACTGAATTATTATATTGTACATCTGAAACCAATATAATGTCAATTATATTTTTAAAAAATCAAATTTTGGACGGCATGATGCCTCAGGCAGTTGGATCTCCATGCTCCTAACATCGAAGGCTGTCGGTTCGATTCCCACAGGGGCCAGTGGGCTCTCAACCACAAGGTTATTGGTTCAACTCCTCGAGTTCCGCAAGGGATGGTGGGCTCTGCCCCCTGCAACTAAGATTGAACATGGCACCTTGAGCTGAGCTGCCACTGAGCTCCCGGATGGCTCAGTTGGTTGGAGCGTGGCTCAGTTGGTTGGAGCGGGTCCTCTCAACCACAAGGTTGCTGGTTCGACTCCCCCAAGGGATGGTGGGCTGCGCCCCCTGCAACTAACAACGGCTACTGGACCTGGAGCTGAGCTGCGCCCTCTACAACTAAGATTGAAAGGACAACAACTTGACTTGGAAAAAGTCCTGGAAGTACACACTGTTCCCCAATAAAGTCCTGTTCCCCTTCCCCAATAAAATCTTTAAAAAAAAGAAAAAAATTCAGAAAGTCTGTCAATTTTAGACCATACCTGGCCTTGCATTTCCGGTCTTACAGGATATGTACTTGGGTAAGGAGCCCTAGGCCGGGCAGGAGAATTCCAGTAGTTAGAATTGTAGCTAGGATATGGCGGCTGCTCCTGAAAACGAAAAAGGAAAATAAAAATAAATTCACTTTTACTAATATTCTTACATCATTCTGAAAAGTTGGTAGAAGCAGGTGTAAGTTTCAAAAAAAAAAAAGCAATAGAACCCCACTATAAAATCACTCATTATTAAATTGTTGCAGATATATGGGAAATCACATGTCCTGAAACAAAGTAATTATTGACTGTCTAGTAAAAGCCGGTTCTCATGCGTTGTGCCAATGTTACCAGGTCAAATATATAAAGAAACTCTACTACATCAAGATGATTAGCGAAACCAGAGACACTAGAGTCCTTTCTCCCTCTCCAATCACTAATCCCATCACTACTAATTTAATTAGTACAGCACAATTATAGTTCTTTGCCATTGTTAACAAAAGTAGTATTTACTTGTTTCAACAACTTTGGAACTTAAAAATGTTACTACTTTACTTCAAATTTACTTCACTAAACTTTTATTTCAAATACATACATCTTCAATACTCAACTTCTTTGCCTGGCCCCACACTACTTTTTCATATTCCTATTCTCTCTGCTATAGCTAAAATTTCTGCTGGCAGCCTACAACTAACTTCCTATCAGTAGTTGATATAGTACAGCTTGGTAATTTTCACCAAGGAAATGACATTAATCCCTACAGCTTTTCACTCCAACTCAAAAGTTAATGAAATTATTTGCAATAAGCCAATAAATTCTGGTAACAGACTAGATCAAATCAAAACTTTTCAGAGTCTGGTTTAATATATACATTTGTTATCATATAAACTGAGTTATTCTGCTTTGAACTTTGTAGCTTAAGTAGTTTTAAGCTTAAAACAGGATCTTTGAATTTTTTCCCCCAAACTTCAAATGTGGTTTCACAAAGAAATTCACTGGCAGTTGTAATCACTGAGAGCTTAATTATCACCATCTCAGCTTAACTGCACTACTTATCAGTTTCATAATACTGTTTGCAAAGCATGTAATTATTCCATATGACATTATACAAGTTGGACAAGTAACATCTCTTTTACATAACATAGAAAGTAGACAATAGTAAGATTTTTTTTAAAAAGTCACATGCAAACTTCAGATCTTATCTTATCTTGCAAAATTTCTCAGTCAGGCAATTTGATTAATTCCCTCCCTCCCTTCTCCTGGTTAAGGGGTAGCATTTGACCAATTAATTGATTTCTCTCTACCAAGAATTTGAATCTTGAGCAGAGATGAAAAGACAAGAGTTGAAGCTGTCTTCCCCACAGCATGTTGAACTAATCCCTTAATTCCCAGAACTATCCCGGTTTCGGTTCTTTCCTACTGATTCTCTGAGGTACCACACATTTTTACTACCTTTCCACCTGTCATCCCTCATCTGACCCATGTCTTCCCTTGCTTATTCAGCTTCGCAACACCTAAATCCCTTGCCACTCTTTCCCTCAAATATACTCACCCTACAAAAAAACTAACTCAGTTTAACTTAAAAATCCATTGTCTGTACTTCATCTATTAGGTTGGTGCAAAAGTAATTGTGGTTTTTACAATTATTTTTAACCTTTTAAACCTCAATTACTTTTGCACCAACCTAATAAACATTTGATGGAGAAAAACACAACAAGCTCTCTGGTTTCACTACAAATTCATGACCACAAATCTGAAATAGGCACTCTGTGCTGCCTGGCAACGATATTACCCTTCCTGTCCCCTCAAGTCTCCAATATCCTCTTATCCCACCCCTCATTTTTCAACTGACTTTATCTCATATTCCACTTAAAAAGTAGCAGCAGTAGCAGCAGACAGAAACTCCTTCATCTTCCTACTGACTAAATCTGTCAATGTACCACATCTGTCACTGTCTTCCCAGAAAGCATCAGTGAAGTGTCTTTGCCCTTACTAAAGACCAGTCCTTCCATAGAGCTCTGGACCACATAACCTCTTACCTCCTAAGACTTTACTCTTGCAGTTACCTCTACTCTTTCATGAATCATCTATTTCTCCTAGTAGAGCAAATCTATTAGAATACAAACCAGCCCTCAAGACTATCCTAAACAAATATTGTAACATATTTTTAAACTACCATAAAACTAACCATGTGGCACGTGATTGGTGTATAAACAAGATTAACAATAACCTAATAATTGCTGAAGATCAGTGATGAACATCTGGGAGTTTTATTATACTAGTTTTTAAAATCTATTTGAAAGTTTCCATAACAAAAAGTTAAAAAATAAAACTGTGGAGCAAAGATTGAAGGTAGACTTCACTTAAATATACTGTTTTGTGCATTTGACTTTAGAACAACTCTAAGTATTTTACACGATTACAATAGATAACGGAGGGCGGCTGGTTAGCTCAGTTGGTTAGAATGCGGTGCTCTTAACAAGGTTGCTGGTTCGATCCCCACATGGGCCATCGTGAGCTGCGCCCTCCACGACTAGATTGAAACAACTACTTGACTTGGAGCTGATGGGTCCTGGAAAAACACACTTCAAAAAAAAAAAAGGTACTCGCTTCGGCAGCACATATACTAAAAAAAAATAAAATAAAATAATTAAATATTTTTAAATCCCTAAAAGAAAAACAAAACAAAAAACACTAAGCAATGAATTGAAAGAACAATCTCACAAAGAGAAACTATTTCAAATGAATATATAAAGCACAGTGATTTGACTGAGATATACATACTTATAGAGTACCAAAAACAATTTTAAAAAGTGTATTTTTAAAATAATTACTAACATCGCTGGTATTGTTATTTTGGTATCATTATGTGGGTATTGAAGTTGCAAATGAATGATTATGCTGGTGTGGTTGGAAATCAGTATTTTCACAGTAGGAGGTAAGAGATGTAAGAATAAAAACATTTTTTAATTTTAAATCCTTACTTTGAATTGGAAATATCATAATGAATTCAAACTGTACTTTATCTTTTAAAAAAGACAAAGAAATTGATAACCACACACATACACAAATAATTAATCCAAGTAAATCTTGAGCAGTTTTCTAAATGGATATCCTTAGTGGTATATAGTCTAAAGGCAAAAGAAATACGAATAAATATCAAACTTTACAGGGAATGTTATTAGTAATATTAGTGTTTTAGTTTTTTAAACCATTTTATGTATATTGTAGAATAGAGGGAATAAATAGAGCAATTTATTGGGAACCAGTATTTTCACATGGGGAAGAGAAGATGTTATACTGAATGGAAAAAGATAAGGAAGAACCACATATGGTGGATTTGAACAGGAGATACAAGTATAAACTCACATATTTAAAAAAATGCAATTTAACCTTTTATGCAAAACAAAGAAATATGAGTAAAAGTGTCAGTGTGCTAACTCCAAAGGATTTAGGAGGCAATACAAATCCTTTTTGCACTCCTCCCCTCCACCATGAGACCAGCAAATCCCATATAGGAGCTGTGATTTTAGCTTGAGTCAGGACGATAATATACATGAGCAAACCTGACCTCAACCCGAAACCTGGAGTAGAGCCACTGTAGTGGATTCAGAACATGAGCTAGAAATAAATGTTTATTGTTGTAAGCCACAACTCTTGGAGTTGTTTTT
Source organism: Rhinolophus hipposideros (assembly GCF_964194185.1). NCBI lineage: Eukaryota > Metazoa > Chordata > Mammalia > Chiroptera > Rhinolophidae > Rhinolophus > Rhinolophus hipposideros. The sequence continues at coordinate 45,916,010 of NC_138050.1, read as the reverse complement.
TTACTATAGGAAAAGTCAACGAATACAATAATATCAGGTTGCTGACATAACCACACAGGAAAAAACTATTTTAAAACTACTTAAATAATATGACTTTTAAATCACATTATTTTGTCTGTATATCTTCAGTGGAAGATATTTGTTGTTTTCTAAGAACAAGCTGAACTGCAAAGAAACCCAAACTGCATCCATTAGTTAACTGTTACTCATTGTATTGGATTGGCATTATTATTTTTATTAACAGCTTTAGTGAGATAGAGTTCACTACCATACAATTTGCCTATTTAAATTGTATAATTCATGGTTTTTAGTATCATCACAGATATGTGTAATCATTACCACAATTTTAGAACATTTTCAAAACCTCAAAAGGAAATACTGTACCCTTTACTTTCACTATATCCTCATCTCCCCATTCCCCCAGAGCTACACCACCACTTACTTAGTTTCTCTCTCTAGATTGGCCTATTCTGGATATTTCACATAAATGGAATCAGAAAGCATGTGATATCTTGTGACTAGTTTCTTTCACTTAGCATAACATTTTTGAGGTTCAACTATGTTGTAGCATGTATCAGTACTTCATTCCTTTTTGTGGCCAAATAATATTCCATTGTACATAAATAATACGTTTTGCTTATCCATTCATCAGTTGATGGGTATTTGGATTGTTGCTGCTTTTTGGCTATTTTGAATAATACTGCTACCAACATTCGTTAATAATTTTTATGTGGACATATGTTTTCAGTTCTCTTGGGGTATATACCTAGAAGCGGAACTGCTGGGTCATATGGTGACTCTGTTTAACAATTTGAGGAACTGGAAAACTTTTCCAAAGCAGATGCACTATTTTACATTCCCATCAGCAACATATCAGGGTTCTAATTTATCCCCATCCTCACCAATACTCGTTTTTTCTGTGGTTTTGTTTGTTTTTATAACAATCCTATTGGGTATGAACTGGCATCTCCTTGTGATTTGATTTGCAGCTCCCTCATGACCATTTCTTGTGCCCCTTGGCCATTTGTATACTTTCTTTACAAAACTATCTGTTCTGATATTTTACCCATTTTTAAATTGGGTTAGTTCTATTTTTTATTGTTCAGCTTTAAAACTTCTTGATACATTCTAGACACAAGTGCTCTTTCAAATATATGATTTGCAAACATGTTTTTCCTTTTCACTTTCTTGATAGTGTCGTTTGAACTACAAAAATTCTTACTTTAGAAGAATTCCAATTTATCTATTTTTTTTTCTTTTGTTGGTTGTGCTTTTGGTTCTTATTTAAGAAACGATTGTCAAATCCAAAGTAATGAAGATTTACCACTCTGTTTCTTCTAAGGGTTTTATAGTTTTAGGTCTTACATGTAGGTCTATGATCCATTTTTAGTTCATTTTTATATATGGTGTGAGAGAGTCCAACTGTATTCTTTGCATGTGGCTATCCACTTGTCATGGCACTGTGTGTTGTGCCATAGACTATGCTTTCCCTCCACTGAGCGGTCTTGACATCCTTGTCAAAAATCAACTGACTGTAGATAGTCACCTGGATTTATTTCTGGACTCTTACTTCTATTCCATACAGACATATAGGTTATATATGCCTCTTTATTTCTTTTCCTTGCCCAGTTGCCCTGGCTAGAACCTCCAGCACATGTTGAATAGAAGTGGCAAGAGCAGATGTACTTGTCTTGTTCCTGATCTTGTAGGAAAGCATCCAGTATTTCATTATTAAGTATAAGGCGGGCTGTGGGTGTTTTACAGATACCCTTTATCAGGTAAAAAACTTTCCGTGTATTTCTGAAGCATTTTTATCAAGAGCGAGCACTGGGTTTTGTCAAATGTGCTATATCTATATGTGTTGAGATAATCATAAGGGTTTGTTTTTTATTCAATTGACATGGTGAGTTACATTGATTTTCGGATGTTAAATCAACCTTGCATTCCTAGGATAAATCCCATTTGGTCGTGGCATATAATTCTTTTTATATGTTACTATATTCAGTTTGCTGGGGTTTTTTTTAAGGATTTTTGCATTCATATTCGTAAGAGATATTGGCTTGTACATTTTTGTGATATCTTTGTCTGGTTTTGGTAGCAGGGTAATAATGGCTTCATAGAAGGAGTTTAGAGGCATTCTCTCCTATTTTTTAGAAAGTTTATAAAGAATTAGTATCAGTTCTTTAAATGTTTGGTAGAATTCATCAGTGTACCTGGGCTTGGGCTTTCTTTGTGGGTAGTTGTTTTTTTTATTACCAATTCAATCTCCTTACTTGTTACAGGTCTATTAAGATTTTCTATTTCTTCTTGAGTTAGTTTTGGTAGTTTGTATCTTACTAAGAATTTCTCCATTTCCTCTAAGTTACCTAATTTATTGACATACAATTTTTCATAGTATTCCATTATAATCCTTTATATTTCTGAGATAAGTGGCAATGTCCCCTCTTTCATTTCTGACTAGTTATTTAAGTCTTCTCTCCTTTTTTCTGAGTCAATCTATTTTGTTGATTTTTTCAAAGAACCAGCCTTTAGTTGCATTGATTTCCTCTATTGTTTTTCTATCCTCTATTAATTTCCACTCTTATTCTTATTATGACCTACCTACTGCTTGCTTTAGGTTTAATTTATTCTTTTCCAGTGTCTTGAGATTGAAGGCTATTAATTTGAGATCATTCTTTCTTTTTTCTTTTTTTTAGGGGAGCAGGACTTTATTGTGTACACTTCCAGGACTTTTTTCCAAGTCAAGTTGTTGTCCTTTCAATCTTAGTTGCAGGGGGCGCAGCCCACCATCCCTTGCAGGAGTCAAACCAGCAACCTTGTGGTTGAGAACCCATGACCCATGAGCCACCAGGCCTGCCTGAGATCATTCTTTCTTAATGCAGGCATTTACAGCTATAAATTTCCCTCTAAGCACTACTACTTTAACTGCATCTCTTAAGTTTTGGTATGTTGTGTCTTCACTTTCATTCATCTCAAAGTATTTTTTATTTTCCCTTTGCTTTCTTCTTCAACAAGCTGGTTATTTAGGAGTGTTTTATTTAATTGCCACATATTTGCGAGTTTCCCAGTTTTTCCTGCTATTAATTTCTAATTCCATTACATTGTGGCTGGAGAACATACTTTGTATTATTTCTACCCTTTCATATTTATTAAGATTTGTTTTATGGCTAGTATATGGTTTATGCCAAAGAATGCTTCATGTGCACTTGAAAAGAATGTATATTATGTTGGTGGGTGAAGTGTTCTAAAGATGTCTATTAGGCCTAATTGGTTTACAGTTGTTCAAATCTTCTATTTCCTTGTTGATCTTATGTCTAGTTGTTTATCTATCAATGAAAGTGGGGTACTGAATTCTCTATTATTATTGAATTGTTTATTTCTCCCTTTATTTCTGTAAGTTTTTCCTTCATATATTTTGGTATTTTGTTATTAGTTGTATACATATTTATAATTGTTATATCTCCTGATGAATTGACCTTTTTATCAGGTCTTCTAGTTACTGTTTGTGTATTTCTTTTTCCATCCTTTTACTTTCAAGCCATTTTTGTATCTTTAAATCTGAAATGTGTCTTCTGTAGACAGCTGAGAAGGAAAAACCTGCCACTCCTATGTTTCTCCTTTATCCTCACACATACTACCACACTTACAACACTTCTGATGACAGATGTGCGGAGTTTTTTTTTTTCCTATACCAAGCAGTTCTGCAACACCAGCTGGGTATCCTACAATTTAATTCAATTCTGACAATATTTACCTGCAGATAGCATCATATCCTACAAGTTAGTGGCTGAGTCCCATGAGACAGCCCCCCCACTTCAGATGCCAATCACAAGTAGTATGTGCCCAGGTTATCCACAACTTCTGTGCGACTTGGCTACAAATTGGAGGTTCCGATGAACTCCTCTCCCTTGAATTTGATGATTTGCTAGTACAGCACACAAAATTCAGGAAATACATTTGCCAGTTTATTAAAGGATATGACAAACAATATAGATGAACAGCCAGATGAAGAGATGCATACAGCAAGGTCTTGGAGTATCCCAAGCACTAGAACTTCTGTTTCTGTGGAGCTGAGGTCTGTCTGTCATCCTCCCAGCATGTGGATGTGTTACCAACCTGGAAGTTCTCTGAACCCCATACTAGTGGGATTTTGATGTGGGCTTTCTCACATAGGCATGATCGATTATTAACTTTACCTCCAGCCTGTCCCCTCTCTGGGGAATGAGTGGGGATGAAAATTCCAAGCTTCTAATCATGCCTTGGGCTTTCTAGTGATCAGCCCCCATCCAGAAGAACACCCAGAGTCACCTTATTAGAACAAAGACACTCCTATCACTCAGGAAATTCCAAGGGATTTAGGAGCCCTTAGACAGGAACAGGGGTCACTGATCAAATATTAGAACAAAAAATAATCCTAGTGCTCTTATCACTTAGGAGTACAAGGGTTTCAGCAGCTCTATGCCAGGAACCTGGAGTCGAGACGTGTGTGTGTGTGTGTGTGTGTGTGTGTGTGTGTGTGTGTATTCTATTATCTTACAATAGCATATAGTTGGATCTTCTTTTTTATCCATTATGATAATCTCTGTCTTTGATTGGGCTGTTCAATCCAGTCACATTTAATTGATAAAGTTAGATTTATATCTGCCATTTTACTTTTTTTGTTTTCTGGATCTCATGTCTGTTTTTGTTCCTCTATTCTTCTTTTACTGCTTTCTTTTGCATTAAATGAATATTTTCTAATGTAGCATTTTAATTTCTGTATTGAATGTGTGTGTGTGTGTGTGTGTGTGTGTGTGTGTCTTTCCTTTGACCACACCTAGCTGTTAAAGGTCCAAATTTCCAGCTGACCTCCCTACTGTTTTCCACAAGAGGCTGGGATATAACTTGCTCTACAAACTGATCCCACCAAATTTGGGCTTCCTGGAAGAGACACTTCCCAAAGTCAGTACTTGAGATTTGTTCTGACCCCAAAGGGCTCCTCCCAGCTATCTCTTTCCCTGATTCTCTGCGGCAAACTATCTGGCCTACAGTTTAGTCTGTTTCTCCAAAGAATCTACCAATTTACTCCCAATTGCCTCTCACAACAACCTCAACCATTTTTTGAGAGCATCCTTAGGCTTCAGCCCCCCCCCCCCCGCACCCTGCTGAGAATAAAGCTAGTTCCTCCAGGAAAAGATTAGGAGCCACCTGTGTCACAGCCTGCTTCTGCCTCTAGATAAAGTATCTGAGCCACACTCTGCAGCTGGGCTGGGGACAATGGTGTGATTCTCTGAGAAACACCCCTACTTTAAGGGCTGAGCACCCGGAAAGAAAGGCAGTAGCCTCGGCCTTCTCAGCTCGCCTTACAATCCCAGGTGAGGGTCATGAGACCCCCATATTGCAGCAGTGCCCTGCCTAAGGTAAAGCCTCCATCCCACAAACAGCTGGGGCAGAGGAAGGGAACCACCACAACCCGGCCACAGTTCCCCGATCTCGACCTCAGCAACAGTAGCTGGAAGCAAGATGAGAAATGTTGGTGTCCGCCCCTCCCAGGACGATAACCCGCTGACTGGGATGTGGTAGCAGAAGCGTTTCCTCGCTGCACCCGTCTGGAATGGAGTTTGTCCCACTGAGCTGGGAGGGGGAGACATGGAGCAGGTCTTGGTTCAAATAGTACAGATTCTCACTGTTGTTACTGAGTTTGAGTAAATTTTCTAAAATAAATGTTTCTTCACTGGCTCTCTCTTCTAGGACCATTTCCAGAGACTTAATTGGTTGCTTTTTAAAAATAATTTTCACCTGTTTCACTGGAGACTGGGTCCACAGAGCTCCTCACACTGTCATGCCCGTACTGGAACCTGGCATTATTTGGATCTTATTTTACATATTATTGTAGGGTTATTATTGCAAGTATTTGTAATTATCTTAATATTGTTAGGAACCATAATTTTCTATATAATTGAAAAAGTAATAAATACAAAGAAGTAAAAATAACCTATAATGTTAAATTTAAATTAATGTAAATACAAACTCATTTATTTTCCGTTTAAAAGTATTTATTTTATAACTCTGTTCAATAAAAAGGTCTAGAAGCAATGACAACACAATAGCAATCAGTACACCTAGGACCCTAACGTGACTTCCACACTAGTTATTAAGCTATTATCCCTCAGCTCAAATACAGAATTCTATGATAAACTTCTGTGATGCAGGATTCAGAGACTGCAAACATTTCTCCTTTGCCACTTGCTTACTATTTGGTTCTGCCAATAGGGAGGCACTAGGTTAGAGGGGAGAATGGATTTGCTCCTTCCTGTTTATTTGCTTGCTTGCAGTTTCTGTCAGCGTCAGCCGAGCAATGCCCTTTAACCTGGAGATGGCAGTCAGTTAGAAGCAGTCTCCAGATTCCTGTTTCCCTAGAACCCGTTTAGAGGTATCAGCCTCTGCTAAACAGTGCCGCCTCCTGGGTTCCAGCTCTCCCAGGCCATTCTTCCAAGTTTCCAGGTTGTAATAACCCAACCTCTTCTCTTTATTCCCCCGTCCTAGGAGTTGTAGCTATTTCCTGCAGTTACTATCCTCTGTGTTACTTCCATTTTCTCTTTTTGCCTTTTCAGATCTCCAATACACATTTAACTGATTTCCTAAATGAAATTCTCTCTTTAAAAACAACCAACCAAACAAACAAACAAAGTAGTGTAGCTTGTGTTTTCCTGCTTGGATCCTGACATATTCAGCTTCTAAATATAATTCCTAGCTAAAATTATACACACACACACGCACACACACACACACAGATATATAAATCAGGACTCCTTAAAGAAATTGCTGATTATGTGTCTGGGACAGAATATACACAAAATGAGCCTGGCACATCTTGTACCAGAAATCAAGGAAGCTGTCAAACATCAATGGGTCATGTCAAAAGGACTTAGAAGCCAATGAGGAGCTCCCACTGGCATACTATGGGATAATTTAAGCAATAAAAAGAATGATTGCAAACGATCGAAACATTCAAAATACTGAATGTGTTATACATGTTATACAAATAAGCTTATAATAACACTTTTTAAAAAATGAGAAACACAGTTCCTTTGCTGTAATTTTAACAGGTTTAGAGATGAATGAAAATTAAATCTTCCATCTTATGTAGGAGTATTTTTAAAAAAGAAAAGGGTGGATCATTATCTATACCTTGATTGTGGTAATGGTTACATGACTGCATGCATTTGTCAAAACTCATATAACTGTACCTTTAAAAAGGTAAAACTTACAGCCTATAAACATTCCTTACTTTTTAATGAAAAAAAGAATGTCTTCAATGGTAAAAATTAATTATTTAAGTATTATTAAAAAAGATTGTCTTTGCTTCTTCAGACTAATCTAAAACTATCCCCAGTATCAGTGAAAGTCCATAGCCCCTGGCCCTCCTAACATGACCGTAATTCTATGAAACAGCATTTGGTTTCACAGGAAGCTGGCTAAGGCTGACCTCTGTTCATAAAAAAAAGTTGCCAATTTTATCATGTGCCTAACTCTTTCCAAACTTTTTGTTTTCTGAAAGGAGACAAAGGTGATAAACGATGATTAAATTAGAGATAATAAAAGGTTTTCACAAGTGATAATAATGTGACTTAAAGTTTTGTGGCAAAAGAAATTTGATTAAAATTATACAAGAAGATAATACATTTATTTCCTTTCTTCTCTTTTGAGAAGAAATACCTAAATCTCAGATAAAGGCTGGAGTCAACTCCTTTCATATTTATCTTAGAAGTAGAACTAACTAGTTTTGTAAAAAGTGGACATATGGTTAAATTTACAAAGTGACTTATCAATATGCTTCCAAAAAATAACCCCAGCCCGAACAAATCTGACAGTAGAGGAATCTGAGTACTCCTGCTACTACCTACGTTCCATTTACAAATTTGTTTGTTTTCACAAGAATTAGACAAAACTTATTAGAAAAGTACATTTTAAATGACTTTTATAGCTACATATTCCAAAAATCACTAAAAAGCACTTTATGCTCCTGTATTGACCATCGTCACAAAGTTTTTATTTTTAATCTCATTTAAATGTCTTCCGTGCTTCTCTACAATTTCCCCCTTCCCCCAGCACCTGATTCAAACATTTACCATATCAAGTTCCCAGGTTATCCCATCCCACTCCCTTTCCTCTCAGAGGATCTAGCCTTCTACTTCACCAAGAAAAGACACCAGGAGCTATAAGCTCCTCGATGTCCCTCTCCTCCAACTCCAAACTTATTCTATCCCCCTTTAGCTTGGGAAGAGGTTTCTCAATTCTTCCTCACTTCTTAATCCCAGTCTTCCCATGCCATACTCTATCCTTTTGTTCGCATTTTCTTTTTCTCAATCTACTAAATTACTCTCCTCTGCTTCAACATACTGAAGCCACCTAATCCTAAAAATTCTGGTTCCAGGCAAGTGACTACTTTCTCATTTACTAACAAACTTTTGGAAGTACAGTCTACACTATCTTCTCATCCAAACCTCCCATTCATTACTTTAATACTATTTAAAACTCCCACCATGAAAATCCACAATATCTTTTTAACTGCCAAATCAACAGCTTCTTTTCAATTCTCATACCACTTACCTACAAATAATTGTGTTCTTGCTTGGTTTGCATCACATGACTTTCCTGATTTTCCTACTTATCATTTGGAGTATTATCATCTCTCAGTCTTCTTTTGGATCCTCTTTCACTGTCACCTATTCTAGACTCTCAAAGATCTCCCCTGGCAACATTACCCAGTTGGGTAATTCAGTTATGTTTATATTTGATGACTCTCAACTCATCATCTCCAGCCCCTACCTTCCTCCAGAGCCCTCCACATCTATTTTGTTCCCACAGACAACTGAATGCCACAAAGACTTGAAAATTAGACATTAAAAAAAAAAAAACACAGAAAAAAACAGAAAAATCACAAATTTCTCTTTAATCATCTCATTACATATGTCATAACATATATTGCATGCAGAGCTTGGCACATGACTAACTACCGAGACTAACTGGCTCCCAGCAGAAATGAAATAAAGGCAGTACTTAAACCCTTGCCAAGTCTTGGTATTTCATATTTTTTAAGCTCCTCTATTAACCAATCACTAGTTCTTTTGGTACAAAATTAAACCATGAAAACCTGTTCCTCTTCCTTTTTAATCCTGTGAAATACTAAAACCTCAGAATCACCTTCAGTTTCTCCTTCACTTCCAATTGATACATACTTTTGAAAATGTCTTTCAAATCTATGCAAGTTGTTTTGAAATGCATCCAAAAAGTAAGAGATGTGATAAAGCAAATTTAATAAATGCTAATTACAGAATCTAGATGGTGGATATACGGGTATTCACTGTACAATTCTTTCAACTTTTCTGTATGTTTGAAAATGTTTACAATAAAATGTTGAAAGAAACCTGTCTACATTCATACAGTGTTCAAACACATGCCCTTTTCCCTCTCTTCTGAACTACTCTGGGAACCTAGTTGAGTTCGGTCTCCCCATTCCTTGCCACTGTAATCCTCCTCCAGGATGGCTCCCAATGATCCCTGACTCCTTTTTCTTTTTTTTTGGAATGAATTTTTTTTTTTTAATTTATTCATTTCAGGTGTACAAGACAAGGTAATACTTAGACGTTCATCATTTCCTGACTCCTGGTATTCATAATCCTTGTGAACTTTGTACCTCGCCTCTCCCATTGTACCAGTGTTGGTCTCTATGACCAGTATGATGTTGTATCACTTCTGAGATTAGGTTATAATCCAATGGGGCCTCCGCTTCCATCTCAGATATCTCTCGCCCTCTCCTCTCTCATTCTGGGAGAACATGTAAATCAGCTACAGATCTTGGTGAAATGCACATTCTGATTCGGTAAGTCTGGGGCAGGACCTGAGATACAGCATTTTCAACAAGCTTCTAAGTAATGCAGATGCTGCTAATTCAGAAATCAAACTACAATGCTGCCAAGTACAGCCAACCAAGTAAGAAAAGAAAGAAAACAGGGAAAGGTAGATTTCTGTTTTTTTCTCCTGCCACACTGTAATGTATAGAGCCAAGTCTTTGCAGTGGTTGGTTCACTACAACACCATCTCAATATATTCAATTCTATATAGCCGTGCTTCTCAAACATGAACGTGCATACATATCACCTGGGGCTTTTATTAAAATGCAGCAGTAAGTTTGGAGCAGGAGATTCTGTATTTCTAACAACCTCCAAGCAACACCGAAGCTTCTGGTCAAAGGACCACACTTTTTGAGTAGTACGGTTTTAAAAGGCTCCTATACCTTTGTTTGTTTGACATATTTGATTATATAAAAAATGTAAAACTTATATATCAAAACCACTGTAAAGTTTAAAAACAAATTTGGAAAAAAAAACATTTGCAACATGCAAATCTTTTGTATTAATTTTCTATTGCTGCATAAATTATAATCCTATACTTTTCAAGTTTCAGAAACATCAATCTGGAAGATAAACTCCTGAAATGGTTTACAAACGTCCAGTACACATCCCAGCTTTATCTCCAACACTGCCACACCATCACCCAGCCTATGTACACGCTATGCTCCTACCATACCTTACATCTACACAATACTAACATCTTAACTTCTCTAACCTCACCCTGAAAACACACTTTTGTTTTGATAATACTGCAAGCCCAAGTAGAAGTCATCAGTGGTCCTCTCCTCTCCCTTGGTCTTCGGTCTAATTTGCCTACTTATAGGCCAAACAGTTCATCACTCTAGCATGGGATTCAAGTCCCACAGGCTAATTATTCTAGATTTAGACAGAAAATATGGACCTCTCTTCATAATTAATCTCTCACTACAACATGCTTTTTTCTCATACAACTTTTTAAAGATGCAACTAACATACCATAAAACCTACCCTCTTAAGTGTACAAGTCAATGGTTTTTAGCATCTTCAAAGTTGTATAATCATCGTCACTATCTAATTTCAGAATATTTTCATCATCCCCCAAAAAAACCCCTTACTTTTTATCTATCACTCCCAATGTCCCCAGTCCCCAAGCCCCTGGCAAGCACTAATGTCTGACTCTACAGATTTGCTTATTCTGGACATTTTATATAAATGAAAGCATACAATATGTGGTCTACCTGACAGGCTTTGTTCACGCAGCATTATGTTTTCAGGGTTCATCCATGTTGTAGAATGTATGTACAGTACTTCATTCCTTTCTATGGCTATGTAATTTCATTGTACGAATATTCCATATTTTACCTATTCATCAGTTGATGGACATTTGGGTTATTTCCACTTTTTGGCTATTACGAATAACGTTGCTGTGAATATGCGTATACAAGTTTTTAGTACACATGTTTCCAATTCTCTTGCATATAGAGGGTGCCAAAAAATGTATACACATTTTAAAAGGAAAAAACTGTACTAAATGAAATACTCAACATATACCAATAACAAAAGGTGAAACAAGTCACGTTTGACTTCTGCAAGTACAAGAGGTGCTCAAAGTGGTTACCATCAGCATCCAGACACTTCTGATTACCACGAACTACTGCTTGAGCACAGATAGCATATCTTAAAATGTGTATACATCTTTTGGGGGCACCCCCCCCCCCAGGTATATCCATGAGCAGACTTGCTGAGTAATATGCTAACTCTGTGCTTAATATTTTGAGGAACTGCCAAACTATTTTACAAAGCACTGAACCATTTTACATTCCCACCAGCAATGTATGGGAATTTCACTACTACGTTTTCAAACAATGAGGGTGTTATAATTTCTGAAAGAGAGATGTGACCCCCCCACACACACCCATTGTGTAATAATTCTCTACGAAAAATACTGCATTGACAAAACAGAAGTACTGTACGTTTCTGGCAAGAATATAAGAAATGTCATAGGTCCGACTCTATTGCGCAAGTTGAATTAACCTCTCAGAGCCAACAGTTCTTTAATAGGGTCGCTGTAATGGCATTTATGTTGCAGTCGCCGTGAAGATGAAATAAAACAATCCACGTAAAAATACTTCCCCACACTGATTACTCGTTGAGTCAATCCCAGGCAAAGCATCAGGGACAAAGGGCTAACTGCCCACATTCCCCCCACCTCCTTCCTAAATTCCTTCCCCGCGGAAGAGGTTGCTGAAGGACGGCGGGGGCTGCAGCCACCTCCCGTCTCGGGGGGAGAGCAGGCCTGACGAGCCACGCAGGATAAATTGCTAGAGCTCAAAAAGCAGAGCCGGGTCACTTCAGCCCAACATCGTTCGCAGGCGAGATTCCGCATCCTCTACCTAGCTTAGCAAGTCAGGGCAGGATCCTTTTTCCTTTTTTAATGGTAATAGACATTTATTATGGTCGAAGCAGAAACGGAGGGGCAAGGCGAACACAGGCATATCTCCCCACCCACGATCCCAGTCTTCTTTCTACAAACCCCCCAATGAGGAAAACAAATATGCAACTCGATCCGATACGAACTCAGGGGGTATACTAATCCCAATGGCCCCCACACCCAAAGAACCCCCTACCAGAACCTCCTAGGACAGATGGCGCGAAGCTCACCTGGTGGTTTCCTCCAGCTCGACCCGGCTCCGTCCAGGGACCTCCAGAGGGATAGTAGCCATCGCCTCCTCCGCCTTCTCCTGGCCAAGCGGTCTCAGCAGGGCCGCCCCCGCGCACCCGCCAGGAAATGGGAGGCTGAGGAGGTTCAGAGCGAGGAGGATATAAGGGTGGAGGTGCATGCACGGGCATATCTCCACCCCCAGGCCCATAGTAGCGGCCATAAGACGGACCGTCACTGGGGCCGTAGCCCGAGCGCCTTAAGGCCGACATGGGCACCGCTGCCCCGAAGCGATTCCCGCCCCCCACGGCCGGCTCATTGCGCAGGCCCCTGCCAGCGACAGGGAATGGACAACCATGAAGGGGGTCGGCCGACAACAGCCAATCCCAGGCCTGGTACCGCCCCTTCGGCGGCGGAGGCCTGGGAGTTGAGGGACGACGGTCCGTGACTCTGGGGGTCTGGGAAGCTGCAGAACGAGGGGCTGCACCGTGTTCCTTGAAAGGGAGACTGCGTTTTCCCATCACCTATGCAATGTAGATTCTCTTCCCCTCTCCTCAGATGGGGAAAGTGTGTCCCCGGACCGCACGACGGTCCCGCCTCTTCCAGACGACGGGCACGTGGTACCGGAAGTAGGTAGGGATATTATGGAGGAGTTTCCGGCAGGCCCCAGCGGCTGAAAGCCGGGGCGGACGCGCTGGTCCGGGTCCCGGTTCCTGTCCCGGTTCCGACGAGGCGGCGACTCCGGTAGGAGGAGGGAGGTGTTGCACACGCTGGCCCACTGCAGCTATACGTTGCAGTCTTATCTCAGTTCAAAATGAACTATATGCCAGGCACCGCCAGCCTCATCGAGGACATCGACAGTGAGTTAAATCAGTCTGGGGCGAGACCCTTCCCCCCCGACGGGTGCCTCTTTCGAGGAAGCTCGTAGAATGAGTCTGGGGCGGGGGACGGTGTGATTTGAGCCCTGTTCTGGGTGTTCTGGCGTTGACATGCTCCGCGGGATGGAGGAGCCACGGGGCACGCCCTTTGCCTACCTCCCAGCCTCCGCCCTCTGTTACCTCTGTCCTGCCCCGCGCAGCCTGCGCCGCCTGGTCGGCCACGAGCTGTACAATTCAGTCCTGCTGCCCAGGGACGCTGCTGAAGTACCAGGTGGTTACTGGTGGAGGGATGAGAATGCTTAAAGCATTCATCAAGAAATGAGAATATGAAGACAATAGCATTTGGACTTATTGGCAGGAAACATAGGATGTATGCTGTGTAGTCATTTGCAATATTCTTTTACCCTTAAAGGTCTTTAGTACTTTCAAATTATGGTAGCAGAGACCACTGCCAGACAAGGTATTGACTTTTCTGGAAAGGCAGAGTTGATTCACTTCTTTCTTTTTCTGTTCAACAATTTTCTTTTGCTTTTACTTAAGAAGAACTCCCTTATTCCTCATTATCCTGAAGAGGAATTAAGTCCTGTATGAAAGAGAAGATACATATATATGTATATAGAGTATATATGTATATATAGTCTTCCCTTTTGCTAAACTGTCATCTGTGAATTATTCCTCAAGCAACATTTTTGTAAATGTTTTGTGTGATCCTGTCTCATTAACTTGTAATTGCTGCAAAATGGTTTACACACAGTTCCAAACAAGTTACAACAATCTCTACAGTTACTATGTATACAAATTAGTGAGTGTATAATTAAATTTTTTATTGTCTGAGATCATTTTTTAAATCCAAATGAGTGATTTTGCTATTGAAGGGAAATACAGTGTAAATTGGACCAAATTTGTACATGTAACTAACCACTGCACAAGCCTATCTCTAATGCGTGATGAAATCTTAAGTTGTCTGAGGATGCCGTTTTGCCCTCACCTCTCTTCTTATGTATCTGAATTAGTTGAGGCCCTAACACATCCTGTCATTCTATTAAAAATAAGTTTTGTTCTTAAGCCTTCTAACCTCTTGTTTGTAGATTCCAGGCCCCCTCCTTTACTGAAAAGTTGGAAACCATTTCATATGTACTCTTCACTGCCCCTCCCACACACTTTCCTCCTCTCTCCTTAGTCTTTCTGTATTTTCACCCATCCTCCCATTGAGTAGGAAGTATTCCTTCCTTTCAGTTTGTCTTTTATTATTTGATCCTCCCACTGTTTCTGGAACCTTCTGCCATTAATATCCTTTTTCTCTCACACCTTCTATCTTTCTCTCTCCCCCTGGATCCTTCCATTCACATGTTTTTGTCCATCTCAATTTTTTTTTTCAGTTGTGTCTCCTCAAACTCCCATCCCTTTTTTCATATCTTTACCCCCAAACCTTTTGAGTCATCTCCATTTTGACTTCCTGACCACCTGCAATTTGATTTTTGTTGTCCACACAGTAGTGAAGCTGCATTCTTAAAAGGCATCAGTCTGGTGCACTTTTTCTGAGTTTTCCCCTCCCCTCTGCAGCACTGCGACTATGACCATAGGATTCTTAATTCTGTCCTCTTGATTTCTCCAATACTAGTAGTTGTTGATTTTCTTACCTCTCTACCTCTTACTGTTCCCTAAAATAGATGGTCTCTTAGGTTCCATGTTTGGCCTGCTTCTTTCTTTAAATCTCTAGGAGATCTCCTGGACTTTAATAATTACATCACCTCTTTGTGGCCTCATCCGAAATTGCTCTAATTCAGACCTCTGGCATTCCAGCCTTACATTTCCAATTATCTGTTGACATTTCTACCTAAGTGTCCTGATAGCACTTAAGAATTACAAACAGCTAATAATCTTCCACCCTGAGCTTGCTTTGTTTACTCTAGACTTTTGGTAAGTGGTCCTCCCTGATGATGACGCAAAATTCCTACAGCTTCTTAATTTATTTCTTTAGCACCACACTCTCTCACACCTACCCACATATACAAACTCAATTAGTTGACAAATCCCATTACTTTAAACTGCACAGTCTTTTAGTACTTCCATCCTCGCCCTTCTCATCCCTACCTTGGTTCAGGTCTCTTCATGTTCCAGACACTGGAAAGAGCCTCAGCTGCTCTCCTTTTTCTGTCAGTTCAGTCTTCAGTGTGTTTTCTTGTTCCCTATAAAGTCAAACCCTGACTCACCCTGCTCCCAGTTCTTTTTTCTGACTTCATTCCTGTTATTTCTCTCCATACCCTCAGCTTTTCACTAAACATACGGATACACCACCCTTTTTTTCCTCCTGTCTAAATTACAGATTTCCCAAACCATCCCCTTCCCTGTCACTCTTCCCATGACCAAAAATTATCTAACTTTCAAGAACCAACTCAGATACAGCCTCCAGCTCGAGTTTCTCTCAGTCTCATATAATTAAGATGTGCTTTCTTATGGTACTTAATTATAGCCCAAGGAAAATTATAAATTCCTTCCAGGAAGAAGCACCCTGTTCCTCTGTTCTGCATCTATGAAGTACTTTATGTGTGGTCTTAAAGAAACAAATGAATGAACTTTGCTAGTTATCCTAGTGACTGCTTTATTGTCATTTTTCAGAGTCAGCTCTAAGTCACCTCTTCAGAGAGGTTTTCCCTAGCCACCCTCTCTTCTGTAGCTACTTTCTCTTCATCTTACTATCCTGCTGTCTTACTTATTATTCCATTGTAGTGATCACCATAGGTCATTTTTTTATTTGTTTGCCTTCCTCCACCAGGAATACAAGTTCATAAGGTTGGTGACTCTCTGAGTTTTATTCAGTACTGTATATAGAGGCTCCAGAAGAGCACATAGCTTTCAATAAATATTATTGAATTTTTGCTCTAGCTTATTGTCAGCATCCTCATTTTACACGTATGAGGTATTGTTTTTAATTTAAAATCTTCCCAGACTCCAAAGTGTGAAATAGAAGCTCTTCTAAGTTGAAGGGAAACAATTCTAGAATTAAGATCGTAAAGATCATCCAGACTAAATTTCTCAATTTTCAGATACAGAAACTTGACATGACACTGAGGAGGTTTAACTGTCAAACCTCAGCGTCTAGAGCCAGTCAGGCTTCCTGACTACTCAGCCAGTCCTTTTTCTGCTTTGCCACACTATGATTTTTTTCACCACTAATCTTCTAACCTAGGCTACCTTGGCCCTCCCTCTAATTTCCCAATGAACTCCACCTTAAATACATGGGAAGACGAAGTAAACTGCTGTTTATTTTTGTTGTTACCCTGTAAACTCATTTATGCTAACAGTTTTCATTTTTTAAAGATCTTTTTTTTGTTTTTCCCAGAAAAGCACTTGGTCCTTCTTCGAGATGGAAGGACGCTTATAGGCTTTTTGAGAAGCATTGATCAGTTTGGTATGTATTAGTTGTGGACTTCTCTTATACTCGAGATAATACGAGTTGCCCATTGTATTTTTGTGTTATTTCACATTGAAATTTATTTATCGCCAACTTTTTCACGTGTCTGGCATAATGAAATACTGTTTTGAGTCATTACATCATTGTTTCCTAAATTATGATTAGATCATTTAAAAGCTTGCATTTACAAGTTTGTAATTCTAAAACTGGTTCTCATGAAAACATACAATGTTTTGGACTATTTTTTTAATTTCCCCGTTAGAGGGACCAAATGATAGAAATAAACTCAGTCCAATGAAAAAGCTGCTTATTTGTACATTGGCTCCTGCACTGAAGTAACCCCATCCCGTCCAAAGAAAATTGGATAGGAGGCATTTCCTGAAGCTTTTTAGGGACTCCAAAATTAAGCTCAAGATTTTACACTTAGGAATATGTCAGACTCAAGAGCCTTGGTCTTTTGTTTTGCTCCTGCATTTTTCTGAAGACATCTATAGTTGCTTCTGTTTCAAGAAACTTCTAGTTCATCTCACCATGTGGTAAACATCTGTTAGGTCAGTGGATTTAGGCAGGAGGAAAAAACAACATAATTGAAACACCTGTAAGAGTTATAGAAGATAAGAGCATAGATAATCTGCTTTTTTTCAAATAAGACAAATGGTACCAATTGAAAGAAGAAAAATAATTATTCTTAATAGATTGGATTTCTAAATCTTAAGACAAATTCATCAAACTACTTTGAGGTAAAAGTAGTAAATACTGGCTTTACTCTCATTACCAGGTATGCTTATCTGACAAAGTGAAAAAATAGGTTTCTGCAGCAGCATAATTCGTGGACACCTGTATGATATTAAATGAGTCCTAAGTACTGAAACAAAGTTAAATCTTCGGTCAGTAATCAGATATACATACCCACACAGCATAGAAAAACTGTTTCCTTCTTTAAAAAAAAAAAAAAGTTTTAATCTCTGCAGTTGTTTGGTCTTCCAAGTACCCTACTCATTTATATTTTCTTATACTCATGTTGATATTAGCAATTAATGATAAATGAATTTAATTTTCTTTAACTTTTTCCCACCATCATTCATGTATTAGTGCAATCTAATCCCAAATACTCTTTGTTTCCAATTGTTTGAAAGTCTCCTAAGTGGTGTGTCTTAATGAAATAGGAGAAGGCTATTTGAAATTTCAACTTTTCCCAGAATTAGAAAGTTTAGAAATCACGTTTAGTTCAATCTTTTCTACTCAAAATAACTGATTGAGTTATGCACCTTTACCCAATAATTTGAACTAAATATCTTTGTTTCTTCCCTATACACTTATAGCTAATTTAGTGCTACATCAGACTGTGGAACGTATTCATGTGGGCAAAAAATACGGTGATATTCCTCGAGGGATTTTTGTGGTCAGAGGAGAAAATGTGGTCCTACTAGGAGAAATAGTAAGTGAAAACTGTTAAGCTGCTATGGGTCTTGATAATCATGCCAGTTAGGTTTCTTTTTGTCTTTTCAAGAAGGAAAAAAAAAAATATTTTCTTCATTTCACCCACCTTTTCACAGGAAACTACCAAGTTAGCTTAGGAAAGCCACAGTTGTAAAAGGAAAGTTACAGAGAATAATTAACTCTGTTTCAGTGCCTCTTGGCATTTTAAAGGTTTGATCCTATCCATTAGCAGCAAAATATCATTGATTTTTACCTGATACCTTAAAAAATACCATCATATACAAATGTGTTTATTAATATATTATTTCTGCTATATCTAATAGCAGAAAATTGAAAAACTTGAGAAAAATAATTCAGTAAAGTAAGTCTCATATAGGAATATCCTGTACTAATTTAAACAATTGGTTATCAAGTCATTTTCATGATAAAAAGTTAATTAGCGGTGTTTGAGGGAAAAGACACATTGTGTATGCAGTGTGTGCTCTCTCCCTTTTGAAAGGGGGAAAGGGGAGAAAATGGCTGTGGGAGAAGGCTTTCTGTGAACTATCCTGGTGATGGGCCTTAGCTTCACTTGGATCCTTAGCTCACAGCCAGGGAGGGGGTCCCTGTGTGTCTGTGCCAGGAAGACCAGCTGGCAGGTGAAAACTTAAATCTTCTAAAGTGTTGTTACTGCAGCGGTGAGTGTGTGTATTTACATACTACATACATACACACCCAGGTATGCATATATACACATACAAAACTATTAGAAAACGGTTACAAATATAAAACTATTAGAAGTACTCAGACATTTTTGAAAGAAGATAAACTTGATTTCATATTTTACATAAAACATTTATTTAAAGAGAAAAACACCTTATTTAAAACCTTTGTCTTGATCCTGCTGCTTCTGATTGTTGGGTTTGCTAGGAAAATCAAAATAAGCTTTGACATTTGCTTGATTTTATCTTTTCATGTTTTGTTTTTAAAGTTTTCAATAAAGTTTCCCAATACCTAGTCACATCTTAAATCAGGTTTTCAGAAGTCTCTTGATTGGAGTGGTTTGGTCCATAGCTATTTTTAATAACAAGCCATTTGAGAAAGTGAGGAGATAATTCTGCCAGGGTCAGGTTGTTTCAGAGACCTCCTGCTGAAACAGCTAGAAAGGGCTAATCAGTACTGCCCCAAGTGCTGCTGTGAAATACATGAAATACCTTTTTCTAGCTTTTAAAATATTTTTGTGGCTGATGTTTTTGGTTTAGTGTATCATTTCATGCATGTTTATACAGCAGAAATTATCGTCTCCTTGTTTTATGTAAAGGTTAAAATAAAGCACTGTACTACCCAAGAGTAGTGAGGGAGGGTATAGTAAATGGCTGAACTGGGCTAATGCATCTCTGGACAACAGAATTATGGGTTATTATTTTTCCTTTTTTTATACTTTTCTGAATTTATTTATTTTATTTTTTTTTTTTTTAAAGATTTTATTGGGGAAGGGGAACAGCACTTCATTGGGGAACAGTGTGTACTTCCAGGACTTTTTTCCAAGTCAAGTTGTTGTCCTTTCAATCTTAGTTGTGGCATGCACAGCTCAGCTCCAAGTTCAGTTGCCATTGCTAATTGCAGGGGGCGCAACCCACCATCCCTTGTGGGAGTTGAGGAGTCGAACTGGCAACCTTGTGGTTGAGAGCCCACTGGCCCATGTGGGAATCGAACCAGCAGCCTTCGGAGTTAGGAGCACGGAGCTCTAACTGTCTGAGCCACTGGGCCGCCCCCTGAATTTATTTTTAAAGAGAAAACATACTACTTTGCTATCAGGGATAAAGATTTTAAGTTAAAATATTTACACATACTCTGCTTCGGTTTTGTAGTAGTGAACATCACAGAAACACCTTCTGTGCCAGTTACATTGGCACAAATGTACCCCTATGTAGATGTGTCTTTGAGAACAAGTGAACTTGTATTTGTTCTTGAAGATTCATTGTTTCTTGGGAGTCCTTAGAAAAGTACTCTTTTTTTATATATTATGGTTTGGGTGCTGCAGAATTTTTACAGTAGTACTACTAAAGAAATATGGTTCGAGAATGCTTGCATAGTTACATGAATCAGTCAGTTTGAAGAAATTAAGTGCCAACCCTAAGGAAACTCAAGCCCAGAAACCATCTAGATTCTGTAAACGTCCCATTGCCTAAGAAGTCCCTGGATTCTGCCCCAAGGATGGTGACGCACACAGCCTTCAGTAACAAAACTGATTGTGGGGTAGTAACATCATCAGAAGCACATGAATAGCTCAATGAGTAATATACTGAAAAGTCCAAGAGGCAGTACACTAAGCTAAGAGCCTGATCTTCCCATCAGCCACTGCCCATGGATTGTGAGGGCAGGTTACACTTGATAACAGATTTTGCTGGGTGCAATTAACATTTGACCCAGGGCAGAGTCTGCTTATGTAACTTATGTGGCTTTCATTCTAACCTCTGGTGAGAGTCCTCCATTGGATGTGTCGCAGCCTGTGGGTTCTAAGGCCTTGACAGCATATGAAGAAGATTAGAATCCAGTGATAGGTTGGAACATCTGGAGAGTTTGTGTACGTGTTAATGCCTTCCCAGAATTTTATCACTGGAAGTCAGAGAAAAGGATAAGAAATAAGAATACCCTGTTCGTATAGATTCTAGTTACAAAAACTACAGAATAATACCTGTATGATCATTTTAAAGAGAATGAACTAAATCTGTGGATAATGAGATACTTTTATGTCAAAATTCTCCTTTACAAGGTTGGTTTTCAAATGCTTATAGGTGTTCCAAAATAAAAATATTAAGCATCTTATGCCACATTAAGTGAAAAAAATTAAAGTCAATGTTTGCATTGTGGGTTTTTTTGGAAGTTGATATACTCATATACATGGAAAAATTGGGAGGATATTCACCAAAATATTATCCTTCCATACCGGAATTATGCAAAATTAAAAAATAATTTCTAGTAAGCAAAAAAATTTTTAATTAAAACAGAGAAATATATTGGGGCCAACTCGGTTTAGTAATCTAACTGGTCTGCTGAGATTTTCTGTAGAAGTCTTGATGCCATAGAGGGGAAAGGAGTCTTGTGTTACCATTTAAAGACTCCTAGTTAATGCAACAGCGGGACAGTTTATTGTCTTAGAGGGAGAGGGCTGCTTGTCTGAATCAGTGTTCTATACCTTCTTGCTGAGCAACAATCCCCAGAAATTAAGCTGACTTTGATTATGTAAAAATACAAAACTTATCTTCTAAAGCCATCTTGGCCTCAGTAACTTCTCTCCTGGATTCTCTGGAGTTGGAGAGAGAGCCATTTATATAAACACAGCTCCTTTTTTTTTTTTTTTTAAGAAAAGTAGTCCTTGACTAATTAATGTAGGACTTTAGACAAACTAAAGCTTTGTTATACACACTATTGCAGATCCCTAATACCCTATTATTTATATTATAATTATATAAGTAATTATATAATTATAAATAATTATATAAATAATTATAGGGATTATTGTTTATATTATCCCTATTATTTATATAAGTATGTATTCTGTAGTAATATTGCCAGCCATTTCTTTGTAAAACTTATCTGTCTCTAGGAGAAGGATATTTCAGCCATGTCACAATTATGAAAAATAACCCAAGCCTGACATAGGAATCAGTTTGCTTTTAGATCTAATGTCTTCTGTTCTTGGTCATCAGTTGAAGTTTTTTAAACCTGCTTGTTTTGTAGGACTTGGAAAAGGAGAGTGACACACCCCTTCAACAAGTGTCTATTGAAGAAATTCTAGAAGAACAAAGGGTAGAACAGCAGGCCAAGCTGGAAGCTGAGAAGCTGAAAGTTCAGGCTCTTAAGGATCGAGGTCTCTCCATTCCTCGCGCAGATACTCTTGATGAGTATTAAGTCTTTTTCAGAGGCTGTTGCTCTTGGGGAGCAGGGGCTGTCACTGAATGAAAGTGGCATTCTGGTCACCTCACTCATTTGACAAGTGACTGTAGAATTTTGAAAAGTCATTTTTCTTTTGAATTCTTTCACATATGCAATATGAAGAAATTACATGGCTTTTTTTCTTTTTTTAGAAACAAAATAATTGTTTAAAGGAGCAGTGGAGTGGACTCCTTTCACACATCACTGTGGAGTCAACAACTGCTTACATTACTCTTCTCGTCCCAGATTTTACAGGGGACATTCTTCATTTGCTTGTAAATAAAATTAATGTCAAAACTCATGTTATTTCCCAAGTTTGAGTTGTCTCTAATGAATAGACAAAATTGAGTTTCTGGTCTCAAAGCTATAATATAAACTGGGGAGTCCGGACACTGGGATTTCCCCTTGTGTCACACTTCCAAGTTGCTAGTTACTTACAAAGGAATATTTTCATACTAAATATCGTACCGGTCCTTCCCTGTCCCCTTTTCATGTTTTTAGCTGAGAAGAAAAACACATTTTCAGGCTTGAGCAAGGAGCTTTCAGTGCAGTTTCAGTTACTGGTTATAACAAAAGCTTTAGATTTAAGAAACAACATCACTACTGAACTTGCTGTTCCTGCTTCACCAACAGCTATTCAAACCACGTTCCCATGAGATCCAGCAATTTACTAAGGTGCCTTTTCCTCTAAGTCTTCTCTTAGTTTGGTTTTCTAGTCCTTTGGATTGAGTCTTGAGCCTCTGATGCTATTATCATCAAGAAGGAGCACAAAGGAAGGGGTGTTTCAATGACCCATCATCTGGGTGTTCTCATGGGCGCTCTTGGCTGACAGCCCATGCTCTTGCCACTTTTCTGGTGTGTTGATCGCACAGTAACAAAGTAACAAACTACTTGCAGAACATACTGTAACTTAGTAGACAATGTACTGAACTAGGAGTTAGGAGACAGGTTAAAAATCTGACTGTTCTTTTAATGTCTTGGGCTTGAACAAGTCAGTTCTCTCAGATTCTCAGTTTTTTCAAAGGTAGAATTATTCTAGATACTTCTTTTTTATAGTCTGTTGAGCAAACAGACATCCTTTTTATAGCATTTATATACTATTCCTATGACTGAATTGTTTTATAGTATTAAATATACTTCACATTTTATGAGCTCCAGTTTTTATAGGCATTTGGGGCAGTTTTTAAAACTGCCCCAAATGCCTATAAACCATTTGATTGCTTAGCTATTCATCATTGGGTTGGTTTAAACTAGATAATTTGTGAAGAAACAGTTGGACTTAATGATTTATTGAGTGTGTTTTGCCTCTAATCTTACTGTTTAATAACTAGAATTGGTTATTAACGTCTCACACAAAGGGAAAACAAACCATCACCAACTTTTGAAAAATGTGTAACTACACGATATTCTTTGGGAGTCAGCAGCATTTGTTTTCCGGAGCACCACTGTTTCAGGACATCTGACACCTTCAAGGGATTTGGACTCACTCGTTTCCTTTTTTTCAACCTTCTTCAAACAACTCCAAATACAATAACAAGAGATATGGTTCATTCTTATGTTATTGATAAAAAGAGGAAAAGGGACTGAATTTCCACAAGTCAAGAATTTCCCAGCCATAGCAAGGTTTTGATCATTGCTTTTAGACCTTTCTAACACAGGCCAACAGCTAAGAATTAGACCTAAAGGATGAAACTAGACCACTGGGGTGCTCAGCAAAATGGCTTGCCCTCAGCTCTGTCCCTCTCAGGATTTTTGCAGATAAGGAAATTATGCTTTTTCCTGGACCACTGCTAGTACTCTCTTCTATTAGACTTCAAAATCAGTCTGTTCATACCTTTCTCTTTTCTGTTTTAATTTCTGCCAATAGGGGTTCCCATGAGACTGCTTTCAAGGGAGACGAATAGGAAGGTCTACCGAAGCCCCTTCCCTGGCCGCCTTTATTCTGATACAGTTAAGGACAGCAGCACGTCTCTTACTCTTCCAGCCGGCGTTTTTCCCTTGACCGTACTTGACATGCTTTTAGCTAAGTTTTAAATCACAGTATCTGCTCCCCTCCCAGTTCTGATAAAGTCACAGCATGCCCTGGATACTTAGGACAGCCATACACCCTTATATGGTCCATTGTGAAACGTTTTTCAGGAAAGCCATGTCAACATGAACCCCAGAGGTATTACACAGAGATGAAGAAGGCTGGAAAATGGTCTCATTTTGCTGACGTGAGTGTTGGTTGGCAGGCTCATGAAGAAAGCAGTGTGGACAGCAGAGGGTGTGGGCCGGCAGGCATAGCAGACTCACCAGGCAGTTACTGTGGGCAGTTCCCAAGCTCTAGTCTCTGATCCATATGTGACATTCATGGAGGCACTGCACACCTCAAGAAGGTACCCAGGAATTGTACCTGGCAAGAAAGTATTCGAGGAGAGGCAGTTAATGAACAGGTCTTCACCCCTTGACTCCCCCCTCCCAAAAAACTATACATAGGTATGTATATGTATTTGTGTTTGTGTGTATATATATACAGAGTATGCACATTTTAAGAAAGGAAAACTACTAAAATTGTAATACTCTATACTGATAATAAAAGATGAACACAAGTCACATTTGACTTCTGCAATTACAAGAAGTGCTCAAAGTGGTTACCATCAGCGTCCAGACACTTCTGATTACGGTGAACTACTGCTTGAGCAACGACCAGTGTCCACTTGTATACATTTTTTTGGCACCCCTGATTCATTTATTTATATGTTCTGTCCAACTTCCTTTCCCATCAGGAGTCAGCATTCCAGTGAGGCATGAAGAGGCATTTGGGTTGTAGATGTTGCAGGCTAATGCTCTAATGATGAACCAGCCCTGCCATTGAGTAGCAGGAGAGTCTAGTCTGAGCTGTCACCTTGGAGTTAATGTGAGCTGAGCAGGAATGTCGTCTGTGATACAGCTCATCTGCACATGTTCTCCCAATGCGAGGACTCCTAAAGGATGGCCCTTAGGACTATGTTAAATCCGGGAGAGGTAAGATTTTGGCCAATGAGACTAAACATGACCAACCTAGTTTAAACCTGGGTTGCAACTTACCAGGTCTCGATACGAATTTAGTGGATTATAACCAGCATTTTAAAAAATTAGAAAATAGAGTGCATTACACATAAAATTAGGTTGTGTGTAAAACTTGTTATATATGTGTATACAAGTATTGGCAATATAAAATATATTTGTTACTGTAGGTAGTTGCCAGAAACATTTGAAAAACTGCCTTAGTTTGTAGTAAATTTTTATATGCTTATTGCAGAAACAAAAGTACATGTCCATTTCCCATCTTTCACCTCCACCCCTAAAAATCACGCGTGCCCTGGGTGGGGCTAGAATTTGCTGTTCTCTGTGCTTAGAACACACCTGCCCCAGAGGGCCGCAGAGTCCTCCCACAATCTTCAGAACTTTGCTCAGATTTAACCTTCCCTGACTACTTTTAACTAGCACCCTTCTCTTTCCCCCTATTTATTTCCTTTTCAGCTTTATTTTTCACCATAGCAGGTATCACAACCTGACATTAATTTTGCTTGTTTATTGCGTGCTCCACTCTCCCCTAGAACATAAACCATTAGCATTTTTGTCTGTCATGCTCACTCCTGTATTCCCACATCTAGAATGTCTGGCATGTATTCGGTCTCAAACGATGCGCAGTGATGGATGGCAGCATGCATGGATGGCAGCATGCAGTGAATGCAGGCTTCAGATGCTTCAGAGACCAGTAAGGCACCGAAAGATGAGGACAGCGGGACCCACTGAGCAACCAGGAGTTAACTAGTAGAGATTCTCCCACTGAAATTCCGATGTCTTCCTACTGTCAGGGCAGCCTTCACTGACCACGGCCCTGCAGGTGGAAAGAGATTGGAGATACTTAGTGTCAAAATGTCTGGAACATCATCCCAGGGGAACATGGGATCGGGGGTGAGGGAGAACTTATCAGGGTTGATAGAGGGAAACATGCCTCTAATGCCTGTTTTCCTCTCCACTGTCCTCCAGGCAGAACTGGGCTTCAGTGCCCACCCCCATCTTGATATCACCCCTTCAA
Source organism: Rhinolophus hipposideros (assembly GCF_964194185.1). NCBI lineage: Eukaryota > Metazoa > Chordata > Mammalia > Chiroptera > Rhinolophidae > Rhinolophus > Rhinolophus hipposideros. The sequence continues at coordinate 45,889,759 of NC_138050.1, read as the reverse complement.
GGGGTCCCCTGGATAAGGGGAGCAAGAGACTGCTTCGTGTGCGCTTGCTTTTACAGGGCTGGTATCCAGATAAGTGTCCCAAGATCTACCCCAAAAGAATTAGAAAACCAACCCTAGGCAATGGAGCATATCTGCTGCTCGCCTGTCCTCACACTCTGGGTAGATCTGCGCTGGTTAGGACTCGCCTGCCTGTCTACTCCTCAGGCTCTGCCCGGGGACTTGGAGGCAAAGAATAAAATCATGCCCTTCTTTTCTCCTGTTTCACTTCACTGTTTTGCCTCTTTTTCCCCCCTCTCAGTCTACTATTTTCTACCCATTCTCTTCTTAAAACAAAAATTGCCCACCTAACTCCAGCTACTCAGTAGCTGTTGCTGCCACTTGACTAGACCCAGGGGTAAAAACTGGGCTCCAGTGCTGCCGCTCTGGAAATACAGAGAATTGTGTGTGGTGTGGGGGCACCAGCTAACCAGTAGCTAGGACTTAAAAGAAGAGAGGGCTCAATGCGGGGTATCCATCTCAAAGACCCAATTTTATTGACGTATAATTTACAGCCAGTAAAACGCTCTCTTTAAATGCAGTTCTGTGAGTTTTAATAACTGCATATAGTTATATATCATCACCCCTCCCCCTTTGTATTTAACTTCTCCCTCCTTCCCCAGCCCCTGGCAACTACTAATCTGTTTTCTGTCCATATAGTTTACATTGGCAACGAATCCAATGTTTTCTTAACATAGTGTGCAGGTCAAATAAAATATATGGAAGGTGAATTTCAGCCCACCTGCCCTCAGGTTGCTCTTCGGGTTTTAGGCTATTACAAAAGACAGGAAACTTTATGTTCCCTGCCAAACACCCTGGGCAAAGAAACCTAAAGCCTGGCTCACCTGCTGGAAATGGCGGGTGAAGGGTAAACAAGGGAAATGAGTAAAATGGATAGTTTAGTAGTCATTCATCACCCTAAAACTTGTTGAGCAATTACTCTATGGCAAGTATATGCTATGAGAGGCAACTATTGGCTCCATTTTTTCAGAGAGAAATGAGATTTTAAAAGTTAAGTTGTATAACCAAGAGCACAGACTAGACTGCCTGATTCGCAAACTGGTTTCTTCCTAACTTTCTGAGTTTAGTCAAGCTGCTTACCTTTCAGTGTCTCAAGTGCCTCATCTATAAAATAGGGGTAATAATTGCACCAACTCCTGGGGTGGTATTTGTGAGAATTCAGCGAGTTAGTGTGTGTGGAGAGTTTACACGTAGAACAGTGCCTGGCACAGGAGTTCTCAGTGTGCACTATTGTAATCTGCTGACTCCCCAACAGTCGTAATCTGCCCGATTCCCAAGACAGATCCCGTAGCCTTGGTGAACTGCACTTACAGTCACCTGTGTGCAAATAAGAATGATATCTGTGAAATAATGGGACCAACCCCGATGAAGGAATTAAGTGCTGGGTTACATAAAATGTACTCTGAAGGGAGGTAATCCGTAATTACCTTCAACCTAATGAGTCAAACTTGTCTTAACTTTCTGCTGCCTTCTCACAATGGCCCCTTTGGCAGAAAACACTTCATTCGTGCAATATTAAATAAGAGTATACCCTATAAGCAGCCCATGGTTTGCCCTCTCCTCCAGGCTAGCCACCCTTAAGAGATGAAAGAAAATCAGTATTTCCTGAGAATCTACAAAGTGCCAGGTTCTGTGCTTTCTAATCATTTATTAAGCATTTACTCAGTATCAATTATATAGCACTGTGCTAAGTGCTGTGTAGGGAGCGGGCTGCGAGCTGACAAGGGCCTTGCAGCTGCAAGGTCATTCCCATGGGAAGCCTCTGCCTCAACATCTTCCCAGAAAGTACAAGATAACACGAATGCAGTCACAGACATACAAACTTGCCAATACACAAAACAAAATGTTCTACTGATACCTGCTTGTTCTGCTAATACTTGTTTGTATAGACAACTGTTCTAAGACTATAAACTGTGTGAAATGAAGACTGCGCCACTGCTCCGCCATCCGTGGACGGTGGACCTCCCCATCCCAGCTTTTCGATCCTCTGCGCCTTTTCTCAATGTCCTCGCCCTTCCCGCTCAGGCCCAGCCCTCCTGGCCGCGCGGGCCGAGGCAGAGTGGCGCCCGCACAGGGACCTGAGTACGGGAAGCAAAAAACGGACAGGTAGAGGACCGTCCTCTGCTGCCAAGTGGCGTGGCGTGGCGCCCGCCACAAACAGGTGAGGAGACTCCCCTCGAAGTGGAAGAGGGGAGTTGAAGGAAGAGGAGGGCAGCAAGCTAAGTACAATCGGGAGTAAAACATGGGACAGCACGTGTCCAGAGAAAGGGACCTCTTTGCGCAAATGCTAAAGGCTGTGCTTACGGCTGGCGGCTGTAATACTCGCTCAGGCCAGGTGATGGATTCCCGTCTTTGGTACAGGAGACTTGCCCTTGGTTCCCCGAGGAGGGCAGCTCAGCCCCGCTACTTGGGAGAGAGTGGGGCAACAGCTGCGTGAGCGCTTCGGCCGAAGGCCCCTCGAAGTTCCCCATCCCCACCTTTACGCTTCGGAACTTAGTAAAGGAGTCACTTGACCCCTCGCCGGAGATTTCGAGATTACTGCCCCCCTCAACACGGGGAGGGCTCTCTCAGGTCCTGCATCCTCCGGTGGAGGGGTATGAAGCGCTGAAGCGCTCTGCCGCTCCCTCGGCGCCGCCAGCACGAGATGAACAGTTACCCCCCCATTACGAAAAAGAGCTTCAGGATGAGGAACAAAAATGTTATAACCCTCCTGAAACCTCCGGCCCTCAAGACTCTGATACGGATAATGAGTCTTCCACTTGGGCCCACCTCCTGGCGGCCTTTGCTAAGCTGTCTTGGGGGGCGCCCCCCCCACCCGGAGCTGCCGCCCCAGATCCTGAACAAGGACGCCCCCTTGTGTTCTCCGCTTTACAAAGGGGTGTTCTCCAGGCCAGGGAAAAGGGGGAGGCACTTCTGGCTTTCAATTGTACCCTGCAATAGAACGTGCAGTTAACGGACAACCAGTTAGAGACTATGCAATTATTCCTTTCAAGATGCTAAAAGACGTCAAAACGGCATGTGCCACCTATGGGCCTACGGCCCCCTGTACCATTGCCTTACTAGAAGGTTTACAAACTGGTGCCCTTGCACCCAATGATTGAAAGACTATGGCTAAGGCTTGCCTTAGTCGGGGGACTATCTGTTACGGGAGACTAAAAGGACTGAATTGTGTGAACAACAAGCACAAAGAAATCAGGCTCCTCAAGCGCCTATTACCCATGACATGCTGGTAGGAGAAGGTCAATTCAGCCCCCTGGATCACCAGCGGGGTTTTCCCCTACAAGCTTATCAACAAATTACCATAGCGGGAACTAAAGCCTGGCGCAGCCTGCCCACCTCGGGTACAAAAGGGGAAGAATGAAGTAAGACAGGGCCCTGATGAGTTATATCAAGACTGTATCCCGCCTATTACAGACTGTCTCACGTGTAATTACGGACGCTGAAGCGGGTCAAATTCTCGCAAAACAGCTTGCCTATAAAAATGCCAGCGGCCCCTGTCAGGCTGTATTAAGACCATATAGAAAAAAGGGGCACTTTATCAGATTTTATCCGGCTATGCTCAGATATTGGCCCTGCTCACATCCAGGGCACCGCTCTGGCAGCAGCCTTTTCTCTATCTATGGACAGGTTAGTCCAAGCCCGAGAAAACCACAGACAGACAGGCAAATGTTACACATGTGGAAAACCCGGCCGCTTTGCAAGAGAATGCCCTCAACAAGGTCAATCCCGCTTTCCCCCAGCATCTGCCCCTAGGGGAAAACAGGGGGCTCATCAGCGCGCCCCAAGGTTGTGCCCACGATGTCGTCGCGGACGACATTGGTCCAGTGACTGTCAGTCACTACATAATACTTTTGGGAACCTGATTCAGGGAAACGAACAGCGGAGTGTCTCCGGCCCCGTCAAATAATGGGGGCCCTGACTACAATACCATCAGTAATTCTCCAAAACCCAGCCGACCCACAGTCCAACAGCTATGCAGGGCCACACCCGGGAGCACAGGATTGGACCTCAGTCCCACCTCCGGATATGTATTGACCCCCGAAATGGGACGGCAAACATTGCTGACCAAGCCACACAACCCAGAGCTTACGCCCTTCTGGCTGCCCAGGTCACCCAATCTACTCCCACCACACAGGCCCAACAATCCCATACAAGCTATCATCAAAACGCTGCTGCCTTACGGTGCCAGTTTCTGGAAATTACGGTGGAATTTCCAGAGAAGAGGCCCGACATATTGTAAAAACTTGCTCCACGTGTCAGATCCATCTCCCTGTTCCCTGCTGCGGAGTAAATCCTAGAGGCTTACTCCCCAACCAACTTTGGCAGATGGATGTCACTCATATTCCCTCCTTTCGAAATGTCCCCTATGTTCATGTTATTGTTGACACTTCTTCCGGGTTCTTATTCGCTACTGCGCGACCCCGAGAAGGGACTACCCACTTCATTAGTCATTGTGTCTCCAAGCATTTTCAGTAATGGACCTCCCTCAATAATTAAAAACTGACAACGGTCCCGGATATACCAGTAAAGCTTTTCGCTCAGTTCTGCTCTCAGTTTCGGGTCACACATACCACAGGAATCCCTTATAACCCCCAAGGACAAGGAATCACAGAACATGCCCATGGTACGCTCAAAACACAAATACAAAAACAAAAAGGGGGAGTTACCCCGGCTACACCCAATAATATCTTAAACCATTCACTCTTTACCCTCAATTTTTAAAATATGGATGCCTCTGGGCGCACGGTGGTCAAACAGCACTGGACACTAGAGCACCCTCCACTGCCCATGGTACGATGCAAAGACCCTCTTGATAATACTTGGCATGGGCCCAATCCTGTGCTGGTCTGGGGAAGGGGTCATGTTTTTGTTTTCCCTAGGAACGCAGACGGCCCTCGGTGGCTACCAGAACGACTAGTGAGACATTGTGATGGATCCAAACCCCGATCCCAACTCCTGACGCAGCCCATAAAACAGATCAAAGTAATGCCACCTGTGGTGATCCCTCAGCCTCCAGGAACCCACTGAGCCCAGCTGCCGACTTGGGAACAGCTCAAGTACCTGAGGACTGAAGGAGAAAACATGGTTCGGTGACAAAGATTGCCCATAACTCCTGAGCAGCTCTTTCTCTCCATGTTGGCCATCGTAACAATACAGGCAAGTGTAGCTCAGACAGAGACTCAAAGTTTCTGGACCTTTTTTCCTAACACCCCTGCACTTCATCCTATCACTTGGGACGGCCCTAACGTCCCCGTCTTTGTCAATGACACACGGGTCCTTGGTGGGACCTCCAACAGACACATTATGCCCCAGTGGGCCCCCTTTAACTACACTGGGACAGCCGTTGGTGCAGCCCCCCTCCCTGCGTGGGCCCCTGAGGCACAACGGGGTGCCTAAAAATTGAACCTGTCATCAAGACTGCTATGGGGGGAGCAAATATAGCTCACCTCTCTGGGCCGTGGGATATATACAAATATCTACAACTTGCTCTTTGGAACTCGCTAATCTTTCCACTGTTGTTCCCGCTTCCCATCCCCCCGTTCCATATTGCCCTAATTCCTCCTCCGTGGAACTATCCAGACTTGCTAATTGGTTAGAATGTGCTCACCCTCTGGCAGTGGAACACAACATCACTGGAATAGCCCAGACCATATGGGACTGGTCACACCGTCCCACCGGCGCTCATCAAGATTGGATGACTCCTGGAGGACATGTGACTCCCATTTTGACCACCCCACAACTTACAATCCAGTGTGAGCTTTGGCAAGCTTTCGCAGCCACAGACTTCATCAATATTTCCGCATCGTCCACTCAGGACGTAAGGCTAAAACATACAGGGGTTCAGGCCTGCACCCAGCTGCCCTATGTATTCCTGGCAGGAAGCTTGAATGTCAGTGCCATTAAACAACAACAGCTACACGTTCAGTGCTTGGACTGTAATTAACCAACTGTGTCACAACACACAACAACGGGTCCCAAGGTATTGTACCAACCATCTTATCTCTTAATACCCACCAATTTGACCAGCCCCTGGTATGATGACAAGGGACTCCAAACCTTAAGAGATATCAAAACCAACTAACGGGAGGAAAAAGAGTTATAAACATAGTCATCGCTGGCATAGTAGCGAGCATCTCCCTAATAGCTGCCGCTGTCACCGCCGCCACCGCCCTCGCCCAGGGCATACACACTGCCCTCGTTGTCAATGCTTTGGACCAAATCACGTCCATTGCGCTAAAAACACAAGAAAAAATAGATTTAAAGATAGAATATAAGACAAATACATTTGTGGGGACAAAACCCCAAAAAACAGTTTCCAGGCTCTCGGCCTCACATAGAAAGGTGCTGGCTCGGGTAGTAAATGGCCATCAACTGTGATCAGATGCCAGCAGCTGTGGCTAGTTGGCCGTCAGCTGTAACCCGTAGGCCATTGGCCACTAATATAACGGCTGTGGCTACGCTAGCAGGAAAAGGGAATGGGGGCTAGCAAGAAGATGGTGGCTGGCAAGCGCGGACTGCTGTTAGGCAGATTATGTAGATCCTGCTTCCTGTGTCTCCAGCCCAGCCACCAGCAAGAATATATTGGTTTGACTCCCCTATCTATGGCTCTATGGGTGTTCCTTTTTGGCCTTACCGTGTCCTGCGTTTTTGGGCGGGGAGTGGGAGCTGAGACCCTGCACGACAAATGGCGCAGCGAGCAGGGTTCCCTGCACGACAACATTACAAACAATCATAATGGCTCTGGGCAACGAGGCAGTAACTTGACGCTTAAGACTAAGCCTATGTTGTCATGCCGATTTCCAAAAGATCTGTGTTACCCCTGCTCCCTACAATGGGACACCACGGCAACAGGACAAAATTCGTAACAACATACAAGGTATCTGGAGCCATAACAATCTTAGCCTTGATCTTAGTGACCTCCATCAAGAAATTCTTGACATTCAACATGCACACAATCACATTCTCAACCCAGCCAAAATAGCTCAACAATTGCTTACCCAGCTCAAGGGGTTTAACCTGTTTAACTTTCTCTGACATTCATTCTGGTTTCTATGTATTTACTCTGTTTTGCATTTTTTCAGTCGGCTACCGAGGCTTCCAACACCGACTCGTAGACCTCCTTCTTAACACCAGCTACGGCTTAAAGCAAAAAGAGAAGGGGGAGACGTGGAGAGTGGGTTGTAGGCTGACAGGGGCCTTGCAGTTTGCAAGGACATTCATAAGAGGCCTCGCTCCAACATCTCATCCCAGATAACACAAATACAGCTGCAGGGTATAAAACCTTACAAATACTCAGTACAGAGAGTTTTGTGCCTAATAAGAAAAAAGAGTCTGTGAGACTGATCCTTTGGGGGACTTTACCTTACCTTTGTGCTTACACCTTGTGTCTCCCTGTTTGGCCCCAAAAATGGCTGGCTAGTCAATGACAGGTGAGAGTCCTCAAGGGAGGAATGATCTAAGCCAGGCACAGTCGCATAGTGGCCATCTAATTGGCTATATTCAATTATTTGAGTTTAACATTAGTTCTCCATCTATAAGTTTCAACATAAGGTTTTGTCCCCTGGAGAGGCACATACGACCATTACTATGACATTCGTGACTCTTTTGTCAGACTAGGGTGATTTGGTTTAATTCTACTTTTCAGGTTTTCTATATGAGACTCCTAGGCCGCGGCTTAAAGCAAAAAGAGGAGAGATGTATGGAGCGGGCTGTAAGCTGACAAGAGCCTTGCAGCTTCAAGGTCATTTCCATGGGAAGCCTCGCCTCAACATCTTCCCAGAAATACAAGATAACACTAATGCAGCCACAGACATACAAACTTACCAATACACAAAACAAAATTTCCATTCATACCTGCTTGTTCTGCTAATACTTGTTTGTAAAGACAACTGTTCTCTAAGACTGTATATAAACTGTGTGTGAAATAAAGACTACGCCACTGCTCCGCCATCCGTGGACGGTGGACCTCCCCATCCCAGCTTTCCTGTCTCCGCGTGTTTTCTCAATCTCCTCACCCTTCCCCCTCAGGCCGAGCCCTCTTGGCCGCGCGGGCCGCGGCAGTGCTGGGAATTCAAAATCTTGGAAAAAATCCAAGTCTTTATGGAGTGTACAGATACATAAAAAAGGGGTAACTGCGGGGTGGGAGGTGGGCAGAGGGTATATAGGAAATCTCCATACTTTCCTCTCAATTTTGCTGACCTAAAACTGCTCTAAAAAAATAAAATCTTTAAAAAAGTGTGTGCATGTGTGTGGGGGAATAGTCTTATTGATACTGTCACAAACATTTATCACAGGGGCCCAAAGAGGAAAGTGCTGAATTCTAATTAAAGAGTAGGGTGAGTGGGGCCCAAAGGGAAGCCTTTGAGGAAAGATAATACTGCGAGCTGCCTTGAACGTGGGGCAGATGCAGGCAAACACCTCAGGACTATGTTGAGCATTGCTGGAGAAGAAAGCCAGGGTGAGAATTTGGAGGGCCCAGAGATTGAGCTGAGAGTCTGCACTTCATCTTACGGGCTCTTGATGTATTGTTACCTCGTTTAAGTCATATAACCACCCTGAAAGGATTACAAAAGAAAAAGGAAATATATCCCTATTTTACAGGTAAGGAAGTTGAGATGGAGGAAGTGAGCGGCTCACAATCAGAAATGAAGTAAGTGGTAAAACCAGGGTTGGAAGTCTCTGAATATAAAACCTATGCTTTCTCCACTTCAATTCAGTGTCCCCACTACCAGCCGAGTAAACGCAAAGGTAGGTGGTGTTACCCAGTGTGCCTCCTCTGAGCTGGGGCCCAGACAAGTTCAAGGTCCCGCTCCTCAACTCTCAGCCTCTGCCTCCTAGGCATTTGCAGAGCAACCTGCCTACCACAGCCTGCAGACATTACATGGCTGAACTAAGTTCTCCAAGACAGCCAGCTCTCAACCTTAGATCCTGTCTCCATGCTGTTGGCCATTTGCTCCACCTGGAACCACCGGCACCCTATCCTCTCTATCCCAAATCTGGCTAACTCCTTATTGTACTTTCCACCTCAGCTCTAATGTCACTTCCTCCAAGAAGCCTTCCATAACACTCCTCCCTCTCCTTGTGTAATTAGGTTTTCCATTCTCTTATACTTCCAAAACTCATCTGCTCTCCATACTGGATCATATGGTTCATTTTCCTCATAACTGTCGATCTACACAGTGGACACTCAATAAAGGATCGTTGAATGAATGAATGAATGAGTAGAGTCCTCTTTTCTGCTCCAAAGCCCACCCTGCCTCCTTCCCCTGGTCCCGGGGCCTTGTCGTCAGCACTCTGCATAGCTTGAGCCAGATCTCTGCTTATCTACCAGACTAGCTGTGTCCAACTGATCTCCTTCTTGGGGGGGGGGGAGCTGTGCCCTCATCAAAAAGCAAAGCCAGATACAGGTGATGTCCAGAACCAGAGGAAATTCCCAGAACTCTCTTCCCACCTTACTTCTTAGAGGGACAGTAAGAGTTAACTAGTCAGTCAGCCTGGAAAGAATGAGGAAGAGAAGAAAACCTTGGCCCTGGGGGAGGTCACTAGCACCCCCTCCCTGAGTCGGTGGCAGCCTGTGACATCAGCAATGGGCGGGCGTATGCCTCAGGCATCGTCTCCCCACACCACCTCCTCCCCCTCACCATGGCCATAATTCTCCACAGGATGGCAACAGCAAAGCCTTGAACATTATCTGCATGGCCTGTCCCAAAATATCCCCCTCCCAGTCCCCACCACCTCCACTGGGGCACACATGTGCATGAGGACGCACGTGTGTGTAACAAGAAGGGAGGCGAACCTTCCCAGCACACCACCTGCACCTTCTCCTTCCGAGCCTGTGCACAGCAAAGCCTCCGCCCCACCCCCACTGCCTTCCACACAATGAACAGAGGCCAAGGCCGCCTCCTTGGGGGCTCTTCGAGGGCTGGAATCAAAGCCAACAGGCAGGTTTCCTAATTCAAAAGCCATACTTGTGCCCCCCAGCTGCTTCCCCAATTGGTCACTGAACAGAGAAAGCCCCGAACCTGCTCTGTGCCCATCCTGAAACTGAGTGCTGGGGTGGGGTGGGGGGCAAGGTGCCTACCTCAGGGACAGACAGTCCCACAGAAGAGACAGACAAGCACACGAAAACCTTCACACAAATCAAGACTGGAGAGGTGCGTGCCCCCCTAGTACGACTGACAGTAAGAGTGTGAGTCAAAGGAACAAGCCATTCTAGAAGGTTGGGTGGTCAAGGAAGGCTTCACAGAGGAGGGGGCCACAGTGGGCCTTGAGCAATGGGCCAGGAGCCTGTAGGCAGCCACGGGTCGGAGAGGAGCCCAGGACGAGGGCCTCCCTGAGCAGCTGGACCCTTCCCACTCCTTCACCAGGCGTGGACAGGAGGGTGTGGGCCTCATCCTGTGTGTGGGCTCTCGGCACCAGGCCTGGCTCTGAGCAGGTACTGTCCCTTTCATCCTTCCTGGGGTAAGGGAGCCAGTGGGGATCTGCTACTGCTCCCCACTTTTTAGGCCTTCCCTCTGCTTCCGGGCAGTGGTGACAGGACACAGAACTTTCACACAAGAGGCAGGCCCTGAGCCAGGGGCAAATCAGTGTGATTCTCTCAACCCCCAATATCGTTGCCAGGTGAATCTGGCTTAAAAGCAACATCAAGGTCAACCTTAAAGGGAAAGGATTTCATCAGAGACCCGCATGCAGGCTGGGAGGGGATCTCCCTCGCTGGGATATGGATGGTGTGTGGGAAGAACTGCAGAGGAGACTCGGCTACCATATGGCTCCCTGATTAGAACACAGGGCCCCCAAAGTGCAAAGACTCGGATGAGCACCCAAGTATCCTGTCTCTTCAACCTTTCAGCTCATGCCAAGCCCTATGGTGTAGCCTGCCCAGCTTGGGGACTCGTGGAAAACGTAAGGAAGGGTGCAGGGCACGGCCAGGCTCCCCTCTCTTTGTGCGTCTGGCCAGTTCTACCCTCTGCTCGTGAGCTTACAGGACTCAGCCCTGCGGTGTCATCCTTGCTCCTAAGGGAACGAACTCAGCATAGGGTTTTGATAAAGTGATTTATATAAATAGTTGTTCATATAAAAATGGAACACTGGAACACACAAAGTGTCTGGGGGCAGCCAGAGGGACCGTGGAAAGGGGGACTGAAGGCAGAGGACGTGTGCTATTGTCCCAGCCCTGCCACTGACCAGCTGTTTGACCTTGAACAAGTCACTTCCATTCTTCGGGCTCCTCATCCACGGCCTGGATGCCCTCTACCAGCTCTGGTCCACTAAGCTCTCTTAGTAGCAGACATCTGGACACTCACAGGCAGTTTCCCAAAGCACAGGGCGTTCAGGTCACACCTGCATGGCAATCAGCTAGGATTGTTGTGTGTTTTTTTTAAAGCAACACTTTTTTATTTCTTTTTTTAAAAAAATTTATTGGGGTGACAATTGTTAGTGAAATTACATAGATTTCAGGTGTACAATTCTGTATTACATCATCTATAAATCCCATTGTGTGTTCACCACCCAGAGTCAGTTCTCCTTCCATCACCATATATTTGATCCCCCTAACCCTCGTCTCCCTTAGGATTGTTTTTAAATACAGGTTTCAGAGCCTCAATTCTAGACCTATTAAATCTGGAGTTTCTGAGAATAAGGGATAGAAATCTGTATTTTCAACAGCAGCCTACAAGCTATTTGAGAATCACTGTTGGAATGTGTATGTTTTCTTCTAAACTGCTTTTACCTCAGCGGCTCTTTTTCTATTTCTCTCTACCCACTGAGTCAGACACCAACCTCCCTGCTCCTTTCTGTGCCTCCCCCCGCCTCACCCAACTGCCCAACGCACACACGCAAATGGCCAAAGCAGTGGTGTGAGGCAATCCCTCTATCCTTGACCCCTTCCTTTGCACAGTGAGTGATGGCATTTTTATCTCCCGGTGATGAAGCTCAGCCTTCAGCTGGAGGCATTTAAGACGCAGAACACACAGTCCCAGCACAGCTGCAGGACTGAGGAAGACCTTGACAGGCCCAGGCAGGACAGAGGCCACCCCTGAGAGCAGAGGCACAAGCAGAGGCTACCAGCTGCCAGGAAACAATGCTCCTAGCCATGTTTAAGCTGTGTGCGGGCAGCTCCTACAGACACGCGCGCAACATGAAGGGTGAGTTCCCTGGGGGCGAGGGTGTTTAGGGGGTGACCAAGAACTCTCAGGCATGTGGCTTGCTAGGGAAAGTGCTGAACTGGGTGGGGGCAAGCCACTCAGGTTCTGCCTCTCAGTGGGTGAGTCCGTGCAAGTCTTGTCCCTTCTGGACCTCAATTTTCATACCTGAACAGTTGGGCTGGATACCAAGATGTCTGTGTCTCTTCTGGATTTTGGTCTCCCCACCAGGGCTCCAATCTTCCTTGAACTCTTCTTGACTCAGCCTTCCTCTACGATCAGTACCAAGGGTACCCCAAAAGTCCTAGCCACAGTGCTAGAGGGAAGAGCAAGCCTTGATTCCAACAAGCAGTGTTGGAAAGCCTGAGACATGGGCGGGGGAAAAAAAGAAAAAGAAAGGGGAGTAAGACAGCAGAAGAGCAAAGACCCTAGTTGCTGGCAGCTACAGACCTTAGGGGACAGGCATCTTTAATTCTCCTTTTGAGCAGAATTTTTCTGGTTGTTTGAACAAAACTTCTCTCCCTTTCAAGAAGGAAACTCTGGTGTGGCCCCTGCCTCCAGGCAGTACCAGGCCTGGCCAGCCCAGATGGCAGGCAGATTTCTGGGCCCTGGAGACAGCCTGGCGCAGTGTAACAAGCACTGGACTGTGAGCTGACCTGGCTCTAGTTCAGGTTCCTACTAGTAGGAGTGTGTTCCTGATCAAGTCACTTCCGTCTCCAAGCCAGTTTCATCTGTGACAAGATGAAGGCGTGCAAGGGGCTGTCCCGCTCCTAGGCAAGTTTCCTCCTCTCCCTGCAGGGCTGAGACACCAAGCTGTGCTGGCCCTTGGCCAGGAGCTGAACCGGAGGGCTCTGGGAGGCCCAACCCCAAGCGCATGGATTAACCAGGTCCGGCGCCGGAGCTCTCTGCTGGGTAAGTACCGAGGTGTCCCGGCTTCTGCCAGTGGCAGGAGGCCCCCCAGGCTGTACACATGGTACAAATGGCTCTGGTCTTCCTCACCCTTCTGGCCTTTCTCAGTCACTGGAGAGGATGGGAATGGAGTTTCTCACTGTCAGATCCCCTCCCTGTCACCTGAAACTGTTATGTCTAATTCGACCTGCAGGACAACCCTATGGCTTTGGTTTTGGCTCTTCAGAGAAAAGAGCAGATCAGAGAAAAGAGAGATCAAAGGGATGTAAGCTGGCGGGAGGCTGGGGGCCGGGAGGAAGCTTGGTCTCTCCCTGGCTGTGTACCCAGGTTCTCGGCTGGAAGACACTCTCTACAGCGACCAGGAACTGGCCTATATCAGGCAGGGAGAGGAGGCCATGCAGAAGGCCCTGGGTATCCTCAGTAGCCCGGATGGCTGGAAGAAGGAGAACCAGCAGGTAAGGGGGGAACACAGTTCCTGTCTATTTCATTGCCATCCTCAAGGCCAGCTGGGCTCTCTGCTCTCCTCAGAATTCCTGCCTTGTGCAGTAGTCACTGGGCAACAAGTAATTTTGAGAATTCTCCTTTCCCCAAAATATATCCTCAGATGCTCCCTTCTCCTGTCAAAGACATCCTGGAGACTCACACTTGAGCAACTCACATTGTTCCTGAATCCTTACCTACCTGCAAACACGTTGTATACCTGCTCAGCAGAGACCACGCAATGGTCTGTGTGTATTCAAGGATTCCTCCCCTGGGCCAGAAGTTCCCGTGCTAAGTCACGTAGAATGTCTGTGCGCTTCAGCTTGTTTTATGGCTCAGCTTGCACAGGTGATCTGGGCTCACCTGCAACAGGGCTGGACTAGAACACAGAAGGCCCGAACCTTCTGGGCTCTCTGCTCGAGAGCACTGCCCCTCCACGGGGAGCCCGTCAGCACGGCGCGCGTTAACGGCCAGGGGCTCTAATGAGACTTTGGTGGTTTAATGGAAAGCTTACGTGCTGTCCATTGCCCCCAGTCCAGGTAAAACGTCTCCAAGTAGAGTTAACAGACTACTACTATTAGTTTGGGAGTCAACAAATCTGGGACTTAGGCCCAGCACTGCTCTTAGCTAAGGGTCCCTGGGCATCTCACTGACCCGTGGCCCTCTGTCTTTCTTGGGTAAAATGAGGTACTGGACTGAAAAAAATCTTTACGATCCCATCCAACATTCTATGTAGTTGGTTGTAAGCTGGACTTTTCCCACTCTCAGGTTTGTCTCTTTCAGGATTTTTTTTTTTTTTTAAAGATTTTATTAGGGAAGGGGAACAGGACTTTATTGAGGAACAGTGTGAACTTCCAGGCCTTTTTTCCAAGTCAAGTTGTTGTCCTTTCAGTCTTAGTTGTGGAGGGCGCAGCTCGGCTCCAGGTCCAGTTGCCATTGCTAGTTGCAGGGGGCAGAGCCCACCATCCCTGTGGGACTTGAGTAGTTGAATCGGCAACCTTGTGGTTGAGAGCCCACTGGCCCATGTGGGAATCGAACCGGCAGCCTTCGGAGTTAGGAGCACGGAGCTCCAACCGCCTGAGCCACCGGGCCGGCCCCTCTTTCAGGATTTTTGAGCTTCTGAAATAATGTTCTTTTCAGTTGACCTGCCCATGCCTACCAAGCAAAAAGGGCCCAGGGAGCAGGCAGGTCACCTAAGTCTTCAGCAGATGTACAAGGCCTGTGGCAGGAAAGATCACCTTCTCCACCTTAGTCAGAAATAGTTCCAGGTTTCTTAATACTTAGCTTATAGTTCTTGCTGTTCTGCTTCCCGCCTTGCCTGGCATTGCCTGTGTGCCCTGGGCTAGGAATCATTCTCTCTAACCTTTCTCCTGGGGCTCCTTTCTCCCTGACAGGTCAATGGGGACAAAGTGCTGAGTAAAGTGGTCCCGGACGTGGGCAAGGTATTCCGGCTGGAGGTGGTGCTGGACCAACCCATGGAGAGGCTTTATGAAGAGCTTGTGGAACGTATGGAGGCGATGGGAGACTGGAACCCGAATGTCAAGGAGATCAAGGTGAGGCGAGTCCATGTGTGGGCGGCAGGGACCCATGAGAACCCACTCTAAAGAGGCCAAACTGTGGGTGGTGCCTTCCCGCCAGCACTAGCTGAGTAGCGATTCTGGTTCCCTGTGGCCTGGCAGGTCCTGCAGAAGATTGGGAAAGACACAGTGATCACCCATGAGCTGGCTGCGGAATCAGCAGGAAACCTCGTGGGGCCCCGGGACTTCGTGAGCGTGCGCTGTGCGAAGCGCCGAGGCTCTACCTGTGTGTTGGCTGGCATGGCCACACATTTTGGGGAGATGCCAGAGCAGAAAGGTGTCATCAGGTAATACTGGCAGCAGGCTCAAAAGCTCCCTTTCCTAACACAGGCCTGTGGGCCAAGCGTGTGATAAATCCCTGGCTCCTAGAAACCAATCCTTGGCCCCTACCCTCAGTTTCCCTTCACAGGGAAGATTCTCATTTTCCACAGTAGGGCAGGAAGACAAGACTGGCCCTACTTATGTAGCCAGTTTCTCCTGATCCTCTCACAAAAGGTGAAGAATCTTAATAATCTTCTAAAGCAAGAGGTAGGGCTGAGGTTTAGCTGATATCGTCAGGTACGATTGTACTGATGATTAAACGTTAATCCACACCACTTGGAACACAGCTGCTGAGTTCCCCAGCAGCCCCCGCCCCCCAGCACCCTGGACCCTGTCCCTAACCTGCCATCCAGTAATGAAAAGGCACACAGGAGGCTCCCAGGTTCCAGCTCCAGTCAGCATTTGTTCTGATGACCTGGTAACCATGCCGACTGTCAAATATCACCCTTGGCAAAAGATACTTCTCTGATGATATTTGGAAAGACAAGGCACTCAAGCATGTGGCTAGCATGAGTCAGCATAAAAGAGAACGGATTTGTCCTTCTGACTTGATTCTTCATCTGCCAGAGCTGAGCATGGTCCCACGTGCATGGTGCTCCATCCTCTGCCCGGAAGTCCTTCCAAGACCAAACTTACCTGGCTGCTCAGCATTGACCTCAAGGTGAGGGGCACGGGAGGTGGCTGTGCGGAGGTGGTGAGAGGAAAACAGGTTCGTACCCGCTCCCACATTATCCCACACAGAACAGGGAAAATCATCTTCCGATTTGAGAGAATCAGACTGTTGGAGAGGTAAGAGGCCAGAGTAATGGCTTAATTCACTTTCCACCATCTCAAAAGCCTACAATGGCTCCCTCTTAACTCTCATATCAAATTTCAACTCCGTAGTTATTTCAGAAAGAAAACTTAGGTTCAGAAAGGTATGCTCACTAGCTCAGGGTCACACGGCTGGGAAGACAGGGTTGAAATTTGTCCTAACAGTACATCCTGTGCTTCTGACCCTGGCATGACAGGAGGGCAGCAATCCAGCCCTTGACAGGGATTGCATGCACAAGTAGAAGACCAAGCCCAAGCCAACCCACATTTGTGATAGGGTGCAGAAGTGTCTAGAGTGGGCCATCACCCACAAGAGAGCCAAATTCTTCTACCTTCTGCCCTAGGGATGGCTGCCAAAGACAATCATCAACCAGGTCCTATCCCAGACCCAGGTGGACTTTGCCAACCACCTGCGCAAGCGCCTGGAGTCCAGCCCTGCTCCTGAAGCCAGCTGTTGAAGACCAGCCTGCTGCTCCCAAGTGTTCCAGCGCATCGGCTTGCATGCTCAGCAGGAAAATCCCTCCCAGAAGCCTGCAAGTCTGAGATCCTCATCTGGGAACGGGGGGATGGGTTGGCAGTGTATTTACAGTATAATGCTAGGACTCACATTGGTAAAATTTTAGTACCAAGACAATAGAGATGAGGCGTTTAGATAATGGAGAGCCTTCTAACTTCACTCACTGATTAGCTGCAAAATGAAGGTTCAGGGTCCCAAAGTATTTTTAAAACTTCTGTGGGCCCTTACACGTCTACCTAAAAACATCTTAAAATGCTACTAGCTGCGTGCAGAGGGTGCTAAATACACGGATTGGGACCTCACACTGTATGGGCTCTAGTGCGCCATTCCCTGCAGGCAGTGTGTGTGGACATAGCAGGGTCTTACAGGAAGCGGGGCTGCAGCAATGCTCCGCTCAAGCAAGCAGGGAGCTACTCCAAGGTGCAGGCCACTCCCCATAGCAGGTGCCTTCCAAACCTAGTCCAAGTTTTCTTGATGAAAAAATACAAAATTATTAGACTGGTTCCCCTACTTCTCCCACGAGCACGAGTCAGAATAAAGAATTGTTAAGTAATACAAAAGCTTCAGTCTGTACCTATTTTAAAATTCTACTCTTAAGAAATCTATTCGAGTAAATTGCAACTTCATACTAAAGGAGTCCTGGACCAAAATTTGAATTAAATTGAATCCCTTAGCTCACTAACAGGAAAAACTTCTGGGGACTTACGTCAATTATTTAGAATGTCACCAGAATCATTCATAAAAATTTAATTTCCACGATAAGCACAAGCCTAAATCAGCTCTTAACTCCATAACTGGTAGCTGATTAAAGGGCACTGGAAGATGAAGATTATGACTGAGGATTTTTATTTACCTAATTAAAAGGAAGGATAGTGCCAAACATGAGTGAATGAATGATAATAGTAAGATAAAGTTGAAAACAAATTTTTTTCCCATTAGTGTTTGTTTAGACCTAAAATGGCTATTGAATCTTTAAATCAGAGTCTGTTATGTCAGCTCTCAGCTTGGCTCAGGGCTGTCAATTTCTCTGCTTTAATAGGTTAACATTTTACTATTGTGAGAGATGGCTGGAAGAAGGGGTAGTATGGTGATAGTGAATTCCCTTTCCAAGATTCAGAGAATTTATGCTTTGAAACATAAATTAGGATGGCATTATTCTGCTAAAATGTATCCGTAAGATGAAAAACCAACCATTACCACTTGAAGCTTTCCCATTCTAGTGCTAATAGTGTTGATGATTTATACCATTTGGAAATAGAGCTCTATCTTATTTATTAAACAAATTAGCAGTAGTGGGAATGCTGGTATTTATTGAGATACTGAAAATTTACAACTGATGGAGGTATTTATTATTATTTATTCAGTTTCTTAGTCTATTTTTGGCAAAGATAAAATTATTGCTTATCCATCCAGAAGCTTCAGAGTGAGAAAGGATAATTGTAAGAATGTGTATAGAATAGGAGTATCATCTACTCCCAGCTAACAGAAAATGGTTACTTGTTTCAAGATGTGTAAAGCAATATATATTCTGGTTTCAAAAGATAATAGGGTTATAGTACAGAAATGGGCTTTCAACAAACACATGGTTTTGAGCTCGACTGTAATTTGCCAACTGTGTCTTTGAAATGACTGGGAAGATAGTCTCCTACTTGTTTTAATTTTATAATGGAATAAAATAAGTTGTGATGATCTGCTTACAGAAACCATTTTATACAGGACTATATGAAGAGTGGGTATTTTGAGCCCTTCAAATGAAACCACACACGCACACACACACACACACGGAATATGAAGTATACAGAGGGAAAAACCATTATTTCTGTAACCTCTGATTTATGAAAGCCAAGTGTACAAAAAAGTAATTTTAGCATTTAAATGGAGAGTATATATGTAATATTTTTATATTTTATATTTGATAATTATGTATGTGGTAATTTACATTGAAGAATTTATCTGCAGCGTCCCCTAAATTATACCACTGTCAGCTTCTTACAGTTCTCCAAACTCTGATGACCCAGAGCTTTATAAACAAGTCTGCCCTTTAAGACCAGCCATGAATGATTGGTGTCCGGGGATGACAGGCAGGACTCCAGCCTGTGATCATCCTGACTCAGTGTTAGGTTTCCTGTGAAGAGACATGGAATGGCCAAAACAAAGAGCCTGGGTGATTTGTTAGGAGACAAATATATTAGTCAAAGCTACTGTTAAGATACCAACAGGCACTGGAAATTCAGGAAACTTCTTAAACAGGCATAATATACAGTGATTCTTGGCAACATATCACATACCTTGTGGTGAACCACTCTATTAACCTAGGTAGAAAGTCCTATGTAGGAGAGTCTTTGGGGCCATCCTGGGAGGGCTGCACTGTCACTGATGAGTTAAGGAAAGCACAAAGGGACCCTAGGGAAAGGCTCATCATTCTTACATTCTAGTTTTTAGTATTCTGAAAGCTGCCCTTTAATCACCTGCTATTGCAAAGGAAGCAAGGCAGGAAAACAACCTGCTCTATTAACACACATGTTCAAATAGAAGAACTAGAGTGAGACTATTAACCCTGCACTCTTGTTCACCTAGAGTCTGATTTTCACAGGATAAAAGGGGTGGTTGAGTTGGTGGGAGAGAAGGGAAGCAACAGAAGAGGGGTTGTGATATGTGTCAGAAACCCGTCTCTTTCTTCCAATGCTGGTTCCCTGTCTTCAGACTGCCCACATTTCTGACACTGTCACCAAGAGGAACCCAACCTTAAAGGGAAGCAAAGTACCATACACACTTGACCACAAGTTTTATTTGGGAAGAGTTGCTAATTGTTAAAGCTACAAGCAAGATCCTTTCAAAATTATAGTTCTAGAGACCTAGTAGTTTCAGAGATCCCAGTGTTCAAAAGTATATTTCAAAATTAGTAACAAAAACAATCCCACACCACAAGGAAAGAGCTCTTCGATTGGTTTGGAATGTAGAGCCATCAATTTCAGCTGCTCTCAGAAACAGGCCCACCACTTCCCTGGAAATCAGGTGGAATGGAGTCAATGCCCACAGGAGGAAAAAAGTCTTTAAATAATTTAAAATTAGCTACTTGGACATTATCCAATCCTTAGAAAATACAGTAAGATAACAAGTCCCAGGGGCGGGGTACATGGTACAGCACCAGTTTCACAGAGAGCTTATGGGATCCTAGGGTCAGCAGTTGTTGGCATATGGCATACAAATAAAAGCAGTCACCAGAAGCAGGTAGAGTGCTGAAGGGCAGAGTCTCTGCCAGTCCCACCCAGCCTTTGAACTTGCTGCAGCAAAGGCTGTGTTCTGCGGTATCTTCGGGATAACATTTGCAACAGTTAAAAAACAAAAACAAAATCCTCCAACATTATTCCCCAGAAAGTCCACGTCTGCCAAGAAAGAGGAACCTAGTCAGGGTTCCCATGGGGGACTCCGCCTCCCATCCACTTCTGTCTCCACATGATATAAGACATCAGCCAGAGTATGTTCTACGACGGCACCCCAGCCCATGTCACTCATCTGTGGGAGGAACCAGAAACAGAATTAAGGTGATTAGAATAACTACAGCAAGTAAAGATGCTGAAGATACATGCGGACATTTTTAACGTTACTCACAGGGTGGTAAGTGAGATCTTTTGGAGGATACTTGAAGCATGGTCCAAAGTTAATGGAAACCTAGGATAAATTCAATTTAAGCAGACATGAACAAAAGAAGAATACAGTGAAAAATTAATGGAACATGGGAAATTTTTCTCTTTAAAGGTAGCTGTGATATTCAGGGTATTACTGGAACTAATGATATATATTAATATTGCTAAAAGTGGTAAACATCTTAATGTCCATCAAGTATTAGGTAAATAAAAGATTTGTGTTGATTTCTGTTTATAACCTGAAGATTTCCTTATTTTACTCCCATGATGCCAATTAACAGACTAAAAATACATGGAAACTTCCAGGCATTACCTTTTCAAAATCACTTCAAAAAAACCCTAACAGATTCTAACAATAGTCCCCTTCATGCTGAATCATATTTGTAATAAAATCAATACAAGCCACAGTTACAGACTAATGATGGTAGGTTATCATACACCAAATTGGCTTATGTACATATATGCTGTATATCCTTTACACTGAACAATAACATTTACCACAGTACATTCAAAGGACAAATGTGGAGCACACTAACTGCACGACCTTTATCCATACGAGCAAATACTTCCTATAACACCCAACTGTTTTGGAACATATAGTAACAATCAGAAAACATTCCGATCTTACTCTTAGGCTATTCAGATTTCTTTTTAGAACTCAATCAATGGCTCCTTCATCAAAATCATTCCCTCAAGTTCTGTTCACAGGATAACAGGTGACACATACCGTGCAGCTCTTATACAGTGAGATGGCTGGAAAGTAGACCCCCTCAAAAATATCTTTGTAAGCCACACCTTGACTGACACCATTTTTATAAAATATTATCTGAAACAAAAAACATGGTTTTACTTTAGAATTTAAAAACAGAACAAACTACGAAAGAACTCCCTTGGAGAACCCTTTAGAAGTGCTGCCACCACACTGGTAATGTATTCCAAGAATAGCATACAGTTTGTGTAATAACATCTTATATAATAAGATTTCTGAGCATACTTACATGCACTATTCTAGTTGGTCTTCAGGTTTATTTGCTTTCTGCATTCCTAAGCTACTTAGGAATCAAACAGTTCTACGTTCTATTCATTATACTGTATTTATAAAAAGTAGTTTGGTCTTCTACTGATTCCTTGGAATTATACCCAGTTAAAGTTACTTATTTGTCCCCTTCCCTTGCCTCAGGTTCTCATGTCTGCACTTCTACTTTGAAAATCTCTTAGGATATTCTGTGAGTCTCTCAATCCTCGTTTTCTTTGTCCTTTATCTCCCAAAACTATCCTGTATATTCTCTCTTAACCACAATACATGGACTTCAGGAACCTTTTCTGAAGTAACTTTATCTGTCTCTTCTTCCTAGAAAGAGCTATCTTTTCCCTGGCTGTACAATAAATCCTCACTTAATGTTGTCAATGGGTTCTTGGAACTGTGGCAAAATGAAATATATCAAAACCAATTTTACCATAGGCTAATTGACATAAACAAAAGTTAAGTTCCTACAGTGTCTCATCAATATTATAACCAAACGATACTTGAGGACCTGCTGTATTATCTGGGTCTATCATCCTTAGATCTATTAATTGCTTCCTTTCACTATTTTTTTCCTAAAACAATTGGAACCCTAGTTTTTGGTGTTTTTTTTCTCTTAGCTTCTATTTTCATTAGCTTCTATTATTGACCCAGGTGGCTTCACAGCATTTTAGTGGAAAAATGTTTCCAGCTCAGAACTTTCTTCCTTCCCTTCCCCTTCTATTTTTTGCTCTGTGGCTGGTCCAGTAGTGCCAGTCCTTCTCTGATTGTGCTATAACCTTGGGCAGACATGTTTCCAATAACCCTAGGAAAGGGAGGGAGGGAAAGTTCTAGGGGACACCGAATGAGCCATTATAGTTCTAGCTGCCTCTGGGTCACGTGACAAGGTCCCCTCCTCTCCGACTCCAGTGTTTCTCCCTCTGTACCAAGAATAAATATCTCTGACTTGCTTCCTCAGTCACTTATAGATTTCCTTATTAAACCACTGACTTTACCTTTTCTCTATAGAGTGTTCCTGAAAGAACCCTGGTCATGCCTCTAATAGTGGCAGCACGGTAGCACATAGCACAAACACAAATGTAGGCAGAGAGTGAGCTCCCTCTGCTGCTCGCTAGCTGTTAGCAGAAAATCCCTTCATTCCCCTTTGAGCTTCCTTTTCCTCACTTTTCTAATTAGGGGGTTGGTACCCATCTTCAGGGTCTTCTAGTTTTGACGTTTTTGTGTCCATGACTCACCTCACTATGTGGAGTCTGCTTTAGGCTCTTCTCTGCTTTATCCACAAAGTCTTTTTCTTCAAAATACAAGTAACTCTTGAACTTTATCAAAGCCTTGATAGCCAAGAGAGAAAGAAAGAGAAAAATGGCTCATTGAAGCATCAGCTACATCACACAAATAGCACTGAGTCATGTGCTGTGCAACAGAAATTAAAAATCTTTCCAGAATTAGCTTTGCAAAATTTTGAACTATGTGCTTCTTAAAAAGTACCAGATGGCACATGTTTGTTAAAACATTTTCAAAACATGCCTGTATGAAGATCTGTGAGGAAAATACATACATATAAATACATACACACTCTCACCACAACAAAATTGGAGCAACTAAAATTCTCACTGGTGGGAATGGAAAGCCTGGCAATTCCTTATAAAACTAAACATACAACTACTCTATGACCCAGTAATTCCACTTGTAGGTGCTGACCCAAAAGAAATGAAAACATGTTTACAAAGAGATTTGTTCAAGAATATTCACAGCTACTTTATTCATAATAGCTCCAAACTGGAAACAGCCTAAGTGTCCATCAATGAGAAAATAGATATGTTATATTAATATTTCAATGAGGCTGGGGAAAAAATAGGAAGACAGATAAACACACTGTGGTATATTCATACAATGAAATACTATTCTGTAGTAAACAGCAAACTACAGATACATGCAACAACATGAATTTCAAAGGCATTGTGCCAAATGATAAAAGTCAAATATAAGACTACATATTTCATAATTCCATTACTAAGATCAAAAAGTAGCAAAACCTACAGAATTATGATATGAAAAAAAAAATTCCAAACTACAGCTGCCTCTATGGGGGTGGGAGCGGAGATCAACAGGGAAAGGACATGAGGGAACTTTCTGCCATGATGATAGATTTCTATGTCTCCATAGCAGTTTGGGTCAAAATCAAATTTAAGTGTATACATACTTGAAATTTGTAAATTCCCTTTTATATAAATTTTATATAAAAATAAAAACTAAACAAAGGTTGAACTCTAGTTAATGATATGCATTCTGAAGAACTTGGAGGTGAGTGTACTGATGGTTGCAATTATTCTCTGATGTGCATTTAAAAAAGACGAATGGATGGATGGGTAGGTGGAGGAATGAATGGATAACATATTAATGGTAGAATCTAGGTGATAGATATTTATACACTGACTTTTACATTCTTTCAGCTTTGTTATATCTGAAAATTCTCATAATGAAATGTTGGAACATATAAGAATGGTGGGTCAGCATCACAGGAGGCCATAGGTTATGGGACTATCTCAGGAGGACAAACTTACCTTATCTTTATAAGTATCAGGCAGTGACTTGGCTGTCTCTGTATCTTCAGGAAGATTGATATAGAATCCTAGGACATCTCCTTGTCCATAGCCAGAAGAGTAATGTTTGCCAATGGATTGGTGGAACTTGGTTCCCTTTTTGCTCCGCCAAGAATAGCTAAATTTATCATAACCTAGGGGAGCTTGAAGGTTACCTGTCTCAATAAAAAGATATACAGGAAGTCAGAGGACTGCCATTCAACTCTGGTTTGCTAAAGCAAAATATTCTCCTTTTTTGGGAGGGGAGAGGGAGAGGTCATCTATTTTGCAAAATTGCTACAAACTATTTTTCACAAGCAAAGAATTATAAAAATATTCTAGGAATTGCAAACCATCTAAATCCTCAGGAACTGAATTTTATGGCCACAATTTGATCAGCTCAAAAACTGTAAAGCTTAGCCAGATGGTCTATATCTCTCTCCTTGCTTTGATGTCCACACTATATTGCCACCTTACCTAACGGCTGGGACCAACCCAGTCTAGCAGCAGTGTCTGGCGGCATCTCATCCACCGTGATTTCAAAGTACCAGGCTCCTTTCCGTACCCCATGAGAAGCCCGTACCATAGAGTAGCCCTTCTCTCCAACTACAGTCAGACGGTCATCAGAGATCTTTAACTGGGGAGCTGCAGTGATGGAGATAAAAACAAAGGTGGCAACTTATTTGAGGTACTTGGAGACAACTGCCACAAACACATGAGTTCCTTACACTCCAGTAAAACAAAATGAAAGATCAGAAATAGCAGAGCCTATTCAAGTTTTTCAGGTGGATCCAATAATGTTCATTTTAGCAAAAAATCCAATTGAAAATCATCTGCTGTATTTAGTGTCATGTCTTTTAAGTCTTCTTCAATCTGGAACAGTCCCATCTTTCTTAAATTTTGATGACCTTGATGCTTTTGAAAATTAGAGGCCATTATTTTATAGGATATTCCTCAATTTGGGTTTGTCTAGTTCCTTATGATTCCATTCAAGTTATGAATCTTTGACAAATATCCCAAAGATAATGCTGTGTTCTTCACACCGCATCCTGTCAGGTGGCACATGATTTTAATTTGTCCCATTACTGGTGATGTTCACTATGATCATTTGGCTGAGGTGGCATCTGCCCAGTTTATCTCTATAAAGTTACTTTTTCTCTCTTTGTAATAAGTGTTTTTAATATCCTATTCTATCACAGACACTTGGCCTAGCTCAGCTCCACCTAATGGCTTTAGGACTGAATTGCTCAAGAAGGGGTAAAGGAAGAAGTAGTTGTATTTGAGAAGTTAGAATTTGCCATATACCTAAGAAAGTTCTGTTAATCAACATGCGTTTATTAATTAATAAGCATTTTGCAGGGAGATAAAAAGGTATTTGAGAAAAATCAAGGAAATCTGATTATGAACTGAATTCAGACAATAGCAGCAAGGAATTATCTATTTTGTTAAGTGTAATAATAGCATTGTGGTTATAAAAGAAAATATCCATACTTTTTGGAAATGCATATTTTTGCAGTATGCAAGGAGGTGAGATTTTCTTAAAAATTCAGAAAATAAAGAGACAAAGAAATAAACAGATAAAGCAAATATGGCAAAATCTTGACAATTGTTAAATGTGGGTGAAAAGTATTTGGAGATTCACTGTACTTTTGTGTGTGGTTTGAATCTTAATTTACCATGAGGCCATTATGTAAGATAAGGGGACAACTTAAAGTGGGAGAGTACTTCCGGGCTGTGTGGGTTGATTGATTTTATTAAGGTAGAAACAATGCCAATCCAATTAAGACTTAACTGAGAAAAAAGCATTTGAAATAGTGTTTGTAACACTCTAGAAGTTGTCTGAATTCTATCGGAAGAAACACAAAATTTAGATTAAGTAGCTTTTATAAAGGCCTTTGTGACTTACAAAGCACTTTCATAGGCAGGTGGGCAGGCAGGCGGACTCACTTAAACACTCACAACTACCATCTCCATTGTGCTGATGGAGAAGCCGATTACATGGCCTTTTAAGATCCATCTATCTGGAATTTGCATTGATACTCCAGAAAAACAAAAACAAAAATTCATGAAGTACATTCTTCTAAAAGTAGTAATTTAAATTCACTTTCACATTCTAAAGGATAATGAATGCTATTTGTTAATAACTGAATAAATTATGTCATTAAAAGAACTACTATATACTAAAGAGTTTTGCATGACAAAAAGTCATAAAGACAACTGACACACTGGGAGAAAATGTTCACAGCGCATACCGCAAAGGACTAATATTCCCAATATATAAAGGTACAAAGGAACAAAATCCCAATAGAAAAATGGGAAATAAAAAAACACAAACAGATAATTCCTGAGATAAGGACTCTTAAACATGAAAAAATGTTCAAACTCAAAGAAATACAAATTAAAACAACACTGAGATACTACTTCTCACCTATCAGACCAGCCAGAATTAAAATATAAGACAACAAATTCTGTTTGCGAGGCTGTGGGAAAACACTCTCTATATTGCTGGTGGGAATGCAAATTGGCATAACCTTCTGAAGGGAAATTTGACAATATCTAACAAAACTACGTATACACTTACCTTTTGGTCCAACAATTACAGTTCTAGAATTCTACCTTGAAAATTTACCTCCAACAATACAAAAATACATATACCTGTGGTTATTCACTGCCTCTTTGTTTGTGATTGCAAAATACTGGAAACACTCTAAATTCCCATATGTAGAGTGGTTGAAAAAACTATGTACAACATCCACATAATGGAGCATCATGAAGCTAAGAAAAGAAAAAAAATAAGGACGATCTCTTTGAACTGGTCTGAAATAACCGCATGAAGCAAGATGCAAGAGTACAGCATGTTGCCCTTCATATATGAAAAAAGGAGACAAAATACACATGTATCTGCTCATTTATGCAGAAGAAATATAGGAAGGACAAAATAGAGACTAAAGAGACTGGTTACCTATACCATGTTTCCCCGAAAATAAGACATAGTCAGATAATCAGCTCTAATGTGTCTTTTGGAGCAAAAATTAATATAAGACCTGGTATATTATATATTATATTATATTACATATTATATTATATTATACATTATATTATATTAATGATATACTATAAGACCTGGTCTTATATTATAATAACATAAGACCGGGTCTTATATTAATTTTTGCTCCAAAAGACGCATTAGAGCTGATTGTCCGGCTAGCTCTTATTTTGGGGGAAACACAGTAGGAGATGGGTGGGAAAATGTGGAAAAAAGCGGGGAAGGAAAAGGGGGTAGGGTAGTGAGGAGGTAGCGACACACTGAGTAAACCTTTTAGTACAACTCTGTCAGAACCATAGTAATGTTTCACATACTCCGCCCAACACACACATCCCAAGATGAGGTAGAACCCCAAGTCAAACACCAACAAATGAACCTAACTGTATCACAAATGAGTATCACAAACCAGTGTGGTTGTCCACAATGAAGGAGGAGAGCAAAAAAAGATCTAACCCAAATTAACAGTATCGTGATGGGAAGGCTAAAGACAAAAAGCTGGACAAAAATGCTATAATCAGTTACTGAATGTGTCTCACAGAAGTTAGCAATTCTTAAAGTGTGCATGTTAGAAATGAAAAAAAACACAAGTAAACATATGGTAGATGTTTAGAGTTAGATCTCTTACTGTCGGAGACAGAAGTTACAAATAAGGAAAGGTGGAAGGCTGGAACAACCCTGTGGTGTTTGACTAGAATCCAAGGTGTCCAAGGTGTAAACAGTATAGCAGTATAGATACCGGGAGTGCCAAAAAAATGTATACAAGTGGACACTTTGGTCAATGTTGCTCAAGCAGTAGTTAGCTATAATCAGAAGTGCCTGGATGTTCATGGTAACCACTGTGAGCACCTCTTGCAATTGCAGAAGTCAAATGTGTATTTATTCATCTTTTGGTATAGGTATATACTGAGTACTACAATTTTAATACAGTTTTCCTTTCTTAAAATGTGTATACATGTTTTTGGCACCCTCTGTATATATGTGTCAGTTAGTATACATATATATTTCCTACCTCTGTCCACTGAGGGGGTCTAGAAGTGACACTCAGTAACAGTGAGCATACCTAACACAGTCTTAATTCCTAAACCCCATTGTCTAATCCAAGGAGCCAGGGCTCCTAGAAGTAGCTCATAGTTGGCCTGGAGCATGGAAAATACCAGACGAGCTAGAAACATCTTGTAATACCAGAAAACAAGGAAGTACTAAAGAAAAAAGAGAGAGAGAGGGAAAGAGAGAGGCTTATCAAAAGAACACAGGAACCAGCCTATTCAAGAAGCTCCTACAGGCCAAAGATGGAATAATTTGAGCAACAAAATAAAGTGTATCTCACATAATAAAATAAATATCTATGAGTTCACACTGATATAAATAATTAAGTAATAAATGGAGAAGAGAAGGAAGAAATTAAAAAATCATCAGGCAAACACCACATTAAAAAACACTGCAGACAAGATTCACTGATGGATGCTAAAATTAATGGGCAAAACTTCAGAGAAACAAGTTATTTGCATAGCCTCAAAGCATCTTCCCCCAAGATATTTATTAACTACAAAGGGAAAGACAGTCGAGAAAGCCAGCAGAAACCACCTTAACCAAATGATCATGGTCAACATAACCAATAAGACAGTACAGATATCATAAGCTCCGTGAGATGATATAATGAAGACTCATTTCTGTGGTGTTTTTCAAAAAACTGCATAACCTCCATTCATGAGAAAAAGACAAACTCTCACTGAGAAACATTCAACAAAATAACTGATTAATACACTTAAAAAGTGTCATGGGGCCGACCCGGTGGCTCAGGTGGTTGGAGCTCCGCTCTCCTAACTCCGAAGGCTGCCGGTTTGATTCCCACATGGGCCAGTGGGCTCTCAACCACAAGGTTGCCAGTTCAACATCTCGAATCCCGCAAGAGATGGTGGGCTCCGCCTCCTGCAACTAAGATTGAACACGGCACCTTGAGCTGAGTTGCCTCCAGGATGGCTCAGTTGGTTGGATCGCGTCCTCTCAACCACAAGGTTGCTGGTTCGACTCCCACAAGGGATGGTGGGCTGCGCCCCCTGCAAATAGCAACAGCATCTGGACCTGGAGCTGAGCTGCGCCCTCTACAACTAAGACTAAAAGGACAACAACCTGAAGCTGAACGGCACCCTCCACGACTAAGACCGAAAGGACAACAACTTGACTTAGAAAAAAATCCTGGAAGCACACACTGTTCCCCAGTAAAGTCCTGTTCCCCTTCCCCAATAAAATCTTTTTTTTTTTAAAAAAAGTGTCATAATCAAAAAAACAAGCAATGCCTGAGGAACTGTTGAAGGCTGCAAGAGACTACGGAGAAATAACTAAACGCAATATGAGATCCTAGGAAAGAGGCAGTACTGGAAAAATTGGTGAAATTTAGATAAAGTGTTTAGTTTTATTAATAGCATTTACCAATGTTCATTTCATGGTTTTGGTAATTGTACCTGGTTGTGTAAGATGTTACCATTAGGAAAAGCCTGATGAGAGACATATACTATAAACTATTATTTTTACAACTTTACCATAAGCTTAAAATTAGCTGAAAATAGAAAGTTTTAATAAATCATATATAGAATAGCTTTTTATAGAAAGACAAAAAAGGAAACTCTGGCTAGGTCTACAGATGCGGGCGTGGAGGAGTGGTTATAGACTGACATGTATACCTAATTCTAGATTGGACAAAGCTGATGACAGTGGTTCAGGGTAACACTGGGTCCAACATGAACATTAATACCTTACATACCTCGATCATGCAGGGCTAACAAAACCCGTTCATACAAGCAGGCTCTGTAGAGGTCGCCAGGAATAGGTTTTCCTGCCCAGCAATCAAGTTCAAGCTTCTCAGGGTCAGGGGCGTGGGGATCAGGCTCAGCTAGAATATACCGATAGCCATCTTTGTTAAACGGGTGTTCCAATGGGTAGCCATGAGGGGGAAGGCGCTGAGCAGAAAACAAAGGGTCACTGCAGAAAGGAAAGAATAACATCAAGAAACTAAAACCCCTTCTAGCTCAATTCTGTAAGAAAAGCTTCTGATTTATTAGATTTCAGCTGGAACACAGCAACTTCACAAATGCTTTTCATTATTTAAACGGGTCATCCTGCCCTTTGCAGGCAAAACAGGGAAATGAAAAGGATTCACTTTATTTATTTATTTTTTTTTTTCAATTGCTATATTGTTTTTTTTTTTTATTAGTTTCAGGTGTACAAGACAAGGTAATACTTAGACGTTCATCATTTATATCCCTCACACTGTGAACCCCCCTCCCCCCATCCATTATCCCTCCGACCTCACACTGAGCCATCACATTATATATATAAAATTATAGTTGGCATTCATTAATGTTTAGCTTCTGGTGTACAATGCCATGACCATGCATCCACATTATCTCTGAGGTGATCTCCCAAATAGGACGCATGTCCATCGGATACCCAACAAAATCTTTACAACATTATTGGAAAAGGATTCACTTTAGCAAAGTAGTTTTGGTTAAATTACTTTAGTCTGTAAGGGTATCTCTGAGAGTGAGCCAGTACATCATAGGGAAAAATGGGAGAGGAGGAATGAGGGCAATTTCCTTTAGCATATTTATTATTATAAACTAATAAACAGAAATTCAGCAATATGAGCACTTACGATCTGTTGTCTAAATAAGAAATGACCTGGATTTCATCACTATTGAACAAAGTGACGGGAAAAAGCATGCGAGGGGAGAGGCAGAAATTTTAAGGAGCCAGCCTTCAATATTGGTTTCACTCCCTCTCCCCAACCTAGCCTTTCTGAAAATGCCTCACTATAACTGTACTCCCCAGGTAAATCAACAGAGTGCTGCTCCAGGGCTGGTTTATGTAGCGCCAAGTTTGTAAAACAGGGTATCTAGCCTGGGTTTGTTTTACCCTTCCAAGTCCTCAAGATTTGAGACAGGCTTTTTAACCTCAGACATTTGAGCTACTGAAGAGTATGGCTCTTTTCCGAGGCTTTGCCAGCACCAAAGAACACCCTGAAAGTGGCGAATGGGGGTGAGTGTTCTGCCTACCTCCGGGCTTTCTTGGTGGTCCCTGTGGTCCCTCCATCTTGCTGTTTGCGCTTAGCTCCTCTTCCTTTTCCACTGCTTCCTGCTGCAATTCCCCCTTTGAAGAGAAGGCATATTACTTTTAATGAGCTGTGACAGAAGCACCACATAGAAACGGAAATTCCATGGGGACTAACACTCCCGTCGTGCATTTGTGTAACACTACAGGAGAATTTCCTTCCCAAAAGCATACTGGATTTCACCCTGGTTCTGAATGAATCTGCTGAGTATCTCACAGCATAGAACACTGGGTTCTGGCAGTAAGCTCAACCTTCCTTTCTTAGTGAGCAGCAACTACTGGTACACTTACTGCGACACAAATGCAATTTCACTCATTCAGATTCCAAACACCCACAGCTAAAGACAATTGCATGGATAAAGTTGTTTTCTACCCAAGTCAATAAAAATATCCATAGTGCTCGCTTCAGCAGCACTAACACTAAAAATATCCATAAAGAGAGACTATCCTCACTGTAAGTAGATGTTCACTTGTCTAAACTACAGGATATACTCGATAAACATAATAAAGGCACAATATCTGCAAAAGCACTTAACTTGAATATCCAACAAGACAAAAGTACATCAGACATGGAAAACAAAAACGGAAGTACTAAAAAGGTGTTTCTCTCCAGTGCCGCTAGGAATCCAATGGTTGCACAAATGAGAAAGAAGGCTTTAAATTTAGTAGGCAGTTATTAGGATTGTGCCAATGCAAATTCAGGTTAGACTAATCTGGCTTGTGGAATTATGAGCAAATATCAACAGGTAATTTACACATTTAATTTAAAAAATCAGCTATATATTAAGCTCACAAGGAATACTACCTTGTGTATTTCTGAAATAGGTATTTGAAATTTTTGTCCACTGCTGTCATTCCTCTCAATTAGTTTTCTTTCCATCTTCCAGAAAATGTCCTTGAACTGCAGAAAAACACCTTTATGTAAACAATTGCATAGAGTGTACTGTGTCTTAATTTGGGGCAAGCCTGGAAATTACCAGCAGTTCTGCTGTAATAAAAAGGATCGAGACGTTGAGGGAAGGTCATATTCTGCATATACAGGACCAGATTTATGCAAAACTTCCTTTTATAAACACATTAGGGATTATTCCTGCGTCTCATAAAAGGTTTAATATCAAATTGTTGTAGTAACATCAGTATTTCTAGTTTGAGATACCTTAATAAAAAAATTACTAAGTTTTTATTGTCATTTGGATTTTAATTATTTTAAGATAGTTTTTGATCCATGTTGAACAAAATAAACAATACTAAGGGGAGTGCTGGCCGTGTTAGGCAGAATATGATAACGTACAGGCTTTTAATTACTAATATTAAACTGGAACTACTGTTTCATATTAAGTGCTATTGCCACCATTTTCACAATGTTTAAAATTTTTAATTTAGGTTTAGCTTCTACCACAACTCAACAAAAAAGCATTTTCCAAACCACAAAATACTTAAGTCTGAGAGGCTGAAAGAAGACAGAGGAGGAATTCACCTCCAAAAGAGGCTCCACCTGTAAGAACAGAAGTGGCACCATGTATTTGTCAGATTTTAACAACTAAATACGGTGCAAAAAGATAAACAATACACTTACCTATTTCCAATCTTAGAATATTAATAACCGAGAAAATTATTACATACTTAAGATGCTACCATTCCAAAAGACAAGTTAGTGATGCCATACTTCAGCTGAGTATCTAGCTACCACCCAGCAACCCCCACTCATTTGATTATCATTAGTAATGAAGGGAATCCTGCATTTAGATGTTACCAACAGAAAAAGCATTCCATAGTAGGTGATCAATACAGACATGGTGTCATGTGAATAAGTTGAAATTTCAGGGCAAGAAAATTAGAAGATGGACATAGGAAATTTAATTAACAGCTGAATTCAAGAAAAAGAGTGGAGAGCAACTGCATCTAAATTAAGTGCTAGTTATGAGGATACAGATGGGAAGTCTAATATAAACACAGTAAACCTGGCCTTAAAATTGTACCTTATTTTATGCTACGTCTGTTTCACTTAAGACCAAACTTTGGTGTAAAGTGACAAAAAGTTCTCTTCCACTACCACCTGTCAAATCCTTGGCTAGCTCCTAAAAATTAAGTTTGGGACTTTAAAGCATCTTATTAAATGTCCAGTTAAGAGTCAACCCAACCCAAAGAATGCCCAATTCTAGGCACATTTGGATTCAACAGCTTACAAATATTTCCTCAATGAAACATTCAAACACTTACCATTTTGATTCCCACTGGTAGACACAGCACTACTTTGTTTTTGGTTGTCATAGGCAGGACCGATGTTACTAAGATCCTAGAGGCAAAAATACTCAATTATGAAGGGAGGCTATATAATCAAACCAATCTGGAAATTCTAATAGAGTGGGAATTGAAACTGACAATCCTAAAGGGTCTGAAACTTGCAGGGGTTCCAAACTTGGAAGCTGCAGGGATCAGCCAGTCACAAGTAAGGCGGGCCTGAGTGTACTAAGATCAAAGTGGCTTAAGAGTGGTAATGAATGGCAATTGGGGGTGGAGGGGAAATAGAGCTGGTGGTGGGGCAACGGCCAACTGGAGTGCTTAAGCCCTGTTTATTCAGCTCCCTGGAGGAATTCAGGCCCAGCATAGTCAGATCTTTCCATTTTACAAGAAAAGACTGAAACCTGAATTTCTATGTGAAATCGTGAATTTTCAATGCTGGCAAATCCAACATCTTAAGGTACAGCTGAAAGATTTGACCTCCTAAGATGCCAAATGTAACCCCTGCCAATGAGCAAAGAGTGGACATTTTCTTTTTCCTCATGTTATTCTAGATATGCAACACAAATTCTTCTTCACAGTAACAAATATTTTTAAGAGCAAGATTTTGAGATGGAAAGAAAATTAGGAATAACTTGGAATGGCATATTTGTGTTACAAATGAGGAAACTAAAGTTAAAAAATATAAGAATAATATACAAAGCCGTAACATTCTGGGGAAGAGCCAGAGCTAAAATACTCGTCTCCTGGTTTAAGGTGTTATTTTTTTCCACATGTAGCAATAACCGTTTATTTGGAGCCCACCATGTCACTGACATGTAATTGCAGTGTGTTACATGTGGCAAATATACAAATGTAAAAAAACCTGATTCCCTGTCCCCAAGGGATCTAAAATCAAAAGGGAAATAGAGAGCACGTTAATGTACCTGATCCAAAAGTCCAAATTTTGGATAATCTTCTTCTGGGTCCTTACTCCCAGGATCGGGGTGCTCCTTTACTAAGAATACGTCTCTTTCTTTACTCTGAAAGGAAACAGTATTTTAGTATCACTGGAAATTTTACACTTAAAAGAAGTACTGAATGGATGAGCAACCACCAACTCCAATTCCTAGGTATAATCTCCAAAAAGACAGTATTGTTTTTTCCTTTGATTAGAAAATTAATACATGATCATCAAAAAATGAGAGCCAAAGTCCTTCATAATCCCTCCCTAGCCCTCACAAAAGTAAGTACTGTTAATAGCTTGCTGTTGATTTCTCCCCAGGTGTTCTTTAATTCTAAGGACAATAATGTTTAGAACAGTGTTTTTTTTTTTATAAATCAAAGAAAAAAATTGTCTCCAATTTCAATAGAAAATTATACTTGCCAAAAAAAAAAAAAAAGACAAAGAAAATTATACTTGCAAGCAGTGGACAAAGGTTTTCGGTGTCACATAAAATCACCATTGGGTGATGTTCACGTAAGACACAATAGGCAACTTACTGATTTTTTAAGAGCGTAAAAACTATTGATAGGTATATCTCACTCACCACAATTTAACACTAAGTTGTTCTCATTTTCCTAGTCATCACATTCTTTCAGTAAGACTAAAGAAAATTTATTACAAAGAACACTGCTTAAACATCGAGTCCAGTCAATTTTAGTCTACTTACCATCGTTTTAACAATGTTATTTGGCCAAGTCATTTTCCCAGGTCTCTGTCTGGTCGTCATGCACTCCCAGTATTTATCAATAAATGGTATGATATCCTAATTTTATAAACAAAATATATTAAGACTTTTATAGTTGGTTTCAGAGTTACACTCACAAAAAAAAAGAAAAAAGGAATAAAAAGGAAAAAACTGCATGTTTAGTCTTAATGATTGAACACTACATAATTGCATGCAAACAACATATAGATTGTGGGGAATTCTGAACAAGAACCACGTTTCCCCGAAAATAAGACCTAGCCATACCATCAGCTCTCATGTGTCTTTTGGAGCAAAAATTAATATAAGACCCAGTCTTATTTTAATATAAGACCTGGTCTGATATAATATTACATAATATAAATTTTAAATGTCATAGCAGACCAAAAAAAAAAAAAACCCAAAGTAAAATAAGTACAGGAAATTTCTAGATTACAGACAAGAGACATTACAACTAAATATAATGTGTAATCCTTGATCAGATCCTGTATGGAGAAAAAAACTATGAGGGATACTGAGAAAATGTAAATACATACTGTATATAAAAAGATACAAATTGTATATATTAGTTGTACTGTATCAACATTAAGTTATTTTAGTCTAATCAGTGTATTGTGGTTATGAGAGAATATCGGGTAAAGCATAAGATCTGTAATTTAGTTTCATACAGCCTAGAAGAAAAATATTGATGGGGGAGATAAAGCAAATGTAGCAAAATATTAACAAATGGCAAGCCTAAGTGAAAAATAAACAGATGTTCATTGCACTATTTGAATTTTTCTGTATGTTTGAAAAATTCAAAGTAATAACTTGTGGAAAAAATAAAGTCAGAGGAAAAAAACAGCACACCTTTTTTTTAAAGCACTTTTAATATAGGGGAAAAAAGGAGGTCGGGAGGGAATCCTCCGATAACTTCTTAAGCTTACAAGATTAAGTCCTAGTTTCTCTGTTTAGTAGAAAGGACCCTTGCCAAAGTCTGATCCTGACTATATTGATCTCACTATACACCCTAAACCAGTGTTTCTAAAACTGTAGGTCACAAACAATTAACAGGTTATAAAATCAATTCTGTAGGCGAAAACTAGCATTGACTAGAATAGAAAATATCAGAGTGCAGAAGGAAAAAGATCAGGTGTTAAAAGTTAGGTGAAACTTTTGTTTCAGTTTTAAATGAAAGTGGGTAGGTATAAATGTATACTAGATCACAAAGTAAAATCCATCATTTAAAATTTACTTTATTTTCATATTTCTTACCATGAATGACAGTAGGAAGGACTTACGGATGGGTTAAATGTTTAATTTTGAATCCTGATTTTAGTCATGCAGTTTTTCAGTTTAATAATAAAAGATAATTCTTTTAAATACAAAGCATGGATAAACTGACCACCTTTCCCCGACAAAATCTGTGACTGGTATCTGTAACAACAGCTAAACTAGGCTGAGAAGGTTCACCTCAAGATCTACTAATTATTAATTATGGACTAGACAGTTATTTGCTTCTATAACACCAACCAAAACTATTTAAGGATTCATTCTACTAAGCTAAGCCAAATGACATAAGGTACACACACTGGGAAGTTAGTAAATTATATGAACCTAAAAACAAAGTAACCACTGAACCCTTCAGTCATATTCATAAAAATTGGAGAGGAGAGTAATGATTGTTAAATAGCAAATGTAGAAGTTCCACCTGATTCTTTGGCATAATTGCAATTACATGAATGCCTTTTCTACCTTGTCTTTGGAGAACATGGTTTTTGGATGTTCATCCTGTGTTCGGGACTGCCATGTTAGATTGGCCAAAGCACTAAGGCACATTTCCTTCAAGTCTATCAAAAACCAAAAGGAAGAAAACGTTATCTATAATACTAGATCCTTAACGAAAGAATATTCAACTATATGGTGTACAAATTAACAACTATAGCAGCAAAAACGTTTAATCTGAAATGGACCATAGCAATTATTGAGCTAAACCCCAATGTAACTTCTAGCATCTACCAGGCAAAAGTTTCCTGATTCTGCTAAGCCCAAACCTTTTTTCTTTCCCAGGTAACTAGAGAACAATTCTTATGCAGGACTCCAGAGTTTATTCTTACTTGCTTGCTTCCGGAGGAAATAGGTATTCCCACTATGATGGCACACATTGCAGTGAAAACTGTAGTTGGTCATGAAAGGTAGACAAGATCTGTAGAACAAATTATACAAATTAGTGTACTTCTGA
Source organism: Rhinolophus hipposideros (assembly GCF_964194185.1). Classification (NCBI taxonomy): domain Eukaryota; kingdom Metazoa; phylum Chordata; class Mammalia; order Chiroptera; family Rhinolophidae; genus Rhinolophus; species Rhinolophus hipposideros. The sequence continues at coordinate 45,852,392 of NC_138050.1, read as the reverse complement.
ATACACACTTCTTTATGAGAAGTACACCAGTTAACATTAGATAATATTAATATATTAATAGAACCTTAAACTTAAAAAGGTCATCCAAATCAAAACAGGGCTTGTATTTTTACAAATACCTGGATTTTTCGGTCACAAATATTTTAATAAGACATTATCCACCATAGTGGATAATTCAGAATCTGGAAGCTTCTCACTGGCACCTTGTCCAGGCCAGATTATTATAGTTTTGGAGCACCTAAAAAAAGTATACTAGGCCAGTTGTGGAAGAAGACGAAGTAGTCTCTTTAATATCTTTATATTTAAATATCTTTCAATATCTCCTTAAAGTGCCAATAATATTGTTGGAAAGGGTGGACAGAATGTATGAAAAGATTAAAAATGTAAATTATTCAAGAAGACAACACAGAAGTCCTAAAACTTGCTTCATTACCAAATGAATCCTACAGATGATAATTAGTCTGTAAGAACTTAAAGGACCCAAGTAGTAACTTCAGATTTAAGTGCAAGGGAAGAATTTTTTTGAAGACTTAAGTTATGAACTAGATTTGGGAAGAGTCACTTTCTTTTCTATAGGTGAACAATGTATAGAAATGAGAAAGTGCAAACTAGGTGCCAGAGAGGCAAACTGGTATTAACAAGTTTGTCCAGCAGAGAGGATTTGTCAGGCATATGGTAAAAAATGAGACTTGAAAAAGTAGGAAGTATAAGAAGACCTTACACATCAGGTGGAACTGGATTTTTTCTGTGGGTAATGGGAACTCCTTAAAGGGAAGCAGCAGCACGGTTACAATGGTGTTAAGTAAGAGGATGGGTTTGAAAGGGGAACAGATTAGAAAAAGTAAATGTATATAAGAAGCTTTTGTAGCAGTTCTAGCAGAAGCTAAATAAGGCCTCACCTAGAGTAATATTAATAAAAAAGGAGGCGTGTGGAGTGGGGGGATGGGCAGGAAGAGAAAGGAGATCTAACCACTAAGACGGCTTGTATCATAAAGAGGAAATCTCCTAAGAGGGAGTTCATGGGCAAGAGAAGAGCTGTCTGTTTGAAGACAAGAGGAAGAGGCAGAGATTGAGGAACTGATGCATTAGAGAAGGAAAGTGTGGTGGTGATTGTACTGGATGACTAGAAATGCACAGGGAGAGCTTAATCCTGAAAAGGAAAAACAGAAAAATAAAAGACCGCTTTGAGTTGGAAGAGAAGACATCAAAATAAAGGCAGGTTTTTCTTGGACTCTGTAGCAACTAGCTTAAGGTATCCTCAAAAAGAAGGGTTCCTAAGTATGTGTCCATTGTCACCACTCAAGCAATTAAGAAACATTTTTATGAATGTCAAGATTGAGTTCCCTTACGTTTACTTCTCTCTAGAACCCCTTCTGTTAAACAGCCTGTTGATAAACTCATTTACAGAAGGCAAAGCCTCATACCAGAGGTAGGTAGGTATTAAAATACAATCAGGTATTCAGAGCAGCCTTTTCCATATCATACTAGCTCACTTCTTTCCTCTTAGCCGTAAAAGATAATACTGTCCCACTTAGCTGGGCTTTAGGTGTAACTTCTCAAATTCAGGTACAAATTGGTCTCTACCAAAAGTCTGAATTGTGGTTTGATTTCTCCCTGGATTGCTCCAAGTTATCTCTCTGGTAAATTTCCTTTCCTAGGTTCTGTCTATCCAAATCAATTCTCCTGGGCCAAAGTGGCCAGATTTTAGGTTTTTAAGTGACCAGATTTGCTTAGCTTGTTTATTTTCTCTACAGATCTTTCCATCAAGATGGATTCTTGGGCTCATAATACCAGCATGGGCCAGGGAGCTGTGTCCTACACAACTAGACTGAGAAACAAGGGCTTGAACCGGAGTGGGGGATGGCGGAAGAAAGGGGGGGGGGGAGATGGACTCTTTCTTCCTGATCCTTCAGTACTTTTCATTCTTTTGTAAACACTCTATCCTAAATCACCAGTCACATGTTAATTGCAACATCAGCATTTCTAAAACCCACTTTAACGTTTTAACTAAAAAATACACAACAAATTATAAAGGTCAATTTTTTTCACAATCCCACCCAAGGGTATTAATTTAATAACGCAGCTTTATTTTGAGGTAGTCTTGTCTAAATTTACTTGTTTAATATAGACTATAAGGAACACCACAGAGAACTAGCAGCACATTTCCATAGACATTGAATCAGTAATTATCACTTGCTAGCTGTTGATAAGGAGCCTATCATTTTCAATCATACAACAACTTAAATTCACTAAGAGAGATAAAAGATCAGAAAAAGGTTTTGCTGAGGAGAGAATGCAGGATACCTAAAGGGAGTGAGTTGGGAGCCAAAAGCTAAAAAGGATGGCTCAGGCATGAAGAGACTGGCCGTCTCACATTTTTGACATCAAGCCCATCAAGCACCAGCCCTTTCCCCCAAATCTACAACACTAAATAAAAGGTTTAAATGCTACTGTCTCAAATTTGTTTACATGTCCCTCTCAGTGGGTAGAACGCCTGCTCAGGGTCTTCAAACAATTCCTGATTCAAATCCTCCTACTCATTGAACAAGGTTTAGAAACACAGGAAATACCGTGCATTTGTATTTGCCTACAAACTAACTAATTGTTGAACATGTTGAGAGCTATTTTACAAAGTGATTCTCACAAAGACAACAAAAAATACTCACGAGGTGTCTATACCAAAGGTGTCTGCCGTGAACCACTTTGTACATATCCCACACTGCAGCTCTACTTCTCCCAGCTGCCGGCCATTCTCTTCATCCACCGACCCCGCTTGAGTGTCCATCACCTCCGAAGTATCCCCAGCACCTTCCTGTGTCCAAAGCCATTAGAGAATCAAGTCAGGTGATCTGATTGTATTTTTGACTCGCTTGAAGACTTAAAAAAAAAAAAACACACACACACAAATCCGATTGTGCACGGCAAATATCCAAAACGAAATACGTACTAGTGTGTCTTTCCCATTAGAAGACTCTGTCTCCAAACCACCACTTACGTCCACAGAGTTTGCATCCCTGTAAGATAATGAAAGCACTCGAGTGTTCAAGAGAAACAACCCTCCAAACGTCTATGCCCAAAGATAAGGATCAAAGGACTGCTGAACTGCACCCGGCCTTTTTCAGCTCCGCCCGTTCTGAGTCTCGAAGCCCAGGGTGAGGAGGGCCGTGGGCACAGGGACGCCTACCAGGCCCTTACAGACAAAATCTCCGTGGGATGGACTTGGGCCTGGGGTAAGTTCATCACAGAGGGGCAGCTCTCCCTCCCACCCGGTTTCAGAGGGACCGCCCCTCCTTCCAGTCTGGCAGCACCAAGTGGGATCTTTGAGGGGTTCCAGTTAGGGGACTGAGCCATCCGCCCCCTGCCGGGGTGCCACGGCGGGACACAGGACCCCAAACTGGGCTCTCGCGGACCGTGGACGGTGAGGGAAGGGGCGTAGTCTGGGACACGCTGCAGAGGGAACGGAGCAAGCGGGGGCGGGACTGCGGTCCGGTAGGGGGGCCGGGCGAGCCGTTGGCTGCAGGGCTTAGGGTCGGAAGGGGTGCGCGGGAGGGCTCCCGGGAGCCGCGGGATTCCAAGAGGGGCGGGCCTCTCGCTCCGTGCCCTTCTCCGGCCTCAGGACATTTTACCCGCTTTCGGCCTCTCCAGAACTGGGCTCCGCTGCCGGAGCAGCAGATGTTCCCTCTCCGGCTGGAGCGGCTGCTACCGCTACCGCCGGCTTCGTCTCCACTTCCTCCGTCGCCGTTGCATTCGAGGTCGCTGCCGGGCCGGGTCCTGCACCCACTCCGGGGCCGGGGCCAGTTCCCGCCGCCGCCATCACTGCCGCCTCCGAGGCTTCTCGCGAGAAGACTGTCTGTCTCGCGCGAGTTGCTGACCGATGCTGTAATCTTCAAATAGTCAAGGCTCGTGGTAGGTCCACTGCCTGCCGGATGAATGCGCACTCCTGGCCCACTGGAAGGTCCCGCGGGCAGGCAGAGGTGGGCGGGGTCCTGGGGCTCCGAGCGCCCCCAGGAGGAGCCGGCGGAGGCGGCCCGAGTATTCGCTGGCTTTCCTGTAGGACTTCAACCGTGTTCCAGGGGTGGACGCTGTGCATTTTCGTGACCCAGACAGGGAATCACCGCGCGGATGAGGCGCCTTGAGAGCACTGGCTGCCTATGGACTTGAGCGCTGTGTGTGCATTGCAGACGTTGCTCCCCGTTCAATGTCCAGAAGGACGAGCACTGACTGCCCCGCCCCAGAAGGAGTTTGTGGCACTGCCTCAGTGATCTGCCACTTGGAGCACGTTTCCAAGTCACGATGGGAGCCTAGACAGTCTGAATCCGCAGCCTCAGCTACGCATTCGGGGGCCGGGAAGGGGATGTGGATGGAGTATCCAGGAGGGAGAAGCAAGAAGCATTGTGTGTTCTAGAAGCTGCAAGCCGCTTAATACTGTAAAAGGAGGAAATTGAAGCCCGAGAGTTAGGAAACCAGGTGCTGGCGGACTTGAAGAGTGTAGAGAAGTTTGGTCCTTGGAGAAAGGAATAGGTAGGGACTAAAGGTAAGAACTTGAGGAATCAACGACCGTGTTGGTAGGTGAAATCATTGGGGTGAGTGGAGTCTTCAGAGACACTGTAGTCAAACTTAAGTATTCCGGCCCGCACAGTTTTCAGGAAATCACTGTTTACAACCTAATTCCTAAAAAGTTGTCTAAGGATACACCTTTCTCTCACGTTACAAAAGAAAGGCCCACCTCTCTCCAATCCTGAATCTAAATCTTACTGTGATGTATTGCCCCAGGGCCATACAGAAGAACAACTGGAAATATGTCGATATTTTGATTTCCCAATTGGTTCTCAATTATTTGTTTTCAACAAAATTGAAGGATGACTTAATTTTGAGTTACCAGCTGATAGATTATTTTAAAAATTGATGATGATAAATGCTAAAAGTAGTGGGTGAAACTTTAAGAAGCAGGATACTTGCACAGACTCCAAGTGTCTCCCCTCAAATATTTATGGTATAGTGGTGGTTTTTGACATATGGCCACAAAATCTTTGACGCTCTTTCCTCCAGGCAGTGGAGCTTTAATTCTCCCTCCTCTCTAGTGTGTGAGATGAACTTAGTGACTTGGTGGTGGTCGATCAACATGTGATTTGGCATAGACCTTTGACGGAGTTCAAAGAGTTGAGTTCTATTGATTCAATAAATCCTAGAAGGGAATCTGCTTATTTATGTAAACAAAGATTGTCAGCTCTTAACATCTATAAAAATAAAAAATAGGAATAGAATTGTTGCTAATCCTGTTTCATTCTAGCAATAGTGATATTCATGCACGGACATATGGATTAACTGGAAAAATAAATTCTTAGTCTCATCAGAGTTTCATCTCCAATAAAATTTTATGTTTAATTATCCAAATGTATAATATATTTATTTGATCAATTGTATACTAAATTGACAATGCAATCAAGAAATATTTTAACTCTAGAGCCTTATGGTCACAGGAAGTTTTTAAAAATTTAATTTCAACTTACACATATTTTTATTGCACAGAAATAGGGACTTTCTAGTATAAAATAGATATGTACAAATATGTACTGCCTATATATTATATATGTACATAACATTTTATCTTATGAGGGAAGAATGGAATTCTGAACTTAAAGAGAAAATGAGATAATATAAAATTTAGAGTCATGTCATGAATTTTTTTGAATGGCAGGTATCAAATCACTACAGTGGAATATATTTTTTTTAGTTTTATTTGACAATGCTGATGTTTACAATCTACCTGAAATCCTCTGCAGCAAATTAAACAACACAATTTTGAAGACCACTAATTTAGAACAATTTCAAGTGTTTTGACCACAATTCACATAAGAAATACATTTTGCAATGTGATTCTGTATACACATTATATTATTTACAAACAAAATAAAAGATTCGTGGAACAATCTGCACTTTGTATTATACCTTTTTTTTTTTTAATGCTAGTAGTGACACACTAAATTGATTGGATGACCTCAGCAATTTGAAAAACGATGTAGCATTGTTTTCAAAGGGCAAGGGTCTGGGTATTGAACCCTGTGCAGCATGTACATTTTAAATGAAGGTCATGAATGATTCATTTTAAATATAAATCGTGAATGGTTTCAGCAGAGTAGTAGAGTGGTGGGGGCAGAATCCACATTGTGATGGATTGAGGAGTGTAGGGATGGTTGTGGAAATAGTTGTGTAGACAAATCTTTCCAGTTTTTTTCCTGGGGTATTTTATTTCTATAAAGAAAAAAAGCTGAATCAATATGGCAAAATGTTGACATTTGTTAAATTTGCTTGTTTATTGCATGATTCTCTGCACTGTTTCAGTGTGTGACATAGTCCCTAAACGTTTGCTTCCGAAGGAGGGAGAGCAATTGGATGGTAACTGGAAAGGAATGCAGGGTTGGGGAATAGGCTGATGAAATAGTTTTTTCCAATAGGGAGCCAGAGATTGAAAATATAGGGGAGATGGTGTTTGATGGAAAATATTTGGGATAAATGTTTTTACCCACACACACAGAGATTACCCAGGAGATGACAAGGGCCTGGGACATGGCTGTGTAGTGTCTGGATAGACTGAGACTTGCAGAGATTTTAGTGCTCTGGTGTGGTACAGACAAGGCAGGATGAGTCCCATGGCCTCTAACCTGGACCAGAAGTAGAGGGAGCTGCTGGATCTGAAGGGCCAAAGCTTCACTGACCCATGTGGGCCCATAACTGAATACCAGATGGGGCAAGGGAAGGCTCAGTGGATGCCTAAGTGGACAAATAGCATCAAGGTCCAGCTGGCCCCACCCTCACACCTGAATCCCTGTTCCCAAAGACTTAAGCACAAACCCCCAGGAAGAGAGAGGCACCTTAAATTAAGGTATACCACCCCAAAAGAACAAAGCTCAAGAGATCTTTATGTTGGATAATAAAGAGAATATGTATAAAGAGAATATAAAGAAATTATGTTGGATTATAAAAAGATAATTATATTCCTTGCCAACTTGGATTGTGGACCAAGATTCACATCCATTACGTTGGCAAAGATTAAAGTGTTAGCCTTTCAGAAGTATTGTAGTTGCACTTTAAATAGAGCATTCTTGCCTACTAGAAGGCTTTCAATACCCAGGGGAGAGAACTTGTATGGAAACAAGTATGTCCCATCCCTGTACCAGCCTTTGCCAAAGGCTTCTGCACCCTTTTCTGAAAAAGGTCAGTAGGTCAGATGCCCAGGACTCTAGTCTTCTAGGGCTCCTTCTTCCCCCGACCCCAATACCACTCCAAACCTCCATGTTTGTGGTTCATCTAAATGGAGCATTTAGTCTCTGCCTGAGCTCTTGGCCCTTAACCTCTAGCACTTATAAACTGAGTTGATGGAACACTCCTGATTACTTCTAGTAACCAGATATCTGAGTCCTATTAAACACGTTAAAAAACAGAGTTCTATTCTTCCTTTTACTAGTAAAAGGTCATCTTGGTAAGGATTTTTGTCTGTTTTGCTCACTGATATATCCCAGACATCTAGAACAGTGCCTGGCACATAGAAAACACCCAAGAAATATTTGTTGAGTGAATGGAGCTGCAGTATCTCCTGTGTCTGAGGCTTGTCTCACTATAAGGCCAAAGGGGCTGCCTACCCCACTGGAGAAAGCAGCCCAGAAGTTTTAGCAAGGGGCTTCTCTGGAGTCTGAGGAGTTTGGAAACAAGTTGTCTTCGCCTACCCAAGGACATAGGGGCACCGACTGGCCAGTTCTCCACTCTGGCCCCTGTAGTAGATGTAGGCTTGCTCTGCTAGGCTTGGACTAGAAGAGCTGATGTCCTCAAATTATGTAGCTCAGCATTTCTCAAAGTGTGGTTCTAGGACAAGCAGCATCAGAATCATCTGGGAACTTACTAGAAATGCAAGTTCTCAGGCTCTTCTCCAGACCTACTGACCTATTGGGGGTCTGGCCCAGCATCTGTGTGTTACCTCGCCTTTCAGGTTACTCTGATGCTCTCTAAAGTTAAGAATTGAAGGTGTCGCGGGATGATGGGCAGCATGATGAACTAGGGTTGGAAGCTCAGGACCCATTTTGAGTGCTAAGGGGGTACGTGTCCAAGCAAGGAGATGCGCCCTGCCCTCTGGCAGTTCCTCAGGCAGCTGGTGATGAAGCCGGTTTAGAATGCACAGGTTAGGCCATGGTGAATTTCTCTGGTTGACAGCCCCTGTGAAGTGCTGGAGTCTATAAAGGTGGGCAGGGAAGGAGTGAGGTTAAATTTTTCTCTTCTAGTCATACCAAGTTCTGACTAGGTAGATGGTTGTTCTGTTGGAATCGCAAGGAATGAGGTATAGTGATGGAACTCAGAGCATAAATGAAGCTGTGTAGTACAAGAAATACAAATATCTGGCAAAGGTCAAGAGGATAGCGGTTATCAGAGGAGACTTGACGTAGGGGAAATCTAAGAGTAAGCTCCTTTGAGGGATAGATGGACTCCTGGGAAGAGATGGTGTCATTGTCTTTCACTCCCTTGACAAAAGGAAGGTTCTGACTGAACCATAAACTTTATGGTTACTCATTCAGATATTTAAGTTTTCATAATATAGACCCCAAAGCCACAGTCCTCTACTACCCTCCCCACGCGGGGAACAAATACCCATCTGGTGACGTACACTTTGTGTAGCACCTATGTGAGTGCGACACATGGCAGGCCAGGATCAACAGCTCTCCCTTAGGCTGATAATGTCCTTTTGCTTGTGACGGCCCATTCTCAACCCTGGAGGAACAAACAGAAAGCTATGAAGTCTGACATAAGGAAAAAAGAACTGGAGTCTCCAGGAGGGAGAGAGGTGGCAGTGGCTGAAGGTTCTGTGGTTGGAGTGCTAAATAGGACATCTTGTCAACAGAGGTACTTAATTGTATCTTGACTATAGCAAAGAGTGGTAGTGCTATCTTGTTCCTTTGTGGTTTGAGATCTCCCAAAACTAGGGCTGGTTAGGTAGAGGTAATGGACCAGAGGGCACGTACACTACAAGGTATCCCCACACACAAAAAAAATCTCTTTTGCTTCTGGGCAGTGCAAAAGAGCTGACCTGGTTCAGATACCATAATAGGAGAAAGGAGGGATGAAGTCATGCTACTTCCCCCCCAAATCAGACCAGCACCACTAGCATAATTTGTCAGTAAGTTGACTAAGAACTTGGCAAAGTTCATCAGACTTACAGAGTATTTGGGTGTCCATGCCACTATTTAGGACAAAGAGCTTTCTAGTACACTGTACGCGTCCCTTGTCTGAGTTAAGAAACTCAGGAGTTAGGAAACACAGATATGGATGGACTTCTTGGTGGTTGGTTCTTAAAGGGCTCAGAAGCTGAAGCTATCCCAGGAGTTGGGGGATTACAACTACATTTATGGCCATGATTCCTATGTAAACCTCAACCTATCCTATAGACTAAGGAAGGAGTTTTTAACAGTTCAGAGTTCTGTCCTTTTGGAAGGCAGTCTTGTTTCTCCCATGTTAGGGTGATTAGGAAAAGGTTTAAATACAACCTAATGGTGGAAGCGTGAGTTGAGAAGAGCCTTGCAAGGATAAACTTTGATGCTAGCTGAGTTCCTTGGTGGATGGAGCCACCTGGCTATTGCTGGCAAGTGGTAAGCTGAGGGTCAGAGGGCAGTATGGCCACAGGCATGGCTGTTTGGCTGGAGGGAGGAGACAGGGTTCTAACTAGCTTGTCCCAAAACAGGGAGCAACGCAGGGGTGTTCTCCTCTTCCCGGTTCTGCCCACAATACACCTCTATTCCCCTTATCTAGAAAACCTCTGCCTCAGTTTTCTTAGTTGCAGAATCTTGAAATAACGTGAAGTGTGCTTAGGTCTGGAATACGTGTGGCGCCCTTCACCTAAATGAATGGAATGGAGTCGCTTTCTGAGAAGTATGCTTCCTTCCTTGTTTTAACAAACTCTTCCAGCAGGAGGCAGCACTAGGTTGAGGATAGTAACTGGAAACTAACCTTCATTCCTCTTGAAAACCTATGTATGAGTAAGGAACAAATGGGGACTCAAAGGGCTTCCTTTAAAATTTGGCTTCCTGTGCTTTGGCCTCTGAACGGTTAGGGGAAAGAGGAATTACTCTCCACTTTGGCCATGGGGCCTCCTTTCCCACTTTCCCTGCAGGATACACTCATTCAAGAAAACTTAATGTTTAGGTGTCCTACTTTTCCCCAATTAATCTGCAGTTTCTTTATCTTCTCATGCTCATTTAATTTGCTGCAGATGAGGAGGGAGGCTTGCTTTGTTCTAGTTATTTCTAGAAACCGAGGTGTCTGCTGCCTGTCACTGGGGTGCTGGCTTTTCCACACAGGATTAATTGTCCCACAACAAGGAGCACATCCTCTGCTCAGTGGGGCAGGGAGGGCTCGCCATACTAAATTCTGAACCTTATTTTGAGGAGGCCAGGTTTCTGATTTCAGCAATGAAAGCTGAATGCACAAAACAAGAATCACACGTGGCCTCAATCCCTAAAAGTATATCACATCTTCTAGGTCAGCTCCTGGACTGCTGATTTGCCCACTCACTGCTGTATCTTCAGTGCCTAAAACCGTACTTGCACATAGGCACTCAATAGATAGCCCTTCTATAAATGAGAAAATGCTATCTATCAATCTTCTTTCATGCCTTTGTTCCCTCACCCCACCCCCAATTCTAAGCAACTCACCAAACATCTGAATGACTTCCTGTTGTAGTTCCCTTCATCTTTACCTAACATCAATCATCTCTTACTGTCTTGTTCTAATACCGCCAACTAACATCCTAGTTGCCTACAGCTCGGAATCTATAGCCCAGACCTCAGTTCCAACCAATGTGGTATAAAGAGCGTGGGCTTTGGAACTGGACAGATAGAAGCTGGAATCCTGGTTCTGACGTGTATTTGCCACGGACATGTGTTAAATAGGAATAAAAACACCTAATTTTAAGTCATGGGGACCATAAATCACATTGTAGTAAAGCTCCAGACATACAGAAGGCATTCAATTTTTGTCTGTTTGAATAATCTAAGCCTATGCTATCTAAATTTACCAATACACTGCAGACTCACATATCCTTACAAACACTGTATTCATTCCAGACCCGCCTTTGCTCAGGCAGTTTCCCCTACAGCCTCCACATCCTTTGTACTCTTCAACTGCTCCTGTCAGCTGACCTGTCACCCTCACTCCACTTATTTGCACTTAATCATGCCTCCTGGGATTATTTTTTTCTCAGGTATTTGTCTTAAAATTCTCTTGTACCGCCTCAAGATCTAGCATGATGCTGGGCATGGCTAAGCGGCTTAGTAAAGACTTGTTAAATCAGAGTGAGGTTGGATTTAGCTGGAAGAGACCACTTGCTGGGTCTATTAATGAACCCAGCTTTTCCTGAAGTACTTGTTTTCAGACCATAGGATTTCTTGGTTGGCCACGTGTGCTTGTGTCTTTCCTTGAGTCATTTCAACGGTGATAAATGTCACACTAAAGGCTGCCAGTAGAAAGAAGGCCTCCATTGGAACCTCAGCCTGGCTACCTGGGAGCTGGAAGGATGCCCACAGCTGTGCCAACAGCAGCGGGGTTGGAAAATTACTGGCAGTTCAGGTCCCTATACTCCACTCATGCTCACTGGAAACATTCCCCAACATTCTGTTTTTGGCCTTCTCGCTGTTTACTCTGTGCAACTCCTAAACTGCCATTTCTTTGCCATCTTTTCTGGGTCACCCAGACCAGAAACCTCCATGACACTTCTCTCCTTCCACCTCATCAAGTGCTGTCAAACCTCCTTTCCCAATGTAGCTTATTCCCATCTCCAGTGCCCTGGTTCAGCCTCTTTGTTCATGTATGGAAAATATACATGCCATTCCTCCAGCTAAGCTGCTCTCCTGGCTCCTGTACCTTAGGCCATTCTTGACCCAGGAAGGCCCTCCCGAAGTTAAAATCCTGTCGGTCTTATCAAGTCCCTGCTTCTTTTTAAAGGATTGATTCTCTTAACTCATGGCATCGACACAGCCTCCACTCATAGGACAATCACGTCGCGTTTTATGACACTGATGAGTGCTTTTTTACTACTCATATACCTCCCAACTTCAGATCAGGTTGTAAGCTCCTTAGGAACACACATCATAGCTTAAACCACTACTTTGTATTTTGTATCTGTCTGTGACTATGTCCGAGTTGTCACTGGGTTCTCCAACTGCAAAAACAGTGCTTTTGGTGATGCCAGACAGTGGGCAGGCCAAACTGTGATGGTTTCCTAGAGTATCTTCACAAAAGCTTTAAGACCCAGTATTCTGGGATGTTGAATTGGACCATGGGAGCCTTGTCTCCCTAATAGGATTTTAATTTCCGCTAGGAAAAGAACTGTGTCATAGATCTGTGCCACTCCCCAGCACCTAGTCAGAATGATTCTCAAGAAATACCTGGGTTTTCTGGAGGACACTTTTGTTCAGTGGGAAAGGTGTACAACTTGTGAACAATTTTTCTTATTGTCAGAGAAGCCAATTTTTAACCCATCTCTTGGACTCTGAGATGTAGGACCAAGAAAGGGAATGATCTGATCATGCAGACTTGTGAGCAAGACCTCTTTCTGGTTGGATGTCAAGAAGGGAGAGAGTAAGATTCTTTCCCTGTAAAGCTAAGGCATTAGGGAGGCTAATGGGATCTCTAACTTGATGCTAGTTGGAGCTTAATTGTTGTCTTTGCTCTGGTGGTGACCCCTCCATAGTTTCACTTTCCATCTGTGTGAAGAGGGTGTGTTGTGTGCCTAGAGTCAACATGCCACCGTGGCTGGGTCTTCCCCACACCACCACCAGGCACATCAATTCCAGCTGCCTTCAGTTCTTGGGAGGGGAGGGGACTCCAACGCAGCTATCGAAAAGTACAGGCAAAGGACTTGAGTACTAAGGTCTGCTGCTCCCCAAACAGCAGACTGAAAAGTGCTATGAGCCCAGTGTTTGTACAGTTCATGCCAGCCCCCACCTCTTGAGCAAAGGCCATCCATCCCCCAGCACATCTTATGATGAGAAATACCCAGTGCCTCTTAGCAAAGACCTCTGCCTGGCATTCAAGGCCCTTAGAGATCTGGCCTTTTTTGGCTATTTATAAAAGCCATCCCCACCCACAGAAGTTGCCTGGACAAAGCAGGCAACTTGGTGCCCTGTCCTTGTACACTCTGGATCTGCAAGACCTCCTGACCTTGGCAACACTGGGCCCCTGCCCCGCCAGCCCACTCATTCTCAGGACCCAGTGGTAGTGTCACCTCCAAGAAGCCGCCACCTGCATCGACAGCTTGCTGGTAACCAATCCTATATATATAATCTCTTTAATGCTACCTTTTCTTACAGGAGAATGTTAAGTTTCAATGAAATCATCAAGGCAGACAGCTTCTCTCATGTTTGTAGCCCCCATGACAGCTCATACAAAGGGGTCATTCGACAAACATCAGAGGCACATCAATCAAAGAGACTCTACACTGGCCAAGACTCAGGCTCTTCCCTTTGACTCTCACAGGGAATGGAGCACAGAGCGAAGGTGACCAACCGGTAATTTGACGGGCTTAGGGGGACAAAGCCCAGAAAAGAGCTGGCACCCACCATTGAAAAACGAGATGGAGCGTAGCACAGCTCAAACCCAGTACCGTCGCTCAGTTACTAGTGTGTGATTTTAACTTCCGAGCGAGTCTTCTGAGCTGTAAAATGAGGATAATGTTTGCTCTGCTTATTTCACAGGATCAGCATGAGAATCGAATGAGATAATGTATAGGAAAGTGCTTTACAAACACTGTACAGACAGTACTTGGTGTTAGTTACACATATAGACGTTGAAAAGAGCTCAGACAGGGGCTGACTATTGGCCCTAGAGCGAAGGTGGCTTTTATTTCCTCTCTTGGGGCAGGAGGAGGAGGGGCGCTTTCTCACGCATACCAACCTAAGGAAGGGGTGGGTGCACCCCCAGAGGACAGGGCTGGAAGAGCCAGCTGGTCACTCAGAAGGGCTCGTGTGTGTGCACTTCCTGGCCCTGGGCTGCAGAGTGTGTTCTTGAGAGTCACTTCCCTTGGGGTGGCAGCTCCTGCATGAATGGAGGCACATGGAGGTATGTGCTGGTGTTCACGAAGAAGGGGGAGCAGGTGCCCTGAGTGAGGCAGGAGAGGACTGGGGTGGCTGACCCCACACCCAATGCCTGCCCAGGATGATAACTTTCATAAGGCCTGGCTGGTGTGATTCTTTTCCCGAGAAGGGCCAGAGGTACCCAGAGGCATTGTTCAATCTGAGGGCTGGTCCTTTAAATGTCCATCTCAAATTGTGATTCTTCACCTGGGGAGAGAAAGGACAGAGGGCCGGATGAGCAGTAGGCTAATGGTAGGGCTGACATTTTAGAGGTCAGGGAAAGGTGTTTTCAGTCTGTTGTTCCTACCAGAAAAGCAGGGGCCAGGTTGCTGTTGCTATGGAGAATGGAAGGAGGGCAGGACTACACTACGTATTCCTGGAAACACAGGCCTGAAGGTGCCGTGTCTGGCTCGGCTCTCTTCCCCAATCCCAAAGGAAGAACAGAGACCCGGTCTCCCACAGGAGAGGTGACAGGCCTGAATTTTGTAAAATTTTTGGTAAGAGTGGATGGTTACTTGTGACTTGTCATAAACTTCACAGAAAAATATTCCTTGAACATAAAACTTTTTTGAGCACGTGCCCCAACTTTTGGTTAAGAAAACGATACCATGACCTCCTGGGCACATCCAATTGCTCGTGGAATAGCCTGACCCCATGATAAAGCAGTGATTTGGGTAATTCAGCCACTCACTACCCTCACCCCACTCTTTCCACTAAAATTCCCAAGTCGTCATGCTGCAGCAGGCTGGTTTTCTTTTTAATGGAACTGCCTCACTCATGATCTCTTGAGCAAGGCTGCCCAATGTTCTATAGAGCAAGATGCCTGCTTTGGCCCCACAGGGAAACAACTGGCCTCTTCTGGTTATATTTATAAAATACGTAGGTCCAAGGCCAGGAGCCTTGGCTTCTTACATCCAGTTAAGCAGAATGAAAAAGATGTCCCCCCCTCACCACCACAGCCCATCACAACAGCTATGCCACATGACTCTCCATCCTGTAACACACAGCAGGTAACCCTGCTGCCTGGTGCCGTCCTTATTGCTCTGTGTGCCCCAATTCACTTCCCTCCCTCCAAGTCTGAAAGGCAAGGCAACTGTTGCCTGTCTAGGGCTGTAAGTTCCCAAGGTAATTGTGAATCACGTCCTTCAGGCCCCTGGTAGATGGATTCTGCTGCTGTCAGCAGAGCGAGCCCAGCCTGAGGTCCCAGCTGCTTCCTGTCTGGCGTGTTGTACTGCTTTCCGGGTGAAGGGTCAGAGGGCTCCAGGCTAATTCAGTTTGTCTGCAAGTGCTTACACTGCATCCTCCTGTGGTGGGAGAGCTCAGACTCTCTGGCAAGCCATTCACTGTGTCACAAAGAACGCATTCACACACACCTCTGCCTGGGGTGCTGCTCTGATTACTTGGTAGGGGGGACCAGGAAGGACCTAGCTACCCCATGGCAAATCTGCAGAAACAACTGCCTGCACTGTTTCTACCTGTCTTTATCAAGAATCCACTCGTGGGCCAACACCCTGACAGAAGACATCCTGGATACCTTTTTAGGCCTATAGACATGTAATTTCCTAGAGGGCAAGTACACTGTGTCTTTGATAAGTTGTCTCCTGCACAAGAACATCTTGGGTATCTCCCAAGTATTGCAGATATGTGGTAATGCTTCAGGGACTATTATATAAAGGGGCACACCAAAAGTTGCTACATGGAGCTGCTCTCATCTCAAACAAAATTCCCCGGTAATTAGATTACCTGATGAGGCCAAATCACCCTTCCTGTGGTTCTTGGACCCCTTTCATGGGGTCCAAAGTTGGTACTGGTAGAAGTTCTTCTCACCTCTCATCCTGACCTCCCACCCCCAGGTCTCTAAGCTGCTCTACAGAGGATGAAGCACTTACCATCATTCCTTCCCTGGCAATCCCCCTAGTGCATGGGACATTCAGGCTACGAACATTCCCATCCCAAGGGAGAGGCTGGCCAAACCCCGCCACTTACCACCTGCAGGCTTATCTTCCGGGCTGTTGCGCAGGTGGTTCTGGCTGGCTTCTGCGGTGGGCTCACTGCTGGCAGGGCTAGTGACCCCGGGAATGGTGGGCAGGTCCCGTGGGGGTGTTTTGGTCACAGGTGAGTTCCGACACTCCATGAGGAACTTCCGGTCGTAGATGATCCTGGTACCTAGAAGGGAAGAGGGACATTGGGAAAGCCATTTTGAATCCTATTCCTGCTCATTTTTCCACTTCTTTGAGGCATGGCTGCAGCAGAGGCAGCAGATTTTCCAGTAAAAGCTGGACCAAGGAGGAGTGAGGCTTATTCAGGTGGCAGCCCAGCACTCTGCTGCCACCGAACTGCCCTGACTCCCAGTTACAAAGGGTGCTCTGATGGAAGAAGGGGCCCACGGGCCACCAGACTCTTTCCTTTCTCCCCTCAGAGCTCTGCACACTCTGTGCTCTCTCCTTAAAGCCCATCAACTCACTTACCTAATTGGTGCTTAGTATTATTACTTGTGACAATCATATTCTACAATGGAGAAGGTACGTTTTTTACTCATTTTTCAATTCCATCCTTACAGTACCCTCATGGGATATCCAGAATTTTTAACTCCATTCTACAAATGAGCAGACAGAATATGAAGTGATTCCCCAACTAGTAAAAATGAGAACTTTCCTGCCTGGGCTTTGTGGAGAGGGGTGACACACCAGCTCTACCTGCTCCAAAAAGGGTCTCCTGCTAAGTGCATCTCCTCTGTGCTGCCCTGCTGTGCCCCTGGCACCGGTTTCCCCACTGTTCTGATGTGTCACTGCACTTCAGCGTTTGTACACTGTCTGCATGCCACTCATTTTCCACTCTCCTTTCACGAGTGTCACCCTAGGGTGAGGACCATGTCTTCTAGAATTAGTCACTATCCTAAAGACACATCCAAGACCCATGCCATGAGGGCAGGTGCCTGAGTGATGCCTTACAAAGATATAGTGTCTAAGGTATAGGACTCAGGGTTCTAGTGGGAGACGCAGTTGATTCATCAAATAACAGTGAACAGTGACAAGGTTATTCATGTTTTGTCCTTGTTTAATCCTGATTATTTCTGAAGCACCAGTGTGATACCAGTAATATAACACCTCACTAATATTAGCTGATTGCTCCCTTTTCAACAAAAAACAGGCTTCAGGCTCAAAGCCTTCAGCAGGCAGGGGGATCGAGCTAGAATTTAAAACCATCTTGTTGTCATTATATTTCTTTTTATAGTTACCTTCTATTTATGGCAAGTGAATCTGGTTTTCCATATATAGTCGTGATATCAAGTAGTTTCTTTTTAATATATAATAGGATATAATTTAACACGATAATAGTATATAAGTTATATACATAACCAAATATAATAAAAGTGAAATTAAAAAGGAAAGGTGATATAAAAAATATTAAATATATGTAAAAGTAGAACGCAAGGTACGATAAAACTGCAGCTGGAATATGAATGATCCAAGTTTAGAAACCATGATTTTAGGACTTCAGGAATGCCCTTCTTTATCAATAACCCTGCAATTTCTCCCTCACTGAAGGGCTCTGAGGAGTGACTTTCCAACAGCTGGAACTTATTTCTCAGAGTTAAGCACAGGCCTCTCTGTTAACCCCTGCAGAGGAACGAGTCTGCATCTCTGAGCTCTGAGTGTGAGTTCATGAGGTTGGGCTCCAGGTGGGACCCAGGATGCTGAAGGGCAGAGCAACGGTGAGGGACACCTAAAGATGAACTTTGCCTCCTCACACCTGTTATTCCCAGTCTGACTCTAGGCGGTCACCCAGTCTCGCTCTCCACATCTGAGAGGCAGTCAGGCTGAAGCTGACAGCACTGCTCATCATCACCAAGCAGGGTAAAGTTCACCGCTCATATTTCTTAGGGGGAGGGTATAAAGAAAGAACAGAGAACCAAGGCTGCTCTTTAGGCTCTGCTACGAGCCAGCGGTATGAGTGTAACCCTGTGCTCATGGCCCTCTGAGCCTGCCCCTCCGGCATTTGGGCCTCAGTTTCCTCATTAGTCACATGAAGGGCTGTGTGCCTATGAGCCCAGTAGGTTACAGAGAACAATGGTGCCCTCTCCTTGAGGGAGGATGTCTTGGCTACAGATGGGACCATTTTTCTGTTTATTAATCCTTAAGGCTTGGCACCTTCTTTCTTATGTCCTTGCTTCCCCCCACCTTTGCTTTTTTGTTGGTTAGTTCACCACAGAGTAGGGAACTGACCCTATCACAGTGGAACCTAAAAGCTGGAGAGTCAATAGTCTCAAAAAAGAACTTGGAGGTCAGCAGCTTCTGGAGAGGTTCTTTCAAGGTCACTAGCCTCCAATGATTTTTTAAAAAATTGTGGTAGGGCAGGCCCGGTGGCTCAGGCGGTTAGAGCTCCATGCTCCTAACTCCAAAGGCTGCCGGTTCGATTCCCACATGGGCCAGTGGGCTCTCAACCACAAGGTTGCCAGTTCATCTCCCTCAAGAGATGGTGGGCTCTGTCCCCTGCAACTAGAAAACGGCAACTGGACCTGGAGCTGAACTGCGCCCTCCACAACTAAGACTGAAAGGACAACAAGTTGAAGCTGAATGGCACCCTCCACAACTAAGATTGAAAGGACAACAACTTGACTTGGAAAAAAGGCCTGGAAGTGCACACTGTCCCCCAAAAAGTACTGTTCCCCTTCCCCAATAAAATCTTTTTTAAAAAATTGTGGTAAAATATAAATAACGTAAAATTTACCAAATATACAGTTCAATAGTGTTAAGTACATTCACATTGTCATGCAACCAATCTGCAAAACTCTCCTTATCTTGCAAAACTGAAACTCTGCATCCATGAAACAACTCTTCATTTCCTTCCTCCAACCCCTGACAATTACCATTCTCCTTTCTGTCTCTCTGAATTGGACTCCTCTAGGTACTTCATATAACTGAAATCATATAGTACTTGTCACTTTGTGACTGGTTTATTTCACTTTACATAAAGCCCTCTAGGTGCATCTGTGTGATATCATGTCAGAATCCTCTTCCTTTTTCAGGCTGAATAATATTCCATTTAATGGATATACCACATTTTGTTTATCCATGGACACTTGGGTTGCTTCCACCTTTTGGGCACTTAATTAAAAATTTAAATCCTCATTTGTGCTAATAAAATCCATAAACTAAGTGACAGGCACGCAAGACACCCAACACCAGAGTATTTCAGCCGAGGGGTAAACAGTGGTGTTTAATAGCTAGGGCACTTAATTAAAAATTTAAATCCTCATTTGTGCTAATAAAATCCATAAACTAAGTGACAGGCACGCAAGACACCCAACACCAGAGTATTTCAGCCAAGGGGTAAACAGTGGTGTTCAGAAAGTCAGTTGACAAGGCACCTAGTCTAGGAGGGGAGGCGGGGAGTGACAACAAAGCTACCTGACTCAATTAGGGCCAGTGAGCAATAGAAGCTGGAAATCAACGTGGTGAAAACGTTTTCTGCGGAAGCTGCTTTTGCTTGTTAAGCCTTTTCTCTTCCATCCCTTCAAAGGACCCACCACTACACAGCTTCGATTAACAGTGATCTTCTAGAAATTCGCTCAGCCTCCCACAGATGAGGCATGCTTAACAAAATTTTGTCCCACATTGTGAAAAATAGGAACCCTTGGCTGAAAATGCTGCTGTGGTGTCCTGGAGCTGGAGACTAGACCTGCATACAGGAACAGGAAATGGAAACCAGAGGGAGATGTCAAGGTCCGTGGAAAACACTTAGCAGCAACAACTGGATGGTGCTGGTCCGGTCTGGTCTTCTCGGGGGGTGTGGCTATCACACCAGGCAATCTCCACACAACACTCTTTGGCTCAGGGCCCACTTCCTCTTTCCATATTACGGAAAAGAACCCAACTCTACTAGATTTCTACAAACGAGCACGAAGAGCTTTTGAGGATCCAAGTGGCTTCAAGATGGCAGAGCCAACGTATTTTTTCCTGCTGCTTCTCTCAAAAGTCATGCAAAACACCAAGAACAAGAAATAGAAGCACATACTCCAACTTGGATACAAGAGGGGCTCAAACTGTTTCCCAACTCACAACACATGAGACAGAAAATAAAAGGAAGGATGGTTCTAACAGAGAGGGAAAAGGTGACACCTAAATGCAGGGGTTGGGGGTGTGGAGGTTATAACAGGAAGCAAGCAGAGTTTCCCAGAGAACCCCAGGAAGGTTCAGAAATTAGAAACATCATAGAAAACGGGAATAGGGACTCACAACAGGGATAGGTTCCATATGTCCCTCACCCCATGAGGGGAGACAGAAAAACTAACTTCCTGAATGATGAACCTCAAACCCCCTTCCCTACCCTGCTTCACAATAAAGGGCAAAGATAAAGACCTATAGAAATTAATTTGGGGAGGGATGTCCCCAGTGAAAAAGACGAGCCGGCCACCTGATTGAGCCCACTGGTCTTAGACCTCAAAGGGGTCTGCCAGTTGAGCACCTCACTCAAATGTAAACGACTAAATGTCTCCATACATTTCTGAGAAAAGTTTACATCATTTAAGGAGAGATCAAAACCAACCAACAGGAGGAAACGTAATAAAGGAAGCAGACGACTTTAAAGAACAGAAAGACAAAAATATGAATAGACAAAAAGATAACAAATTAGAGATCCAATATTGGATAATAGGAAGTCAAGAAAGAGAGAGAGAAGAAACTGGTAAGAGGAATTTACTTAAATACTCATAGAAAAAAAAGATAGAAAAATTTCCTGAATTGAAAGACATGAATCTTGAAATGCCACTTTGAGTACCCAGTGCAATGAATTAAAAACACCAATTTAACATTCATTGTGAAATTTCACAATACAAAGGATAAAGAGAAAACCCTAAGATCTTCCAGAAAGGGTGAAAAAAAGAACAACTGCACAGAAGGATTGGGAATAGAAATGGCACAAAACTTCTCAACGGCAACGTTGAACACCTGAAGACAACAGATCAAGCCTGAGGGAAAACTCATTTTGCCTTAGTTTTATACCTAGCCAAATACTAATCAAGTCAACATAGGATAGAGATACTTTCAGAAAGCTATCGGAGGATGTATTCTACCAAAATTAGAGAAAAACAAGAGGTTTCGGGGAATCCCATGTTGACAACTGTGTGGCAGATGCAGAGCAGCTATTAGTTCAGGAAAGAGGAAAAAAATGGACTGATAAATCAAGAATTCTGCTTTGTGTATAAAACCATAGTCAGAAGTGCTGGAGGGCGTGGGAAGACTTGCAATAAAAACTAAGCACATTTTAAAACGAGGCAACTTTTTTAAAAGTTGTAAAAAAAAAAAGCAAATGCTATTGTAAACGACTTGGCTCATCAAGAGTCATCAGAATCAAAATAATGAATATGTATTTTTAAAAATTTGTGATATAATTATATTGGGATAATGGGAGAAAAGAGGGTGTACACACATCAGTAAGTCATCTTCTATCGAAAAAGCAAGACAATAAATAAAATCAAGTAAAAGTTAGAAGTATGGAGGTAAATCCCCAGAAAGAGCTGAAAAATGTTGTTGGTTGCTTCTAATGGGTGAGACGGGGGTAGGAGAAGCAAGCGGTTGCTGTTTTGTTAGAAGACTTCTAGTACTTTTGAGTTTTAACTATTTATATGTATAAAGTATTTACATGCAGTAACTTTAAAATACTTTTATTATGAAAAAAATCAAGCACATGCAAAAATAGAATAATTATACACACACCCATATATATACAATTTTGATTGTTTTTTAAATTAAGGGACAAGTTAAATAAATTATGGATCAAAATAAAAACAAACAAAAAGAAAATGAATAAACTTTGGATCAGACCTACAAATACAATGCTGTGCAGCTTCCTAGTTGGAACAAGAAAAGTGTACATTGTCCACAATATACTGTAAGAAGTCACAGAACTATATGTATTTTGTGTTTGGTTACCTCTGTTGGGTGAGATAAGGATTACAGCAAAATAACAATCTTTTACACTGAGCATTTTTTCCTTTTTTTTTTTTTTTTAAAGATTTTATTGGGGAAGGATAGCAGGACTTTATTCTTTATTGGGGAACAGTGTGTACTTCCAGGCCTATTTTCCAAATCAAGTTGTTGTCCTTTTAATCTTAGTTGTGGAGGGCACAGCTCAGCTCCAGGTCCAGTTGCCGTTTTTCTAGTTGCAGGGGGCGCAGCCCACCATCCCTGGCGGGACTCAAGGAGTTGAACTGGCAATCTGGTGGTTGAGAGCCCACTGGCCCATGTGGGAATCGAACTGGCAGCCTTCGGAGTTAGGAGCATGGAGCTCCAACCGCCTGAGCCATCGGGCCGGCCCTTTTCCTTTTAATACAAAACTAATAAAGATATCATAGGGACATTAGGTCAACAAATAAGGATATAGAATCAGAATCTCCTTTTCTAGTAAGTCAAGTTAAAACTGCCTTAGCTGTAAATAGGTGGACTATCCCCCACCCAAAAGTCCACGGGGCCTTCTGTTGGCCTGGAGATGCAGGGATGAGCTCACCCCTCCAGTGCCTCTCTGGTCTGGTGTGTACTGGCCCCTGTCCACATGAGACTTTACCTCCCACTAACTGTATTCAAGGATAGGGACCCTCACTTATACATTTATCAATCTTTGCTCAATCCTACACCCTGAAAGTAGGTGTGCTGATCTCATGTATTCACTCATAGAACCCCTTTGTACCAGCACCATGCTAGGTGCTAGCGATACAAGCAACAGGCAGATGTGGTAACAGCTCCCTGATCTCAGACGCAATTTAGTTGGAAAAGAAGGACCTATAAACAAAGGATTACAGTCAAGTGTGTGAAGTCTAAAAACAAAGGTAGATGTGGGGACCACAGAGGGACAGGGGAGAGACCTCCCTGTGTGTGCCAGTCAGGACAGAGATACTAAGCTCCCTACCAACCCCGTCTTTCGGCTTCCAGGCAGCCTGATCCTAAACCCCTGAGCTAGAGAAACATCAGGTCACTCCGATTCTGCACTGCCCCAAAGTTGGGGGGGGGGTCCCTGGGGGAACTGGGCTGGGGATGACCTCGGCTGGAGACACTGGAGATGCAGAGCAGGGGATTTCAGAACCTTGTTGGGGAGAATAGAGGTGGATCCCCCGCGTTTCAAACCTTCTGTGTAGCTGGGATCCTGTTGGGTGCAGGGGATAGAGTTCAAGGTTGAACTACCTGTACAGAAGAACTGAGGCTATTTTCGACTGAAAGCCTTTCTAAATGTATCACTACATAAACATATGCAGGCAAAATGTAAGTTTGGAGGGCTGCAAGTTTCCTGCGCTGTGGAGAGGGCGTGGGAACAACAGCTTGAGATGAATGCTTGCTGCTGTTTCTATTGCCCAGTGGTTAGACACCCAGCTCTCCCATTTGCTAGCTCTAACGACTCTGGGCAAGTTATTACTTAATCTCACAGTGCCTCAATTTATTCTCTTATAGAACAGGGGTGGTGATGATAGTGCCAACTTTTATAGGGTTATTGCGTGGATTAGAACAGTGGCTGACACAAAGTAAGCCCTATGAAAATAAATCCTAACTATTACCATGACCAATATGGCTTCAGGTGACATATTTCACCATTTATTCACTCCCATACACACCAATATATGGTCAAAGCTGGGACAAATCAGGGGAGAGGCAAGCAACCCTAAAAAGAGACTTGGGGGGAAGACGGGGAGATGGGAGAGGGTAAGGGCATTACCCATTCTTTTGGGGCCCACAGAAACATGCCCCAAGAACCACCATGAGCTTTGGCATGTTTGGTAACCAAAGTCATTGGAAACAGATGTGCGCCGAATACCAGAACGGTATGTTTTCTTTCTCAAGGCAAGCTCTGTTGTGAGGACAGTTTGCTTGAAAGTATAAAGTGACACAGACGGTCCCCTAGGATCTGATTTCCTCACCTATAAACAAGGGCAGTGGACTAGGCTCGTTTGCACTATTTTCAAAGCACCAACCCTGCACCAGGGTTTATAGGTAATCTCTAGGGTCTGTTCCAGCTCTGATACACTACCATTTATTTTTAGGATCTCCGTGTTGGCAGGCGCTTGAAGTGGTACAAATAGCACTGGCCCCAGAGGCAGAAGTTCTGGGCTCAAACCTGGGCGCGCCATGTACCAGTCCCCTGACCCCGAGGCACAGCTTCATTCCTCAGCTCTAAGAGGAGGGTACTCATATAACCCACACCTCAGAGGAGCATCGTGAGGATTAAGTAACATAACGAATGTCCTGATCCCTTGCACAAGAATAAACCATTACATCCATATAATTGCTATTAAGTTATTCGTGAGAGCATACACAATGGAGAAAAAAGTCACAAGCCAGGAACAGGAAGCTCCTTGGAGGCTGAGAAGCATTTATTTATGCCTCCCGCAGCCAGTACAGGGCTGCGCAGGTGCTCAAGAAACAGGCGTTGCATGAATGAATGCTAAGATTTTCAGGTAAGGTGGCTACAGCAATCACTGTCTGTTATCACTGCCTGCTTGTGGGCCAGACACTGTACTCACAGCTTGACATGCTGGGTCTCAGTGCGCCCCCACCCCTCCAATAAGGGAGTACATTATCCTCAACTTGTAGACAGGAAACTGAGGCTCACGAAGGCTGTCATCCCACAGCCATCCAGAGGCAGGCCTAGCTTGTTTTGCCTCCAATCCTGAACACTAACCTCTGTTTAAAATTAGCAAGGCAGATGGGCTACTGCGCCTGGGCCAGCACTGGCAACTGGAAAAATAACAGGGGTCTTCAGACTTTTATTTCTTCTTCTGTTTGGACAGAACATGATGTTCCTTGAGAGAGGCCTGCTTTGATTTCTTCTCCATCTCTCCACAGTACCCACACTCACAGTTCAAAATGCTGCTGGATGTGACTTCTGTAAGTTGAGAGGAGCTCATCCCTCACTTCCCCTTGGGCCTCCCCTGGCAGAAGCTTCTTCCCCTGAGCAGGGCAGGATGTGAGGCCTAGCAAGAGTACAAGAATGGAATTCCTAGAACTGCTGTTCCCATTCCAGGGAAAGGGAGAGCATTGCACAACAGGGTCAGGGGTAGGTTTGAATGCCTGTGCTCAGACACCAGCTAGCAGTCTGTGGATAAAACCCTCTGGGCAATTTTAAATTCAGCTGTCACTAGCTCTGTGTCAACCTGGGGGCAAATACATAGATGTGCCAGGGTCTACCCGGGGTCTCCCCTCTCCTCCACACACTGGGCAGAAACTGCATGCATCCAGGGGGCTTTTCTTGCTGGGCTGTGTGTTTAGCAAGCAGAGCTGACTTGTCAGAGAGAAAATCTTGGTGAGAGAAGCAGAGCATGCTCAGTCCAAGATTTTTCTTCACTTCTGGCCCCACCAGCTTTGTAAAGAGAACAAGGATCCGGAGGTTTCTCAGCTTCCAGGAATCTTATGAAGCTCCTCGAATACCAAATGCGGGTGTTCAGGAGTGGCAGATAGCCTTCGGGCTAGTCCCTCGCCTCAAAGGAATTCCCTTGAAGGGAATAAGGCCAGTTTATTTGAAAATTAAACAGGAGGAACAAGGCTTTTACAGAAATATTCAGAACAAAATAGCTGAAATAGTTATTCCAAGGGCCGGCCAAGCTCCTTCCCCTTCCCTCACTGCCCCCAAACACTTCAAAATGCCCATGTGCAGAGCAGGGTGAGGTGACCCCTGAAATTCACTACCAACAGGGAGTGCCCCTCTCTCCCGTCACAGAGCAACAAATGCTGTCTTTGGAAAGGGGAGGAGCCCTATTTTTTGTGTGAATTGTGTCCCCCTAAATTCATATGTTAAAATCCCAACCCCCAGGACCTCAATGTATTTGAAGATAAGGTCTTGAAAGAGGCCATTAGGTTAAAATGAAGTCATTGGGGGTGGGGCCCTAATTCAATGAGAGAGAGAGAGAGAGAGAGAGAGAGAGAGAGAGAGAGAGAGAGAGAGAGAGACCACAGAGGAACAAACCACAACCACAACCACAATCATGAGTAAGAGGGCGGCCATCTGCAAGTCAAGAACAGGGGCCTGGGAGAAACCAAACCTGACAGCATCTTGATCTTGGACTTCCAGCCTCCAAAACAGTGAGAAAATAAATTTCTATTAAGCCACCCAGTCTGTGGTATTTTGTTATGGCAGATCTAGCAAATTAATATAGGCCTGCTTTCCCCTTTTATTTTGAAGAGCAGATGAGAGGAATCTGTTTTCACACACACACACACACACACACACACACACACACACACACACACGCTTCAAGGCAAGAGACCTAGTTCTTAACCTCCACACTATATGCCTCACCAGGAAACCAAAGGGAATTCTGAATCCACCTGCGCCTCCTGGTATTCTCACTCCCACCCACTTTTGGACTGCTGGGCTCAAAAACTTGACCCATCCTATTGCTAGTACTCAAGAAAATCAAGGATATTCAAATGGGAGAGCAGGGCAAGCATGAGCTCCTTTGAAGGGTATTCCCAAAGCCCAGCCCCTTGGAGGAGAACCAGAAGGTACGCTGGATGGTGCTCAATAAGGGGAGGCATGACACAAAGTATAATGTACTATCCACTTGCCTGGCATCATGGCCACCTCTACAGTTTGCTTTGTGGAGCTAAACATAAGGCCTTGAAAATGGGGCATGGGATCTATGACTCAATGTTCTCAGGAAAATGTCCACTGTTGTGAAACCAACAGCTGATTCACAGGCTTTTGATTCCGATCTGCTTCTATACCTGGCGTCGGCTCTGCTGGCCAGTTAAGTTCCCTCATAGGACCATCCTTTGAGCCTAGTAGAAAATGGTCTAAAAACATGGCCCCCATAACTCCTCCCATACCTGTTCATATGGCTTTCATTGAACATGGCCCCCATAACTCCTCCCATACCTTTTCATACGGCTTCTTTTATTCAAAGGCAGCTATTTCTCCCTCTCTGAATCTGGGCTAGCCTGTGTCTTGCTTTGACCAATAGAATACAGTATAAGTATTGTTTTGTGACTTCTGAGCCTGGACCTTAAGAGGTCTTGGAAACTGCCATATAAATAAGCTCAGGTTAGACTCCTGAATCGTGTGACACCAAGAGGACAGAGAGAGCTCCCAGCCTTCCAGGTGTCCCCAGCAATGCCCCAGATATGTGGGTAAGGCCATCTTGGACCTTCTAGCCCAGGGCAATCCCACTGCCAACTGTATGCAGCCAGATGAGTGAGCTCAGGCAAGATCATCCAGGAATGCTCAAGCAGCCATAAGAATGGAGAGAAACAATAGATTGTTGTTGTTTTAAGTTAGTTTTGTGATGGCTTGTTATACAGCTATAGCTAACTGATACAGCCATTCTCATCAAGACAAGTATCTCCGGGCAACTGGTGAGCTTTGATACTCGGGGCCTGGTCTCTGTCTGAGCTTGCTCTGTGAAATTTCATGGGCATAGACACTGGATTACAAGGCACCTTTTATTAACCCATGTCCTTGAACATCTAAAAGCCATGGACAGATGTCATCTATTCCTGCGTAGTCAGTGATGCTGGGTGTAAACAAGTAAATAAGGAGCATCAATCCCATTGTCTGAGATCCTGGCCCCAACACTGACTTGTTTCATATAAAAAAGTCACTTCCTTCTACTTTCTGCTCACCAGAGAAAAGTAATATCAGTAATATTGTTATTGGAATAAGTGGGAAAGTTCAGAGAAAGTTAGTTTCTGCCCCTGAGACATCCCAAGATAAACAATTATGTCCTGCAACTGAAAGGACAGAAAAGACAATTTAAATGCTATCATTAAGCCAGCTTAGACCCAGGCCTGGTGGTAAAAACAAACAAACAAACAAACAAACAAACAAACAAACAAACAAACCCAAACAAAGACTAGATTACTCTGAGAATGCTTTCATCCCAGGATTCTTTTCAACCCTTCACCTTCTAAACACTGGACCTGGCACTTAATCCTGGAGATACAAAGATGAGTAAGACTGCTCTGGAAGAACTTCCTGGCTAACCTAGTGGACACACATATAAACAAATACACATGATTCATTTGTTATGAATCATAACAGAGGAAGAACACTGGCATGGATCTAGGTAAGACCAGAAAGCAACAGTTTTTTGTTTGTTTGAACACAAGAATCTACGTGTACAAATGAACAATTTTCATTAAAAACGTTCACCTTGGGAAGCAGTCCTTTTCTCAATACTGCTGCCCTTTCCTAGGAATGACATCAAATAAAGTCCCGTATAAGAAAATGCCTCACTACCAACAGATAAATACAGTACTACCCTGCCTGCCCTTTCACCAAATTTGGTAATAAAGGACTTTTTTGCTCTTTCAGGGAAAAAAAAGAATCAAACTCCCCTTTCAAATCATAAGGCTCTGCCACCTTTGAGATATTGAAAAAAATATGTAAGCTTCTGAATGCAATTGAAATTTAACAGCTATGTCTGCTGTGTTAGAATGTGAGGCCTACCAGGTGACTACTCAGAATGGGGAATTCTCACTTGAGTATCATACAAGTTCTGCTAGTTATGGGGTTGTCTGTCTAATTGTTTCATTCTGTAGATACAATTTTGATGCTTATAATTCTGTTTCAGGTGTGTCTTTGTCTTCCTCGACTAGCAATCCAACCTCTTGAGATCAGACTGACTTCCAGTTCTGGATATGGTGAATGCTTTAAAAATAGGGAGGTTTGTGGGCATTGGAGAGAGTTTGGGGTGCTCTATACCAGGGCCTCCATCAAAGTCTTTATTGAGGGACACAGAGTGGAATGTTCTAAACGCTTTAAGAGGAAGCAGGTCAGTATAAAAAGAGGCCCATTATATTTCCCTCAGTGCCTTAATGTCCTAGTCTTTTTAATGTGTCCTTAATGAGATGCAGTCTCCCCTACTTGACTAAGGCCTCAGGACACTGGCTGTGTTCTAGCTTCAGGGCCCCGCAACCTCCCCCTCTTCCCGGCACTGTCTGTTCCACAGCCAAACACTTGGGAGCTGCTCCAAGGTAAGCATCCTGGGCATAGACTTTGTTTGTCTAACCAAACAGGGTGCCATTAACACCTGTAGCCTTACCTGCTTACCTCTGATTAACCTTATCCAAGTACAGGGCTAAGGTATGACCACCACCCAAGCAACTCCTATAGGCTTTGGGGTCAAACATCCAACATGGAGGTTAGTGGGGGTGGGGCGGAGCAGAGGAAGGTTTCTGACCCATTCAAAGGTTCTGCTAGTTTATGGTGTCATTAGAGATTTTCAAGACTCTACAGACTCAAATATTCATAAATGGCACCCCCTTCAGCAAATTTCTCTAACGTTCTCCAGACATCTAACTTCAGATCAGTGGCTCAGCCTGTGGGTAGGTTAATGACCATGGAAAGTAAACTGGAGTTATAAATGGAGATGGCTCAAATCAACTGCTGTACATTTTCCTCCACGGACAAACAGTGCAGTGCCATTCCCAGTAAGAGTGACTGCTGGACACTTACTTCAACAGCTCCTGACACCTCCTGCAAATAAGTGAGTGCGAGCACCCATGTAGACTCTCTTGTCAGACCCTGGTTTTACAGATTGATGCCAAACCCGACCTTCAGAGAATCATCATTTTTTTTTACTAGGACCCAAAGCTCTGAAAAGGTGAGAGAAGTTACATGCTAAGACCCCCAGTGGATGCCTGAAACCACAGATACTACCAAACCCTGTGACTAACGGGCATATAGCATAGATGTGGTAGATATGCTGGACAGAGGGATAATTCACTACCCAGGCGGGACAAAGAAGGGTGAGAGAAGAGTGGCACAAGATTTCATATTGCTAACTCACAATGGTGTACAATTTAAAACTTATGAATTGTTTATATCTGGAATTTTCCATTTACTATTTTTGGACCATGGGCAATAAACCAAGGAACGCGAAACCATGGGTAAAGAGGGACTACTGTGCTCAGAGTGTGGTATTTAGATCAATCACTGGGATCTAGTTAGAAATGCAAAATCTCAGGCCCTACCCCAGAACCTACAGAATCAGAATCTACATGTAAAAGAGGTCTCCAGGTAATTTGTATGCACACTGAAACCTGAGTAAGAACCCTCTAGAGTGGACCAAAAGGGCACCAGAATGACCTTTTTTCATTAGGTGAAGCTTCCCTGCCCTGGCAAAGGGTAGGGTAAATGGGTTTTGGAGGAAGATTTTACACCTTGGCTAACTGTGGCAGGCCAGATTTGCTAACTGAGGCAGAAACACGTCAGGATTCTCTGGTTACGGCCTGTGAGCTGCACCTTCCCAACTAGACACCCGACAAGAAAGACCTGGCTTTAGGTCACGGCTAGATTTCTTCCAGTTGGCCTCCCAAACTAAGTTACACCACGATGCAGAAGTCCCTCTCCCAACTAAAGACCTTCAATGAGAAGAGAATTTGCTGTAGTCTGCCAAAAACCACCCATTTCCCAGTCCAAAGTGAGAAGTGGAGAGTTTCCTATAAAGAGTATCACTGGGTATTGCTTCCAATTTGATCTGTCCCCAGCCAACAACAAAAGGTGCAAAAGAGGGCTTCTTGAGCCATCAGGCCTACCTCAGTACCCAGCTGAACAGATCAAGCAGAGATTCACACCCTCATTTGAAAGAATCCCCAAATTGTCAGGAAAGGTCCTGGCAGACACATCATGAGGGCAGAAGAAGCAGAACAGTATGGACTACAGAAAGCCGTGGAACGAGAATTCTTGGCCAAGAATGAGTCAAGAATGGCAAGAAGAGTAGCTGGGAACTTTTCCTCAGATCATTTTTAATAGGAGAGAGAGCAGTTCTCTCTATGCTTGGCTGCTATTTTTTGTTCAGTTTTGGGGAAAACAGTATGACACTGGACAAGGGACACATGCATTTAAGCTTTGGGGCCTCGGTGTCATGTTCTGTAGAATAAGGTTGCATAGCTGGACAAGAAAATCTAAGATCCCAATAATTCTAACTCTGTATGTTTTGGATCAAATAGCCTAAGACCTTGGATCTGGCTGTGCTCGTTGGTGGTGGGACAGTTGCCTGAGAAAATAAGCATGTGGCCCCCGACGCTGGCAGACGAGG
This sequence comes from Rhinolophus hipposideros, assembly GCF_964194185.1. Taxonomy (NCBI): domain Eukaryota; kingdom Metazoa; phylum Chordata; class Mammalia; order Chiroptera; family Rhinolophidae; genus Rhinolophus; species Rhinolophus hipposideros. The sequence goes on along the minus strand of NC_138050.1, from coordinate 45,821,258 downwards.
CTGAGCCCCGCCTGCGTGGTCCTCTCCCTGGTCTCTCAGCGCAGCGCCAGGACCTGCGGCCTTTTTCGGGTGAGCAGTTTGAGAAGGAGCGGTGCAGGCGGGTGTAGGGGAGGGAAAAAGGGCAAAAGGGGTGAGGGCAGTAAGACGATGGGAGGGAAGTGGTGAGCCGCGAGGAGGATTTCATTATGCAAACAGGCGGGCAGGTTTCATCAGCGCCTTTGCGCCAGGGCTTCGGGGCTGGGAGGGAATGCCTGGCTTCCGAGGGCAGCCCAAGGCTGGCCCCCACCCGTGCCAGCTCAGCTTCCTCTTCCTCATCCACTCAGCCAGGTCACACGGCCCCCCCTCCCCCCGGACAAAAGAAAGTGTTTTTCTGCACAGCCCAGCCGGCCACCCTAGGTCCCCCCGCGGAGATCCCAGAAGCGCAAATGGGAAATCTGCCACAGGTGCCGACGAGGTGCTGCTGGAACAGGAGAATACCCTCAGCCCAAAACCTCCGTCAGAGGGTGCATACTCGACACAAAACCGGGGGATAACTCGAGAGGGAAAAAGGACTCTGCAAGAGTCATTTATCCCAACAGAGAACCCCCGTCCCATCCTCTAAAAAAACCCAGGCCAAGCCTCTCCTTGATCCGTGGGCCACGCAGACCCCGCCGTATTCGGCCTCAGAACTGCCCCCAACACCACAAGGGGCAGCACGCCTCGGCGTGTGGCAGTCCTGGAAGCGTGTGCATCTGTTTGGGTGGGAGGCACTCAGCTGTCTCTCAGACCAGGAGGAAACTAATGCGGCAGTTTGCAACCCGGCGCTGGAGGACGCATCCAGAGGGCAGGCAACGGGAGGTGGCCACCAGCTTGTTCCCTCTGGCCACCTCCGTGACCCTCGCTGCCTCCCTGATTCCACTTACCCGTTCTTCCCAGTCACCGCGCCCCTGACCCTGGTTGCCCAGTCCAATGGGCGGCCGCCCATTCCCCCGATCTGCCCAGTCCGTCCTCCCCACCGCCAGCACCTGGAGCCCCAGAGCCCGCGCCTACCTCCGGGAGTGGTGCTGAAGAGCGTGCCACCGGGGGTGGTACTGTAGTCCCCGGGCGGCAGCTGCACGCCGTCGCTGAGGACCACCCGGCGAGTGGCGGGGATGGCCCGGCTTGGGGTCTGGCTGCAGCTGCTGCCCCCGGACATGGTCGCCCGCGCGCAGCCCCGGCAGCCGGAGCGTGGTCCTCCTGCCCCTCCTGCCCCTCCTGCCTGGCTCCGCCTCGCTCCCGCCGGCCCCGCCTAAGACCGTCCCTTCCGTCTTTTCCGCTCGACGCCCCCTGGGATTTGTAGTTCCAGCGATGCCACCGCCCACCCGCCTCGGAGCTGCTGCCTCCACGTGGGATCCCCTGTATCCTTGGATGGGAGGCCCCTTTCCGACAGTCTCCTGAGCGCCGGTGCCAGCGCCGCCCTACTTTTGCCTGCCCCTTTAGGTCCCGGGTCCCTCCAGGCCACGCCGGCGGGGACGAAGTGGGGTGGGGAGTGGGGCGTGGGGAAGCTTGCCTAGGTTAATGTCTCACTGGGTCGGGGGCGCTTCTCCTGATTATATGGGGATCCTAGACCACTCGGGCCACTTTAGGAAGGCCCGCATTAGGACATCAGGCCGTTTGTTTCCCCCACCCACCTTGTTCCGTGCTTTAGCTTCTCAGATGAAAAAGTGGGGATTGACTGTTTATTCTCTCGTCGTTCGGTTTATTGAACATTCACAATGTGGCGGGCGTTGAAGAAATGGGCAAGAATTCTCGTGCCACGGCTTTGGAGAGAGTGTGCTAGGACTCGTGGATAAACCACCCAGCTGCGTGGTAGAGCTAAACCTAGAGCGAGATGGAGGTTGGGGTTGGGGAGAGCTAAGAGTTGATCAAAGAAAGTAGACTTTTGTTTGGGTTCAACGACCCACAGACTGCCTGACATTTAGTAGATACTCCTTGAGTGCATGAAACAATGAATGAATCTTCAAGGAGATCCCTGAGTGGAGAGGAAAAAAATGCAAGGAAGACGGAAAAGCCTGTTGGGTGAGCAAGCAGTTTCTGTGATTGTCGCCACATCTTGGAAAGGGAGAGAAGAGAACAGTTTAAAAGGAAAATTGGGGTGGTATGGGGAAGGGGCTCTTAAATCATGCCAGGGTGTTCAGACTTTGTCCTACAAGAGCAGGAGATATCAGAGATCTTTTAAGCTGGGGAATGGGATTATTAGTGGTTTTTTTTTTTTAATAAAGATTTTATTGGGGACGGGGAACAGGACTTTATTGGGGAACAGTGTGTACTTCCAGGACTTTTTCCAAGTCAAGTTGTCCTTTCAATCTTAATTGTGGAGGGCGCAGCTCAGTTCCATGTCCAGTTGCCATTGTTAGTTGCAGGGGGTGCAGCCCACCATCCCTTGTGGAAGTCGTGGAATTGAACAGACAGTCTTGTGGTTGAGAGCCCACTGTCCCATGTAGGAATCCAACCAGCAGCCTTCAGCGTTAGGAGCACGGAGCTCCAACCACCTGAGCCACCGGGCCTGCCCTAGCGTTGTTTTTTGAGAAAGATAACTAACTGGTGGCCATGGAGTTTGAGAATGGACCACAGGAGATGGAGGCCTGAGATAGGTCACTCCTGAGTTAAACTCTAGGCCTACACTGTCTAGTAAGGTAGCCCACTGGCCACACATGCCTGTGAAGCACTTGAAATACGGCTAGTCCATATTCATAAGTATAAAATACACACTTGATTTCAAAGATTCAGTGTGAAAAAGTAATGTAAAATATCTTAATAATTTGTTTTATATTAATTACATATTGAAATAATATTTTGAATATATTGGGTGAAATGAAATCTATTATTAAAATTAATTTCACCTGTTTCCTTTTACTTTTTTAGTGGGACTACAAGAAATATATATATACATATATATATATATATATATATATATATATATATATATATATATACCATAATATATTTCTATTGGATAGCGCTGCTGTAGGATGAGGTGGTATGAAAGCAATATTAAAGTTTTTCTCAGAAATTTCCTCCCAAAAAACTATGAAATCATCAAATTTTAGATATGGCCAGGTACCTTATAAATCATCCAGAACCATATTCACCTCCATCTTGTTGAAAAATAAACAAAAACAAAAAATCCTGAGGAGCAAAGTTTTATCCAAGAACACACAGCAGTGAAATGCTTGAGGCAAGACTGGAACCCAGTCTCACTCCCTTCCAGGCAAACCCTTTTCTCATCACACTAGAAAACAAAGCATCCATTCTCCCCCTTTGGGAGGAACTGTTCTAAAAGGGGGTTTCGTCTGGTGCCTCATTGGACTTGTGTGTTTGGTTAGCTGAGAAGGGAAGGGGCTCGCAATGACCTCTGCTCATAGAGCTGTGAAGGGCTGATGAGGGAAGTTTAGGGGCTTTAGAGGAGCCAGAGGGCTGAGGGCTGACTAGACCTGGGGACCCTCGTGGATATAGGAGCACTGGCCTGGGCTGAGGGGTGTGGGTTTAGCCCCAGTGCTGCCACTAAATAGCTGTTCAGTCTTGGACAAGTCCCTTCCCCTTTATGGGCCTCAGTTTCATTATCTGTCAGAAAAGGGGCGTGGGGGGTAGCTTTAAAGATCTCTGAGAACACTCAGCAGTGACATTTTTTGTCTTTGACAAACTCACTGCTGAATTCTGTTTCCTGTCCAGCCATTTCACCTTTGATGGTTTCTACCTCTTTATAGAGCAGGGACTCATTCATATCAAGTTTTATAATCAAGTATCAACTTCTATAGGGCATGATGAGAGTTGTCTTTTAAAAAGATAATTAGTGGCACCAGTGGCATATGTTTACTCATTCTCACTCTTGACAGCCCTTACCGTAGAGAGGCTATTGATAATACACCTGGGTGCTCAGCTGCCCAAAGCCAAGCATGTTTATTTCTGTCTTCGCTTCGAAGGTCTTTTAAATCTATTAGCTTATGACTGTTCTGGCACTTCTAGCTGGAAGTCAAAATAAAGCAGAATGTGGCAAGGGATGTTTTCGAGAAGAAAGATGAGGAGCCGGACATAGTAAGGAACAGTTTCTATCCCATCTTGCTCTACTTGGCCTCTAGGGAGGGAGGGACAAGGGACAGATTTTAAGTAGAATTTTTCTGGATAGCCAACCAGGCACATAGGCCTTCTGGTATGAAATACTTTGTGAAGTTAACACAAAATATCAGTGGAAACAAAGAACAGCCCTAAGCAGGCCCTGGCCCTTCCCCAGGGTTTGTCTCAACACAGATCTGTTGAACTGGAGCAGTGGGAAGAAGTGCCAAGAGAGGGTCCCCAGGAGTGGCGGTCTGGGGAGGGAGCAGCAGGAGCTGTAAGAATGAGAGATGCTTCCAGAGTAGTGGGAGAGAAGGGACCTGGCATGTTTGTTTTATTAATAATCCTTTCCTAATGTTATTTGATGCTGAAAATGTTCCCCCTTCAACATTGGGAGTCCTTCACGTTAGCTAGCATGTCCTGTCACCATGGCCCCAGGGGACTTCGGAGGTTCCTGTACTTTCTTATATGATAAGGGATCCTGGGCTCTTCTTCTATACTTCCCGTCCCGCATACGATTCAGCCTTTCTTCTGGAGCTCTGTTTCCATTGCAGATGGATTTGCAGTATCCCAGCATGCAGTCATGCTCTCTTTCACTGACAGGCACACAGTCCCGGTCTTTCTGGTAGGAAATGCTTTTTGAGGTTAATCGATATGATTGGAATGAAGACTAGCCCTGAGCAAGCCTGGAGGGGCCTGGTGGGCTTGGTGAGTGGCCTCGTGGGTCTTGTCCATCCTCATCCTGGTTAACATGTTTGTCTCCTCTCTCTCCCTCTCTCTCTCTCTCTCTCTCTCTCTCTCTCTCTCTCTCTCTCTCTCCCCCTCCTATTTTGTCTTTTTGCATAGCCCTGCTTGCAAACCCGAGCTGTCGGCTGACGAACACCCCCACGCTGTGCCTTTCGGCCCCCAATATTCAGCCCCTTGGTGCTCACCAGTGGTGACGCCGTGACTCTTAGTTCTGCTTTGCTTCACATAAACTCAGTGACAAGGCTATTTCTCACAGTAAGAGCTCTTTCTTTTCATCCATAGTGTTATTCTCTAGTTAATGGAGAATCTGCCTATTTGTTTTAATTTTTATTTTAAAATGATTGAATCTTGATCTGGGGCAGAAAGTACAGGAAGCCCTTATCATACATAGGAGTCTCTAAAGATGATAGGGCCGTAGCGACAGAACACACAAGCTAACATGAAGGATTCCCAATGGTGGATTCAACGTTTTAATATGGTTCCTGGGCTCGAGGGTTTGTAAAAAATTTTAGTGGCTTAGAGCAGTGTCTGCAATATTTACCTGGACCTCAAGAACATGTTCTTAGGCTTAATTCCTCATGAATCCTCTTCTTCCCATTGTGGGAACAACACAATGGTGCTGGTGATGGAGTGCCCCCAAGGTGATTTACCTGGGGTTGCCCTCCTGTGAATGGCCCCGGATGCGTCCACCTGAGATGCGGCTGGCCGTGCATGCTTAGAAGGTATTGTGTGTTGGCCGGTAGAGTGACACAGCAAAGAGAGCTTTGGTGGCAATTGAAAAATGGTGGCACTGTGGTCACCAGGGACCAGCAGGAGACCAGCTACTTGGACCTAACCAGCCTTCCTGGATGGTCAGTCAGGGTCATTCAAATTGGATAATTTACTAAAGGGATAATTTACAATGGTGTGGGAAGGATGTAGGGAAACAGTGGTACCTGGAGCAGAGACTGGCCTGAAGAATAAAAGGGGAAGGGTTGTTACTGGAATCCAGAAAGAGAGAGAGAGAGAGAACTGTGCGGAAACGCACCTACGGAGTTGTCACCTCTAATCCTGGTCTGCTCAGAGAGGAAGCCAGGAAATATAAACGCACTCTTCGCTGGCCTTCTGCCCTCTGCTCTCCTGCCTAGCTCCCTGGTGGTTTAATCCAGCTAGAGGACAAAGGACAAGGCATCCCATTGATGCTGCCCTATAGGCCAACTTCCTGGGCACAGAGGAGGGCGGAAAAAGGTGGACAGTGAAGCTAAAAGGGCAATAGAAGATTCCAGCATAGTGGCATAGAGGAAAAACAGGATGGAGTGGGGGTGTGAAGCAGTCCAGAACAAATCCTGGTCCTGAGCAGGTCTGCACACGTTCTCACAACACGTTCTTCTTGCTTTGCGGTGAGGGCTGTGACCCATGTCCACAATTTCTTTATGCACAAGGTGAGGAGTCAAGTCAAGGTCTTCAGTCCCCAAATGTTCTTCCCCACCCCCCAAAGGTTGATGCCTGAAATTCTCCCATTTTAGTTTTTTTTTTTTTTTTTTTGAGCTAAAAGATTTGGCTAATTGTAAACTATCTTTGGCATTCATGACCTACAAGTAAGAAAGAAAGAAAATGAACACTTCCTGAATCTCTCTGTGCCTGCACCATGTGCAAGAGGTTTGATGGACAAAATCACTTAAATCACACCACAACCTTATAAGACAAGAATTATTAGCTGCATTTCATACGTGAGGAAAATGAGGAGTGGGGGTGCAGGGCTAGCTTGCCCATTCTCAAAGCCCCAATTTAAATATTTTTATAACCTGCTTAGTCCAAAGTCCATACATTTCATCACCCCTGTTATTCCCAAACTTCGGGGTGCTTCACCAAGGAGCTTGTGAAATAGGTGGGATCTTTATCTGAGAGCAGGTTTTAATGAGAAGAGAGGGAGAAAGTCATCCCAAAGAAGAAGAAAGGATACAGTGAAGGCGAGGATGGTATCTTAGTCTGCGTGGCCTGCTGTAACAAAATCCCACAGACTGGGTGGCTTATACAACAGACATTGATTTCCTGGTCTGGAGGCTGGGAAGTCCAAGATCAAATGCTGGTAGATTTGGCTCCTGGTGAGAACCTTGGTTGCAGGGGTTAATTCTCGTGGTGTCCTCACATGGTTGAAAAAGAGGGCTCTGCTCTCTCTTCTTATAAGGACACCAATCCTATCATGGGGCTCTACCCTCATGACCTCATCTAAACCTAATTACCTCCCAAAGGCTACACCTCCAAATACCATCTTATTGGGGATTACCATCACATGTGAATTTGGGGGCAGACACAAACATTCAGTCCATAGCAGATGGGAACCTTGAAGACTAGGTCCATCCTTCTTTTTTGGGTGGTGACAGTGCCCGCTCCCAAGCCCCCAAGAAGGACTTCGATGTAATTAATTGCCTTCTCTTTCCCTTCCCCTGACTCCAATTGAACCCCAACATTCAGTCTTCTAGCCTCACTGGCTCTCACAGAATGCAATGCTCTCAGTAGTGTCATATTTGAATTCAAAGCTGATGTATAGTGTTAATTCCATGGGTTTTGTAGACAAAACGTCCTGGGTTCACAATCCACTTATGATCTATGTGCCAATCACTCTGAAATTCAATTTTGTCACTTGTAAAATGGAGGTAACGCGATTTACTTACGTAAAACTTATAGCACAATGTTTGGGACCATCGTGCACTTATAGTGAATATAAAGTACTGTCTCAAAGCCTGCCCCCTGATTCCCAGAGCTGGGCTTCTGCCTGTGACTCTCCATTTCCTTTATTTGACGTCTCAAATAAAAAATGTTACATTTATTACGTGTTCCAGCGTGCTGGGGACCTTGCACTGCTCATAGATAGACTGCAATCCTAACCCCTGGGTCAGAGGGTTGGCTTTTATGGCTGAGAAAACATACGAACAAATAAAAAGGAAAGAGAGACATGGGGTTGTGTTGGGAGGGGTGGCTGGGGTTTACTCTCTCAAGCCACCCTAGAGCGTGGGAAGTGGTGGGGGAACCCAAAGATTCTCCCGTGGTGGGGCAAGAGTGATTTACCCTCGTTGGTCCCCAGCCTGTTAGCTACTGGGCTGGAGCGCCCTCTAGTGGTCTTCCCGCTGAGTTTATAGGTTTTGCCTTGTAAATTTTTCTTTTTAATAAAACCAGTTCTTTTGACAGTCCTTCCGTTCTTTCATTCACTCAACAAAGTTTTACTGAAAATGTTCCTCGCCAAGGGGATATTCTAGGCATTGGGAAAATAGCAGTGAACAAAACAAACCAAATCCTTGTAATGTTTTTTTCTCTGAACTAACTTGATACCTGGTTATGTAGTAACTTGCATCTGAACCCCTGAAGCATATTATTTGCTCCTTCTTTTGTATTGCCAAAAATGAAAAATTTAAAACTAGTATGCTGACAGCCCAACTAAAACAAAACCAGAGCATTGTGTAATATTGGTAACACTTTGAGAAGTGAGGTTTTCAATTCAATTTTAAGTCACTTGCCGTTGTGTCTTAGTGCTTCTTTCCTCTGTCATAGATTGTGCTTCGGATTTTCATCTGCTTTTTAGGTTTGTTCATGAGTACATTTACCACTTCCAGGGTTTCCCCTAGTTCTGTGCTGTCCAATACAGTAGCCACTAGATGCATATCACTATTTACATTTAAATTAATTCAATTAAATAAGATGAACAATTTAGTTCCTTAGTTGCACTGTTCACATTTCCAGGGCTCAGTACTCACATATGACTGGGCGCTATCTTTTTGGACAGCCAGAAGTTTCTACTGGAGAAAAATGCAAGCAGTGGTGGGGGTCCAGCTGTGAGAATGTTGCATTATATCAGCGTGGAGGGTAATCTACCCACTCCTTTCTTTTGCCTTCTTACCTGCAATTTAGAAAATGGCCTTCAGCTGGGACCATAAGGAAAACAGAGGCTGTGTGAGCTGGAAGACCTAACTACGCACTGTTTGCTGACCCCATTGGGAGAGGTGCCCACCTTTTCTGTTCCCCTTTGGCCCAGATGCTCATCCAAGTGTTTCTCAGACCAACAGAGGGCGCTGGTTCCTGTGGTTGGTTGTTTCTTCCTTGGGGGATTTTGGTTGCCAAAGAGATTTTGGTTTGCCATTTTTACTTTGCCTCTCTGCCCCTTCTTCCCGGGTTGCCAACTCTTCTCCCCTTTGATCCTTCTAGTTCTAACTTTACACTAGAAGAGACTTGAGGGACCTTCTTATTGGTGGCTTATACACAGGGAAGCATTTTATTTCCTCCTGTGAGAGAGCAAGTGGGCAATGAATGTGAGGGTGTCTGAAAAGTTGAAAGTCTTCACTCCTTGAGCCATTACCATCGTTTTTGCTTCAGCAGCAACTGAAGCAGGACTGAGCGTCTTGAACCACAGGCTCTTTCCGTTTCTGCTGCTGACTAGCTCTGTGACTTTGGGAAAGTCATGTCTCTCACCCTCAGGTCTCAGATTCTTCACACGTGGTGACGGACGTAGAACTTGATGATTTCCAATGTCTTCTATGCAATTCTAGATTCAATAACTTGGCCAAAGTCTTTAAAGACTTTGTGACTTCTGTGGACAAAGAGGTTGAGATCCAGATAAAACAGACTCTCTTTCCAAAGAGAAATCTTCAGTTTCAGACAGTTTTGCTGGAGAATTCTTTCAAATGCTTAAAGAAGAATGAACACCAATTTATACAACCTCTTCCAGAAAACAGAGCACTTCCCAACTCATTTTATAAGGCCATATTATCTTGATACCCAAACCAGACAAAGACAATACTAAAAAAAGCAAAACTATATACCGATATCTCTCATGAACTTAGATGAAAAATCCTCAATAAAGTATTAGCAATTTAAATCCATAATTCTAAATATAATAGAAAAAGAATTACATACCATGACTAAGTAGGATTTATTCTAGATAGTCTGACTCAATATACAAAAGTCTGTCGTATCAAGTGGTCAATAAAGTTTAGATATTTTCAAAAGTTCACCATATCAATGGGCTAAAGAATAAAAATCGTAAGCTGGTGCAGAAAGAGCATTTGGCAAAATCTAACACCCATTTATGATAAAAACTTTCAGCAAGTTTTGCCTTCTGTGAACTCTCATTTTAATAGGAGAAAGGAGATATGTGGAATCTGCTTCAAAATTAGATTAGGAGGCAGGATTAAAATTGGAACTGCCTAGAACAAGTCACGCACAAAGGAGAAATCAGGAATTTTAGCGATTCTTTCTTTCTAGATATTCTATTGGGCTCTTTTCCAAATTTGTCTGTTCCCTTCTAAAACTGTCCTATTTTGTTCATTCCGTGCTCTGTTCTGTTATCTCTTTAGTAACTTTACACTTGCTTGTTTTTTTGTAGTGTCTTTCAGATTATTCTGTTATTTCTAATTCTTTGGATGCTGATTCACCTACGTCAACTTAGCCTTCTTCACATGGTTCATTTCTTCTTCTGATTTCCAAGCTTTTATTATGTCCTCATCTTTAGCTAGGACTGTTTTATTTTCAGTGAGAATGTTCTAGAAATAAAGCCATTTTGCATTTCCTTTTGCTGTGGCTCTAGGGTTGAACAAAGCCTGGATAAACTGTTATGCTAATTTCTTGGCCTAGACTTCTCCTATCATGGGAGAGGTAGTGGAAATTTAGATCCACACAGCATAGACTTGGGTTGGTAGTTTCTTACAGAAGACTTCATTTTTTACCCCCTATTTCTCTAGACTGGAGGGAAGAAGTTTTTTGAATCTCTTTTGGGCAGCTTTGTGTGTGTGTGTGTGTGTGTGTGTGTGTGTGTGTGTGTGTGTGTGTATGTTTAGAGAGAGAGAGAGAAAGAGAGAATGTAATGGTTTATCCACATTTATATATTTGTAAGATCAGGGTACTTGTTCCCATTAGCCTCGTCTTACATATTGTAGAAACCTCCTGTCCTCTGAGGAATTTATTAAACAAAATAACTTCCAGGATATCAATAATATGTCTTGGGGCAAATATAAAATTATCCTAGGATTTTTAATGAGCATGATATTGTACTTATTCAAGTAATAAAGAGTTTTTGGTTTTGTCAAACTAGAACATTCTATTATACCAACATGTTGATTAATTATGGTGAGTCTTTCATCACCTCAAACTTGACATTTCTTGTTGCAAAGAGGTAGGGATATCTTTGGTTTGAAGATTTTTCACTTGTGCTCTTCTTTCTCCAGGTAACATTTTTTCTCTCTTCAGGGATGTAACTTATTCCTCTAATCATGAACTTCATGTATACACACCTTTGCCTTCTCATCTATTAGCAAACAGTTCAAAACTCAAAACTTCCTTCAAGTTTCCCGGGATTAGCTCCTCTATGTAACTCGCCTCTCTGCATTTACCCTACTTGAATTGCATCAAATTATTTTGCTTTCATTAACATGAGAGTTGGTAAGTATTCTTATGTTTTAGACATGTTTTCAATAATCTATAATAACATGGGGCTTAGTGAGGGCATTATTATATCTTCTACTTTTTTGCATATCTCAGCAGGCCCAGAAAGGTGTTCGGTATCCAGTGGGTATGTCGTTATTTTGTAAAGCGAACAGACTGAGATGAATATCCTTGTCCTGTTCTTCTCAGGACCTCCTGGGCCCTCCCAGGCATCCTGTCTCCAGAGAGCATAAGCGACTCAGCATCCTAGTTTGAGACCTCAGGGCCTTTATCTCTTCCCAGCACCAGCTGCTGAGCCCATTACCCAGAGCTGGACAGGAAGAGCCCAAGGCTTCTTGAATAGTGATGACATCAGGATGCCCTCCTTCCCACAGCCAAGCTCTGCGTTGGAGCCAGTGAGATGACCAGCCCCCTATCCTGCTGGCATTTCCTGTTGCAGTACTCAGTGGCTCATTAAAGTGGGGGGCACAGCTCACACCTCTATCTAACACTCCCTTTCTACTCTCAGGCCTCCTCCTTCACCCTTGGGGGAACTGAGGGAACAAAGAGAAGGGATGGTCCCTGGAGAAGACTTTTCTAGTAGGGCAGAGATTGGACACAGTTGTCTGCTAGCATGAATTTTGGGAAGGAGTGGGGAAAGGCAGTGGGGCTGTCAGGAGGGACGTTTCTTTTTCTTACCCTCTTTTTTTTCTTTTTAATGTACTTAAGACACTGGGGAAATTGCGGGGAGTGGGGGTGGGAGAAGGGGCAAACAGGATGGAGGGGTTTGGAAGCAAGCCAAAAACTTGCACCTATCCATTTGACTTGCTGCATTTCTTAGGTTGCACTCATTCTAGAATGTTTGCAATAGCAAAGGACAGAGGTGGAGCATCGCTGGCTGCCTCAAAGACTCCAGGTGGACTGTTTAGAGCCGGACCTTTCAAAGGTTTTGGTTGCAATGGCGCTAGGGAACTTGGGCAAATTTGACTCATTACACAGAACCCAGAGACTCTTCAAGAGGCCCCCAACTGACCTGGATTTCTCTGGAAGGGATGGCCAACCTCAGACAGGTCTCCCACTGGTCTACAACGAGTTTAGCATATAAACACCAATGTAGTTGTAAAAGGTTTAACATTCTGTAAACAGCCCTGATTGAATTAGCAGGTTAGTCTCATGGGTTCAGGTCAGTCTTGGGACCTCCAAGCCTATGAGGATGTTTGGCAGCAAGTTCTGCCTTTGCCTCTACAGCTGTGGCATGAAAGCAGCCCTAAATTTGAGTGTAGCTGTGTTCCAATCAAGCTTTATGTAGGAACACTTAAATTTAAATTTCATTATTTTCATGTGTCATGAAATACTATCTTTTGATGTTTTTAAATTATTGTGGTAAGAACACATCATGAAATCCATCCTCTTAACAAATTTTAAGTGTATAGTACATTACTGTCAACTGTAGGTCTTTTGATTTAAAATGTAAAAACTACGAGGTTGGACAATTAAGTTCACGAACTTGTTGCAATGCTATTGTTAACCTTTTTTGATATCAGAGAGATTATTCATTAGGAATTTGTATCAACTGGACAAACAATTAACCACGTTTACTATTTGGAAGTACTGAAAAGACTGTGTGAAAAAGTTAGACGACCTGAACTTTTTGCCAACAATTCATGGCTCTTGCATCACGACAATGCACCAGCTCACATAGCACTGTCTGTGATGGAGTTTTTAGGTATAAACAAATACCTGTATTGGAACACCCTCCCTACTCACCTGATCTGGCCCCCAATGACTTCTTTCTTTACGCAAAGTTAAAGGAAATATTGAAAGGAAGACATTTTGATGACATTCAGGACATCAAGGGTAATAAGATGACAGCTCTGATGGCCATTCCAGAAAATGAGTTCTAAAACTGCTTTGAAGGGTGAACTAGGCACTGGCGTCAGTGCATAGCTCCCCAAGGGGAGTACTTTGAAGGTGACCATAGTGACATTCAGCAATAAGATATATAGCACTTTTTCTAGGATGAATTCACGAACTTAATTGTCTGACCTCGTATACCACAATTTCTTTATCCATTCATCCATTTGTTTCCATATCTTGACTATTGTAAATAGTGTTGCAATGAACGTGAAGGTGCATGTATCTTTCTAGTTAGTGTTTTCATTTTCACTGTTTATTATGGACCATTTCAAATACCCACAAAAGTAGAGAGACTCTTTCTCCTTCCAAGTACCCATCACCCATCTTCCAGAATGGTCAATACATGGCCGATCTTGTTTCATTTATAATTTCTTGGATTGTCTCATATTTTTTATTCAGTTTTGTGTGATATTTTTATTGCGGTAAAACATGATAAAATTTGCCATTTTAACCACTTTTAGATGTACAACTCAGTAGAATAAATTACATTCACCATGTTGTGCAATCATTACCACTATCTATTTCTAAAATGTTTTCATCACCCCAAATAGAAATTCTGTGTCCATGAAGCAATAATTTTCCTTTCCCCCTCCCCTTAGCCCCTGGTAATTTCGAATCTACTTTCTATCTCAATGAATTGACCTATTCTGGGTATTTTATGTAAATGGAAACATACCGTATTTGTCATTTTGTATCTTGCTTCTTTCCTTAGCATACTGTTTTCAAGTTTCATCCATGTTGTAGCATGTATCAGAACTTTATTTCTTTTTAGGCTGAATAATATTCCATTGTCTGTTTATACCACATTTTATTTATCTGTCGATGGACACTTGGGTTGTTTACACCTTTTGAACATTGTGAATAATGTTGCGATGAACATTTGCATACAAGTATCTCTTTGAATCCCTGTTTGTCCCTGTTTTCAGTTCTTTTGAGTGCATACCTAGGAGTGGAATTACTGGGTCATATGGTAATTCTATGTTTAACTTTTTGAGGAATGGCCAAACTGTTTACCACAGTGGCTGCATCACTTTACATTTCTACCAGCAATTCACAAGGGCTCCAAGTTCTTGACATCCTCTCCAACAATTGTTTAAAAGTTATAACCATCCTAGTAGGTTTGAAGTCATATTGTGGTTTTGATTTGCATTTCCCTAATAACTTATGATGTTGAGCATCTTTTCATGTTCTTACTGGATGTTTGTATATCTTCTAGGGAGAAATACCTATTCAAATCCTTTGTCCATTTTTAAATTGGGGTGTTTGCCTTTTTGTTGCTGAGTTGCAGGAGTTCTTTATATATTCTAGATGTTAAACCCTTATTAGATATATGATTTGCAAGTATTTTCTCCTATACTGAGGATTGTCATTTCACTCTCTTGATAGTGTTCTTTGATGCACAAAAATTTTTCCTTTTAATGAAGTGAAATGTTCATCTATCCAGTTTATCTATTTTTCCTTTTGATGCCTGCACATTTAGTGTCATATTTTAAAAAACCGTTGCAAAATCTAAGGTCATGAAGATTTGCCCTTATGTTTTCTTTTAAAAGTTTTGTAGTTTTACTTCTTAAACTTAGGTCCTTGTTCCATTTTTAGTTATTTTTTGTATATGGTGTATCAAAGTTCAGAAATAACAGAAGTAAAACCAAAGAATCACCAAAGTAGTAATTAGTAAAAGTTTATTGTGCACACACCGAAAAGACAGTTCTGTGAACTGGGAGCTCTGTGGAATGAGGCTCAGAGGCATATTGTTACAAAGCAGCTTATATAGCGAGGAGGCAGAGATTGTTTATTCTTCACAGTCATTGGTTATAATATTAGAACTGTCTTAGGTGATAGCAAGTTGGTTACTAGTTATCTAATATCAGTTTTGGGGAACAGTTTAACTTTCACTTATTATTCTCGGAGGCATAAGCAAGCAAGAAGTGATACAGGTCAAATTAATTTTGCTTGTCTTGCAAAATAAGCTAAATTAAGCTTTGCTGTATGACTAAACTTGTTTGGTTTGTGTAGGAAATTTTCAAGTCTGGTCTCCATTAATGCTTGATTTTTAACAGGTTAAAGTAGAGATGCAATTTCATGCTTTTATATGCAAATATCCACTTTTCCCATCACTATTTGTTGAAGACTATTTGTTGAAGAGACTGTTCTTTCTCAAGAATGGTTGTGTCCCCTTCTTCTTCTTCTTTTCTTTTTAAAATTTTATTGGGGAACAGTGAGTTTCTCCAGGTCCCATCAGCTCCAAGTAGTGGTCCTTCAATCTAGTTGTGGAGGGCGCAGCTCACTGCCCCATGTGGAAATCCAGCTGGCAACCCTGTTGTTCAGAGCTCACGCTCTAACCAACTGAGCCATCCGGCTGCCCCAGATTGTTTCCCCTTCTTGACAATCAATGACCAGTTGAGGGTTTATTTCTGGGATCTCAATTTTATTCTATTAGTCTATATATTAATCTTTAATCCAGTACCAGGCTGTTTTGATTATTTGCTTTTTAGTAGGTTTTGAAATTGAGAAGTTTGAGTTCTCCAACTTTCTTTTTCAAGGTTGTTTTGGCTATTTGTGGTCCCTTGAGATTTCATTTAAATTTTAAGACGGGTTTTCGATCTTTTAATATAGATAGCAATGAATCTGTATATTGCTTTGGGTAGTATCATCATCTTAACAATATTGTCTTCCAATCCAGGAACATGGGATATTTTTCCATTTATTTAGGGCTTCCTTCATTTCTTTCAGCAATGTTTTACGTTCTCAGTGCACAAGTCTTCTGCCTCCTTGGTTAAATTTATTCCTAAATATTTTATTCTTTTTGATGCTATTGTAAGTGGAATTATTTTTCTCAATTTCCTTTTTGGATTGTTCAGTGGTGGTATATGAAAATACAACTGATTTTTTAATTTATCCTACAACTTTTCTGAATTTATTAGCTCTAATTTTTGGGTGTGTGTGTGGATTCTTTAGGGTTTTCTATATATAAGATCATGCCACCTCGTGAATAGAGATAGTTTTACCTTTCCACTTTGGATGCTGTTTATTTATTTATTTACTTACTTACTTACTTATTGCCCAATTACCCTGGCTAGGACTTCTAGCCATGTTGTATAGAAGTGGCAAAAGTGGGCATTCTTGTCTCATTCCTGAACTTAGAGGAAAAGCTTTCAGTCTTACACCACTGATTATGGCATTTTTCAAATATGATCTTTGTCATGCTGAGGAAGTTCCCTTCTATTTCTAGCTTGAGTGTTTTTATTATGAAAAATCGTTGGATTTTGTCGACATCAAACTTTTTCTACGTCTATTGAAATGATCATGTGTTTTTTTCCCCCCTTCATTCTATTAAGGCCACATATCACATTGATTTCATATGTTGTGTTCCTAGGATAAATCTTACTTGATTATGGTGTATAATCCTTTTAACATGCTGCTAAATTCAGTTTGCTAGTATTTTGTTGAGGATTTTTTTGCACTAGATATATTCACAAGAAACATTGGTCTATAGTTTTCTTTTCCTGTAGTATTTTTGTCTGGCTTTAAATAATGCTGGCCTCGTAGGATAAATTAGGAAGTGTTTCTTTCTCTTCAATTTTTGGAAGAGTTTGAGAAAAATTGGGAATAATTCTTCTTTAAATATTTAGTAGAGTTTACCAGTGAAGCCATGTGTTGTTCTTTTTTTCCTTTTTTGGGAGGTTTTGCTTACTGGTTCAACTGTCTCACCTGTTACAGATCTATTTATATTTTTCATTTCTTTTTGAGTCAGTTTTGGTACAAATTTGTGTTTCTAGGAATTTGCCCATTTCATCTAAATTGTCCATTTTGTGGGTGTGCAGTTGTTTATACTATTCTTTTATAATCCTTTTTATTTCTGTAAAGTTGACAGTAGTGTCTCTTCTGTTATTTCTCTTTTTAGTAATTTGAGTCTTCTTTTTTCTTTTTCTTTTCTTTTTTCCCCCTCCTTTTTCTTAGTCAAGGTTCCATGCACTTTTATTGCCTTACATTGGGAGGCATGTAAAATCTGGCTACCTCTCTTTTGATGATATTGATATTGGTCAGTGGGGCTTGGATGTTATCTGCCTAATCCATTCATCATAAAACTCTCAGTTTTCACTTTAATGATTTGTGCAGCTTTTGAGGATCATTGACTACATTCTTTATTTCATAGAGGGATGCTGATGTTTTATTTTTTTATTTTTTTAATTAATTAATTTATTTATTAGTTTCAGGTGTACAAAACAAGGTAATACTTAGACGTTCATCATTTATATCCCTCATACTGTGAACCCCCCTCCCCCCATCCACTATCCCTCCGACCTCACACTGAACCATCACATTATATATATAAAATTATAGTTGGCATTCATTAATGTTTAGCTTCTGGTGTACAATGCCATGATCAGGTATCCACAGTATCCCTGAGGTGGTCTTCCAAATAGGACGCATGTCCATCGGAAACCCAACAAAATCTTTTTTTTTTAATTAATTAATTTATTTATTAGTTTCAGGTGTACAAAACAAGGTAATACTTAGACGTTCATCATTTATATCCCTCATACTGTGAACCCCCCTCCCCCCATCCACTATCCCTCCGACCTCACACTGAACCATCACATTATATATATAAAATTATAGTTGGTATTCATTAATGTTTAGCTTCTGGTGTACAATGCCATGATCAGGTATCCACAGTATCCCTGAGGTGGTCTTCCAAATAGGACGCATGTCCATCGGAAACCCAACAAAATCTTTACAACATTATAGAATACCTTCCCCAAATTAATTTTCAAAAAAACCCTGAGGCCATCTTGTGGTTACCAGCTGCTTCCAAATCCCTTCACCTTTCCCCTTATCCCCAACCCCCTCCCACACACCCATCTAACCACTCTCGGTTTTTTCTCTGCGTCCCCAAAACTATCTCTGATTAGTTCATTCACATAGTCTTTTCTTTAGATTCCATATATAAGTGAGATCATATGGTACTTGTCTCTCTCTTTCTGACTTATTTCACTTAACATAATGTTCTCTAGATCCATCCATGTTGCTGCAAATGATAAGATTTCTTTCTTCTTTATGGCTGCGTAATACTCCATTGTATAAATGTACCACAGCTTCTTAATCCAGTCATCTACCGATGGGCATTTCGGTTGTTTCCATATCTTGGCTATTGTGTAAAGTGCTGAGGGATGCTGATGTTTTAAAGAAGAACATATTTCAATGAACTCAGACATACAGAGACAGAATGAAAGATGTATTTTCAATGTCCAGCTTTCTGGTTCTGAATCTCAGTGTGGCAAAGAGTAAACACATCCAAAAGTCAAGAGCCTGGGAACCAGACACATCCTGTAAGATCTTAGCTAAATCCTGTGCCTCTTTAAGCTTTTGTCTGCAAACGTAGGACATTGAGAAAGATGACCTGTCAAAGAGCCTCACAGCTCTGACTCTCTAGGGGTCGGTTATTTTAACCTAACATGGAATCACCATTATGACTGGTCAGCCTGGCGTTCAGGACACTCAGCTCTTAGTTCTTTCCCCTCATTTAAGCAAAATGTTCCTTGTGTCAAAGTTTCATTCAAGAATCCCGGTCCAATCTATTGCGTGTCAGTGATTATGCTCATCAGATGAGATATCTCCCCAGACAAGCTGCTCAAAGGGACCAACCATCCCTCCCCTTTATGAAAGGGCTCATTCCCCCAAACACTGCTCATACTTGGGCAGAGTAGAAAGATATTTCTCTCATTCTTCCCAAGAGCATCTATTGGCCTCACATGCTTTCCCCCTTGGGCAAATTCTTCCCAGGAAAGGGTTCATCCCAAAGTGTAATTGACCAGGACATTCCCTTTCAGAGGCCTTTTCTTTTTTTTTCTTCCTTTTTTTTTTTTGAAAGAAAAAACACAGGACTTTTATTCCCATCTGAATGCACAGGTGTTCGCAGGACGGGGGAGTGAGTTCTGACGGCGGGAGGAGGCCCCTACTTGCCAGCGATGAGAGGGTTCCGCAGGACCGCGATGAGCGAGTCCCCTCGCAGGGACATCTTAGAGGTGTAGCGGTCCTTGTTGAGTGGCTTGGACTTCTTCTTGCCCTTGCACTCTTGGGGACCTCGGTCCACATCTCCTTCACATTCTCCACTTCTGGTCAAAGGCCTTCACACGGCCCGGGAGCTTCTTGTTGCGACAGTTGATGAGCACCTGGGTGTTGTTCTTGGCCGAGCGCGTGAGCACCGCGAGTGGGCCGCGCTGCACTCCTCTTCCCGCTTCCGCAGCTCCTCCGGGGGCATCTCACTCTGGGGCTTGTTGAGGAGGCTCATGGTGGTAGCGGCTGCGGTTTCGGATCACCCTGGTTTCGTCCGCGTTTCCTCTGCTTCCCGCCTTTTCATTTTAATGAGAGATACAACCTCGATAAAGAGCTTGCTTGTTTAATGATGACGTTTTAAGAATAATTTTTTTTTTCTTGGAGGAAGGCATCTTTCCACCTCCCTCAAATCATGTGCTACATCATCTTTACAACGGCGTGCCTGACGACGGTTCTAACATTTCTTGCTCCATCGTTCTTGCTGGTGTGCTACAGCCTCTGGACGCTGTAAGCGGAAAGACTCCCTTCACATGTCTCCAGAGAGGGCTCCTCATGGCTCTCTGAGGTTGGTGAACCAGGTGAGAAAGTTACCCTTGGAGAACGTGACTGTATATGAGTCACGTATATGTATATGAGGGTTCTAGAGGCAAGTGACTTGGGGAAAGAAGGTGTGTGTTGTTCAAGGAAGCTTGTGGGGGGATAGCTGGCCCTGGGAATGAGAAACCTTTTCAGTAGGAAGGTATTATCTTTTGTCAAATTTAAATGAGAGACGAGAACCAAAATGTAATGAGTATCAAGTCTGTAAGTCTGAATGTAACTAGCAGTGAATGAACCAAGTTAGGCATCTAAGATTGAGGCTGAGAATGGTTAGTAAATATGCTAGTGGGCCCCTATTCCGAGGTGCCTGACATATTAAACAAAGTAGGCAAGGAAGCTGAAAGAAGCTATACCAATCTGGAATCTCTACACTTTTGTTTATGCCAGTTCTACCATCTGGGGTGCCATATTTCTTTTTCCCTATGCCTTTCCAAGGCCTAATCATTTGTTAACACTCAACTCCAATTCCCATCTTCATGAAGTTTTTTCTGATTATCCTCATCTGGAAGTGATTTTTTTGCCTTCCTCAGAATGCAGCTTTCATTGATGCTCATTTCTCTTCTTCTGTCTTTGTCGTTTGGCAGCTATTTTCCTGTGTTTACATCTTACCTTCTAGAGTGGAATTGTTTGAAGGTAACTATCATGCCTGATGCCTCTTGGTATCTCCCAGATCCTGGCCCAGTACCCAGCACGTGGTTGTGTGCAATAAGTGCTGACTGATGAATGAGTAATTGATGCAATAGGGCAGGCCATCCTCTTCCAAAAAAAAAAAAAAAGACTCACTTGAGGAGCTTCCCTGGGACGCATGACAATGAACATAGAAAACTGCCTGGCTAGTGACTTGTTCCCTTTGAGCAAGCAGGGCTGGTGCTGGGTTTAATTTAGGCTAATCTGACTTTCATGCTTTAAAAGGACTTTCCCACGATAGACTTGGGACCTGAGGTTCTGTGCCATTAGCACCACTACTGAGAGACGAGCAGTGAGAGATGCAGCCAAGTGCGTCGGCCTCTGACCTGGTTCTGCTTCTGCACTGGGGTTGCAGCTTTTTACAGCCTTGCGGTTTGGTGTTTCATTCTCAGCTCAACACGTGGAGCACACTCATGTGGAGCACAAACTCTGGGCTTTGGTGTCGGGGTGTGGGCTTGCACCTCCGAGGGGGCGAGCTTAAGCTGGTGCACATGATTATGCACACGAATGTGATGAGTTTCTTGGTGTATCCGAGCACCTGAGTTTCTGTCAATTGTGTGTACGCATCTCTGAGTTTATGAGACTGAATGTGGGGTGTACTCATGGGGCAACTGAGTGTGTCATGTGAGTGTTGCGCTTGTGCCCATCTGCTTGTGTGCCTGGATATGGGAGCACTTATTGGGGTTTCTGCCTTGCTTGGTGTGTGTATCAGTGTGTCTCAGGTGTGAGTGTGTATGGCCATCCAAAGTGGATGGAAGTGGCTCTCCAACTGGTTTCCAAGAACAATAGTTCCTTCTTGTCCCCAACCCCTGACCTTGGCACCATATGAAACAGATTCCAATTGATTCATTGGCTGCTCCTCTTCCTTCTGAGATGGGGATGAAGGAATGGAGGAGGCCCCCACGGCTTCTTGCCAGGACTCTTTTCCTTCATAACGCCATGTCTTCCTGGTACTCTGTGGTCCTAATAGGACCTGGGAGCCACAGGAGCTCTGGATCTTGAGTGCCCATGACACCCTTTGATGGGGTTCAGATGCCAAAAAGGGAAGACCCTTTGTAGAAACCCAGGGCTGCCTTCTACTCCCCCACCTCCCAGAGGAGAGCCGACATTCCCAGCACTATTCACATTTTTTTCCTCCTTGTCTCCCTGCTCCCACCCTTTCCAGGACACCCTCACTTGGGACTTGCAGATAAAGTGTGCCCCTATAAACAAAGCCATCCTTCTTGCTCTGGGGGAGCCCAGCCTCACACTGATTTGCCACAGCTCAGAAGTCTACCCTTTCTTCACCCATTCTTGTATACCCCCTTCACCCCTGGATTAACCCTTTCATCTCCTTTAAGAAGCAGAAGAAGTCAATAGTAATGACTTGCTTTCTGTCTCCAGCCCTCCCTGCACCCCTCTGTCTTGCTACTCTGCACTCCCAAACCCCTTTCCAGCAAAGAAGGGAGAACAAGTTGCCAGTCAAGGTCAGAGGGGAATAGCTTCAGGCTGAAGACCCAGGAGAATTGGCTTCTTTTTCCAGCCTCATCACCCCATTTCCTTTGTGACCTTGAACAGTCTCCTCGCTAAATCTTAATAGCATGATTAGTAGGAGACGGGATGATCCCAGCCTCCTCCTGTTGCCAATATGTTGCAGAGTATCTGTGAAGCAACATTTTCACAGGAGCCCAGGACTGCCGGGGACAAACTCAGGCATGTGAGAGGCAGGATGTGTGACCCCTTAGGGCCTAATCCTCATGAGCAGGATTAGGAAGACAGAGGGTTAGATGGTGGATATCTTACAAGTGTCAAAGGGCCTACCTGCTCATGGGAGCTGGGTTAAAGGTATAGCAGGCTCTTCTCAAAAATGTCACCTTGGTGTCCCCAAGAGATGCCCTTCCTTGCTTCCTTTCCCTCTCCATCATGGGATAAAGCTGCCCTACCCAGTGTCTATGTGCAAAACTGCCCTCCACATCACTGGCACGAGTGCTTTGGGGGAAACACAGTGAAACTTGCACCCCCTCTGTGAGGCTGGAGCCCCCTATCTGGGGGGCAGGGCCCGGGTTCTGGTCACCTCTCCATCAGCGTGCCAGATATGGGAGCTTGCACAGTAGTGACTGAGAGGCTGGGACTGCATCAGCAAGGTAATCCTCTGGCGACTCAGGCTGAAGGGCAGGCCTGAGGACGTCTCCTCCTCCTGTGTCTCATTTATCATGAAAGAGGAAGACAGTTCTCCCCTGACTAGAAGGAAATGCCTCATCCCCTCATGAGATAAAAAAGCAAGTGGCATTTTTCTTATCTATGACTTCTTCAAAAACAGGAAACTCTTCCCTCCCCCCCCCCCCCCCCCCCCCCGCCCCCACAACCTCTCCACTGGCATCTGGACTTTGACCACCCCCTTGTTTCCTGAGGGGCTTTTGACCTTCCAAAAGGGTTTCTAGGGCTCGATTCCTTCCTCTTTCCAGCCCTTGCTCCCATCTTAATTGGAGGTGTCTAATTACACGAGGCATTGGCTGTGCTGTTGGAGGAGAACGCGTCCTCATTGTTTTGTTCTCTTTCCTTCCAACTGCCAGCCACATTTTCCTCAGCACCTGCTTCCCAGGGGGAAATATGCGGGTTGATGTGAGAGAAGGGGTTGGAGCAAGTTCAGTGTAAATACCAGCCTCCTTCTGAGTCAGACGGGCTCCAGGTTTGCTTGAGCTATCCCTTCCAGGGAAGAGTGGGGAAGAGGTCACAGATCCAAGCAGCACAGTGGGTCTACCTTTTCCATGCTGTCTCCTTCTCCTGATCAAAGAAATCAGCCACAACTGCAGTCAGAGGTGACATGGAAGGTGATGAGAGAAGCTTCTCTGTAGATTGGTGGGCACCCTCTCCTGCTCTCTCCCACCTCCACTGCTGTGATCTCTCCCCTTCCTCCAAGGGAGAGGGTGTCTTCCTGAACTCCAAGGAAGTCTTGTCTAGGCTGCAGGGGGTGTGTGTGACTTTTCCAAGTCACTGGGAGCAGCTTCTCCAATAGTCAAGAATTTTAATGACTTTTCAAAGAGACTAGAACAAGGATTTCTCTTCCTATTTGAGGAGCAAAAGAAACATTTCCAGGTCCCTTCTTCCATTGTCATTGGGAACTAAGAGATAAAGCACTGCTAGAAAACCCTAAAGGGGGGATACCCCTTTCTCCACCCCTATAAGGCTCTTGTCCCAGGCTAGCCCAAAGGTACCAGAAGACCTTTTGTTTCCCAAGAATGGAGACCTCTCTGTTTCCCCTTCAAGCTCCTTTCCCTAGGAAACATCAGAGGTGTGGAGAGTTGGCCATACCACATTATAGAAGATGTCTTAGGTTGAGGGGTTTTCAGTTTTGGGGGCGAGGCAGTAGTCCGTTCTGGGGTCTTCTAGAAGACAGACAGGAAGGGGGCACAGGCCACTGCCTGTCTGGGAGTGAGGGGAGGTGCTCTGGAAAAAGAGCCAGCTCCTTAGATATCTGTGCACCTGCTAAGAATGAACTGCCTGTGTGAGAGCAGCCAAGCCGCAGTTTCATCTCTGGGACTCAGCTTTTTAATTCTGTAAAACGTTAGTGTTGGGTTCGATCTTTAAGACCCCTTTAGCTCTTATTCTATGCCACCACCATCCTATCACCCTGGGCTAATTGTGACAGAAGGAGAAACAGCAAACACCAAACCAGCTGTTCAGAGGCCACATACACAAACAGCACTTCAAAAACTGAATGGAGCGGCCGGCCCGGTGCCTCAGGCGGTTAGAGCTCCGTGCTCCTCACTCCGAAGGCGGCTGGTTGATTCCCACATGGGTCAGTGGGCTCTCAACCACAGGTTGTCAGTTCAATTCCTCAACTCCCACAAGGGATGGTGGGCTGTGCCCCCTGCAACTAGCAATGGCAACTGGACCTGGAGCTGAGCTGCGCCCTCCACAACTGAGATTGAAAGGACAACAACTTGACTTGGAAAAAAGGCCTGGAAGTACACACTGTTCCCCTTCCCCAATAAAATCTTTAAAAAAAAAAAAAACAAAAAAAAAAACTGGGGCCGGCCCGGTGGCTCAGGCGGTTAGAGCTCCATGCTCCTAACTCCGAAGACTGCCGGTTTGATTCCCACATGGGCCAGTGGGCTCTCAACCACAAGGTTGCCGGTACAATTCCTTGAGTCCCGCAATGGATGGTGGGCTCTGCCCCCTGCAACTAAGATTGAACCTGGCACCTTGAGCTGAGCTGCCTCACATATGGCTCAGTTGGTTGGAGCACGGCTCTCAACCACAATGTTGCCGGTTCAATTCCTCAAGTCCCGCAATGGGTGGTGGGCTCCACCCCCTGCAACTAAGATTGAATAAGGCACCTTGAGCTGAGCTGCCGTTGAACTCCCGGATGGCTCGGTTGGTTGGAGTGCGTCCCCTCAATCACAAGGTTGCCAGTTCAACTCCTTGAGTCCCGCAAGGGATGGTGGGCTGTGCCCCCTGCAACTAGAAATGGCAACTGGACATGGAGCTGAGCTGTGCCCTCCACAACTAAGACTGAAAGGACAACAACTTGAAGCTGAAAAAAAAAAGGCCTGGAAGTACACACTGTTCCCCCCCAAAAAAAATCCTGTTCCCCTTCCCCAATAAAATCTTTTAAAAAAAACAAAACTGAATGGAGGGTCATAGTACAGACTATGGAAAAGAGAGACAGGGTAAAGGGGGAAGGGAGGAAAACCCACCTAGTTTTTGCTCCCTTCCAAGAACTTTACAGACAGAGGGGAAGATTATGAATTGTAGAACATAATACCTTTAACATGCCATCTTGGACAAGGTACAACGCTGCAGTCACCTGAATTCCCCTGGGCTTCTTCCTACACTGTCACACAGGTGCACACACATAAATGCACTCAGTTGTGAGGTGCATAGAACCAGCCACAAGTTACAGCTCCCCCAGCTATTAGAACTTCTGCCCATCAGGAGGTTGCTCCCTCTTCTGGTTCTGCCAACCACCTATTCTAAATCACAGACCATCACACAACTGCCCCCAGATAACTTGCATCTTGGGAGCCCCCAACACATAAACAGTAGCCTGGGGCCTGAACTCAGTAGATTCCGAGGCCTGTACTCACTCTCTGCTTCCAAGGGCATAGAACAAAGGTCATCTGGGGGCCCAGGGCCAGGGTAAAGCTCTCTCTGGAAACATATGCTTCTATCCAGAGTTGGACGACCTCTATAGACCAGGCAGCACTATTCCTCTGGGGCCAGTCATTAGGACGACTTCCCAGCAGGTCACTTGCCTCCAACTCCCGCTGGCCATCAAAAATGATGGCAAGAATGTAAATGGGTAAATCGCCTGGGGAGGGTAATTTGACAATATCTTTTAAATTTGCGAAAGTATATACCTTATGATGTAGTGATTCTATTTGTAGGAATTTACTAATATACCACACATATGTGAAATGGCATGTGAACAAGTTATTCACTGTAACATCATCTATTAATAAAGATTGGGAGTAAATTACACGTCCATTAGTAGCCAATCGGTTTCATAGATTTTGGTATAGCCATACAATGGAATACTAAAAATGGGAAACTTTTAAATATTGGTATGAAAGGGTTACGGATATAGGTTATTGTGTTAAAATAAGCAAGGTGCACAAGAGTGGGTATATTTTACTACTATTTGTGTAGGAGGGATGCCCCTGCCCCCCACCTCCCAGCAGAGGGAGTGCATCAAGTGCTTCAGCATTGCTCTGCTGGCTCATAAAAGCCTCCAGTAACAGAGGCCTGGAATCCTACTCCTCATAGTCTCTTTTGGTTATCGCCCTAACCATTCCCCAAACTCAGGCACACTCATGTGGTTTGGGAAATCGTGTCTTTTTGAAGTGTATAAAAATGTAAACATTTTTATACACTTCCTCAGAATAACAAGGTCACCCCCTAAAGCAGTGACATCCTTTGAAGTCGCTTGACTTCCTGGTATCCCTTTCCCTTCCCCCACCAACTCTGAAGTCCTGGAAAAAAAAAATGCTGAATGGCATGTATTTGTTTTAGAGATTACTCTTTAAGAATCTTATGACACTCCTTGGAGATAACTGGTGACACTCTGGGGTGTTGCAAAACTGACTTAGGAGTGATGCCTTGATGATCAGCCAGAGGCTACTGGCAAGACTCAGGCCAAGTGAGGCCCGCACCACGAGGGCATGACCCCGGCAGGGGCTGGGGCTGGGTCTCTCCGCCTCCACCCGCTAGGCATTTCTGTGGATCCCGAGGCCCGCTTGGGGTACTGCATTGGCATGGAAGGTATTTGTTTGGGAGCCACTGACAAACCCTGCTCATGGGTGAGCTGCTGGGTTCCTGGGAGAAGAAACTGGTTCTTTTTCTTCAGGGATAATTTTAGGTCCTCACTTCCCCTCCAACCTTCCTAACTCCCAACCCCTGGCTCAGCCTCCCAGAGGGATTGCTTAGACCAGTAACTATACAGCGTTCTTTTAAAATATAGAGCTATTCAAAAGAGATGTGTTAGGGCATGGCCCTGGAGGCATTTTCCATGATAATTTTCCCCCTTTTCGTCTCACTGTTTCGGGGAGGAAGCAAGCAGCTCAAAGATCAGGTTCTGATAGGACTGAATAAAGGTATATCTTCCTGCCCCGAACTTGAACACAGGTGCTTATTTTCCAGCCTCCCCTCCCCACATCCAATTTGAGAGGAACCAATTCAGAGATTGGAAGAGCTTGGATGGCAGAACCAGCTGTAAGTTGGATAGAGGGAAGGGGTGGGAGGTTCTGGGCTTCTTCAAGTGAAGGGAACCTCTGATGGGACTGTATGAGAGCCTTCTAGAGGCATTAAAGTACCAGTCCTCTTGTTCTACACACTCAAAGAGGCAACATGTGAATTCCTCAGTTCGATGTCTTCTAATTTTTAAAGTTCATGAATGAAATCTTCTTGGAAGTAGAGTGAACACTTTCCCATTGGGAGGGTGGTAATAGAAGATTTGTAGATAGTTGGAGGTGATGGTGGACAAACCTCAACCTCAAATTCACTCATTCATTTTTAACATGTCTTTATAACAGAGGAATTTTAAGAGAAGGGGCCCATCTAGAAAATTTCATGGTGGAAAGGTGTGTGGAAGGGGCAATGTAGAATGGGGAAGATGGAGAAATTGAAACTCTCAGCATTCTAGGTTACAATAGGCCAAATTGAAATTCAAATGAGGTAGGCAATGATAAAGACTCCTGAAAATGGCAAATTTCCCCAGTAGCTGGGGTGGGGTGGGGGGGAGCCAGAACAGAAAGCTGGAGGGGCAGGGAGGGTAAGTAAAATAAAAGGGAAAGGGGACAAATCTCATTGAAGTGTGGTTTTTGGGAGAAGTGAGTATACTGGCTTCCCTCTATTACTTAAAATATCTTAGGGAAGGGCACCCAAGAAGCTGAGGGGCTACTGTGGATGGAAAGGGTTACCGTTTCCTCTGACACGGTAAGCAGGGAGACCAGGAAACTAGTGCCGACCAATGCTGTGCAAGTGTGTGGAGCTGGTGATGGCAGGAATGGGTACATCCGGGCAGAGAAGTCAGGGCCTCCTTACTCCAGATTTGGCTAAAGGAGAAGTTGGGCATCCATCTCGCTTTCCTTTCCACCTTTAATTCCCCTCTTCTCCCGGCGTGTGGAGACTATTGGCCGCTGCCTCTTTAAGGGCTGCCACTCCTCCCCCCACTCCCAAGCGGTGGCACCAAGGGGTGGTGGTGGCGGGGAGCCGAGCCTTCTCTCCGAGTCAACTAGGGAAGATGGCCCAGGTCAAGGGAATCGCTTCCACGCCCTGCTACCCCCTCCCCTGAGTCGGCTGAGCTGGGGGCCCCTTCCCTTTTTCCCTCCCGCCCATGCGCGACGTGGGAATGGCTCCGTGGCCTGACCGGAACAGCTCTCTGGCCTCGTGGCCAGATGCCCTCACCCTGGCGCCCAATACTGCCAACACGAGTGGGCTGCCAGGGGTGCCGTGGGCGGTGGCTTTGGCGGGGGCGCTGTTGGCGCTGGCGGTACTGGCCACCGTGGGAGGCAACCTGCTGGTAATCGTGGCCATCGCCCGGACCCCGAGACTCCAGACCATGACCAACGTGTTCGTGACTTCTCTGGCCGCAGCTGACCTGGTGGTAGGACTCCTGGTAGTGCCGCCGGGAGCCACCGTGGCGCTGACTGGTCACTGGCCCCTAGGTGCCACTGGTTGCGAGCTGTGGACCTCGGTGGACGTGCTGTGCGTGACCGCCAGCATCGAAACTCTATGCACCCTGGCTGTGGACCGCTACCTGGCGGTGACCAACCCGCTGCGCTACAGCGCGCTGGTCACCAAACGCCGCGCCCGGGCCGCCGTGGTCCTCGTGTGGGTCGTGTCCGCCGCGGTGTCGTTTGCGCCCATCATGAGCAAATGGTGGCGCGTGGGGGCCGATGCCGAGGCGCAGCGTTGCCATTCCAATCCGCGCTGCTGCGCCTTCGCCACCAACATGCCCTACGCGCTGCTCTCCTCCTCGGTCTCCTTCTACCTTCCGCTGCTTGTGATGCTCTTCGTCTACGCGCGAGTTTTCGTCGTGGCGACGCGCCAGCTGCGCTTGCTGCGCCGGGAGCTGGGCCGCTTCCCGCCAGAGGAGTCTCCGCCGGCTCTGTCCCGCTCTCTGTCCTCCTCTCCCGCGGGGCCGTGCGCTTCTCCCGCAGGGCTGCCCTCCTGCGGCCGGCAGCCCGCGCGCCTTCTGCCTCTCCGGGAGCACCGGGCCCTGCGCACTTTGGGTCTCATCATGGGTACCTTCACTCTTTGCTGGTTGCCCTTCTTTGTGGCCAACGTGATGCGTGCCCTCGGGGGTCCCTCTTTGGTTCCCAATCGGGCTTTCCTCGCCCTTAATTGGCTAGGCTATGCTAATTCTGCCTTCAACCCGCTCATCTACTGTCGCAGCCCTGAATTCCGCAGCGCCTTCCGCCGTCTGCTGTGCCGCTGCCGGCCGGAGGAGCACCTCGCCGCCGTCGCCGCGTCCCGCCGCCCTTCCGGCGCCCCTGCCGCCCTGGCCAGCCCCGCGGAGTCCGGGCAGTGCTCCCGGCTCGACCGGTAGGTAACCGAGGTGAAGGGGCTGGAAGCTCGGGATCAGGAAGCATTCGGTGTCTCCTCTGGTCAATTGTTTGAGTGTGGGATTCGGTAGGAGAAGGTGGGGTTAGGGAGGGACTTTTCATTGAGAGAAGGGGCGACCTGGAGTAGGGAACACACAGGGCCGTTTCTTTTCCTCGCACCCGACCCACCCTGCCCTAGGAGTGAAGTAAAGGAGGGAGGGCGCCCCGGAGGGTGCACCAGGAAAGTGCTGCTGTGCCCCCAGGCCTCTGGCGCGCCTGGTCAGCTCAAGGTTTGTTTTTCTAGCTTAGTTTTCTAGCTTAGGCTGCCCGGATTTCTTGGGCTGGCTTTGACTTGCGGAGAAGACGGGAGGCCCTCCCAAGCCCTTGGCCTCAGCTCTGGTTTCTTTGAGAGGTCCGACAGCTGTGAAGGTGAGAATCCACTTTGAGTATGCAGGATAGACAGGAGTGAAGAACCAGTGAGTGCGAATTCTTCCACCTGGTAGAAACAGGGCTTGGTTGGAGTTGGAGCCCTTTTGTGCAATTGCGTATGTTTTCCAGGGTCTCTGACCTACAGCCCTTCCCACTAGTGCGCCTATCTCCACCCTGCGCCCTCCCCCACCCCAAGATATGTTATCTCCATTTTTTTCCAGGGCTTCCTGGGGAATTTCTTAGGCCTTGAAGGACAAGAAACAACAGCTCCGTTGATCCAGAACCTTTGGAAAGCCCTGGCCTGTTTAGAATGAGTCCTGTGGAGTTTCCCAGCTGGAAAACTCTGCCCTCCAGAACCTGATGACTAGGCCACGGGATGGGGAGGTGGGGACTGACTGGGGAGGGAATCCTTACCAAGCGGGTTTTCACCATCCTCTCTCTTTTGGAGAGACGTTTTCTACACCCCACCCCTGACCTTCACCACTACCTCAGCAGCTGGAGAGTCTGCCGCTTGTGTACTGCGCTGCCCTAGGAACAGCTGGGCTAGCTTTGCTGGGCACCTATCACCTTGTTTGCATGTGCTTAGGGCAGAGAGAGCGAGCACCCCTCATTCTATTCCTTCTACTGCTCAGACCAGTGTTCTCTAGGCTTGGCTGCCCAGGCTGAGAGCAGGAAGCTTGGGAGTTTTCTCTCTAAGCTCTCTAAGCATCAGCCTCCCTCCCTTTGGACACAAAACAGCTCTGATCTACCTCACAGCAGTGTCAGAAGGACTTCTTCAGGGTTTGGGGAGCTCCAGGGTTCATAGGAAGGTGAGCCATTAGAATGGATCCCTTCTTTCCCTTTTAAAATCAGTTTAATAAATATTACTTAATGCAGTTCATCCATTGCCCTCTTTTCTCTCCATTTGTTTTCTTTTTCATGATCCACTTACTCCCTTCTTAGAGCTGGCTTTTGACAGAGGCAATGTATTAGAACTAATCCTTGTCCCTTTCTTCCTAATCCTTATGAAACAAAAATGAAACATCTGTTTGGGCAAAGGGGGGCAAGATGGAGCCTTTAACAGTCTTGCCTCCCCACCCTTTCCAAAACTCCTAGAATCCAGTTCAAGTGAGTAGCAAAGCCATTCTACCCCTGAGACTGGAGCAAAGTGCTCAAATGATCGGGTTTGCGGGGCTCAGGATCAGGGTACATGTTACATATGTCAGCCCCATGCTATTAGGTTGGTGCAAAAGTAATTGCAGCTTTTGCAATTATGTTTAACCTTTTAAACCGCAGTTACTTTTTTTTTAACCGCAGTTACTTTTGCACAAACCTAATATAAGCCAATAATGGCTTCATAAGATCCTGTTGTCAGCAGGAACCAGTTTTGTTCCATGCTGTACGTGTGTGTTTTAGAAAGCACAAAGTATTATTTATGTTGGGCAAGTGTCTCAGGTTATAAATATATTCTGACATTTCTCATTCTTTTCATAACCTCTGCCTTCCCAGTCCCTTTCCTGGGCTGCAGAAATCTATAGTATCCTCTGGAAGTAAAACTGGAGTTATAAGTTTGAGCCAGTTGATAATCTTTTTCTCTTATTCCAATTTTTATGAACCTTATCAGGCAGTTTTCTATGGAAAGAAAATTTCTTTGGAAATCAGTGGATCATTTTGTGAGTTCCTATTTAAACTTCATGAGTAGAGCCATTGTCTGGGCTGATTTACAGGAGAGCCTGTGAATCATTTAAAAATGTGCTGTGTTGTATGGCAACAGTATGCAATGCATTAGCTAGGTTCAGGGGCTTCAGAGTTATAAAACTTCAGTCTACCCTGAGGATAAGCTCAGTGGATTTCCACATATGGGTGTTCCCTGTAAATTGGACCTGGCCTAGGCTGCTTTCATCTCTCCAGGAGTCCAGGTTTTATTTCTTAGGATGTTTGCATACCAAAGATGACTTTCTCCTTTTCAACCCAGAGCAGTGTGAGATCTCTGCTGTCTGAGGTGTGGAAGGTTTCTTGGCAAGGACTCAACTTTTGAACCTTTAGTGGAGAAGGCAACCTGGCTTTAGCCTGGGGATAAGTAAGAGGGCCTCCTCTCCCCATCTCTGAATATTTTCCCAACATCACTGAGGAAAGTTGCCCAATCAGTCCTAGGCAGGGAAGAAGGATGATTTTGTGGAGGAGAGGGATTCTGGTTTGTAGAATTGTCCTTGAACACTATCCAGGAATTCATACTGCTTGACATGCCCCCATGTGCAGCTGTCAGACTCCTTTGGAGTGTTTAGACTTGTACTGGGGCTGTGGACTCCATCTGTGAATTGTCACCAGTATATCTGACAGATGGAGAGGCAGCCGCTCTGGTCATTTCTCCAGCAACTTGTGGCCAGGTGTCAGGCTGAAGGAGATTTACATCCTTGGATGGGGAACAGGCTGCTTTTGCTAGCACGAGGCCTGAGCACTTGAACTGTGGAAGACAAACAGTCATCCTCTGAACCTAGAAATGTGAATACTTACAGACCAATGAGAACGAAAAAGCCTGTGGAATCCCTGGCCTTGCCAGAGTCTGTTAGCAGGAGCTGGGCATGGGGCAGAAATGACGGGGAGAAGGGGACTGAGTTGGAGAAGAGGGAATGAGGAGTGACTGGGTTTTCCAGAGATAACCTACCTTCCGCATCAAGTGGAACTACTAAGGAGCAGGCAGAATTAGGGCAACGGGGAGGTTGATAACAGACTTTCTTCAGACTCTCCCAATGGGAGATTTTTCTGGGGAACAGTGGTAAGTGCAGGCTGTGGTCCTTATAAAGCAGTCACAGGGCTATAATTCCATACCAACTTCATTCCTCAACCCTGATAGAGCAGGAATAAGTTCCCCTCTTGTCCTGAGGGCACAGGTGAAGACCATAGAAATACAGGTAGCGCTCCTTTATCTTTCCATTCTAAAAGGCAAAGATTCAGGTTCCCTCTTAGGCCTCTTGGTGGAGTATTTCTGTATGTCTGTCCAAAGGAGAAGTGGGAGCCTGCAATGGGGAGTACTGCTAATGTTCTCTCCCAGGACAGAAAGCCCTGGGTATAGTCTGCCGTAGGCCAGTTAGTGAGCAGTTGAGGCGTAATGCAGAACTCAGTTTGATTGGCAGAAATTCTAGAAGGCCATCTAATCTTTCATAGCTCATTCTATTATGAGATTAAGGACAATCAGACTGCTTTCCTCATCTATACAATAAATGGAGAATAAACCTTTCTCTCCTTTCTTGCCTTTGGAAGGGGAATGAGGGTGACTGACTCCTGAAGTTCTGTGAAGTCCTAGGCGGAGCTTAGCACCTTCAGCGTCCACTCCACCCAGGGCATAAGCGGTGCTAGGCGCCCCCGATGGCCACGAGAGGTACAGCAACTGTGGACTTGGCAATGCTGGTCTGCAGACTACTCGGGCAGAGACGTGCAGTTTTCTTACCGCTATGGACCTTCAGAACTGGAAGAGACCAGAAAAACGATTTTGTCCAATCCTTTGATAAAATGGACGAAGAAACTAACTTCTAGAGAGGTGAATCGTGAGTAGCCAAGATTACTTTAGTAAGTGAAAGGCAACACTGTGGTTGGTAGTATGAAGAGCACAAAATTTGGAGCTGGGAAACAAGAAAGGGAGGAGGGGAATGATCATTTATTGAGCACCAATAAATATGACTTTAAGAAGTGCTCCACAAATGTTATGCTGTAGTGAGACCAAATAAAAAATAGAGCCTTATAGACATCAAATAACTTTCTTGGGTTGATTCCAATTCAGTCTACCAGGCACCAAAGTTCATTTTCTTTACTCACTGAGGAAAGTTGCCCAGTCAGTCCTAGGCAGAGAAAAAAGATGATTTTGTGGGGGAGGGAGATTCTGGTTTGTAGAATAATCTGCTAATAATCAGTTATGTGACACCGAGGAAGTTCCTTAGCTTCTCTGACATCTTGTTTACCTGCAAATCAAAATGGAGATTTTATTATTTTATTATTGTCCTACTCAGCTCACGCAGATTGCGTTGGAAGACCAAATGAGAGACTGTCTGTAACAAGGGTTTAGAAACTGAAAGGGCTCTGCCAGCACAAGTGATGTCATTAGAGTATGGAGCTTGGACTATTCCCAAGTTTCCTGGTTTTAATCCTTGTATGGTTCTGCCTCTATCGACAGCCTGGATCTTGGGCCCATTTGCCTTTGGTCACTGTGAGCATGACCTACCTGGTCTTTCTTCTGCAGGTTCCTCCCCACCTCAGACTGATTCTGCTGGTTCCACATGCATGTCCCCGTACATCTCCCCCTCTGGCTCTCTTTTCATGTCCTAAGGAGAGAGGACACTTCCAGATGTCAGTGCTTTATGGGACATTATAGTAGGGGTTTGTGAGAAGGGGGCCCTAAGGAACCAGAGAAAGGAGATGGTGTACTAGTTTACTAGGGCTGCCATAACAAATCACCACAAACAGAAATGTATTCTCTCCCAGTTCTAGAACTAGAAGTCCAAAGGCAAGGTGTTGGCAGGATCATGCGCTTTCTGAAGGCTCTAGGGGAAGAATCTCTCTTTGCCTCTTGTGGCTTCTGGTGTTTGTGATCACCCTTGGTTGCTTGGCTTGTAGCTGCATCACTCTAACTTCTGCCTCCATCTTCATATGGCCTTCTTCCCATGTGTGTCTGTGTCAAAATTTACCGCTTCTTCTAAGGACACCAGTCATTGGATCAGGGCTTAACTTAACTCAGTATGACTTCATTTTAACTTGATTACATCTACAAAGTCCCTATTTCCAAATGAGGTCACATTCACAAGTTCTGGGGTTAGGACTCCAACATATCTTTTGGGGGGGGGACACAATTCAACCCACACAGGGGGTGTGATGAGGAAGGATGAAAACTATTATGCCTAGCCTTTTCATGCTCATCATATTCCTGTTGTTTCCCACATTTCCAAGGCTCTGTTTCATCCTATAATCAGTCCGAAGGGTGGTAGGAGTGCTTCCATTCCTGGATTTCCATTTCTAGGCCTTTCCTCCCATCTCCTTGGACCCCAGATTGGAGAGGCCACTAATAAGTCAGACCTTCTTCCTTTAGTAATAGAACCCCTAAGTGTGAGCTGGACACATAGCCTCCCTAAAGACATATTGCAGGCTCACTTGGAGCTAGGAGTGACTATGTGACTAACTTCTAGCTAATTGCAATGTGCAGCTTCCAAGTCTGCCATTAAAGGGGAAGGGCAAATCCCTCACTTCCACTTCTCCTTCCCCCACTGGCTGGAATACTGGTGAGAAGCAGCCACCTTAGGTCGTAAGATGGCAACCACAAGTTGCAGGTGGCAGAAGAATCAGCCTGTGCGTCCAACAGGGCAGAGCCATCACCTTAGCCCTGCACTGAAATGAGAGAGAAGTACATATCTATCTTGTGTAAACCACAAAAAACAGCAGCTTTTTAAAAAAAACAGCAGCTATATTAAACAAATACATCAATGAGGGGATGATAAAAGAGGTTATAAATAAATGGGCATCTGCCGACATTCTGTAATGAATGTATCTTGGGTTACAAAGCTGCCTTGCTCTCGTACCTCTTAGGGTACTTCTGATCTTTGGGAATTGGCATCTCTGTAGATTCTGAGTTGGTGTTGCACCTGAGACCACCACGTCCATCTCTTTGACATCGATTCATATGGAGACAATGATCGGTGAATGTATTCGTTTCCCAGCACCCCTGCAAAAATTACCACAACCTTGGTGGCTTCAAACAACAGAAATTTATTCTCTCATAGTTCTGGAGGCCAGAAGTCTGAAATGAAGGTGTCAACAAGGCTGGTTCCTTCTGAAGGCTCTGAAGGAGAATCTGTGCCGTGTCTCTTTCATAACTTCTGGTGCTCTGCCAATTCTTGTCATTCCTTGACTTAATATCATATTGCTCCAATCTTTACCTCTATCTCCACTTTCCCCTGTGTTCCTCTGTACCTTCTCCTTTTCTGTCTCTTATAAAGACACATGTCATTGGATTTGGGGCCTATGGTAATCTAGGATGATCTCATCTCAAGATCCTTATCTTAATTATATCTGCAAAGATCCTTATTACAAATAAGGTCACATTCTGAGGGTACAGGTGGACATATCTTTTGGGGGGCACTATTCAACCCACTATAGTGAGAGATACTTGGAACTTTTAACTGAGATTTCTGGTCTCATAAGATTATCATCCACACCAGTCACCCTTCAGGGAAGGGCTGTTCTCTCCAGAAGCTCTTGGACTCTGTAGTAGGCAGAATTCTGAGATGACCCCAACAAACCATGTCCTCGTATAATCCCCTCCCCTTGAATGGGAGTAGAACCTATAATTTGATCCCAACATATAGGATGTGGCGAAGGTGATGGATATTACTTCTGTGATTATATTATGTTGTATAGCAAAGGTGAAGGGATTTCAAAGGTGTAATTAAGATTTCTAATCAGTTGACTTAAGTTAATAAAAAGGGAGATTGTCCTAAGTGGACCTGGCCTAATCAGGTGAGCCCTTTAAAGGAAGGTCAGAGGTCAGAGAGACACTCCTACTGGCCTTCAGGAAGCTAGCCACCATGAGTTCTACAACTGCAAGGAACGAATTCTGCCAACAACCATGTGAGTGAGAAGAAGACCCCAAACCTCAGACGGGACTGTGGCCCTGGCTGACATTTTCATTGCAGCCATGTGAGACTCTGAAAAGACCCAGCTGACTCATACCCAGACTCCTGACACCTGAAAACTGTGAGCTAATAAATGTGTGTTGTTCTAAGATGCTAGTTTGTGATAATTTGTTACACAACAGTAGAAAACAAATACAGACTGACTGCACAATTCTGCCTAAGGTTGTTTTTCCTAACGGTCCTACTCTGGTGTTTTTAAAGGTTTCCCATCAGAAACCAAAATGCAATGGGACCACGAGCTCAGGAAGATCCCACGATCTGACATGGTCTATTAGTTTCTCCAAAGGCCTGTTGGGGACTTTTGCTTGGGTGTTCCAGGAACAGGGTCTTTTAGTCTCTTTCATTCCCTTCACTTCTAAGGGAATGACCAGTCATCCTATGATATCTTGCCTACCCACAACTTTTAAGAAAATTAGGAGCAAAAGGTTCAGAATCCATTGACTGTAGTTTTCATTTCTGAGTTGCTAGTGAAACACCACACTTTATAACACAAAGGCATGGCAAACATAGTGCCCCCAATTTTTCAGCAAGAAGCAAGATGAAATATTATTGCTTCTGCTGTTGGTATTCCCAGAGGGAGAAGGGATGGATCACTTCTTCCCAGAGAAGAGAGAAGTGGGAATAGGAGAGCTTTGCATCAGCTCAGCACCACCCACAGTGTCTCTGGTTTCCCTTCCAGTCACTGGATCATGTGAGCCCTTCCTCTACGTCTCCCCTTGGGCCCAAGTCTGAATCTAATTAATGTTGGAACACTCCCCCAGAACATCAGGGAGAGGGGCTGGGATGAAGAGAGAAGCATAGGCAGCTGCTTTTCCAATGGAAGCATTTCTACCATTTCTGGCAAAGGAGAAACATATGGGGTGGATGGTGAACTTCTTTACTCCAGCAATCTCAAAACTCAGAGCTTAGCTGTGTGATGAATTCCCCTCGTTTCCTGAGGGAAGAACTAATCTTAAGAGCAAACCAGTTCTTACCCCTAACCCACTCTCATGCCTGTCCTCTTGGTAGGGTCACTGGCTCACTGGTATTGACCTGGGTGGTCTGGTATTGGAGCTTCTGACCTTGCTTTCTTGCAAGTTGTAGTGAAAAGTATGTTTCTTTAAAAAGCAAAATATCTGTTTCTTTTATACAAGTGGTACTAACATAAGAAGTGGAAATTATTATTGATACATAGGATATTGTTTAAATCAAACAGATATTTTTCAGAACCACCCCTGCTCGCCAACATCTCCCTCCAGGCCTAGTTTGGTGCCTGGCATTTTTATGGAGGACTTTGGGCAAGCCCACCCAATAGCTACTGACGAGCCCAGGTTTTCATCACTTCTTAACTGAATTAACTAAAATAGTCTCCACTTGGCCTTCCTGCCTAGTTCCTGCTTCCCTCTAATTCATCCTCTGCAAGGTCCTGGGAGGATTTTTCTAAAACATAAGACTGAAAATGTCATTCCCTTTTGTAAAACTTTCAATGGTTTCCTAAAGCATTTAGGGTAAGATTCAGACCTCTTACCATAAAGACCTGGCATTAAGTGGACAGTGCCTATCTTCCTAACCCAATTTCCCATCGTTTTCCTCCCCCATCCACGTTTATTTCAACCACTCGTAAATTCACTGAAGAGCTCTTTTGTTGTTGTTGTCTCTGTACCTTCACACGGACTGTGCCCTCTGTCATCTATCCAAACACGGATTGTACACTCTGTTCATCCACCCATCCATTCACCCCAGCAGTGAGTTTTTATCAAGAGAACAGACTCTAGATATGTTGCAAGGTAAAGCTGACAAAGTTTGTCAGTGTCTTGGAAGTAGAGAGAAGTCAGGGATAAGACCAAGATTTTTGGCCTGAGCACTTGCCACAATGGACTTGTCACTTACTCCGAAAAATAGGGGGAAAGGGAGAGGGGATATGAAACTCTGAGTTTGTTTTTGGACGTAGTTAATTTGAAAAGTCTATTAATTATTTCTTGGAATATCAAGTAGACATTTGGCTTTCCAAGTTTGTAGGTTGAAATGGATATATATATAAATTCAACAGATGAGTATTTAAGCTCATGGAAGTGGATGAGCTCACCTGCATGGCAACCATAGGTAGAGAATTCAAAGTGTGTCAAATCATCACTTTGTAGACCTTCAACTTACACAATGTCACATGTTATTTATATCTCAATAAAGCAGGAAAAAAACAACTCCAGGCATTAAAAAAAAGAAAAAGAATTCAGAGGACCAGAGCACTGGAATATTCTAATATTTAGAGGTCAGAAATAGAAGGAACCAGGAAAGCCCACTGAGGAGCAGCAGCAGTGAGGTGAAAGGAGAACAAAAGCAAGTAGCATCCTTGATGCCATGGGAAGAAAGTGTTTTAAGGAGGAAGTTGTCAGTTTTGTCACGTGCTGTTAAAATACCAAATAAGACGAGAACTGAGAACACACCACTGGATCTGACAGCACAAAGGTCTGTTATTCGATAAGAGCAGCTTTGATGGTGTGGAGGTGATGAAATGCTGATCAGAGTGAGTTCGACAGAACTTAGGAGGTGAAGAAGTAGAGAAAGAGAATATAAGTGTTCTTTGAATAAGTATTTCTCTGAAGAAGATCAGAGAAATGTGGTATGATTGATAATCTTGTTGTCATCTTGGTTAATCTGAGCACCCTGTTTTCCAGAATCCTTTTTAGAGTTTGTCAAAAGAGTTTGTGGTAGCTGAACAGAAGCCATATCTTCCCATAGACCTCTCCACCCATTCCCCCTTCTCAGTGCCATTTCTGTAGCTGGATGTGTCTGGCTTCTCAGATTTCTCAGCAAGCTCCAATTTATCCACCCATAGGTGCTTCAGGCAGCCTGATTAATGATTTTTCTCTGATTCTCCAGCTTCCTCCTCTGGACCTTCACTTCCCCAGGTCCTCCTCCAATAGTGTGAGGTCTGATTCCTGTAATACCCACATCACTCCCAGCAGTTATGTTTCCTTGGCTGAAGCCTGACTGACACATGGGGTAATAGCTGGACACGGGATGTGAGGTCAAGGCAGTGTGATTTGTTTTTGAGATGGGAGTTATGCCACCTGTTTTATGTTCAAAAGAATGTTCTAGAAGAGGAGGGAATTGATGATAGTGGAAAGAAAGAACAACTGCAGGAGTAATGAAGCTGGGATCCAGGGCACAAAGGTAAAGGTTGGATTGAGATAGGGGCATAGGAGAAGTGGGCTTAAGCATTGTATTAAAAGAAAAGATAGAGTAGATGGCAAGTAGGTAGGTAGTTATGATGGGAGCATGTGAAAATCTCTTCAGATTACTTATTGTCTCCATGAAATAAGAAGTACCGGCAGTCATTGAGACCACTGGGAGGAAAGAGGAGAGGTATGATATAATTATGAAATTTTTAACTGTTTTGGCTGCCTAGATTGTGGACATCTAGGAGTTTGGAGGATTCCCTATTTTCTGAGTCTTGGTAGGAGGCAGAGCCCATCTCTTAGAATTGAAGCTGAAATTGACTAGATCCTCACTCCCTCAAACCTTTAGAGCAGGAGGAGGGCCTAGCAGGTCACGTGAGTAGGTTCAGCCAATCAGACACAGACTTCCTGTCTATGTGGCCCGGTGGTGCAGGTGGGAAGGAAAGACACTGTGAAGCAGCATCTGTGGCAGCAAAGGCACATCTGTGGGAACTGCAGTGGCAGCGGAGCCATCAGAGGAACGTGAGGGTGGAGCCAGTCACAGCATTGTCTCTTTTTCAGCAGTGGGCTTCCTTCTGGGGTCTGATCATGAAACCAGAGGCCAAACCAGTCCAGGGGCTGGTGCTGCCTGCACCAGTTCAGCCAGTAGATCAACACAGGAGTTGGATATGATAAGCATTTAGTATCAGAGCACCGGTCTGAGAAGGCAGCAGGTTAACACCTCCCAAAACTGCCTTACCATTCTCAGTCTGGCTTGGGGTATTTAAAGGAAAATCTGGGCATTCCTCCAGAGGCTACTTGATGGTTCTGGGGGTCTGCATGAAGCTTTCCCTCTAACGATGTGGCTCCGCTCTGTGGTCATCAACCCAGGAGCAGTGATAGGAGTAACCTGGAAAGAATGCTAGACCATGAAGACTGTGATCAGTAGGCATGGGGTATTGTGATCAGGAAGCAAGCATGTGTTTCAGGGTAATTATCTAAAGCAGGAAACTGGGACAGAGGACATTCCAAGCTCAAATTACAGAGAGGGGGCTGATCAATTTTTAAGTTCTAGGACCAGGAGAGGCCAGGCCAGGGACATTGCAAGGTCTCTTGTGGGGGTCCTAACCCACCGTGTTTCCATCGTGGTTGAGCTTTTGCTCCAAAATCTGCAAACTCCTTATCAATTATATGAGCTACAGGATAGTCTTTTAATGAATCCCTCTTATGGTTAAATCAGCCAGTTATTTTCTGTTGCTTACAATCGAGACTCCAAACTGCTACTGACAGCAATTAGAGGCTTGAGTCAGCTAACTGTATTCTTTCCAACTATTCTCTTCATGCAGTTGGTGTCATTTTTCTCAGTTTCCTACATTTCAGGGGCCAGGATCGTTTCCTTATAACTCCACGACTAGAAAGTAATGAAAGGCTCTTTTCTGCCAACTCCAATAGGATTCCAGTAGGTCCTATTTGAATCAAGTGCCTCTTCTCAGAGCAAGCACTGTGACTCAGGATTCAGGAACCAAAGTTTCATTCCTAGCTGTGCAGTTTGGAAGGGATTGACACCACCCCCAGCTCTAGGGGTTGGATTAAACTCACTCTCTTCTCCCAGTGGCTTCAGCAAGTCACTGGCCCATACCTGACCTTATGGCTAAGGATGGGCCAGTGACTTACTGAAGCTAAAAGAAAGAAGAAAGGAGGCTGGGGGCTTCAGGGAAGCAAACTTGCTCATTCATCCATGGAACTAAGAGAAAAGATGCTCTATCTTCCTCTATATAGTAAGGATATAATGTCTGGAAAGGCTGCAGCTATTTTTAAAAAGCATAAACACTGTTTTTGAATGGGAGATCTATGCACATGGTTTAACATTTCCAAGGTACGAGGTCGTATACAGTGAAAAGCAAGTCAGCCTTCTTCCCTGTTTTTGTCCATCCACCACCCAATTTCACTCTCCAGAGACAATCACAGTTACCTTTCCTTCCAGAGATACTCTGTGCATGTACAAGTGCACACACGCAAATGTATGTTTTATCCCCGCCCCAGGTGTTCTCCCCTTTGCTCTCTATTCTGTTACCTGTCTTGTTTTTACTTAAAGATGTACCTTGGAGATTTTCCAGAGCTGTACATATAAGGCTGCCTTTAACAGTAGCACAGAATTCCATTACATGGATAGTCCATTATTAATTTAAATATTCCTTCAGTGTTTGATATTTAATTTTTTGCATACAAACTTTCATTATAAATTCCTCAAATGCTATCATTTTGCACATGTGCTACATTCCCTGTTGCTCCCATGCCTAGAGTCAGTCTGAGAGCAAAGCTAAATCTCTAGAAGGGCAGAGCCAAGGGAAGCCCAGAGAATGAAACTGGAACCACTATAACACTGTGACACTCTGGATTGAACTGTGACTGAAGTCAGATGTACCCGGGCCTGTTCAGTTACAGAGCCAATAAATTCTCGAACTCGCTCAAGCCAGTTTTCTTTTATTTCTTGTAGCATAAAAAGTTCTCATTTGCACACATGTTAAAATTCTCACAAGTGAAATGTGAAGTGAAAAAAAGTATAATGAATGAAAATTACATGTCAATTTGCTATAAATTATCTTAAAATATAAACATCATAAAAAAAAATTGGAAGGCGATACACCAAAATGCTAACTGGTTATGGGTTGATTGTAGGAAATCTATGTTTGTCTTTATAGTTTTTTGAAGTTTTAAAGTTTTCTACAATAACAGGGATTACTTTCATAATCATTTGTCTCAAGGCAGTTTCCCTGGAAGCACAGCCTGAGAAGGGGATTTGG
Source organism: Rhinolophus hipposideros (assembly GCF_964194185.1). Lineage (NCBI taxonomy): Eukaryota > Metazoa > Chordata > Mammalia > Chiroptera > Rhinolophidae > Rhinolophus > Rhinolophus hipposideros. The sequence goes on along the minus strand of NC_138050.1, from coordinate 45,778,740 downwards.
GGCACATGATTTGCAAAGGAAGTACCCTGTAGGGGAGTAAGAGAAGCAGAACTGTGAAGGGAAAAGGCCCATGCCAGGATAGGGTCCGAGGTCAAGTCTAGCTTTGGCCTAATTTGGAAGTGGCCCTGGAGTACAAATTGAGCCACAGAGATACCCCAAGACAAGGGGCTGGCCTTTTGTATGCCTAGATCAGGCCGTCATTGGCTACCCCTCTTGGTGGGGGTGTAACATGCCAGGTGGTTTCAGGTGAAGAGACTCCTCTCGGACAAGGGCAATTTGCCAGAGAAGGTATATGGGGAAGATAAGCCTTACTATCAGCAGGGCTGCTAAACGGTATCTGGGAGAGACCCCAACGGTGTTACAACAATCATTTACGAAGTTATTTTTAAAAAATGAAAGAAAGAAAGCGAACTATTAGAAAGAGAAATTAAGAAAACAATCCATTTACAATTGCATTTAAAAAAACATACCTAGGAATAAATTTAACCAAAGAGGTAAAAGATCTGTACTCAGAAAACTATAAGACAGTGAAGAAAAAAACTGAAGAAGATACAAATAAATGGAAGCATATAATGTGTTCATGGATAGGAAGAACTAACATAATTAAAATGTCCATACTACCCAAAGCACTCTATAGATTTAATGCAAGCCCTATCAAAAAACCAAAGGCATTTTTTCCCCACAGAACTAGAACAAATAATCTTAAAATTTATGGAACCACAAAAGACCCCAAATAGCCACAGCAATCTTGAGAAAGAAGAACAAAATTGGAGGTATCACACTATGTGATACCAAATTATACTACAAGTCAATAGTAATCAAAATAGCATGGTACTAGCATAAAAACAGACACATAGATCAATGGAACAGAATAGAAATCCCAGAAATAAACCCACACCTATACGGTCAATTAATCTATGACAAAGGAAGCAAGGCTGTACAGTGGGGTAAAGACAGTTTATTCAATAAATGGACAGATACATGCAAAAAAAAAATGAAACTAGACCACCTTTTTATACCATATACAAAAATAAACTCAAAATGGATTAAAGACTTAAATGCAAGACCCGAAACCATAAAACTCCTAGATGATAACATAAGCAGTAAACTCTCTAACATTGCTCTTAGTAGTATTTTATTTGTGTGTAGTATATCTCCTCAGATAAGGGAAACAAAAGAAAAATAAACAAATGGGACTACAGCAACTAAAAAGTTTTTGTGCAGCAAAGGAAACCACCAACAAAACAAAAAGACAGTCTACTAAATGGGAGAAGATAGTCACCAATGATATAATGATGTATCTGATAAGGGGGTAATATCCAAAATTTATACAAAACTCATAAAACTCAACACACACAAAAAGTCCAGTTAAAAATGGGCATAGGACCTGAACAGACATTTTTCCAAAGAGGACATACAGATGGCCAATAGGCATATGAAAAGATGCTCAACATCAGTAATCATCAGAGAAATGCAAATTAAAACAACAATGAGATATCACCTCACACGTGTCGGAATGGCTGTCATCAATAAATCAATAAACAACTGTTGGCAAGGATGCGAAGAAAAAGGAACCCTTATGCACTGTTGGTGGGATTTTAAATTGGTGTAGCCACTATGGAAAACAGTATGGAGGTTTCTTTAGATATTAAAAATAGAACTACCTTATGACCCAGCAATTCCACTTCTGGGTATTTACCCAAAGAAATCCAAAACACTAATTCAGAAAGACATAGGGCCGGCCCGGTGCCTCAGGCAGTTAGAGCTCTGAAGGCTGCCGGTTCGATTCCCACATGGGCCAGTGGGCTCTTAACCACAAGGTTGCCGGTTCAACTCCTCGAGTCCCGCAAGGGATGGTGGGCTCGGCCCCCTGCAACTAAGATTGAACACGGCACCTTGAGCTGAGCTGCCTCCCGGATGGCTCAATTGGTTTGGTTGGAGCATGGGCCCTCAACCACAAGGTTGCAGGTTCGACTCCTGCAAGGGATGGTGGGCTGTGCCCCCCTGCAACTAGAAACGGCAACTGGACCTGCAGCTGAGCTGTGCCCTCCACAACTAAGACTGAAAAGACAACAACTTGTAGCTGAATGGCACCCTCCACAACCAAGATTGAAAGGACAACAACTTGACTTTGAAAAAATAAAAAAGGCCTGGAAGTACACACTGTTCCCCAATAAAGTCCTGTTCCCCTTCCCCAATAAAATCTTTTTAAAAAGATCTTTTGAAAAAAAGGATATATACACCCCTATGTTCACTGCAGCACTATTTGCAATAGCCAAGATATGGAAGCAACCTAAGTGGCCATCAATAGACTGTCAGATAAAGAAGATATGGTATATACAAAGGGTGCCAAAAATATGTATACACATTTTAAGAAAGGAAAACTACCTTAAATTTGTAGTACTCAGTATATACTGATACCAAAAGATGAATACAAGTCACGTTTGACTTCTGCAATTACAAGAGGTGCTCAAAGTGGTTACCATCTGTGTCCAGACATTTCTGATTACGGCAAACTACTGCTTGAGCAATATTGACCAAAGTATCTATTTGAGTATATTTTTTTGGCACCCCCAGCATATACAATGGAATATTCCTCAGTCATAAAAAAGAATGAAATCTTACCATTTTCAACAACATGGATGGACCTACCGGGTATTATGTATGCTAAGTAAGTCAGACTGAGAAAGACCAATACTTTATGATCTCACTTATATGTGGAATCTAAGAACAAAATAAATGAACAAACAAAACAGAAACAGACTCATAAATACAGAGAACAAACTGATGGTTGCCAGAGGAAAGAGGGTTGGAAGGCTAGGTGAAAAAGGTGAAAGGATTAAGAAATACAAATTGGTAGTTACAAAATAGTCATGGGAATCTAGTCAATAAAGCATAGGGAATATAGTCAATAATATTGCAATAACTATGTATAGTGCCAGGAGGGTACTAGACTAATCCGGGGAATCACTGCATAAATTACATAAATGTCTAACCACTATACTCTAACCCTGAAACTAATATAAAATATTGAATGTCAGCTGTAACTGCAAAAAAAAAAAAAATATATTTTTTTAAAAGAAATTGGAAAAAAAAAGAAAAAGAAAGCAAAATGCAAGACTGATCCTACAGAGGCCAACTTTTTCCACCCTTGACTCCTCTGCCTTCTAATCATGCTGCTTGGCCACCCCTGAAACAGTTAACAATGTATTAGTCTTGGCTCTAAATAACAGAGAAATGGGACTGGCTACCGAATTGCAAATCATGCTGTTTCTAAACCTCTTTATTAAAATAACTATGAAAGAAAACAGTGCTTTCTATTCCTTTTAAAATCTGGAGCTCTTAACAAAATGAAAATAGAAGCTTTTTAAACAAATCCCTTGACTTGTAGGTCCAGGTACTGCCGGGTCTGAGGTTTTCACTTCTGTAAAAGAAGCCCTCATCTAGCTCACTGGCTGTCTTACTCTGTCTTCTAAGGCGCTGACTTGTTATTTGGATTGGGTTACTTGGGTCCAGAAAAGAGAAGGCAATGAATTAGGAAGAAGTACCTGGAAATTCCAGGTCCTCTATTCTTTCCCCCAGCCCACTCTTCAGGGGATTCACCTCAGGTGTCATGGAATATTCCCCTAGCCCTTGAGGATGACCACCAAGGAGACTGGGAGTTGGGTTCTGTTGCTCTGGTGACCAGTTGTCCGGGGCCTCTGCGTTGGCGCTGCCAGGGTTCTGGGGAGAGGCAGGGCTGTGTGGCCCATGCTTGGAGGAAGGCTTCCGGCAGAAGCAGGTGGTAGCGCAGAAGTGGAGTCCTAGTCTTGGCTCGACTTTTGTCTCCGTGATGCCTACCCTTTCGGTGTTCAAGGATGTACCCCTAGCCCAGAAGCTAGAAGGCAGCTTGTTAAAGACCTACAAACAAGACAATTGCCCTCAGAAGATATTCCTGGCCTATAGAGGTAGATGCCTAGTAGTTTTAGAAAATAATACTTAGTATATCATAATTGCCTCTAGGAGGGCAGTATTCCCCCGTCACAGAGGAACTGGTAGATAGCTCAGCTTCCTCAAGTAAAGAGGTCTGCTCTTGTTGTTAACAGAATTTCCCAGTAGGTAAAAGAGCAGACAATGCCCCTGGTCATTCTTTGCCCTCTGTCCTTCTTTGGGGACTTCCAGAGATTTGGTATAAGCTATGTCCTATTCCCCAGATCTATGTACAGCCTGCGTGGGCACTGCACTTTCTTCTGTCTCTTTCTCTCCCTTTCTATTCCTGAACTAAGAATGGTTCCTCAAATTAACTCTTCTAATATGCAGCTCTCCCTTTCCACTGTGAAAATCAGTGTTACCTTTGTTTAGTCTCAGGTATCTATAATTCCCACATTGTATATCATTTTTGCTCATGAAAATGGCATAGGTTTCAGTTGTCTTCTTTAAAAAGACAAAAAATTATACACATTCACTAACAGTACATTGTTTTTATAAAGGGGAGAAAAAAAAGGAAAGTTGTCTTTTCCTAGGCAACGTTCCAAAACACCAAGAAAGCCAAGACTGTGGGCTGCCTGCAAAGCCCAGACTTGGAGGCCCCAAGGGCCTGCCTCCAGAGCTCCCTCTGTGGTTCCCCCCACAGCCTGCATGACCAATGAAGGCCAACCGTGGGTTTCTTCCGTGGTGCACAAGATCCGACTGCAGATCGTGCAGGATCCCTCCCTCAACCATGAGTACATGCCAGTGATGGGCATGAAATCATTCATTCAGGCCTCCTTGGAACTCCTCTTTGGAAAGCACAGCCGAGTCATTTCGGAGAACAGGGTGAGAAGAAGGGCCACCCAGACACAGGGACTAGAGATCTGGGATTGTACGATCTTAAACCAGACTGGTACTTTGGAGGGCTCCTTGGCATTGACACCTGAGGCTTGGAGAGTCCAAAGCTTTAGTCATCGAGGGGCAGAGCCAGCATCAGAACCCAAAGCCAGTGCCCGTTGCACCGGCCCATCGTGCTACTGTGCAAGCGCTTTCAAGAAAGGAATGATCTGAATCTGAGGTGCTACTTGTATCACCATGACTCTTTTAAAGTGCTGTTTCTGTTTATTTTTTGCTGGCAGGTAGGGGGTGTGCACACTGTTGGTGACAGTGGCGCCTTCCAACTTGGGGCCCAGTTCCTCAAAACTTGGCGTGGGGCTTCTCAAATAGTTTACATCATTTCTTCTCAACATGGTGAGTGTTATGCAAGGTGAGGGTGACGGAAGATCCCTGTCCTCTGTTTCTGATCTTCACCCCATTTACAATCTTCACTGTTGTCCTTCTCACTCTCTGTCATGAGAAAAATGGACAAGCCAAGGTATGTTTGTGCTTTTCCTGCTACTGTCCCACCTTTAGCCAGTGACCCTCAGGTCCATTCTCTGGTGTGTCTGCCTCCATCTCTCTATTTCCCATGTACCAGCTGGTGGAGATCTGTGTTCCCACAGAACTGCATGGACTCGTCTTCCAGGACATGGGCTTTACGGTTTGTGAACACTCCTTCTGGGACTCCAGACAGCTGTGCATGAGCCCCAACATGCTCCTCGATGTGGTGGAGGTAGAAGGGTCCTGCTCAGAAACTTCTCCCTAGACCTGATTTACACTTTTATTTTCCTTTCCTCCCCTCCTCCCCTGTAGTCATCTATGGCCTTTGCTAGGCTTGGATTTGCCTAGCCCTTTAGTGGGAACCCACATGGAGGCTCACTTCTCCCGATACCCTGATATTACTACCATTCAGTAGGGGAAGTATCTGATGAGACAGTCTCTACCTGCAGCAGGCCCCATATGGCTGTATCTTTGTGATTGGGAACATTGGCAACTGCAAGATGACAAAACACCAGTGGGTGAAGTTGATGGCTGCCATGAAGGTGAGCCCAATATCCTGCCTGACTTTCCTCCCTCTCACCACCTACCATCACCTCTGTCAGTCCATCCTTTTTTTCCTTCTCCTTTTTCCTACAGAGCAAGCAGATATTCCCATTTTTTGATATTCCTTATCAAGGTTTATCCACCGGTGACCTGGAAGAAGACACTAAATTTTTACAATACTTTGTATCTGGAGGCTTTGAGTTCTTCTGTAGCCAGTCTCTGTCCAAGAATTTTGGTATTTATGGTATGATATGGGCAGAAGAAGAAAGGAGGGGGTCTGGTGCTAAAGTGGTGCCAAACCCATGGTATAATTGATGTGTTTGACATCTCCTAAGATGTCCAGAGAGAGCAGCACAGAGGCACAGGGAGGAGATAGACCTCAGGTTCTGTGGTATTGTCTCAGCTCAGCTACTAAAACTGGCTCCAATTAAATGGTTTCATCCCTTTAGGTCTCTGTTTCCTCATCTATACGATAAGGAGGCAGGACTTAGTGAACTTTCAAGTCCCTTTCACCTTTAAGACTCTTACTTATGGCTACTTTTTCTGGAAGCAGAGCTTCTGGCAACTTCCTGGGATCTGAATACCTGCTTGGCTGGGTGGGATGAGGGCCCTGTAGGTCATCCCTGTCTTCTGCAAGGTTGAAGGCAGACTTAGGGGAAGGCCCTGGTAATGGCGGAGGGGACTGAGACTGAGGCTCTCTGTCTCAATGCTGCAGATGAAGGAGTGGGGATCCTAGTTGTGGTGGCATTCAACAACGAGCTCCTGCTGTGCGCCCTCTCCCAGCTGATGAACTTTGCCCTGGCCCTGTGGCTAAACCCTCCTACCACGGGTTCTCGCATTATCACCACCATCCTCTGTAACCCTGCTCTGCAGGAAGCATGGTAAGGGTGAAGGGTGGGGATAGGAAGGGATGGGCAGAGCCTCTGGATACATACAGACTTGCCAATTCACAGGATTCAGCTGAGTGCATCTTTTCCTGTCCATGTTGCCTCAATTCATTCATCAACATTTACTGAGGACCCACTGTGTTCCAATGGCAGTGGCTATACCAAGGGTTGCCCTGCCTTAGGGACAACAGGTTGATGACATTATTTGAACTAGTTCCAGATTGCAGGAGGAGATTAGGAAGCATCAAGGGCTTGCTACTCTGGCAAGGTCTGCCTAAGAGCCTGCTTGGCTTGCTTAAATTAATACAGGCTGAAGCCCCCCTCCCATTCATAACCATCCCAGATCCCTGGCTCCACTGGTGTGCCCTCAGGCACTCTGGTTAGGGACTTTGGAAGGGAAGACGAGTGGAATGGCAATGAGGAGGTTGGGAGCAGGGGGAGATCTCACACTCCAATTTCATGCTGTCCTTCCTTTGGCAGGAAGCAGAATCTGAAAGAGGTTGTAGAGAACATCATGCTGATCAAGGAAAAGGTTAAGGAGAAGCTCCGGCTCCTGGGAGCCCCCGGCTCCTGGAATCACATCACTGATCAGAATGGGACCCACGGCTATCTTGGACTAGACTGTAGGTGTCTAGGAGAGGGTAGCTTGCCCCTTTCTGACCTTGGCCTTATACTTGAGCATTAAACTCACTGACTAGGTCACCAATCCCTAGCTTCACACCAGATTTTGATTCTTTCCTGAGGAAAGTGCAGCTGCTTGAAAGACCCCTCTGGACCCCCAGAAACGCTGACATTCCCTATCTACGATAATCCACTGTGGGCCAGAGGGGACTTCGAGGTGGCCACCCCAAGGATCTGAGATCCTGTGATTATCACCAGCCCAACAGGTGGACTACTTGGTCCAGAAGAAGCACATCTACATCCCCAAGAATGGTCGGATTAACTTCACTTGTATCAATGCCTGCAACATAGATTACGTCGCTGAGAGCGTCAGTGAAGCTGTTCTCTTCACAAAGGACTCAGAGAAATAGCTTCAGACAGTAAATGACTCCCAGTTAGAATAAAAGCTTTAGTCTACAAACATCCTGTGCTGATTACTCGCTGCTACAATTCATTTCTCTGCAAATCTCTCTCTCTCTCTCTCTCTCTCTCTCTCTCTCTCTCTCTCTCTCTCTCTCTCTCTGCTTATAAAGCATTGATTGGGCCTCCAAAGAAGGGGAAAAAAGACTGAGAGAAAAAGGAAATGTGAGCTTTCATATACCATCTCATATTTACTGAACACCTACTATGTTAAGGCCCTCGTATGGTGTCTTAGATTGTTCAGGCTGCTGTAACAAAATACTATAGATTGAGTGGCTTATATACAACAGAAATTTATTTCTCATGTTTCTGAAGGCTGGAAAGTACAAGATCAAGGTGCCAACAGATTCAATGTCTGGTGAAGGCCCAGCACCTGGTTCATAAACAGCGTCTTCTAGCTGTAACCTCACATGGCAGAAGGGGTGAAGGAATCCCCCCTGGCGCTTCTTTAATAAGAGCTAATCACATTCATGAGGGCTCTGCTTCATGACCTAACCACATCCAAATATCATCACACTGGTGATTAGGTTTCAACATATATATTTAGGGGGAACAGAAACATTCAGACCATAGCACCTGGGCATCAAAGGGAATATAAAACAACAGGTACACTCCAGTCTTTTTTCTTCAGAAGCTAAGTTGGGAGACAACCTTAGTCACATGAGTGCACATAAGTAACACTTCGAGGCTAATGTAATAAAAAGTCACAACAGGTTATATAAATGTGATGATTCCAGTTCCCAACCTCCATTTCATTCCAGCTAACCTAGTGAAGCAAAGATGAATTGTCCTGTAGAGCCTTTCCCAGACTACAGATTCGTGAGCAAATTTAATAGTACTATTTCAAGAAATAAAATTTTGGTGTGATTTATTACACAAGTCTAGATACCTGGAACAATTATTTTGTCTGCTATGTCTCTTTTAATCTGTAGTTTCATCCATATGTTTTCTTGCAATTTAAAAAAAATTGAAGTACTAGGTCTTTTTGTCCTGTAAGGTTTCCCACAGACTGAATTTTGCTAATTTCATCCTCACGATATCATTTAATATGTTCCTCTGTATCCCTGTATATTTTGAAAGAAAGAATTTAGATTAGAGGCTTGATCAGATTCAGGTTCAATTTTTTTTTTTCCGTCTTGGTAGGCCACATCATAGATGGTGTTGTGTTTCCTCAGGAAGCACAGGATGCTAGTTTTTTATTACAGTGATGCTGGCAATCATTGATGATCATTGCCAAGTTCCATTAATTTATTACCTGGCAGACTGGTGATAGTCTAACATCATTTATTCACTAATTAGCTGCAATACTTTTATAAATAGAAATTTCCCCTCACTGATTTGCTTAACGTGAAGCACATTTTATATAGAAAAGGCAGAATTCAGTTTGATTTCTTTCCCTTAATTTACTAGTTTTTAAAAAATCTTTATGAATTCATGGATTTAAAACAATCTGATGTTTTATTTTCCTGCAAACATTATCCTTATTGATGTTTAAAATGTCCCATCTCTGACCTGTAGGAGCCAATAAAAACTAGTTTCTGAGCTCTTCTGGTACAACCCTAGTACTCTGATAGCTTCTTTACTTTCTGGCATGACAAAAAGTTCCAGGAAAATTTTGACCATTTTCTGTTCCATACCTGGAATCGGTCATTTCTCAAAGGAGCTCTAATCACTTCTAGCAGATAAACACCACATACACAGATATACACCACAATATAATAGCAGATATACACCACAATCTGGGCTCTTAAGGTGCCCATTGCTATTGGATTGGTCATTATCTCCAAGTCTTTTCAGTAAGATAAAATACACTGAGTTGAGTACCTGTCTTCCTTCACCACCCAGCCTAGCACACTGGAAACATGGGGCTTAGGCTGCGGAAATTGTCAGTAAATGCATCTGGCTCTTCTGGACTGTAGTAATGACCATTACTATGATAGCTAGTGGTTGTTGAGTGCTTATTCAGAATTGTACTGTTCTAAGTGCTTTACGTCCATCTCAGTTAGTTCATATAACAATTCAAAGTTAGGTTGTTGTTATTATTATTGTTGCTTTGTTATCCTCATTTTACAGTCTTGGCGAGCGTCAGTAACCTGCCCAACCAAGATTCACACGCAAGGTGGAAGGTGCGGGGGCCGCGTGCTTGGTGCCCCGACTCCTGCTACGGTGCAGCCTTCCTCCATCCAGGGTGCTCCCGTCACCCCTTCATTCTCGTCCTCCAAGGGCTCTTGAACTTGACGCTGAGGAGGTAATAAACACGCAGAGGAGGCCCCGAGCGAGGCTGCTTGGGCCCAGAGGAGCGTCCTGGATCCGTGCGCTCCGGGAGCTAACTGTGCCACCTGCGCCTTGCGGAGATGAAGAGCAGCAGGACTGTCCTCTCGGGGCAGATACTGTCCTATGCCGGGAGGACAATTTGCTCGCAGTGGGGCTGGTACGTACGAGGAGATGAAGGGACGGGTATGGGGAGGGACTGGTCGACAGCCTCTCTTGTGACCCGTAAAGTCCCGTGAAAGGACTTCCGGAGCCGCCAGCTGCTCAGGGGTGGTCGCGGGCAGTTTGGGTGCGCGCTCACTGAGCTTTGCCCGCGTTTCTTGGGCTGCCTTCTCCCATTTTCCATGGGCTGTGGGTCCCACAAGACCAGCTGTGAAAGAAAAGGGGAGGGCTGGCGGTCGGTCGGTCTGCCCCAGTCGGCCTACCTGGTCGTCAAGTGGTTGACGACGCATCGTCATCCCCAGCACCGGTTCGGACAGGACACCTGTCACCTGCTCTCCGCAGACAGAGTTGGCCCCAGGCTTCGCCCCAAGACCGGTGTTGTCAGGGGATCCAAGATGGGGCGACGCCCCAACTTCGACTGGGGAAAGTCTAGGGTGGCGTTCTGTGGCGGGCCAAGGGTGCGGCCTCCGGGACCGGGGGCATCTCGGAGACCCCCCGCCCCCCGCGGCCGCGCTTCCGACCACGAGTGCTGGGGTTGTGGGGCGGGCGACGCAGCCCGCCTCGGAGTGGGTGCCGCGGGATGGGAGACAGGCGTTGGGACAAGGACTGCAGGGAGCACCTCGGAGAAGCCCGCTCGCCGCTGACGCGCGGTGGGATGGGTAGGAATGCCCGTGGACGGTGGTCTTGGAACTGCTCGTGAGCGCCCCCAGCGGGCCTTCGCCTTTGCTCGCGGGTTTCCTCGCGGGTTTCCGCGCTGTCCTGGCTCTAGGGTCTTCCCGGGCAGCCGAACCTGGTGTGCCTGCCAGTCTTCTCCCATCGACATGCAGCAGGGACCCTCACACTACTTATTTTTCCCCCCGAGCTATAGCAGTGTATTTTACACATGTATAGCATACAAAATGGATGAAAAAAAGATACAGAATTGGAACCTCAGAAATACTTGTAAAATCAACTTTCTATAGGGGCCTTACGTGCACTGAGTTTATATCTGAAAAATTCAACATTTTCAAAAATAAAAAATTGAAATGTTTCTCAAGTCATTGTTGACCCCAAACTTAGCTTCATGTGCTCAATGACATTTCCTTCCAATTTCCCCCCTATGAAACATCTTCTCAAGCCTCCAAACATTGCATCAAAAATTTTTTTTATTAGTTTCAGGTGCACAAAACAAAGTAATACTTAGACGTTTATCATTTATATTCCTCACACTGTGTCAACCCCCCTCCCCCCATCCACTATTCCTTTGACATCGCACAGAGCCAATACATTTCCACTGTCTCTATTCCTAATGCTGTACTCGCTTCTTATAATGAGACAAGTGTCCATTAGATACACTTTCCCAAATTAACATCCCCCAAATTACATTCCCCAAATTAACTTTTGTAACCCCATGGCAATCTTGTGGTTACTGACTGTGCTTTCTAATCCCCTCACCTTCCCCTGTATCCCCACTCCCCCCCTATCTAGCAACCCTCAGTTTTTCCTCTATGTCTCTGAGACTGTTTCTGATTAGTTCATTCACTTATTCTCTTCTTTATATTCCGCATATAAGTGGGATCATATGGTACTTGTCTTTCTCTGTCTGACTTATTTTACTTAACATAATGTTCTCTAGGTCCATCCACGTTGTTGCAAATGGTAAGATTTCTTTCTTTATGGCTGCATAATACTCCATTGTATAAATGTACAGTTTCTTAATCCAGTCGTCTACCAATGGGCATTTCAGTTGTTTTCATGTCTTGGCTATTGTGTATAGTGCTGCAATAAACATAGGGGTGCATATTTTTTTTGAATTAGAGTTTTGGATTTCTCCAGATAGATACCTAGGAGTGGAATTGCTGGATCATAAGGTAGTTCCATTTTCAGATTTTTGAGATACCTCCATACTGTTTTTGATAGTGGCTGCACCAATCTGCAATCCCACCATCAGTTCACAAGCGTTCCCTTTTCTCCACATCCACGCCAGCACTTGTTGTCTGTTGATTTATTGATGATAGCCATTTTGACTGGGGTGAGGTGGTATTTCATTGGGGTTTTTATTTGCGTTTCTCTGATGGTTAGTGAGGTTGAGCATTTTTTTGTATGTCTGTTTGCCATCTGTATGTCCTTTTTAGAAAGATGTCTCTTCATGTCTTCTGTCCATTTTTAAATTGGGTTGTTTGTTTTTTTGGAGTTGAGTTGAGTGAGTTTTTTTATAAATTTGGGATATTAACCCCTTATTGGATATATCATTGGCAAATATCTTTTCCCATTCAGTAGGATCCCTTTTTGTTTTATTGATGGTTTTCTTTGCTGTGAAAAAACTTTTTAGTTTGATGTAATCCCACGTGTTTATTTTTTCTCTTACTTCCCTTGCGTGAGGGGATGTATCAGTAAAAATCTTACTCCGGGTAATGTCTGTAAAGTTTCTTCCTATATTTTCTTCTAGGAATTTTATGGTTTCAGATCTTACATTTAAATCTTTAAGCCATTTTGAATTTATTTTTGTATATGGTGTAAGGAGATGGTCCAGCGTCATTTTTTTGCGTGTGTCTGTCCAGGTTTCCCAGCACCATTTATTGAATAGACTGTCTTTACCCCACTGTAAATTCTTGCTTCCATTATTGTAGATTAAATGACCATATAGGCATGGATTTATTTCTGGGCTCTCTATTCTGTTCCATTGATCTATGTCTCACCCTACTTATGATTTAAGATTTAAGCACCATTCTTTCACTTGCTCACCACACTCCAGCCACACCGGTCTTCTTCCAGTTCTTCCAATATAAGCAGATCTTTCTGTCTCAGGGCCTTTGCACACTCTTTTGCCAGTAATACTTTCTCTGCTTTTTGCAGGGTCAGCTCTTTCTCATCATGTGAGTCTCAGCTCTCCTCTTAAATGGCTCTCCCTCAAAGTGGCTTTTATTTAACCCTCCTACAAAATAAGGTCTCTCCTTCCCCATAAACATATTTATTTCCTCTCTTTCTGGTTTCCTTTACATCTCTTGCCACACTTTGTATTTATTCTATTTTACTCTCTGACAATTTAAAGTAAAATAGGACAGGGGACATTTGCCATGTCAAGCCTATGATTGGCATGTAACAGGTAACAAATTTTTGTGATAGCACTTTTAGTAATTAATTGACTCCTTGCTGCATAGAACATTAGAGCCAGAAAATGCCTCTGAGGATAGGGTGTGGGGACAAAGCCCCAAAAAACAGTTTCCAGGCTCTCGGCCTCACAATAGAAAGGTGCTGGCTCGGGTAGTAAATGGCCATCAACTGTGATCAGATGGTCAGCAGCTGTGGCTAGTTGGCCGTCAGCTGTAACCTGTAAGCCATTGGCCACTAATATAACGGTTGTGGCTACGCTAGCAGAGAGAATGGGGGCTAGCAAGAAGATGGTGGCTGGTAAGCGCGGACTGCTGTTAGGCAGATTATGTAGATCCTGCTTCCTGTGTCTCCAGCCCAGCCGCCAGCGAGAATATATTGGTTTGACTCCCCTATCTATGGCTCCATGGGTGTTCCTTTTTGGCCTTACCGTGTCCTGCATTCTTGGGCGGGGAGTCGGAGCTGAGACCCCGCAGGCCGCCCCACCGGACACCCCGCACGACATAGGGCAACCTATGTAGCTGTGCAGAAATCTGTGCGGTTTGCAGCAGCTCCAGCTCAAGGCATAGGGTTGGTCTGAACCTGTAGTCTTCATTCACCAAATCCTCCCTTAGAGCCCTAAGTCAGCTACCTCTGTGGAGCAGTATTTGTGGGCCCTCACACAGAATCTGGCCCTCAAGAGCTCAGTAAAAGTGGGATACTGGGGGTGGGGGGGCTCCCCCATGCAGGCTCGGCTCTTGTCCTTTCTCTCTTTGAAGCAAGCTCAGCATATCACCACATTCGTTCAAAACTGATCTCACACCACAAAGGTGAAACTGTCATGGTGCTCTGGAGAAGTGCATTTACCCCATGTAGCTGATCTTCCTGTTCTTACCCCCAAATCCCTGGTGGCTACCACCGGCTGCCTTGTTGTCCTCCCCTTCTTCTCGCTGTTTACGACCTCTCAAATCTCTAGTCCTTGAGCAGTTCAGTTCAGACCCCAAGTTTATACCCTCCACTAAGCACAGTCCAGTCTTTAGAAAGCAGTTTAGAGAGCACTTCTTGTTACTGGAGCACACCCCCTGGAGGTGTCGCCTCCCCCTACACACACCTGAACAGCTTATTTAGCATTTCCCCAGTGAAAATGGATTTCCTTGGATGGGGTGGGAAGGAGGGAGGGTGTATTCTGTACTTACGAAAAATTAGCTTTTCTCCATTTTATTACAATTACAGAAATAAGGGTAACTTAGGAGGATGTGCTTTGGTGTGAGGCAGACCTGTGTTCAAATCTGTGCTCTGCATTTATCTGACTTTGGGAAAATTACCTATTTTCCCTAAGGCTCTGTTTTTTCCTCTGTAAAATTGGGTTTAAACTACCCACTTTTGTGGGTTGTGGTGAGGATGAATAAGACTATATCTGTAAAGAACATAAAAAGTGCTCAGTAAGAGTTATTAGTACAAGTCTCCTGGTAGGTTCTATGGTCACTGAAGTCCTCAGGAAAGAGCTCAAAGAGCCACCCACGGCCACGGCGGGTTACAAAAGGGCTCTGTGCAGCCTCCTCATGTCTCTGGCTTCCCAAGAGCATCTATCATCTGCAGATTTTAACCCTGCCTCATGATTCCACTTAAATCTTTCTTCCTAGCTCTTTGCTCCAATTCTCCTTCATAATGTCCTTGCCACTCTGTTGTCCTCACTTAGTCCACCACTGTGGTCACACACCAGGGAGGGATACTGTTGGACATCATGTGGTTCACAGCCCTTGATTGTTCAAGGAAGGTTCTGGATAGATGAAAGCCCCAGATGCTAATCTTCAAGGGTGACTGCTGGTACCTCTTAGCCTTTTCTGGATCAGGGACTCCTTTGACAATCTGAGGAAAGATAGAGAATATTTCCTTAGAAAAATACATATTCCCTCATGCCCATGAAATTTGCACACAATTACAGGGACTCAGTAAAGCCCATCCAGCATCCCCTAAGTGTCCTTGGGATCCAGGTAACCCAGATGACAGTTCCTCAATCCATTCATGGTCATTCTCTCACAGAACTGTAGCAGCAGAAAAACAAGCAAACCTCAACTCTTTTCTATGTTCCTGCCTTCCCTGTGTCAGGAGGGGTTAAAATCTGGAAATAATAACTACTTTAAGGAGTGGCGGGAGACAAAAACTAAACACACCAGTGGTTAAAGACAGCTTGTGGGAAATTGAGAAAGGGCTAAGCTAATGGGTTATATTTTGTGAGCTCCATGAGAATACATAGTGTCAATGAAAAATACGTATGGCACTAGAGAAGAACTTGTGAGGGTATGTGGGTAGAAATGGAGGGGAGAATGCTGTTGAAAATGTTACTGGGGTTCAGATGAAAAAAGTTCTAGAGATTGGTGGCACAAGAGTGTGAATTACTTAACACCACTGAACTGTACACTTAAAAATGTAAGTTCTACGCTATGTGTGTTTTACCGCAATTTTTTTGGAAAAAGTTACTGAGCAACATGTCTTCCATGAGAACTTTTAGGGGTTGACCCTACCAGACCCTGAGCAGATCAGACCCCTTCCTACCAAGTAGTGCAGAAGCTCCAGAATTTGGGTATAGGAACTGTTTAATCAATGGTAAGCCGGTGTTGGAGGGATCAATGATGTGGTGTGGGTGGAGTTAGCATAAAGCCGGGGGAAATTGATGGGTTTAATGGAGGAGAGGCTGGCATGGGGTAGGCAGGGACTGTGGAGTAGAGGGTATAAAGCCGGCCCGCAGGACATCCTGCCCTCCCTCTGACTTTTCTGAGTCTCAGTCATGGTGGGAGGGAAACTTGGTCCACACTGAATGTGAATCTGTAAGGCTGACCCTTACAAGGGCTTTCTCCTGTTTCCTGACTTTTGAGACAGCAGGTGGTGCTGTTTAGCAAACTTGGGAACCTAGAGGAAGAAACCTGCAGTTAAATTTGAGACGTCGGAGACGTGGGGGACACTTCTACCCTGGTAACTCCGCCCTTCCATTGGCCAGAGCAGAGTGAGAGATGGGAATCTTTTTCCTCTTCAGACTCTAAACAGCTCCTCAGCTGGTCCCAGGGAGGAGGGAGGGCTGGGATCTATTCTGTGTGTGTTTCCCACATGAGTTGGTATCCCAAGTGTCTTTGGAATGCAACTCAGGTGAAGTCCTGGGTGGTGGCCACTACAGCCTGCCTGGGAGGGGAGGCATTCTCACACACCCCAACATCAGCACAGCTGACTCACCCTTCACCCAGCTTTGGGGAGGTGGAGGTGGGAACTGCAATGGTTTTGCCTGCTCCTGCTGCTCCTGGGATCCCCTTTCCTTAGAAAGTTCAAACTGCTTTGAGGAGTGTGGGACTCCACAGTAAAATGACCAAACACTTGGAAAACATCTCCTTTAAATGTATTTCTAAATTGCAGGCTTTTATCTGGTGAGCTTCATGTCCCAAAAAGCATACATGGGGACCTGTTGGTGAGCTGTGGTGCTTTCCTCATAGGTTAGGGCATTGGATTAGGTAGGAGGTCTTCTAGTTTGTGAATCCGGATTTGATCATTTTACTGGGCTTTGTCCCCAACAATGATAGGATTCTGGGGAATGAAAACACAACACTGGTTTGACAGCTTCAGCAAGTTTTAAAAAGCCCAACATGCCAAAGCCCAATGTGCCTTTGGAACATTCGCAGCATGCCGGTCTCACCCTTAGCACACTTTCCGGGCCCTGCCCTTGTTTTTCCTCTGCCTCACCTTTCTTGTGGTGTTCTAATTTATGTAATTTAACTTCATGTATGTGGTTTTAAAAACAGCCTTAAATCATTTTTGAAACAGGGCAGGGTACAAATAAATAGAAAGAAAAACACGACTCTAAAAGGGTAGATATTTTGATACCGGTTGAACCTTGTGCTAATGTTAAGAAAATGACCACATCCTTTAATGACTGTCACAACCAGAATCTTCTAAAACTGACGATAGGGAGAGGGTGTCCTCGTGGAAAAAGGAGACAGAACCTCAGAGCCTTGACGTTTGACCCTAGCATTGCTGACGCCTCCCCTTGTCATCTTTCTAGGGCTACTGCTGTTACTACCAAGCTTTAGGATGGAGTGGGGGCTGGGGACACTGTGTCCCTTTAACCATTTTGCCGCTGTGGACTCATGATCTTTCCCTTAATAGTCCCTGCAGACATTCTAAAGCTCTAAACTCATGAGGCAGAAACATTTGAAATGACTTCTAAGAAGAGTGTGAGATAAGCAAAGTGGAAGCAGAAAATAACATGAAACTAGGTCATCTAAGTGATTGCTTGTGGTTTTTAATTTTATTTTCCATGAGAGGGGTCTCTCCTCTCTAGTCTCTAGCCTGCCTCAAGATAATGCTACCGTCTTAGGATACACCCATAAACCTCTTCCAAGTCTAGAGCTAAGAGAGCAAGGCCTGGACAGAAATAGGGAATGTTCTCGACTACCGACATTCCCAAGGCCCCTCTCCCAATTTGTTTTCTATCAGGATCTGCTTCCTATCCAGATGGTTGAAACCTGGAATGACTTTTCTTTCAGGGTTGTCCATATCAAAATTATACACCACATGGTGACCTCAACTTTCATACAAAAGCTGATGAGGGCAGTGGTCAGTTTCTTAGACTAGTTACAAACCTAAGCAATTCTCAGACTGTAGGACCGCACATACCCCTCCGTCAACAAGCTGGCCCTTGCAACATACCTTCCAAAAGCCACTTTCAAACCAGATAATGTTTCTTAACATCCAGCACCATCCTTGTGGTTTTCAGTTATAACTCACATATTCCCCCACAATCTTAAAAAATGAATATAGCCATACCAAATACTTAGTATTTCTCTGTCATCTCTGCAGTATTTCAACCAAAGGCCTGTGAGCAGAGGCATCGAAGTATTGAAAAGTCATTGTTACTATCAAATTGGATTTCAAAGGATTTTAGAGATGTAAGAGACCATAGATATCATTTAATACCATTTTTGCAGAGTACGGAGGCTGGAAGTGATTAAATGACTTGCTGAAGTTTCCAGAGCTAGAGTCTAAATTAACTAAGATTTATGTCTTGATTCCCAGACCACTCGTTTTTCTCTCTACACTTCCCATACTGACCTCTTTCACATCTAAACAGAAGTGTAATTGTGACTGGAACTTTTTTTACAGAAGTAGATTTTATATATATATATATATATATATATATATATATATATACACACATACATATATATATATACGTGAAGTCATCCTAGAAAAAGTGCTACACACCTCATTGCTGAATATCACTATGGTCACCTTCAAAGTACTCCCCTTGGGAAGCTATGCACCAATGCCAGCGCCTAGTCCACCCTTCAAAGCAATTTTGGAACTTTTTTTCTGGAATGGCCATCAGAGCCATCATCATATTACCCTTGATGTCCTGAATGCCATCAAAATGTCTTCCTTTCAATATTTTCTTTATCTTCTGGTAAAGAAAGAAGTTATTGGGGACCAGATCAGGTGAATAGGGAGGCTGTTCCAGTACAGTTACTTGTTTATTGGCTAAAAACTCCCTCACAGACTGTGCCGTGGGAGCTGGCACATTAATTGTTGGTGAAAAGTTCAGGTTGTCTAACTTTTTCACGCAACCTTTTCAGCACTTCCAAATAGTAAACTTGGTTACCTGTTTGTCCATTTGGTATAAATTCATAGTGAATAATCCCTCTGATATCAAAAAAGTCTAGCGACATCGTTGCAGCAAGTTTGAGAACTTAATTGTATGTGTGTGTGTGTATACATATATACACACATATATATATGTATATATATATATATATATATATATATATATATATATATATTCTTGAAAGGTACAGAAATGAGTAAGTTGACCAAATCTTACATAATATGGCTAAAATCAATCATCACTCAGGCAGACTAGATGTTTCAAACAGAAACATCTAGTATATATAAGAATTTATTATACGATAAAGAAGGATCATAAATCCAATAAGGGAAAGGTGAGGTTATTCAATAAATTATGTTTTAAAATTTATTAAGACTTCATGGAAAAAAAGTAAAATTTGCCATTACATCACATCATATACCAATATAAATTCCAGAGAGATTAATACATAAAATAGTAAGCGTTCAAGTGAAAAACAGGCTATGTGAAAACGTAAGTGAATGCTTATCTGATATCCAGAGGGAGGGAGACCTTCTGAGCTTAAGAGAGATGGAAAATGTTGCTCCCTCCCCACAAAAAGAACATTTCTGGCTATATAAATATGAAAAATTAATGATGAAATTAAAAGATAAATGACAAAATGGAGGAAGAAATAGATCACCAGAAACCATACAAAAGGTCAATACTTACATATGGGTATTTATAAATTAGTGAAAAAACACTAAGGCACTAATAGAGAAATTGGGCAAAAGATAATGCAAAAGGACAGTTCATATATAAGATAAAATAATTGACACACATGAAAAAATACTCAACCTTACTAGAAATCAAAGAAATGCAAATTACACTACTTTGCAGTTGCATAAAAGCAGAAATTATTATTTTAATCTATCAAATTAACAGACCTAAAGCTGTGTACAATACTCAGTATTGGTGAAAGTTGTGTGAAATTGCTTTTCCAATGCATTGCTGGGGGAGTAATATCTGTCATTATGTGTAATGAACATTAAGAATGTTCACCACCTTTGACCCATTTTCTAGAATATATCCATAGGAAATATGTTAAGGAAATAAATCTAAATACAAACAGTGTTTCATGCACAAAGATTTTCATGTGTTATATATAGTATTATGTTCAACAACAATTAACAAACTAGTTAACTCGTTAACAAACTAATGTACGTTCACATCATGAAATTAAGTAAGCATTGGAAATTTAGTATATGAAATTGTCTAATAAAATGAGAAAATGTGGGGTGGCCAGATGGCTCAGTTGGTTAGAGTGCAGGCTCTGAGCAGTGAGGTTGTGGGTTCGATTCCCACATGGGCCAGGGAGCTGGGTCCTCCACCACTAGATTAAAGGACAACTACTTGGAGCTGATGGGCCCTGGAGAAGCACACTGTTCCCCAACATTCCCCAATAAAAAAATAAAATAATAAAATAGAATGAGAAAATGTGGGGAAAATGGGATACAAAATTGTGTATGTTTTGTACACAGTATAATCTCAACTACATTTAAAGTGTACATAGAAAAAAATACTAGAAAATAATACACTTAAACAGTGTTTCTTATTGAAACAGTATGAGTTGTTATTTTTCCAAGGTGGAAAATAAGTGATTTTTAAAAATTTTTCTGCTTTTCTTATCTTCCAGATTTCCTATGAATCAATCCTCACTCCTAGATGAAAACTGAAGCAATTCTATAAAAACAAATGAACTACTGTTACATGCTACAATCTGGATGAACCTTGAAAACATTAGGTAAACATTAGTAAAAGAAGCCAGACACAAAAGGCCACATATAGCATAATTCCATTTACATGAAATGTCCAGAACAGGCAGATCAATAGAAACAGAAAGCAGATTAATTGTTGCCAAGCTATGGGGGAGGATGAATTGGGGCTGACTGCTAATAGGTTGGAAGTGATAGAAATGTTCTGGAATAAAATAGTGGTAGTTGCACAACAAAGTGAAGATACTAAAAACCACTGAATTGTACAGTTTAAAATGGTGAATTTTGTTATGTGCATTATATCTCAGTAAAATAAATAAAAAGAGGCTTGAGATTAAAAGAGAGAGAGAAACTGAGGTGAAAGAGAGCTATAGGTTAAGAATTTAATAGTCCATTTTCAAATGCTAATGTCTTTGTGTTCTCAAGGGAGCTCTCTTTTGTTTTTTATTTTATTTTATTTTTTAAAGTTTTTCCATTACAGTTGACATTCAATATTATATTAATTTCAGGTGTACAGGATAGCGGTTAGACATTTATATAACTTATGAAATGATCCCCCCCGATAAGTCTAATACCCACCTGGCACTATACATAGTTATTACAATATTATTGACTATATTCCCTATACTGTACTTTGCATCCCTGTGACTATTTTGTAACTGTCAATTTGTACTTCTTAATCTCTTCACCTTTTTCACCAGTCCCCCAAATACCTCCCATCTGGCAACCATCATTTTGTTCTCTGTATCTATGAGTTTGTTTCTGTTTTATTTGTTCCTCTTGTTTTTTAGATTCCACATATAAGTGAAATCATATGGTATTTGTCTTTCTCTGTCTGACTGATTTCACTTCGCACAATACCCTGTAGGTCCATCCATGTTGTCACAGATGTTAAGGTTTCATTCTTTTTTATGACCGAGTAATAGTCCATATCATATCTTCTTTATCTCATTACATATATATGTATATACATATATATAATATCTTCTTTATCTGACAGTCTATTGATGGGCACTTAGGTTGCTTCCATATCTTAGCTATTGCAAATAGTGCTGCAGTGAACATAGGGGTGCATATGAGTCGGACAATTCGGTTCATGAACTTTCCATCATGTGCTTACACCTTTTTGAATTGGTATTTTGGATTTTATATCTTTTTGAATTAGTGTTTTGGAATTCTTCAGGTAAATACCCAGAAGTGGAATTGCTGGGTCATAAGGTAGTTCTATTTTCAGTTTTTTAAGAAACCTCCATACTGTTTTCCATAGTGGCTGCACTAATTTACAACCCCACCAACAGTGCACAAGTGTTCTCTTTCTCCATATCCTCACCAACACTTGTTGATTTATTGATGGTGGCCATTCTGACAGGTGTGAGGTGACAGAGAACTCTTTCTTATTCCTGGCAGTCTTGAAGGACCTCACTGGGTGGTATGTATGTCAAAGAAGAGAAGAAGAGAAAGAATTAGGGAAAAGGACCAAACATTGCTCTGTGTTTTGTGACTGATTGGCTCCTCTTAAGAAGGATCAGAGATGTTTTACAAATTATGAATGGCTATTAAAAATGAAAATGTGAAATGATACTACTTTCAATGACATCAAATACCTAGAAAGAAATCTAACAAAAGACATACAAAACCTCTTCATAGAAAACTACATTGAGAGTAATTAAATTTAAAAAGGACATACCTGGGGGCGGCCGGTTGGCTCAGTTGGTTAGAGCACAGTGCTCATGACACCAAGGTCGCTGGTTTGATCCTCACGTGGGCCAGTGAGCTGTGCCCTCCACAACTAGAGTGAAAACAATGACTTGACTTGGAGCTGATGGGTCCTAGAAAAACACAGTTTCCCAATATTCCCTAATTTAAAAAATAAATAAATACATACCTTGTTCATTGTTTGGAAGATTCAATGTTGTAAAGATGTCAAATTTTCATAAATTGTCCTATAAATTCAATCCAATAGCAATCAAAATTTGAGCGGTATTTTTAAAAATTTTATTGGGGAATATTGGGGAACAGTATGTTTTTCCAGGACCCATCAGCTCCAAGTCATCGTCCTTCAATCTTAGTTGCAGGGGACGCAGCCCACCATCCAGGAATTAAACAAGCAATCTTGTTAAGAGGTCATGCTCTAACGAACTGAGCCATCCAGCCGCCCCAAGCAGGTGTTTTTTAGAAATTGATAAGTTGATTCCAAAATGTATACGAGTATGAAAATACAAAGGGCCAAGAATAGCCAGGAAATCTAGATGGAGAAAGGACAAAACTGAAGGTTTTACATTACTAGATATCAAGATATATTACAAAACTATGAATAAGACAGTGTGATGTTTGTTCCAGAATAGACTAATAGATTAATGGAACTGAATAATGTTCGTAAATGAACCCACACATAATGGTGACATTGAAAAACTGGTGGAGGAAAACTGAGTTTTTCAATAATTTGCACTGGATCTATGAGATATACTTATGAAAAGGAAAAAAAAAGAATCCTGATCCCTATCTGATACTATATGGTAGGAAAAATTTCGCGCTTCAGTGGAAAACTGCATTTTCTGTAGCACACCCCTGGGTTATCTGATTTTGATTTTATGGCATCTATTTTATAACTCTGTAAACTGTAGAGAACTGATAGCAACTGATAACTGAATGCAAAATTCATGAAAATAAATTCTGTTTGGTGGAGGGACACCATCCCCCCAATCATGGAAAAACCAGTTTTGCCCAATTTGCATATCATTTCAATACTCTTGATTTGTAAATGTGTCTGTTCTTTGGATTCACCTTTGAACAGCTTGAAACACCTTGCCAGTTTTACTTCTTAATAAGTTAAATAAAATTCCAACATGTTCGTTTTTATATCTGTATGAAAGGCATGATTTTATCTTTTCATTGGAAAATTATGTTTAGCACTGTACAAAATTAATTCCAGATGAATTGCTAATCTAAATGTGAAAGATAAAGCAAATAATGCTTCTAGAAGAGTATAAAAAAGAATATATTCATGACTTTGGAGCAGCAAAGATTTCTTAAAAATGACATGAGAGCACTAACCACAAAAGATTGGTAACTAAGATTGCATTAAAAGTAAGAAGTTCTTTTTACCCCAAAACACCACTAAGAAATGAAAAAGAAAGGCAAGCTATAGAGTGGGAGGAGATGTTTGCATTACATTTTTTGGACAAAGGTATCATATATTATATAAATATATATTACAATCAATAAGAAGACAGACAAAAGAAATGAATAAGCATATCACAAAAGACCACATTCAAATGGCCAATAAACAAGCACATACCCCATTAGTCATCAGGAAGATACAAATTAAAACCCCCACATATCCCCCCAAAAGCAAAAAAGAAATGATTGATAATTCCAAGGTTCACAAAGATGTATAGAAACTGGATCTGTCAAACATTGCTGGTGGGAGTATAAATTGGTGTAACTACTTTGGAAAATTGTTTGGCAATATATCTTAGTACTAACCATATATCCACCCTATAATCCAGCAATTCCATTCTTAGGTGTGTGTGTGTTTATGTATATGTACCAAAATATATACAAGAATGCATAGCAAATTTATTCCTAGTAGCCCTGTATTAGTTTAAGTTGGCTGTCATAACAAATTACCACAAACTTAGGTGCTTAAAACAACATCAATTTATTTTCTCACTATTAATTCTGGAGGCCAGAAGTCTGAAATCAAGTTGTCATCAGGGCTGCACTCCCTCCAGAGGCCCTGGGGCAGATTCTGTTCCTTGTCTCTTCCAGCTTCGAGTTACTGTCAGCATTCCTTGGCTTGTGGATGATACATCACTCCATCTCTGCCTCCTTCTTCTCATGGTCTTGTCCCTTTCTGTCTGTGGAACCTCCCTCTGCCTCCTTCTTTTAGGGACACTTGTCATTGGCTCAGAGCCCACTTGGATAATCTAGGATGATCTCAAGATCCTTAATTACATCTGCAAAAATTCATTTTTTCTTTTATTTTGGTTTATTTTTGTGTATCAGAAATGCATTTTTATTTTTATTTGAAAACAACTTAAATTTTTAGACAAATGATTTTAGTATATAAATTTGATTTTGGTTTTATACAGAATATAAAGATTTTCCTCAATAATCTCCCAGGTGAAGGGTTTTTCAAGGCTAAAGGGAGATATTTTCTGCACACAAGTGTGTATCTTCCACGTTGGGTGGTGGAAACCAATGGTGTAGTGCTCCTACACATAAATTAGGTCAAGACATCATATAGTAAAAAGGGGAGAAGAGAAATATTCTCGTTAATCAGATTCAGGAAGCAAACATGACACAAAAACTGTATAGATGAGACCAAGTCAGCAACTTTAGTTAGGACACTTATACCAGTAACAGGTTTGGGAGGCTGTAGTGTGTACCACATTAAAACAGCAAGGAAGACCTATTATACAGAAAGTCTAGAATAAGGAATTTTCACTAAAGCAAATTAACTTATTGTCAACTGCCAAAACAAAATAGAACATGAGTGTTAATATACCAAAGGGATATTATACCAGTTTCTGTGCAGCATGCTAAAAGTTAGAACATCTTCACTGGTACATATGAATCAATAATAGTCACGGAAAGTTTTTCTTTTACCCCTTTTCACCAAATTTCAGGCAGGTCTTATTTTAGATGGGGTATAGCTTTTATCTATTATTTTGTCCTGTAAAAACATGTGAAGACAACATTCATTCTGTGCCAGAGGCTGGCCAGCGACCTTGTTTATAAACTACTCCAGCCCTTGCTTCCTTTCTTCAATAAAATTGTCATCAAATATTCCATCATCTCCTCTAAAAGGAAGTTGACACAAAAATGCTTTGCCAGGGAGCAGGGGAACTACAGCCATGCTCTCTCTTTCTAATTTACTTTGTAGCCATTCAAAGTCCGTGTATTTTCTAAGAGCAGAATTCTTCAACTTGAAAACAGGCAGATTTGTGGTTTTGGAGGTCAGAAGTCAAAAATGGGTCTCCCTGGGCAAAATCAAGGTGTCATCGGGGTCTCATTCCTTCTGGAGTATCGAGGGGAGAATTTGTGTCCTAGTCTTTTCCAGCTTGTAGAGCTGGCTGCATTCTTTGGCTCATGGTCTTTCCCTCCATTTTCACAGTCAGCAATTGCATCACTCTGAACTCTGCTTCCATCGTCACATCTCCTTCTATCTCAGTTTTTTCTAACCAAAGTAACGTTCACAGGTTCCAGGGACTAGGATGTGCACATATCTTTTGGGGGACCATCATTTAGCCCACTACAAGTCCCAAACTAGAAACAACCTATCAACTGTAAAATGAAAGATAAATTGTAGTATACAAAGTCTGAAAATTAAGTTCGTAAACTTGTTGAAATGATGTTGCTAAACTTTTTTGATATCAGAGGGATTATTCATTATGAATTTGTATCAACCGGACAAGCAGGTAATCAAGTTTTCTATTTGGAAGTGCTGAAAAAGCTGGGTGAAAAAGTTAGACAGCCTGAACTTTTCACCAACAATTCATGGCCCTTGCATCACGACAACGCACCAGCTCACACGGCATTGTCTGTGAGGGAGTTTTTAGCCAGTAAACAAATAGCTGTATTGGAACTCCTTCTCTACTCATCTGATCTGGCCCCCAATGACTTCTCTCTTTACCCAAAGATAAAGGAAATATTGAAAGGAAGACATTTTGATGACATTCAGGACATCAAGAGTAATATGAAGACAGCTCTGATGGCCATTCCAGAAAAAGACTTCCAGAATTGCTTTGAAGGGTGGACTAGGCGCTGGCATCGGTGCATAGCTTCCCAAGGGGAGTACTTTGAAGGTGAGACCGTAGTGATATTCAGCAATGAGGTATGTAGCACTTTTTCTAGGATGAGTGCACAAATTTAATTGTCTGACCTCGTATTCATACCATGGAATACTATAAAACAATAAATAGGTACAAATTACTGCGACACGAACACCATTGGTGATGCTCATGAAGATAATACTGAGAGAAAGGAGCTAGACCCCAAATAAATATTTAATGTGCGATTCATGTATATAATGCTCAAAAACAGCAAGACCAATCTATGGGGATAGAAGTTGGGATAGCAGCAATCTTTGGAAAAGAGGGGGCCTGCTGACTGGGAGGGACTCAAGGCAGATTTTTGCAGGTGCTTATCCCGTTGTATTTCTCGATCTAGGTGGTGGAAATTCAAAAGCTGAACACTTTTGTACACTTTTCCCCATATAATGTTTACACTGCATTTTCATTTCATCGTCTTTCCTTTATTATAGCTCTACTACAATGCTCTAATACAGTTTGATTTTAAAAATTCGGTCCTATGTTGGACAAATATTTTTCTTCTATTTTTGAATATATTAGATTTCAATGCATATGTTCATTAAAAATTATGACAATTTTTCTTTTTTTATTATTGGTTTAGGTGGTTCCATCGCTCAGGAATGTTTGTTTTTGGGAAATGTGTATATATTTTCAGCTTAACAGGTTTTGAAGAAAACTTGAATTGGAGGGCCCAGTTGTGGCACAGAATAGGCTAATTTGTAATTTGTTCCCAAACTGTTCTGTAAGGATTTAGTGTCACTGATCTTCCTTGCTGAAACTTCCAGTGGGTGGTTGGGGTGGTGGTTGGGGAAATGTTACTCCAGGGTGAATGATTCAGACTTAGGAAAAGCGTTATGCATTGTAGAATGCATAGAAGGGATAGGATTTCCCAAAGATGGGCAGAGATTCCTAAGAGGGCTATAGGGACAGGTAAACCTGGCGTTGCCCCCTAGAATTAGAGTGTTATTCTGGTGCTCCCTTTTGGATTTTGTAAAATATGTTGGGCTCAGCTTTAAGTCTCCAGGCCTACATTATAATTCCTTAGGGTCAAAAGTCAACATACCAAACAAAACAGAAAGAGACTCACAAATACAGAGAACAAACTGATGGTTGCCAGAGAGGAGGGGAGTGGGGGTATGGATGAAAAGAGTGAAGGGGAATAGGAGGTATAAATGTCCAGTTAAAAAATAAATTAGTCACGAGGATATAATCTATAGCATAGGGAAAACAGTCAACAATATAGTAATAACTTTGTATGATGGTAGATGGTTACTGGACTTATTATGGTGATCACATCGTAAGGTATATAAATGATGAATCCCTATATAGTACACCGGAAGCTAATATAAGACAGTATGCCAAATATACTTTAAAAAAATCAACATACCCATTAGCCTGTGCCATGCACTGTGCCTTCAAAAGGGAAGAGAAATAAAGGAATGGTGGGTCTAGCCACACCCATCTCTTGGCCAGCTCTACTATGGTGGGGTCTGTGTCCAGAAGTCCCAGCCATTGAGAAAGTGGAGGCTCATGGCATGTATGAGAGAGGCCAGGAAGAGACTAAGACCCTGAGGGGGAGCGTCCAATGGGACAATTCATGGAGGACTAGACACAAAACTTCTGCTTTCCCCCTATATGCCATGAAACTGATTCTGGAAAAATGGAGTATGGCTTGCAATGGCTTTCTACTTAACTTGAACTACCTTCTATTTGCAGGGAATTGGGAGAACTAGAAATGGTGAGGACCACATTTCCTGCCTTTGAGATGTTTACAAGTGAATAAAACAATGGCTGAATCAGAGTGCAAGAAATAAGCTAGGAAACAAGAAACAATTCTGAAGGGAGAGTCAGAGGGAAGGCTTTGTGCAGAAAGTGGGAAGGTAAGGGGTACACACTCTCTATGAGGTACACAGTCTCTATAGCCTTTTAGTTGTGGGATTCATTGAGGGGCCTTCTTGAAGGGACTTGACACGATGGAAAGATAATACCTTTGTGTTACCTATGATGCAAGTTTTGTAAACAAAGCAATACTATCAACAGGATTGTAGGGTAAACCATTTGCCTGTTGAGACCATCGTCTGTCCATGAGGCAGGAAGCCTTTGCTCCTAGAGTCTATACCTGGAAGGTAGTCTCCTTGGTCAGTGGAGTGGGCCTGGAGAAGCCAAAACCCTGAAGAAGCCAAAAGGCTGTTTATCAAGCACCTCAGTGAATGAGTCATGTGTGTGGACTTTTGTCACCACACCTGAGAGTCCGAGGCAAAGGAGAAAGACAAGCTACCATTCCTCTCCCCTTTCTGCTCCTCCCTTGGGATAACTCATTAGCCCACCCAAAGTCCCCAGAGATGATTTTTGAGTTAGTGTTCCCACAGTTGGGAGATACTAAGGTGCTGTGGACAGGAGGGATTGGCTGTTAGCAGGGTAGTGAAAGTCCCTCCCTTGGCATGTCCTGCCTCCCTACTCCTAGCACTGGGCTCTAGCTCTGTGCAAAGGGGAATTCTTCCCAGATGCTGCTAAAAGACAATCTGCACTCAATCTAACTGCACAGGTGTGAGCTGCAGAGAGGCCCAAGGCCAGGCTGGTGACTGGGAGTCCGGCACTTTCTGCTCTGCTGCTTTGGGAGAGGACAGGTGGCTAACTTGTCCAGTCTAACCTGCCGGGCGCCTTGTCCACATGCTCAGGGCAGATTGAAACTCTTTTCCTCTTTCAGTCTGAGCTAGAGGCGGGGTGAGAGACAAGAGCAGTCATCTGGCCGCACCCTAGCTGTGGGAGGTTTCTACAAACACTCCTGGAATTCTGTGAACCTGTGGGGTCTGTCGCCACAGGACCGGGGACTGTGGGTCTGTAAAATGGGGAGAAGACAGACTCTTGATCCAGAGCAGTCAGTGAGAGAGTCTTGAGGGACAGACAATATGTTCTGGCCGGAGGAGGGGAGAAAAGCTCCACCCCAGCATGTAGGGAGCAGTAAGCCAGCTCTTAAACACGCCCCACGCCCATGCCTGGCGTCTCTCTTCTCTGACAAATGTCCAATTCCTGCCTCTAGTGAACCCCACTCCTCTGAGTTAACCCCTGCCTGTGTCCAGTGTCTAGAGAGAAGGACCTTGATCTCAATTTCTCTGGGGTGGCCAGGCAGTCTTGCCCTCCACCAACCTACCACCTCTGCTTTAACCATAGAGCCTATTTGTGTCTAACAGAAACCCAAACACATGAGGTCACAAGGTGCTCATAATTTTTCCTCCCACCAGCACTGTGAACTCTCCCCACACCAGCCTCTTGTCCTCCAATCTTGTGCAAGGAATGCTTCGTGTCATACTCGGTCTGCGAGGCTGTCCAGCTAGGTTTCATTCCTGGCTCTCTTTATTTTTGAGCGCTGCACTAACAGAGTGAATGTTGGGCAGGAGGGGAGGCCAAAGTTGAAAATCTTTACTCCCAGGGTCAGTTTTGACCCTAAATCCCTGACTTTGTCCAGCTGGAATGTAATGGAGCAGGACAGGTTAGACAACCAAGAGGGAAGTGTATGCCTTATTTAACACAGTGCCAACATAGAATAGACACCAAGGATGGGTAAGGGCTGGGACAGAATTGGGTTGCAGGCAGATGTCCTCTGGGGAAAATGAAGTAAGATATCTGGCTGTGACCTGCCATGCGATTGCCTGCTGGGCTACTTGTGCTGGTACCTGCCTTACAATCTGAAGCACAGCCTGATCAAGCCACTGCTCAGAATCCAATGAAGGCTGGCTCACCTGGTCTAACACTCTGGTATAAAGTCCTTAGCCTGGTGTTCATGATCTGCATGATCTGGGCCCACCTACCGTGGCAGTTTTATCTCCACCATCTGCCCGCCGGTGCCCTCCTAAAATATTCCACATTCCAGCCCCAATGGGGTATTCATAACCCCTAAACATGCCATGAATTCTCTGGACCCCACACCATTGCTTAGGCTGGTCTGTTCTCTCCTCTTGAAATGCTCTTCCACCATGTTCCCTTTTCTGTCCATTAAATCTAGTATATCCTTTAGGACCCAGGGCAATACTACTTCCTTCATAAAAATCCATCTACTTAGAGAAATCACTTTGTCCTCAAAACAACCAAAGCATTTGGTTAATACAGGACTTCCTGTATAGTATTTGTCATAGTGTGCCTTGGAACTGGATCTCATTCAAAGGTAGCACCTAGCACAAAGTAAGTTTTCAATAAATCTTTATAGTAATGAATGGAGCCATGAGGTTGAATGAGGTTAAAAGATCATCATGAAGGGAAAATATCACCAAAACAACAGAGTTCTGTCTGTTAGGCTTTCCTGCCATTTACATGTTTGGTGCCTTCTTTCCTTTCCCCTTCTGATCACCATTAAATATTTACAACATACTAAATAGGCTTTTCCCACACTGTAAGCTGCCCTCATTTGCAAATCTGAGGCATAAAGTCTGTGTTGTAACTTCCTACATGGTAAAAGAAAACACTATGTATTCATGGTTAGCTGGAATAATCTGCAAATTCTTCAGTTCCATAGCAGTTCCCAAGGACCTACTGTGTACCAAGGTTTCTGCTAGGGGTGTGGAAGAGACAAGTTAAATAAGTCATCACCTGGTCCCTGCCCTGAAAGGGGGCAATTGGAAGCCAAACCTTAGAGAAACCCGAGTGAAGCCTTGCAGTGGGAAGAACTTGGGTAGGCAGAGATGTTGGTAGGGCAGCCACAGGACAGCCAAGTGATAAAGGCCTGGAGGTGGTTACCTGGGCTACAGTTTGTTGAGGAGATAGGGGAGAATGAGTCAGGATGGGACCAAAATAGGAATGCCTTGAAATCTCAGTCTGAAGTTAATGCAGTTAATGTAGGTGAGGCAACACTGTAGGATTTCAAGCAGGTTAGTTAGCACAGCAATGTGCCGTGTGGACTGGAGGGAAGAGAGCCTAGAGATCAGGGGGAAACTAGTAGCAATCCAAGATTGGGGTTCTGAGGATCTGGAAGAAACAAGGGACGCAGCGTAAACACTGGATGGGAGTCAGGACACCTGGGTTCTAGTCCTGCCTCTGCTGTGGGGACTTGAATCAGTCACTTCTCTGCTCTGGGCCTTTTGTTAACAGTAAAACCTAAAAACCTTCAAAGTGACCTTTCCTTTGAAGTAGGGTATTGGAAATGAAGGGAATAAGCCAATCTAATGGACATTTGGAACAAAGAAGCAACTAACTGGAGCCCAGAGATAAAGAGCAGGGGGAATCCAAGAGGGTCCAGCCAAGAGAAATGGGGAACTGAGGTTGGGCGGAGCCTCTGCTCCTGACGTCTGGTTTGGCAATCGCGTTTTCAATTTTCTTTCTTCCTCTTCCCTAACTTAGCCTGTTAACTTCACCTTATTTGGTGAAAGCAGGGCAAAATAGGACACCTCCACGTCACCTCATGCCCTGCCCCCCACTTTACCTTCCTCTTTTCAGTCCCTCAAATGATCCTCTTCCTTTGCCACCCACCTGGCACCATCCCCAAACCCCCTTTCCTCCAGAGTAATTACCCCTGCGGCCCGAAGTAGAAAGAGCAGTGAATTTGGGGTCATGCTATTATCACCCTCATGGCAACAGTTTATTAAGAAATCATCACATGCCAGGCTATAGTATTTTTTTATAGCAATTCTAGGAGGTGATTGTTATCTCATTTCACAGATGAAGAAACTGAGACCATAAGATGTTAAGTAATCTGTGCAAAGTTACACACGTGCCAGTGGGCAATGCCAGACTGGAAATGAGGTCTGAGTCCCAAGTCAGTGCTTGGGACAGTTCCGATTAAATGGTTTGACCTGTGGCAGTTGGGGATCCCTCACCTACAACCTCTGAAACCAGAATTCTCTAAGCCCCGCCTCTGCACTGGCCGCGTCGGCCGAGGGCCCTGCAGGGCTTGCGCGGCCGAAGTCGGGCCCGCGCAGGTGGGGCTAGCGGCGGGGGGCGGGGCCATGCAGGGGGCGGGCCCTGGCGGGGGCGTGGCCGGAAACCTTAAAGTGGCCGGGGTGGCGGGGCGGGCCGTAAAGGCCGCGAGTCGCTGCGATCTTCTTTACTCTTCGGAGCAGATCACGGCGTGGTTACCATGTCCCTGGCGGCCTCGGGGGGCCGTGGCCCTGGGGCCGTGTGGTCCCCAACACACGTGCAGGTGACGGTGCTGCAGGCGCGAGGTCTGCGGGCCAAGGGCCCCGGGGGCACGAGCGATGCGTACGCCGTGATCCAGGTGGGCAAGGAGAAGTACGCCACCTCGGTGTCGGAGCGCAGCCTGGGTGCGCCGGTGTGGCGGGAGGAAGCCACCTTCGAGCTGCCTCCTCTGCTGTCCGCCGGGGCCGCGCCCGCCACCGCTGCCACCCTGCAGCTCACCGTGCTGCACCGCGCGCTGCTTGGCCTCGACAAGTTCCTGGGCCGCGCGGAGGTGGACCTGCGAGACCTGCACCGGGACCAGGGCCGCAGGAAGACCCAGTGAGTGCGGGACTGGGGAGAGGACCCGGAGCGGAGGCGCGGGCAGTGCGGGGTGGCCTGGGCGCTGAGACCCTTTTAGAGTGAGCGCTGTAGTCACGGCGCTGCTGTGACCCAAGGGGACGGGCGGAGAGAGGCTTTTAAAGAGGGGCCCCCTGGACCAGTAGTAGCATGCTCACCTAGCTCCAACTTCTCTTTCGGCTGTCCCACCCCAGTTCTCCCAGTATGTGGGCTCTGAAAGCAGTGGGGGTACCTGGGGAGTTTTTGATTCTTCAGGACGTCTCTCAGGCCTGGAACTTAGTAAGCACTTAAACGAATTTTTGGTGAATTGAAAATACATCTGGGCAGACGAATTCCTGTTATTATTAGTGTGGGTAGTATGTGGAAAGCCGCCTGGGTATTTCACCGAACTGGACACTAAGCTCAGACTGACTGGGCCAATGCTCAGTGAGGATTCAATGGTGGAGTGAAACCCTCTGACACTCCCTAGCCCTAGAGGCTCAGCCAGGGAAGCAGTAAGGACATTACAGTGTGGGGTTGGGTGGACATGGGGGCTGGGGATTGGGGAATGCAGATTGTCCTGCGATGGCCATCTCTCACCTCCACCTCACCACCACCTAAGGGGTTGGTGAAGAGAATTTGCTCCCCCTCCCCCATCTTCTACAATGCTGGAACAGCTTGGTCTTAACTTTCAGACTGAAAAATATTAACCCTGTTTGCCCTGGGCCGCAAATTAGTAAGGATTTCCCAGAGATGGCTGGAGCCAGGGTCTGCCCTTGGCCAAGTGGAACTGTGGAGTAGGCATTGTTTTTCTTTGGAGTTTGTCAAGTTCTCTCTGGTCCTACTACCTACAGATAGCTGCTCACCTGTAGCTCCCAGTCAAAAGTTCTGTGTTACCCTATCTGCAGGAAAGCTGGGCAAAACTCATTTAACTCCAGGGTGTTAGTGGTTCTCTTTCACAGGTGTTTGGAATGGAGCATTTGATTATGGAACATTTGATTATGCTCATCTAGAATACCAAAAGCTAGCCTCAGGTAGCTTAATTGGTTGCTTTGCTGGACCTTAAATATACAAGCCAATCATACTACCACCTACCCCTACAGTTTATAAAGCACACTGATTCACGTTGTGTGTTTTAGATATAAACAGTATTTTAACTTTCCCTTGTGAAGGAGACAGGAAAAACCAGAGGGTTTGAAGTTACCAGACTCCCTTTTCTGTAAGGTAGGTCCAGTTTCAGCATGCATGCTTGCGAATGTAATACCTGATTCGCTTATCTGGCCAAAGGTGAATGGGCATTTCTGAACTCAAATCAGATAAAAATAGAGAGCCTTGAGGTGAGGATTGATGGGGTATCTTCATGGCATCAACTTACAAACCATAAGGTGAGCAGTATCTTTGCTAAGGAGGGGCTGAAGCAATGCTAATTTTCCATTTGATTAAATGCTATTTGGGGCCTTGGGTTGGCTTCCTTTCCAGCTTTAATTGGGCACTGTTGGCAGTTCTTTGTCTGGTCCCAAACCAAGATGTGTGAATATTATCATCTGTCTCTGCCATCTGTTTCTTATAGGAACATTTTATTTTCTTGAAAGACCACATCTCCCTGCCAGAGATGGGGACTCTAGATTCCTGGGTCTGGTGCCCACTCTGGTCCTGACTCATTGTTGGGCTTCAAGCTGCTTGGTCTCTGAACACCCAAGTTTCCCTATTTATAAATGGAGCTTGTTGCCTGACTTAATTGATGTTTGTAAGCTGTTTCTGGGTTCCTGGATTAATGGAACCCGTGTATAGATTCAAAAGGTTTTGTTACTGCTTTGTGAGGAAAGAAACCCTCCCTATTTCAGGAAGGGTTTCGTCTTCATCTTCATTTTCTCATCCTCTCCAGTGTAATCCTAAACCTAGATGGTTACTCTTGTCTCTATTATATGAGCTGATTACCACTTAGTCACAGTATCAGCTTGTAGGAAAATGGTGCTTAGTTGACAGGTTTTTTTTTAAATAAACTGCAGTGGAAGGCTTCTTTGCTCCTCTAGCTGTAGGTGAAACTGCATGCTTTCCATCTATCACTTCTTGGGACTTTCCAAGGTGCTGGGGGGAACCCAGTTAAACTAAGCCTGTCTGATGCCTGGGTACATCACTTGGGTGCTCAAGACAGCTGAGATTTGGAGAATGCAATATATACTAAGAGACGGAACTTTAACAGAATGAAATTGGTTGAGCTAGGAAAGTTATTTGAACCAGTTACTAACGGTTTGACCACACTTTAGATATTAAAAACCAGAAACAAAACAAAAGCTCAAATCTTGGTCTTTAGGTTTGTGTGTATGTGAAAAGAAGATTGCTGCAATAGAGTATGACTTTTGTCATGGATCCAGAAGCTAAAACTCAAGGCATAAAGAGCTAACTATACTAATATTTGTATTTGTTTTCTTGATAAGCCCCCATCCACCATATATTTGGAGTCAAGAGAATAAGCTTTTTATAATGACTCAGATTTTGCAGACCTTAAATTTAGTGTGATGACACCCATCTTTGAAACATCAAACAGAGGCTGACATAGATAGCATACATTTAATAGGGAAGAGTGCATAGCCCCTTTAGTTAGGAAGAAATAGAAATGAATCGGTTTTACACTTATACTTATCTGTTAAAGACTTGGGGTCTCACTTGGGCCTTGGTTAAATGGAAATCAGTTAAGTCTCATGGTCATAAAACAGATATGAATCTGAGGGGTAGAATCAGGTGATTAATATGGATTCCCTGCTCAACTCTCTTATCTCATGTAGTTTGGGGTCCTACATTGACATAAAGAAAACCTTCTTAGGATACTAAAAGCAACATTTGGGGAGATTACCTGTTGAAGACAGGTTAAAGTAAATATTCATTCAGGCTGGTGATTGGAAGGCCATTGTGTAATTAAATATCATAAAACAACACTTTAATCGTCTTTCAGATACGAAGAGAGTGTGATAGTCACTTTCTTGTATCTCTAAGATTTAAGAGGGAATTTGGTTGTATATGAAAAAATCTTTGATATTAATAAAGGTTAGCTATTTTGAAGAACTGTAAGTGTAATAAGATGCTGTAATATGTTGACAAAGAAAATTTGGGTTATTAAAAAGAAATAAGTGTTAGAGAGTTGTTTTTCTGGGACAGTTGGATGCAGGGAAATGCCTTAGGTTGTGCTCATACCTTTAGGTTTCCTAAGCACACTTAGGTTTTTCGTAACAGACTGGAAAATTTGAGCGATGTTGTCACTGGCTAAGGTTTTCCTTTCGTGGGATTCCCCTTAAAGATAATATTGGGCTTTACTGGAAACCCTCCCGCCTCTCACCCTGCCACCGCCTCTCACCGTCCCCTCCCACTCCATTGTAGGAAACTGATAGCTCAATGCCTAAGACAATTCTCTGTCTGTTCTGGGATAAACCATAACCTGCTTATGGCAGTAGAATGAAATGACCAAGATGGGAGAAGTTAGTTACCTTAACTCATTGTTTTGGTACTGTGAAAGATATTCCTTCGTGTTTTTATTTATGCTATTATTTGATTATGATTTCATTTGTAAGACATTCAATTAGCATGGGGAAAGTTCTGGGTTTTTTTTTTTTTTCCCTTGTCTTTAAAGTTCATCCATAGTTTTCATAAATATTTTTTAATACCTACTGTGTGCCAGGTACTGGGTATATATTGTAAATATTGGTGACCAAAACAGACATGATCCCTGCTTTCAGAAAGCTCAGAGCCTTGTCAGGGAAGATACTAGACATTAAACAAAAGAACACATAAATAAATAATCACAGATGGTGATAAGTACTGTGGAGGAAGAGAACAGGGTATCATAAGAAAAAAGAGCAGAAAGCACATGTTTTAAAGAAGGAGACTGGGGCCGGCCCGGTGGCTCAGGTGGTTGGAGCTTCGTGCTCCTGACGCCTAAGGCTGCCGGTTCGATTCCCACCTGGGCTAGTGCCGGATGGCTCAGTTGGTTGGAGCATGGGCTCTCAGCCACAAGGCTGCCGGTTCGATTCCTCGACTCCCACAAGGGATGGTGGGCTGTGCCCCCTGAAACTAACAATGGCAATTGGACCTGGAGCTGAGCTGTGCCCTCCACAACTAAGATCTAAAGAACAACAACTTGACTTGAAAAAAGTCGCGGAAGTACACTCTGTTCCCCATAAAGTCCGGTTCCCCTTCCCCAGTGGAATCTTTAAAAAAAAAAAAAAGGGGGGAGATTGCAGATAGTGTCAGAGACCTGAAGAATAGAGAGGAATTTTTCTAGTGAAAAGTGAAGGAAGGGGCCTTCCTTGTAAGGGGGCAATCTGTACAAAGGCCTTGAGGCAGGAACCTAGAAGCTTGAGAGGCTGAAGAAGAAGGCAGGGCTTTATTTAAGAGCAATGGGAAGCCACTGAGTATTAATAGCAGGGGTGATGTGATCTACCTTGTTAAAAATCACTGTGGTTATTGGGCAGAGAATGAATCTGAAGCAGGCCTAGCCTGGAAACAGACAAAATGGGAGGTCATTGCAGTAATCCAGGTAGCCAGTAGTGGTGGCTTAGACTATTGTGGTGGCCGTGGAGATGGATAGAGGTGGGTGGATTTCAGACATATTTTGGAAGCTCAATTGCCTGATTTGTGATAGATTGAATGTGGGTGGGAGTGAATGAGAGGAAGTGATAAGAATGAACAAATAAAATAAGGAGAGCTTGCTGTTGAAAATGAACCAGGAAGTGGTGGCTGTTTTCTTTCCCCAACAGTCACTATGATACTAGAGTGAGGTCACCATTACAAAGACAATTTTGGGCAGTGACACCTTTGAGTTGAGTCTGCTGTTAGAGTGAATTAGTAGGAAACACCATTGAGACCAGGGTGTGTATGTGTGTCTTCAAGTATTTACAGTTTTAATCAGGCTGAGCCTTTGTTTTGTAAGAGCGTAGCTGACGTAGTCTCACTGGTGTGCTCCAACACAGCTGCTTCAAGGAATATAGGACTAAGAAAAGGAAAAATAGTACATAAAATCGGAAAAATAAACCCACGAATGAAAAATAAAATTCTGCAGGCCAGTGAGTCAACCATTTAAATGTTTTTCACATTAAGAAAGATAAGTGTACAAGAGTCCTGTGCCTTTTTCCTTTTGCTTAAACTTCCTTTTGGCTACAAAGACTTCAATTATATTATATTTCTATAACTACCATCAGTGGGAGGTTTTTATAAATGGTATCTGATATGTCATTTTAATTGTAGTTATTAACTAAAATATGTTATAATTACATTAAAAGCATTGCATATGCAGATTAAAATGCAGTCAGTTCCAACGTATATTTGCTGATATCACTCGTCCTCCCCTTTAACAAAAATCTTAGATATCCATTAAAACACTATAGGGGAGTATTTAATTGCTGTCCATCCTAGAAAACTGCATTTCTCACCCTATACTTTCTGGAGGGTGGCTGGTTTTGGCTTATCTCCAGAAGGATTAGGAAGCCCTAGCCCAAATGGAGAGAGTGATAGGAGGCCATTTTAGGCCTTATCTTCACCTGGGAACAATTCTGTGGGTGGCCTTTGGTCTGGTGTAGGTCTCTAAATCTCAGGCCTTTGAATTCCAAAATCAATAGCCAGACCCTTGTACTGGCCTCTGAAGAAAACCAGTCTGCTGCCAAGATCATTTGTCTTGGAAAAAGCTTGGCGAGTGGGTTCTACTCACCGTAAGGTGTCCTGGGTCAGATCTCATGGCCCAGCTGGCTCAGCAGGAGACCAAGACTGTCTTTTGCCTGCTTCTCCCCTGGCCAGGGACCACTTTGGTCTTGTCTTTGCTGTGTGACCCATCGCAGGCCTCATAAGCATCTCTGAGTTAGTGAGTGCTTGCAGTCCCTTAGGCACAGGGCAGGCCGTCGTTGTGGAAGCGGCGAACTGTTTAATCTTACGTTTAGCCCAGTGGATTAAAGACTAGGGGTGATCAAAGTCTGAGGTCAAAGCTCTGCTTTTTCGGTTTCCCAGTTTGGGGTAGGCTTGCTCTCCCGTGCCCTTTCTGTACACTGAAGAAGCAGGTTGCCTTCTGCAGCTTGGTAGCTAATGATGCCTTTGGCAAAGGAGCCACTTTTAGTCGCTAATGAGACAAGAAATTCCTTTCCTGCAGGGAGAAGTCTGTAGATAATCTGTTAGAGAAAAATCACCGACTTTAGTTTCCAGGGTGTCCCAGAGGGACACATTTAGGAATGTGCCTGTGGAGAGAAAAAAGGCAGTGGTAATTAAGTGTCTTTTCCTGAATGCTGGTCTCTGAATGGAGTAGAGGGAAGGCATTTATAAGAAATCCCAGAAAAACGTTTCTAGAGGTGTGGCTGCTGCACACTTCACTTTTTAAATAAGTACTCTTTTATTAAAAACGACATGGCTAACCTAGGTAGGACAATTAAGGCTTCCAGAAAGCCTGGTCTGAAAAGGCCTCTTGTGATCATGAAGAATGGGTGGCCTGTGTGCTGAGCACCAGCAGCAGGCTGGGTCTTGGGATATTTCTTCAAGGGTGTCGCCTCCTGCAGCACCAGTCCTGTGGGATTTTCCCTTTGTACCAATGGAACTTTTCAGTTGTACAATTCATTTGTTGTTAAAACAGGATTTTAAAATGTTTTTGGTGTGGGTTTTTTTTTTTCCTCCTCCTCCTCCTCTTCCTTCTTCTTCTTCTTCTTTTTGGGACTTAACTTGATTATAAGATAAATCATAGATACTTTGCTTTTCCTTGCCAGAAATTCTCATAGAGAAGAGTGAGTGAGTCTGTAGGGTGGAGAATGGGCTACATATTCTTTGATGTCTGTCATACTAAAGTTTGTTTTCTTTTGTCCTGGTCAAGAGATGGTGAACCAAATGGTGAGGGATTAAGAAGTACAAATTGGTAGTTACGAAATAGTCATGGGGATGTAAAATACAGCATAGGGAATATAGTCAATAATGTAATAACTGCCAGGTGGGTACTAGACTAATTGGGGGGATCACTTGGTAAGTTATATAAATATGTAACCACTGTTCATGTGCTGTTCACATGAAACTAATATAAAATAATATTGAATGTCAACTATAATTGGGGAAAAAAAGAGATGGTGAACCAAACCATAGCATTTTCTTTTTCCATCCTTATAGTCTTTGCATGAATGATAAAGGACCCCGAGGTTGCCATTAGACTA
Organism: Rhinolophus hipposideros; assembly: GCF_964194185.1. Classification (NCBI taxonomy): domain Eukaryota; kingdom Metazoa; phylum Chordata; class Mammalia; order Chiroptera; family Rhinolophidae; genus Rhinolophus; species Rhinolophus hipposideros. Next base: position 45,738,594 of record NC_138050.1, on the reverse strand, counting down.
TCCTTTGGCAGACCAAATAAAATAAATACAGCAGTAGCATTTACATGTGCGTAGGAGACAAGATACCTGATCTGATGGTAGAATATTAACATTTGTGGCTTTCTGAGATATGATCAAGTTAAAAAATTGGTCAGTAAATGATTACAGATGTGGACTAACATGGTTAATTTTTCTAATTCTTAGAGAATCTTGAAATACTGATGCTTGCTATTGTTATAGAACAGAAAGAGTTCATCCACTCGGTGCTAGCAGAGCCAAACACTAAACAACAAGAATTGCAGTTGAGAAATACTGGCTGTTTTATTGATGAATGGTGCCATCCAGGAGAACAGGAAGCTAATGCTCAAAAGCCCGAATTCCCCGATGGCATGCAGATTACAGATTATGTAGAGAGAAATCACAAAACACCTTGAGTTAGGGGTTCCGCGTTGTGTTGGGAGCTGATTGGTTGGAACTGAGGTAAGGGTAATGAATCATTTCTTCAGGTCTTGAGAACAGTTCAGAGATATTTTCCAGAGTCCCACTGTCCAGTCTCATAGGAAAGTAGTCAGGGGGTCGTTCCACCTTAGTTCTCAGGAGCTGAAACCTAACTTAGGTCAAGATATTATCTTTAGCCTGCGAGAGGTCCGGACCCTGTGACCATTAGTCACCTCCAGCTACTGTCCTCTGCTGCCTCGGGGGTTGCTGATTATCTGGATGAAAGGCTATGTTTCTGAGGTGTGTATGTGTGTGTGTGTGTGTGTGTGTGTGTGTATACACGTGTATATATATATATATATATACACATGTATTAATATGTATATAGACAGAGAGAGAAATATGATTTCTACAGCTAGAATTTAAAACTAAATTTAATCAAAGTCATAAAGACCCTTGGTTTCACTATTTCCTTTTTAGTCTTTACCTACAAGGAGTTTTAGTATTGCTTTCAACTTAGAAAACATGTCTTGATCCTTATACTTCAGTCAATTATGTAATCTTGGCATCTCTCTGAAATAGTTTGGAAGCCCTCTGTTTCTTGTCTCTCCTGCCTATGTAGAAACCCTGAAGAGTTCTATCTGAGGATCATTAAATCTCTCAATAAGTTACAGAAAATATACACCAATCGTGATATTTTAAAAATTCTTATGTACTTTTTAATTTTGGAAATTATGTATGTAATACAAACCAATTTTGTCATTGAGTCTTCCTACTCCCTTCTAACACAAATCATTGTTATTTGTATTTGATGGATACGTTTGGATACCTAAGAATACAATCAGTCAGAATGGTTGGTATCTTAGATTCCCTTTTGAGAATCATCTAAATGGGTAAGCTGGCACTTGACAGACTATCATACAGTCATTAGAATTGATGAGTATGGAGACTATAAGGCACTGATGTGTGATATGCTATGAATACGATTGCCTGTGTACTCTGGTTACAACTAAGTAATAATTATAGCTAATACTTATCGAATGCTTATTAACACCAGGCACTGTTCTAAGCACTTTATATATATTAAGCCATTTAATCTTCATAACATTCTTATGAAGTAGATGCTTTTAATCCTGTTTCAGAGCAGGAGACTGAGCCACAGAGAGGTTATGTAACTTGCCTAAAGTCTCTCAGCTAAGTGCTTATTAAAATGTACAGGAAAAAGACTTCAAGAAAATACATAGAAAAGTAATAGTCGGGGTGGCCGATAGCTCAGTTGGTTAGAGCACAAGCTCTCAACAACAAGGTTGCCGAGTTTAATTCCCGGATGGGATGGTGGGCTACGCCCCCTGCAACTGAGATTGAAAATGGCGACTGGACTTGGAGTTGAGCTGCGCCCTCCACAACTAGATTGAAGGACAACAACTTGACTTGGAGCTGATGGACCCTGGGAAAAACACATTGTTCCCCAATAAAGTCCTAAAAATACACACAGTACCCCTTCCCCAATAAAATCTTTTAAAAAAAGTAATAGATTAGCATGAGTGAGTCAATTTTAAAAATACACATTTAAAAAAATTTTCTGTAACCTGTATTGATTATTTCCTAAGAGAATTTCTGTACAGCAAATAATGTGGAAAGGAAAGAAAGCATTTTCAACCCATTTTTTTATGTTCTCCTTTACCATGTCATTTATAAGCTTTTAGGATTGAGTTTGGTGGCTACAGACAGCCTTTTGGTGCCACTAGAATGGCTGTTTTAGGGATTTGGGTCAAAAATGATCCATTTGCCACTCATGATTTACTACAAGTTCTTCCAAGTAGTTGACAGTGGGCAGCGGGGAAGGTCAACCTAGGAAGGTGAGGTTGGCTGATTGGGAATTCTGTATTCAGAGTTAGGTAATGATGACCAATCACTTTGGTCAACAACAAAACTGGTTAAACTACTTAGCTTCTGCAGGGTACACACCACAAATGTTTTATAGGTCATTAACATTTCTGTCCCTGTTTGCTGTGCATTGCTTCTAGGCTACTAAGAGAAGAGTCTGGACCTTTTTTACCCATAAGCAATCACTTCTTTTCAGAAACCTTTTAGGTGTTCTCAACTGCTAACTCTACAAGACTTTCAGCCTTATTTTTATTCCCTGGGGAAGACAATTAATGAACGAACTGCTTTAAAAAATTTCTTCACCTAAGATCAGTGCGTCCTCAGTCTCAAACACCAAATCAGGTGCTGTTCTACTCTTCCTGCTTCTTTCCTCACCTGGGGCCCTAATCCTCTGTGTCACGATGCTTGGTTTACGTGATGACTTAGGTGATGAGTCATGCTGTAAATCGTGGTTGAGATTTTGCAGGGAAAAGAAACAGGCAGCCCACTACTGACCCTCGTGTCCATAGACAAGGCTCCCTTGAAAATTAACACTAACACATTAAAATGTTGAAGTAACTGGTAGAGCTGTGGTCTTTCTGTGTCCAATACAAGGACACAGTGTTAATTCCTTTTGCTGGCTCCCTTAAGTAGGTGGTTCTCAGCTGGGATTTAAATTAGCTGAGAACCACATTTGTGCGTGAGAGTCCTCATTTGTGGTGACCCTAACTTGAGCAGGAGTTTCTTTTCATGCCTAATTATTTTCTCATGCTTCAAAGTTAGAAAGAAAAGGCAGCAGTTGTTCCAATGTCGCAAACACTTTGTGATGATGTTTGTAAGCCCCCTCTCTATCCCACTGGAAGGTAAGCTTTTTTAGGGCAAATCTGGCTTCCTTTTGTGTTTCCAGTGCCTGGCACGTAAAAGTGTTTGAACCAAATCCTTGAAGCCATCATTTCTCTGGACATGTCTGCCCTCAGGAATGTTTTAAAAGGAAAACATGTTTGCATCAGCTGCAGAAAGATTATTTTTGAGACATACCAGTCAGCCCTTTACAACTGTAATCCCAAATGTCTGCACTTCTCATTTCCTAAGAGCAGGAGCCACACTGCCCTCTCCCTGCCACATTCCAGTGGAAGGAACGCCCCCTGGGACCAGCTTTCCATGTGTTTGAGAAACTGTATGTTCTGAAGCAAATCAACCCTGAGAATTGGGCATGGTTGGATGGTTTTAGCTGTTCTCAAAATGACTGTTTCAAAGCCCAGGAGATTTTACAATGCAGACCCAGGCAGTAGCTCCCCAACCCGGCCACTGGGGCAGGGTGGGGTCAGATCCTGTGTCCTGCGTCCTGCGTCCTGCCTCTTTTCCTTCCTGCACAGAGTTCATTCTTTTTTACATTCCCTACTGGTGTTATAACACATCTTTTTGAAAGTGTAGACGACTTAAATGAATTTTTCTGTGTTTTCAGCTATTGTCTTCTGTTTAACCAAAAAATTCCAAACCCCAAATCCCCCCAAACTGGAGGGCAGCCTATTTGGGTACTACACATTTTTGCTTGTATATGCCCAAGACCATCACTTAACTGAGGAGCATGGAGCCATAAGAAGAATGAAGTTTTCATTCTGTTCCATTTTGTGTGATTTAAATTTTTACCCCATGCCTGTTGTTAACCTAAAAGTATATTTTATATAAGTTTCCTGTCACTTTTTATGTATTCAGAAATTCTTGTAATTTTTGAACTGAGTTTTAATTATAAGTAAAATAAGTTTTTGCTTATAGAAGGGATCATTTGATATATATATATACTTTTTTTTTTTGATAGGTTGCAGGGTTATTCCAGAAATGGGCTTAAAAATAAACTTACTACATTGGGATTATGGCTTTCTTTCTGTTCTCTGCCCTTTGGACTAGGAAAATGAACCCAGCCCTGATTTCTGAGATAATGCAAGCGTTCTGGGCCTACGTGAAAGGTAATGCTAGAACACACCCTACTGACATCACATGCTGTGTGGCCATGCTGGGGCTTTATTATTTATGAACTACTTCCGTGAGGCATTGGAATTAAGTGAACTAAAAGCACATGGACAGAAACACTGAAAAACTGAATTGATGCTTTAATGTTAAAACCCACAAACATGTTCTGGTTTGGGATTTATTAGGGTGAGACATTTATGGATTGTGGCTTTTACTCTTGTTATCATATTATGCTTGTGTCAAATATACCTTGCCTAAACTGTTTGAATTATTGATAAGGATAATATTGATAGTAGAAGAAACAGTTCCTGTCTTCCTTTCTAGTTTTAATACCCAGCACAGATTTTTAAAAATTCTGAACATTTGATCCATTTGAGCCTGTGATCCAGTCTGCCTTTCGTATCCTTAAGAAGAGGCTTGTGGCTCTTCCTGACCACCTGGTGTTTGGTTTTAGGTTTGCTTGAGAAAATAAGCCACAGGACTAGTTGGTGAAGTGTCTGTTCACACCTCCTAGTGGTGTTGGAAGTTTCCAGAACAAATCCCACTTTAGCACCTGGGGGTTGAACCTGTGAATCAGGTAATAGGCCCTCAGGGAGGATTCTAGAGTGGTTGTGGCTTTGCTCAAAATAAACAGACTTTGGCACTGATATTTTTGGAAAGGTGGGCCTGGTCCCAAGAACTGTCAAGAGGCATTCTTTGAAGGTGTGTACTGTCTTGGAATCCCCTGGGAGGGCTAACAGGAGAGGCTGTATGGAAGAACTGGGAAAAGGCCCTGACGGACTCTCCTCCCCTGGGTAGAGTGGTGAAGCAGGCGGCTGGGGTTGATATCTGAGCCTCCGCATTCAGCTTTCAGCAACTTCCCCTTTTCAGGTGCAAACAATGGATATTTACAAAAGCTAACCACTCTTTATCACCAAGGCTACCATTTAGCACGTGACTCTCAGAAGAGAAAAATACAAATAATCCTCTCAACCTTTAAGTGACAAATATGCAAAGTATTCCAGGCGAGGTCCTGGGAAAGACACTAGGCTGGCAGGGGCAGGGTTGTCTTTAAAGACCTTGCCATCTCCCTTCCTTCTCCTGCTGTGGATTGTGGTTAAAACCAAGAGAAAAAGATTTCTCTTCAAGGTCCAAAATCAGAGCTCACATATTTTCTCAGATCTTGGCTGTTTTTTGATAATGCAGTTTAAGTTATTCTTGATGACTTTGTACATTGGACTTTATGAAATCCTATGATTTATGACTGATGGCAAGCTATGGTAGGGTTTTCCCCTTTCTTTTATTAGGCTGTTTAAATTAGAAGCTTAACTTTCCCCCAAAAAAGAATTTAAATCTAAACCCTCCTCTCTGTGTGTTACAAAAGGTGGCCTATCAAAGATGAGTTAGGAGGGGGCCCAAAGCAAAAATCTTGGTGTAAGAGACACAGTCGGAGCTCTGGAGAAATGCAGAGCTGATTCAGAATCCAGCTATGCCCCTTAACAGTTGTAAGATTTCTGTACCAATTACCTCACTCGTGAGACTCAAGTTCTTTATCTGTAAAATGGGTATAACATCCCATTTTGAGATAAAGCAATGTCATTCTTGTGAGACTTAAATGACGATGTTTCTAAGTGTCTATAGTGCCAGTTATGCTGTAGGTGCTATTTAAGTGTTAGGTTTCTACTTCCCTCTGCTCCTTTCCTTTAAGTGTAGAATGAGCTGAAATAGTGGGGGCCAGTGGTCTGACCTATGAGCAAGGCAGGCTGAAAGTGAAAGAGGAAATTGTGTTTATGTGGGCAAAACCATCATTTCCTTTAAAGCCCATGGCCCTCAGCTCTTAAATAGGTCACTACAAAGAACATTAGAATGTGAGTTTGTCAGTTTTGTGGGGCTGCCTGTCAGATGACCATGTCTTTGGAGCTGTTTGTTTTGTAGTGGTTGGTCATGCTGTTAATCGGGCTCACATTCTTTCAGTTCACCAGCTAGGAAATTCCAAGGAGAGATTTCCTTTTTCTGAAGTTTGTCTTTCAATGGAGTTGGACTGCTATAATGTCACTTGCCGTATCTTGAAGTAATTTGCAAATGACCAAGTGAAATACTTTCAGTAGTGTTTGAAATATTCCTCTTTCTGATGATTAAGCTAGGGAAGAATGCCTGCTTTCAGTTTCTGTCTTTTTTTTTTTAATTGTGGTAAACAATTGTAATATATAACAAAATTTACTACCTTGACCATTTTTAAGTGTATAGTTCTGTGGCATTAAGTACATTTATATTGTTTTGCAACCATCACCACCATCCATTTCCAAAACTTTTTTATTTTCCCCAACTGAAACTCTGTACCCATTAAATACTAACGCCCCATTCATTGCTTCTTCCCCCAGCTCTTGGCAACCACCATTCTCCTTTCTGTCTCTATGAATTTGACTACTCTAGGACCTCATATAAGTGGAATCATACAATACCTGTCACTTTGTGACTGATTTATTGCACTCTTTAAAAAATATATATGTATGTTTTTACTCTGTTTTATATTTTTCCATTACTCCCTGGCAGATACTATTCTACAAATTCTTGCTTTCTCTGAGATTTTCTTGTAAATTTGCATTCTACCTTCTTAACTATTTGTGTATGATCTTTGCATTTTCACGCTATTGAAGGAAAATGCCAGTCATAGGAAATGATTTGATGGAATGTATACTTTATTTATTTTATTTTTAGAAATAGCTCTTCATTGAACCAAGATTTTAGGTGACGATACACTAAGCACAAAATCAGATCCTCTTTGCCTAGTGGGTGTCTTCTCAAAAACACAACTACAAGTTCTGCCCTTATCCCCCACATCACCCTCCACTCCCCAAAAAAGAGAACATAAGAATATGTTTGTCTAAGAAGTTGGTAATAGCAGAGAGGAGAGGCCAGTTAATGGGGGTTGTGAACATTGTTTTAGGCTCTTCAGTTCAAAGGTAACCACTCAGCCTTTCTCCTTGTAGGTGGTACACCTTGAAATCTAAACCAGGAAAGAAGGATAAAGAGCGAGGAGAAATTGAGGTTGACATTCAATTTATGAGAAACAACATGACTGCTAGCATGTTTGACCTTTCCATGAAAGACAAATCTAGGAATCCGTTTGGGAAGCTGAAGGACAAGATCAGGGGGAAGCATAAGGACAGTGCATCAGATACTGCTTCAGCCATTGTCCCCAGCATGACACCCTCAGCTGACAGTGATGATGAATCTTCTTCAAAAGACAAGAAAAAGAAGTCAAAGCTTAAGACCTTGTTTTCCAAGTCTAATTTGCAGAAAACACCACTTTCCCAATCCATGTCTGTCCTGCCGACTTCAAAGTCAGACAAAGTTCTGCTTCGTCCTGGAGACTTTCCGTCCCGGTGGGAGGATGATGACGAGGATGAATCCTCCTCTGCCTTCGACAGTGAGTTTCCTCCTCCTCTGTCTTACTTAGCCTTTCTCCCTCACCTTAAGTTACTTTGCTTTGAGAGAGAAAAAACAAAAACAAAAAACAAATCTTACGAGAAATACTTTAATTCAGCTTCTCAATTACTAAAATGATGACGGTGGTGGTGGTGGTGGTGGTGGTGGTGGCGGCAGTCGTGATGGTGGTGATGACGACGGATTATTTGCTTAGGAAGCTTTCTCTATTTCTATGCCCTCTGATTTCTAAGAATATGTAAATTCCTTTTCCAAAATGTCTGGCTTTCCAACTGATGTATGTTCGTACAAGCTTCTGGAACTAACAGAATGAGTACATCCAGGGGTTTTAAATTAAGGGTAAAACCATGAAACCTTGCTATAATTCTGATATTTTATTAATTCATCAGGTATTTATTGAACTCCTAATGATGGATGTAAACCGCATGCCTACCTCCCTAATGAAAGCTGGGGAATCCAGTCCCCTGAACTCTGAATTAGCAGTGTATTTTGAACTTCAATTTCAATGACCAAATCTCTATTGTTGGCCAGAGTCTGCTACTCTACCAAGAGTGCTGCCCTTTTCACTGGTTAAATGAAGGGTTTCTCAACCTTAGCTCTACTCCTAGTTAGGGCCAGATAACTTTTTGTTGTGAGGGGCTGTCCCATGCATTGTGTGACCTTTAGGAGCATGCCTGGTCTATGCCTGCTAGGTACCAGTAGCACACCCCCACCCAGATGTGACAATCAGAAATGTATTCAAACAGGAAAAATACCAACCCCCTCCAGTTGTGAACCACTCATTTAACTTCTTATTCCCATTTCTTTGTCTTTCTTCCCATAGTCATGTCTCACAAGAGAACAGTAAGTGCAGATCCTAAGCAGCAGAACCAGATCAACTTCAGCCTTCCCAAGAAGGAAGGTCTCTCGTTTCTTGGCGGCCTTCGGTCTAAGAATGACTCCCTTTCCCGCTCTAATGTCTGTATCAATGGGAACCATGTTTACATGGAGCAGCCAGAAGGCAAGGGTGAGACCAAGGACAGCACCCCTTCTTCTTCGCCGTCCCCCCAGGGCTTCAGGAAGAAGCATTTATTCTCATCTACAGAAAACCTGACTCCTCGGTCTTGGAAGGAGCCTGGGGAAGGAGGTGCAGTGTCTTCTGACAGGCAGCTCTCTGAGTCTTCCACCAAGAACTCTGCGAAATCCATGTCTCTGCCACCCTCCTGGCCACCAGTCAGTGGGGACATTAGGGAAAACACAGCTCCAGTGAAATTGGAGGCTGTGAAAGAAACCAAAGAGAGCAAGAAGCATGAAAACAAGAAGTCCTCTTTGCTTTCTCTGGTGACAGGAAAGAAGGATGCGGCGAAGGGCAGCGAAGGCGAAAGCTCTGCTGTCATCCCAGGGAAGGAGAAGGAAGGCATGCTTAGCGAGGATGGGCAGGGGTCTATGGAAGACCTTGTGAAAAGATCTGAGAAGGATACTACAGCCGTTGTCTCTGGACGAGGTAAATCCTCGATCCTCTTGGAAGAAGTGCAGATCACAGAACCAGAAGCTGACCCAAAGCCCAAGCCTGAAGCAACACCTCCTGTTCCCTCTGCAAGGGCTCCCCAGACCAAAGCCGTTAAACCTCGGTAAGTCTTAGCCTTTCTCATGCGATAATCAGACCCCAGGGGGATGCCATGCGTGGTATGTAGCAGACTGAGTGTTGCAAGTTAGGAATACAAGGTTTTGGGTGTGGTCTCTGCAGGAGCTGCATTTATTAAATTTTTCACACATTTCCCTTTGAGACTGATGTTATCTTTCCTCCTTGCTCTTTGGCATTGGTTTGCTGTCATAAGAGACCCTTGGTCCACTCTCGATCGCCTGTGACAGTTCTCTCTGTGTTTACTCTGCACTTTTGTTGCAAGAGGCTGAGTGAGTCCTGGGGGTTTCTGCTTTTCAGCATGATTCACATTCACTTACAGTATTTCTGTGGTCTGGGGTGGGAGAGACTTGTTTTTGAGATTCTGCTTACTTAGTTTCACACAGACATGCACAGACTCACACAGACTGTTCCTCTTCGCAATCTGTGTGTGTGTTTCCTTGTGGTGTATCTTTTACTGCTTTGAACTTTTTAAGATGCTTTTTGTGTATCACCGAAAGAAACTGTGGGCTGTTGCTTTACCTGGATCTTTCAGTTTCTGTTGCAAAGCCCTTTGTGTGGCAGATGTGCTTGGTGATAATAGTGTCCCTTTTGTATGTTAAATATTGGTGTTCCTCCTTTAACTTCTTAAGGTACTGCCTCGAATATAAAATAAGCACTCTCCTTTTGAACAGCTTTAGTTTTGCATGTTTGTTGCCTCATGCAGCATCTGCAACTGACCTGCAGATTTTATTTTGTCCTTTTTGCAGACTGGAAGTGTCTCCAGAGGTCCAACCCACAGCCAGGCTTCCTCCTCCTTCCCCTGACTCACCTGTCCTTTTTTCTGTTCTTCCCTCCAGTTCTGGTCAGACACCTGTCCCTTCTCAATTGGGGCATGAGTCAGAAACACAGTCCTCAGAATCTCCTTCTGTCTTCTCCTCTTTCTCATCTCCCATAGCAGCTCCCATTTCCACCTCCACTCCTGTTAAAAGCTGGCCTTCCATCGACCAGGACCAGGCTGGTTCTGAAGAACCATCTTTGCTCATTAAAGTAGAATTGCCAAAGGAGAGTTTAGCACAAGTTCCAAACGCTGTTTCTTGTGCCTTGGGATCACTTTCCAAACAGACCCCCATTCCAGTGTGTAAAGCGATAGAAGATTCTCCAGTGGGGACGACTAGTGAGATAGACACAGAGAAGAATACAAGTGGTGATAACTCAGAAACATCTCTCCTGAAGCAGCCTGATATGGGGCAACAAGAAGAGGAACTTCTGAAGTTTCCCACTAAAAAACAAGACTATGTCCCTTCACCCGAAGGGACCCAAGATGTAACATTTGCCCTTTCAGTGAGAAGGAGCAGGTTGGAAAACCCAGCAGGGAAGCCTCCAATAGGGGTAAACACAGACTTGGAGAGTCAGTCTGGGTCTTTTGAGGAGAGCAAAGTTAGGGTTGGCGGAATGACTTCTGCAGTTAAACAAGTGGTACCTCCTCTTCACATGGGAGAATCGGTCCCCCCACTTGACTCTGTGATGCGGAGACATGAAGAGATGGGTTTGAATGTCAGTGAGGGCAGAAAGAAAATCAAGAAGCATGTGTCATTTTCTGAGCAGCTCTTTGTGGAAGAGGAGGTGGAGAAGTCCACTGGACAGGTTGAAAAGGACAAAAGTAAGCCCCAGGAGCGGAGGCAGGAAGGGGCTGCCCCTGGCGGGGTGTGTGACAGAGAGTCTGCTGAGTCTTCCCACACAGAAGACTCTGAGAGGGAAGTTGTGACTGAACCCAGGCCGCTGAATTCTGGTTTACCAGCTGCCATGGTGGATCACCTTCCCCTCCCCTCTCATGAGGAGAGTGTCTCAGAAGGCCCAGCGAGTGAAGCAAGCTCAGGGAAAGGCATTCCACTCTTCAGGATTGAGGGAGACAATACACTTATGGCTCAAAATCAGAGCAAAGCCAGTGACCATGAAGGTCTATTGTCTGATCCTCTGAGTGACCTTCAGTCTGCCCCAGATGTTAAATCTCCAATCATGGCTGAGCTGACTCTTCCTTCCATTCCCGAAGTCACGTCAGATGATGAAAGAGTAGATGAGGTTGAAGATGACAGAGAGAGAGCAAAGGTGACAACTCTGGAAGTAGGAGCTTCTTCCTTGAGCACGTTACCTGCCTATCCTGAAAAGGAAAAGGTGCCGAGTGGCGAGACACATGGGTTGGCAGAGAGCCTGCATGACCTCAGGTCAGAAGCACCCGAAGGGTCTCTTAGGGCCTCTTCAGAGCAGACTACAGCTTTAGGAATTCACAAACCATATCTTGGCAAGAGCTCACACTTGGATAAACAGCTGCCAGGTCCTGGCGATGGTGAGGAGGAAAAACGGATGGGAGATGGGAGGCCACGTCGGCCTCCGGACGTGGCCCTGGATTCTCCTATCTCCAGCCCCTCCTTTTCTGAGACCTCTCCTGCCACACACTCTTTCCTCAGCTATCCACACTCTGACACTCACCACACCAGTACAGCAGAATCTCAAAAAAAAGCAACAGCAGAGGGCCTCCCTGGTAAAGTGGAAAATTCTGGCAAGAGGAAGCCGCTTCTTCAGGCCTGGGTCTCACCCTCGGAGACACATCCAGTCTCATCTGGAACTGGGTCAGCCAAGCACAGGTGAGAGTTGGGGAAGATTGTTTTCATAAATGTGAGCAATGTCCCCCTTTGCTTGTTGCCTGCAGAGGTTATGGCTTTCTAACGGCACAGATGTTCTGATGGTACAACCTGCCTGTTTTGCTGGTAGGGCCTAATGTAAAAGGGCTGTCTCCTGTGCTGGAAATACCTCAAGATGCTCCTGTGTTTACAGCAAGAATGTAGTAGTCTTCAAAATTAGTTTAGGAATTGTTCTGCACAGTGAGATTCGGAGCTCTCAGATTGCAGAGATGTACTGTGACCAGTATTTCAATGGTTTGAGAAACCAACTGAGATTGAGTGGTAGAACCTAGCAGTGTTTCCAGTTTCCTTTAAGCCCTGCCCAGTGTGAAGCTGGCATGCTTGTTCTGAACTCTTTCTTTACCGTTGAAGAACAGAAGGCTCTGCAGGGAGTCCCACAGTGGAGTCCTAGGCTGTAGTTGCCTCCAAAAGTAGGTTACTGTCTTTCATGTTTTCCTGACGTTGATCACGAGGACAGAACACTCGGCTCTAAGGGTGCGCTTTGTTGGCTTGCATATGGCTGCCAGTGCTGACTGCTTTTCCACAGGAATGTTGGCGTGTGTTAGAGCCTGTCACCGCTCTCCTGCTTGTCTCTCTAGCTGGCAGCAATCTTGGAGATGAGCAGTCTCTCAGTTTTACTGTTACAGAAAGATCTAAGGATCCTTTCCCCTTCTCTTTAGACTTCATCCTGTGAAGCCAATGAACACAACAGCTACCAAGGTTGCTAACTCCAGCTTGGGGGCTGCCACTATCATCAGTGAGAACTTGATCAATGAAGCCATGATGAAGGTATGTCTTCTCTAAGAAGTAGGCATGTTAGTTAGGGATCTACAAAATAACTCATTTCTAGAGTCATCATTGTATATATCTCCTTGGGCAGCGGGTAATAACCAGGAATAACTTAACCGTACGTCTCGTGTCTTTGAAAGCCCCTAAATTTTCCACTGAATAATTACTTTTCCTTTATAATAGTTATTTGGTTGTTGTTGCATTTTTTTGTGTCTCAAGTAACATGATTGACATCGGTACTTCTCTTTAATGAGAAGAAAATGTCACCCACCATCTGGCCCATTCAAATGAGATATTTTCATTTTCCCACATACCCTTTCTTATCTTTTGGCAAGAATGTAAAATTCTTGTAGTTGTAATCACTGCATAAATATACTTTTTTGTAACTTTATTCTGAAATAATTTCAAATTAAAAACAAAGTTGCAAGAATAGTACAAAGAACTCCTGTACTCCTTTCATCCCAATTTACCAATCGTTAACATTTTACCAGATTTACTTTTTTCATTCTCTTCCCTTCTCTCCCCCTCCCTCTTTGTTCTCTCTTTGTATGTTCACCTTTTTTTTTCTGAACCATTTGAGAGTAAGTTGTTTATACCATACTTTTCTTACCCCTAAATACTTAAGTGTGAAATTCCTAAGAATAAGGACATTTATCAAATCAAGAAATTTAACATTGATGTGGTACTCTTTTCTCATTTTCACCAACTGTCCCATTAATGTCCCTTTTAGGATTCCCCCTCCTTCCAGTGTAGGACCCGATCCAGGATCACTCATTATGTTTATTTGTCTTATCTCTCTAGTCTCCTTTATTCTGGAATAGTTCCTCAGCCTTTTTTGACTTTCAAGATATTTTTTAAGATTATAGACCAGTTGTTTGTAGAATTTTCCTCAGTTTGGATTTGTCTGATATTTCCTCCTGGTTTGGTTGAGGTTGTGCATTCTTGACAGGAATTAATTATACAAATAATGTGTCCTTCTCAGTGCTTCACATAAAGAGGCACATTGTATCAGTCAGTGCCGGCAGTGGAAGTGTTAACTCTCATGATTTAGTTTAGGTAGTGTCCACCCAGGTTCCTCAGGGTAAAGTTGCTGTTTTTCCCTTTACAATTAATAAGAAATTTCACACTATGAAAATATCCTGTCTTTATCAACCTTGGAGTCACAGGATTTACTATCCATTGATGAATATGGCAATTGCAAAATGATGATTTTCCACCTCAATCACTTGCATGGAAACACTCTTCAGTTCTTTTTCACTTTGTAGTATATCATAAGCATTTTTGCATGTTGCTACTTAATTATTCTTTGAAATGGTTATACCAGTATTCACTTAACCATTTCCCTATTATTGGATATTTAGGTTGTTTTCTGTTTTATTTTTTTAATTAAATTTTTTGAGATAATATTGGTTAATAACATTATATAAATTTCAGGTATACAACTTTGTTTTCTGTTTTTCAAGACGAATACCACTGTAGTCAACAATTTCTTGCATAGAACTTTCTCCTTTCCTTTAGATTATTTTCTTAAGCTAAATTTCCAGGAAGAATATTGCTGGATTAGAGGGTCTCTCCTCTTAAAAATAAACTTGGGCTAGCATTTAAAAAAAACACAAAACTCTCAACAAAAACAAAATCAGCCTCCCAGGTGATTTCTGCTTTTGAGTGTCTTCATCCTGCCCCTTTTGTTTCTAAAATCAGAAGGATTTCGAATACTTGTTGCAGATGTGTGGTCTTTGACTCATTATCAGAATGAATTACCAAGTGATGGGTGACCATTAGTGGGCAAGGATGTTTTGTGTTTCAAATATGTGGAGAGAAATTTCCTAAATGACTACTGGGGACCATAGTCAGTAGAAATAAACATTATTTCTGTTTTAGTTCAGGGCATCTGAAAGTTTCATTTACTCTTAGATTTTACCGTTTTATGGACTCCAGGACATCATGTAGTTTTTGTGTTTTTAAAATAAAACTTTTTGTTCACATATTCAGCACTCCTGCAAGCATTTTTTATATACTAGATGGTTGTTATTGCCTGGCCCCAGTGCACCTACACCACCAGGAACTGGGTTCAAATTTCACTGAAAGCTGGAGATCTGAGTTTCAGGTAAAGAGGCTGAGTAATAATAACGAATTGTTGCTGAAAACAAGTTAGATTTTCTAGCCATCTTGCCTTCTCTTCCCTTGTAGTACATGCTGACAGGATAATTCTCACAATTACCAGCTGTAGCCAGAACTGTGTATTTACTATGTTTTTAGCCCTAGTGTAAAAATGTACCATAACTTGACTAGCTCAGCTTGGGTGGCTTATGTGGTTGTGTAGAAGAGGCAGCACTTGTCTTCCTGGAGTTAACAATATTTACCAGGAAAATAGGCAAAAGAACAGCATAAAAGGGACAATAATGAAAACTAAAGTCATTTAGTTGACTCCCATCCCTTCTTCTTTTTACTGTGGAATGCAACTTGGCTCCAAAGAGAAACGAAGCCTAGCTTTCAGAAAGTGAGCAAGACCTTGGCTTCCATTTTATTTACTCTTCAAAGATTGTTTAATCAGGGGCTTATCTTCCGGGCCTTGCTGAGAGAATGTCTTACCTTAAAACAAAGGCAAGGGGGTGGCCTGATAGCTTAGTTGGTTAGAGCGTGAGCTCTGAACAACATGGTTGCTGGTTTGAATCCCACCTGGGCCAGTGAGCTGTGCCCTCCACAACTAGATTCAAAGGACCATGACTTGGAGCTGATGGGCCCTGGAGAAGCACACTGTACCCCAATTATTCCCCAATAAAATTAAAAGAAATAGATTTATATTTAATAAAAACAAAGGCAACTGCTGCTTATTTTGCTCATGATTTGTAAGCCCCACTGCCTGCCTGCAAACAAAGCTCTTGGACCATACTTAGTAAATAACTGAGTAAATATGGAAAGTTTCCTGGAGACTGCTGTTGGCTGGCCATATAATAGATGCTTTGTACTAAGCATAAACAATATTTATAAAAATAACTACTCTTTGGAATGTTGCAAAGTAAGAGAGAGGTTAAGAAATTGCAAGAGAGAAAGAAATTGCATAACTAAAGTAATGAAAAGCTAGCCGAATCATTACTATAATGGATTATTTGGGGTGGGTGGGTGGGACAGGGGGGGTTAGGACCTCCGTCCTTTATAGGTGATTTATAACGAGGAGTACATTATTTACTCAGGTGGCTTTACTACTTCCATTTTAAAATAATACAGCCAACTATATCCAAAAATCATCTGTTACATTATATGGAAAAAGTTGGACACAGTTTGAACATACATCATTCTCATTACAACTATGGAGAAAAAAATCCAATGTAAAAATCCTGAAAGGAGATATGTGACAATGGACACTATTGTTTCTTGGATTAATGAGTGTTTTCTTTACATTTCTTCCTCTCCATTTTCTGTAATGCTGAATTGTTTTATAACTTTTTAAATCATCACATATGTGGAATCTTGTAATGATTTCAAAGTCCTACATACTTTCCCCTTTGGATTATGGAATCTGAACTGAATAGTTGTTTGACAGTTTGTGTGAGATACCTTAAGTGTGCATGCCATTTTAATTCTATGCATTTATCTTAAGGAAATATTTAGAGAGATATGACCAAAGATTTGTGTTAATAAATTTTCACTAAAATGTTATTATATGACTGTGAAAGTGGAAAACAACCTTAATACCTAGCAAAAGAGAGATGGTTAAAATATAATGAAATTTTAAGCATCCATTTAAAAAGCAATTTTTGCCAAAATTTAATGATGGGAAAATGCTTACAAAATAATAGTTTAAAGAAGCTATAAAATTATATTCTGTATGATGTTAAAGTTGTAAAATGTACCATAAAGAAACCCAGGAAAATTAAGAAAGAGACCCAAATGTTACATGATGGAGTTATAGGTAATAATTTTTCCCCTCTTCTGTATTTGAGATTTTCCATGATGAGCAAATACTACTTTTGCAATTAAAAAGAAAATCTTTTTATTTTAGGGAGGGAATTAATTGTAATTCATCTCCAAGGTGTAGTTCAGATGTCACTCCATCTTTAAAGCTTGTCTCATCACCTGTGTCGCCCTGGTCTCTTGTTTGTCCAGCTCCTAGAGCAGGTTGTACCTCTTTTGAACTCCAACTTCCTGAAATTCAGATTACGATCATTGAACCCGCATGTGTGTCAGACACTGTGGGGATCTGGTTCCTACTCTCGAGGAGCACCTGCTGGTCCCCCCTCCAGGTGTCAGCTTTTTCATCTGTCTCCCCAACTCTTGCAGAGTATCTTATGTAGTCAATATTTTTGAATGAATAACATCCTTATATGACAGACATGTAATCTAAACATCCTTGAGGTCTATTCTTGCCTATTGTGTTTGCAAACTGCTTTTTGTAAACAGACACTCAACTTTTTAAAAAATAGCTTTAAAACTTAAAAAAGAACATAAAATGTATCATCTTAACCTGTTTTAAGTGTATTTCAGTAGTGTTAGGTACGTTCACATGTTGAACTACCAATCTTCAGACTTCTTTACCAGATATATAATGTTTTGGTTGAAGATTGTTTGGAAATCACCAATAGAATGATTGCGGTCCAGAGGAGGTACCCTGGGCATGTATGCCTTCAACAAGTTTAAAAAAAAGAATGAAAGGAGAAGCAGTTTTTCATAAGTAGTTCAACATCTCACCTGTTTCTGTGCAGCCTGTGTTAGATTAGAACCTGCTCTGTATGTGAAAATGTCAGTGTGTGCTTCTAAGCTAGTTTTGCAATCATTGTTCTTTCCTTCCAAGCCAGGACAAGAGGGATGGGATTTCTCTCAGAATTCTGGCTTGTGTAGGCCATTTGTGTCACTGGACTAAATAGGACCTTCCATCACGCCGTGTCAGAGTGTTGACGCTACTCTTGACCTAGCTTCTTACAGACAGTGGCCTCTTAGCCTTCCTAAGTGAAACTATTAGGCCCTCTGGACAGTGAAAATGTGATTGCCTTACAGGTCTGCAGGCAAAATTGTCTTGAGGTTGTCCCAGGACCTTGTTTCTTTAAACTTACAAATCTCCTGAGCCACAAATTTCAGGAAAAGTTAGTTTAGTTTTCCTCTTCCTGGAGATTTGGTACGACATGTTACTTGTTATATGGTCCTTATCTTGTGTTTCCTTGTGGTTCGGGCCTGGTCAGTTTGCAGGTGGACTCAGTCATCCCAGATTGTAAATACTGATGATGTAACTTCTCAGGGCTCCTGCCCTCATCAGGAGTGGGACTACTCAGCTCTGGCACAGGCTGCTGTGTTACCCAGAGTATGAATGACTTAAAATGGGGTCTCTGAGTGACCAGTGCATGACCCTCATCACCAAATCCTTCTGAGTGTAGCTGAGATAGTCACAGACAGTGAAGGATAAATGGCTACCAGTTCTATTGGGAGGAAAGCATCACCTCCTGCACCTTCTATCACTGGCGTTTCTTTATAAGCCACCTTAGCTTGGGGCTCAGCTCTCAACTGTGCGTTGATATTTGGTTGTGCTAGCTCCTAGTATTCACAGATTATTATGTTTCTAAAAACCCCAAACCCAGACTCTAGTCCAGAGGTCCACAGCCTGTGAACCAAGTATGGATTTTACATTTTTGAAAGGTCATAAAACAAAACAAACAAAACAACAAAGACAAGCATTCAACAAAGGCCACACGTGGCCTGCGAAGCCTAAAATGTTTTCTCTCTGGCCCTCTGCAGAAATCTTCATCGGTATTATCACTTCATCAGGGGTTATCTTTTTTTTTTTTACAGGGGTGTAAATGTCTAGTACATTGTTTTTCACACCTGAAACTAATTTTTAAAATATTGAAAAAGAAACTTCATCAGTCACCCACTTGTTTTCCACCTAAACTGAAAACAGGAGACTCAGCTCACTAGTAACATTTTCCTCTTTTGTTATTTCTTTTAGATATTTAGACTTTACTGACTTTATCCCTTTCTCCCGCCCCCCCTTCTTTACCTTTCCAAAGAAATACAACCCCTCGGACCCTGCGTTTGCTTATGCACAGCTAACCCACGATGAGCTGATCCAGTTGGTCCTCAAACAGAAGGAGACAATAAGCAAGAAGGAGTTCCAGGTTCGTGAGCTGGAAGACTACATAGACAATCTGCTCGTCAGGGTCATGGAAGAAACACCCAACATCCTCCGAGTTCCGGCTCAGGTCGGCAGAAAAGCAGGAAAGATGTGAATGGCCAGCTCACGACACTGAACTGTTTCTGTGAGTTTGTTTCCACCTCTTCCTGAGCTCAAGGACTTCGTACGCCTGAGAACCAGCGTACAGGCTCCAAGTCACATCGCCCTTGCATGTTAGCTGGCAGGAGTCAGTTCTACCAATTGAAGCCAGGTTAATTATTACAATGAATCTTTTACTGTACGTTCCCAGGGTTTTGTTTTTAAATGCCACTGTGCCTTTAACTATGTTGTAAATATTTTATGCCCGGACCAAAGACACGGTCATAGATCTAATCCTAGCCCAGGGATTCAGACGGCTCCAGGGTGTTAATGTAGTTTAACACTGGGGTTTTCTTTCTTTGATACGGAGATTCTAAAATACGCATCTCCCAGTCATTAATCTTGGGCCGAAATGAGAAGGACCGTGCAGTTGGTGCTGTGTTACACACACTTTTGGCTTTCGAATCACACAGGCATGGCTCTCTGGTTGTTAGATGCTAAATGTTGATACCACGTGAACGTGCTGAACTTAGACTTGGTCTTGTTGTTTTGACTGGAGCAGAGGAGTTTAAGGAAAGCCTCTGTGTGTGCCTTTTAAGTTTTGAACAAGCTGCCTTTCTAAACATCAGCTTCCACTACTCTCGAGCCTTAAAATGTGCTCTGTGTGGATGCACAGGGCTCCTGTCTGGAAATATGAGAAGTAGAATAGGGGAATGGGTTGGGGGGAGGTAGTCAAAGTCCATTCTCTCGTGAAAGCAGGGTTCCTGCTGGCGAGAATGGCCCAGTCAGTGCTTTAATGGTTCCACCAGGTGTGGAATGGTTTTGGTACGATTCTGGTGGCCTTTTCTCCCTGTTGTTATAAAATTATGAAGAGCAAGATGATCCTTATTTTTGGATTGCTGTATTTTTAAAACTAGATTAATACACATATTTTTTAAAACTAGGACACTTGCCCCCTTCTTAACTAATGGCACCAGTTCAGATTCTTCAGGTAATTTCATTGTTGGTGACCTAATACTGGAATTATTATTACTATTATTCTTTTAATTTTTTTTTTTACTTTTTAAGGAGGGCAGAGCTTACAGCGGCCCATGTGGGGATCGAACCAGCAATGCTGGTGCTATTAGCACCATGCTCTAACCAACTGAGCTCACCAGCCACCCTGAATACTGGAATTAAACTGTTTCCATGTTACTCATTTTTTCTTCCGGTTGTGACAGAATCTCATCAGATCTTGACGTTTTCCTGGGGGAGGAATATCACAGGCCAGTAGGCGGGGAAGGGATGGCAATCCTAGCAGTTATTAAATTGGGAATCTCTTTCTATGTATGTTCTTGTTATGTTGAGGTTAAGAAGGCAAGATTGTTGGTGGCAGAATTCCTTTTCAGGATCACGTTTGCTGCAACCTTAGTTGTATCGGAGCACTTTAATCTTAAGGATGATACTGTAACTTGATTTATCTAATTAGCCTTTAATTATCTAAGCTATTTTATTTAATACTCTCCCACAGTACTGGGGACCACTGTAAACTTCTCAGATGACTTGTGTTTTTGTAGTGCTATGAAATCTATTAACATACCTACAAAGAGAACTGCATAGTCACTTGAACTCTGAAAATGTATATATTTGTTCTGCAACATGTTTTTTACTTGATATAAATGTATTTTGACTGTGATAACCCAACTGCACTGGGGGCAGATGTGCTCTGAATGGTTTCTCCTTTGAAGAGCGGATGTGGAGACCTGCACTGTTCACGGGAAGTGGTTGGTTCGGAGATGTCTGTTGCTAGGACCTTGGGGATAGCTGTACCTTGGTCAGTGTTTGAGAGGGACACGTGGGTGGAGGAGTGAATTCCTGTGCTCTGAAATGCCACTTGGGAACTCTGGAGAATGAAGGACAATTTACTTCAAGGGTGTCTGGCTTCTACCACTGCTAGGAAAATAATTCAATTTATAGCATTCCTGTATTTCTCAAAGTAGATAACCTGAAGGTCATTAGTTAGCAACTGTCCTTGAGGACTCTACTTTGAGGGAGAATTTATCCAGGAAAAGCTTTAGCCTGCTCTGAGCCATTAGCAGGGGTTGGTGAGTTGGAGTGCTGGACTCCTATAACTGGTGTATGTGTGAGGGCATACACCCATCTACACAGGGGAACTGGGCCTTGTCTCTGGCTGCTGTGAATGCTCACCAAACTGATGGGCCCTGGGAGGAGGCTGAGCTCTGGAGAAGCAGGAGCAGCTCTCTTCTTGGCCTTGCTTGGCAGCCTCCAGAAAGAGCAGTCAGGACTTGAAGCATCAGATTAAATACCAGACACCTTGCCGTGAACTTCAATTGGTGGTCAGCACCCTGAAAAAACATCAATTATTTGCCCGGTTGTTTCATATCATCTCATTCCTTGGACTTTGACAGGTGTCCTGCCCTCTCCTTTTATTCCTGTTAATTTCATGAGGGTGGCAGAATGGAGGAGCAAGAAAGTCTGCCCTTCGCCATGCAGAACAGCTGATGACCCGAGTGGAGAGGTGTGTGCGTGCATGCATGAATGGGAGACGTGTGTGTGGTTCCAGCTTTGCTAACAGTGGGAGCTCAAAAGGGCAAAGCAGAAGGAAGGTCCATGTCACTCCGCCACATGCTGTATTGAAGGCCAGAGGCAATTTAATGTTAAATTATGCAGGATCTTCCCTCACTGGGTCCCTTCTCCCAATTGATGCTTTTTTCTTTTTTAGAACTACTAGTCACTTGTCCCTCAAGACTGAAAGATTAATCGCCTTAGGTGGAGAATTTATCCTCCTAGTATCCATACCAACCTCAACTCGAGTTTCTCAGTATCTAACATGTGAACTACTCACATTACCTCTTCCTCCGACTGAAGGAACGCTCAATGTTTTTGAATTATCGAATTATTTCCTGCTTTACTTTGGGAATTTTGAATTTCTCTTTGTTTTTAAGGAAGTAACCTAAAATTTCCTACAACACTAAATAAAATGGTACTACCTTTCAAATATTCGTGTCTGTATGATAGTATGGGTGCAATAAAATTTCTTCTGTCTTCTTAGACAACCTCTCTTGGGGGGTGACCAGTGTTTCCCATCCTCTGAGAGTCTCTCACCTGGATTTCTGCTGCTGCTGCCTTGCCTGTTGCCCAGGGATCCCAATGCCCTTTCTCCTCCAGAGGATGGGACATCTTTAATCCTTTCTCTGTGACACGCCTCATCTTGGCTTACAGGGACCATAGGTTCCCACAGAGTGGAGAGAAAGCTGCTTTTGTCCTTGCATATCAAGTGCTCACTTCAGGCTGAAACCTGACTGCAAAAAGAGGGCCCAGTGATTGAGTTCCCACTGTTTACTAAGCACACCCATTCCCCTATGCACTCACTGAGTCTAAATTTCTCTAAGTAATATCATCCATGTTTATTCGTAGTAAAACAAAACAGGGAGAGAAATCCTAAGTTCCTCACTACCAAGAGGTAACACCAGTATTATTTTGATTTATTGTTCCAGCATTTTTCCTTCATACAAATAGATACACTTTCAAATGAAGATGGGAACACACAGTATAGAGTGTTTTGAACATTTCTGCATGCCTTTAGATAGGCTTCTGCAACCAAGACTGATTCAGAGGGAGAACCTGCCCTAGCTAACCACCCCCCACCACAGAAGAGCTGTGGCGACTACAAAAATGATCTAGGTTACTTCTGGCTCAGGTTATCATCTCAGCCACCTCTGGACCAGAATCAGGACTTGCTGGGGAGCACCCTGTTGCCCAACCCCCTGGAAAAGAATCGCTTACAAGGTGTAGTTACCACTCTTTGACCTTGGCCGAAGCATCAGCAGCGCGGGCTCCCTCAGCCTTTGAACCCAGCCTCTAAGCAAATGGTCCCATGCCTGAGGCTTCTCATTAGCTGACCTCTTTGGGGCTCTGCAGTCTTTCCCTTCTGAGAAGGCAGGAGCTATCACTTCACATTCAAAACTAGCTTACTTCTGCTGGCAGCCGGGGAGAGCTACTGTGAGTCGACTGGCGACCAACTGCCTCAGTGGAAGGGGGGGGGGGGCACAAGGCTCATAATACCAGCAGGGCCAGGGAGCTGTGTCCTACACAACTAGACTGAGAAACAACGGCTTGAACTGGAGTGGGGGGTGGGAGGCAGAAGAAAGGAGAGGGAAAAAACAACTGGCTTGACTACTTGAGCTCTGTGGGACCAGAGTATCCCAAAGCCACAAAATCTTCTGAGGGAGAAGGTCCTCACTTAGCCTTTCACTGTTTGACTATTACACAGAAACCTGTATCCTGAGCCCTGGAAATAGCCACATTGGTGACATTGATAGGTTCTCACAGAGTAGAGAGAAAGCTGCTTCTGTCTTTGCATATCAGATGCTCGCTTCAGGCTGAACTTTGACTGCAAAAGGAAGGCCCATTTATTGAGTCTCCACGGTTCACTAAGCAGTGAACTGTACTACTTCTAATTCTCATCAGGTAGATAAGATTTCCATTATGCAGATGAGTCTCAGGCATCAGAACTTCAGTTTGCTTAGGGGCACAAAATGAGTAGTTAAGAAAGTATTAGAACTCCTTGCCTTTCTGAGCTGGAGGTCTTGAACAGGGCAGCAAACGTGGCCTGTCTCTAGTTTTTGTACGGCCATAAAGCCGAATGTAGGATAAATAAGTAGAGATGTAATGCACAAAATGCTGACCATAGTCAAGAACACAACATTGAGATTTTTGCGTTTTTTAACGATTAAAAAAAATCTAAATGACACATGAAATTCCAATTTCAGTGTCCACAAAGTTTTATTGCAATGCAATCATGCTCACTCATGTCATTGTCGATGGCTGTACCCATGTTACAACAACAGACTATAGTAGTTGCAACAGAGACCTTATCGTCCGCCAAGCCTAACTATTTGCTATCTGGCCCTTTACAGAAAAAAAATTGCCAACCTCTAGGCTAGGATCACTGGGGGCCAAAGGGACAGTGTTCTGATTCACTTGGAATCCCAGAGGGTTGGAGCAGACGGGGAAAATGGAGGTCAGGGAACTCAATCCGCCCTCAAGACAAGGCCAGATAAGCCACAGCCTCTCTGAGGACAGAGGTCCCAGGTAAAGTAACTTATGCATGCTCTCAGTCTATGCAGCAAATGAGGGTCTGTGACCACCTCCCTAGAATTATCAGATGCCTTTGTTCTTAGGAGTTCAAGAAATGAAACACAATAATCTTCAGTCCCAGGAAAGGGAAAGTGTGTTGGGGTCACAGAACAAACAAGTCAAAAGCGGAAAGTGAATGTGAGTGAGGGAAGTTACTTGGAGCCAGAATTTAGGAAATCCTGGCCGTGCCCTGGACTGTGGCTATCCCACCTGTGAGTGTTGGAGAAGAATGTCCACTGCAGAGCTGAGGTGGTGGGAGGAAATCCCGTCAGAAAGGCTCGAGAGCCAACTGCCAGGCTTATTGTGAAGAAGAGAGAGTGTCCTCAGGGTTCAGAGTGAAACTGGTTTAGAGTGACGTTTCAGTCAACTGACCTGGGAGGAGCGCAGGAGTGAGGCTGGCTTAAGGACCTGAGAGCAGCCCGACTCCTCTTAGTTACTTGCTCAAGATTAGAATGTTCCTGCCTCTGAGAAATTCAGTATATGTGTTTCTTCTGACAGGCCCACCTAGAACAGGTATTCACAGGAGTTGAACAGCTCTTTACTGAGTACCAGCCCTCAGTATAGGAGGTGCTCCCAGAACACAGGGATGAGAAAGCCAGATCATTTCCACAGAGACTTGCATCAAAAGGAAAGTCAGGCAAACAACTAGGACACACAGATCTAATGGAGGGAGGACTGGCAGAGAGATTCCTTCAGGTCCCATCCATCGGTGCCTTCCTCTTTGGTCTTCTCTAGAAAGAACTCTGGCCTTAAGGTCAGTATTTCCCATGTGGACCTTGGCTGGGGTCATCTTTCCAACAGCCTCCCCTCCCCAGGAGCTTTCTGGGCACGCAGCCCATTCTGGGTGCTCAGCATTCTAAAAGCTTGCATGCCAGGTACCATGTGAACACTGGTGATAAGGACACAAGAAACATGATTCCAGTTTCACAGAAGTGGGGTGGGTTGGTGGGGGGGAGGGGGCATTGAGGAGCATCTGGTAAACATGATCATTATCGCTGTATGATGGTAATTCTTAGAAGAGTTTGTAGCAGAGGGAAGGACATCGAGGATGATAGATCTGTCCTGATTTCTCAGAGGAAGGCAAATAAATTTCCTTAATAAATCAATTTCTTTTTGAGAAAGTGGAGAACCACCCCCCCACCCCCCCCACCCCCGCCAAATTCACATGTTTTAGTAAAGTGCGCCATCTTCTGGCCTACATCCTGCCCACTTCCCAGCTCGTTAGTGTCTGAGGGCAAGGCTCTTTTATTGTATTACACACTTGTGGCTGGAAAAGAGATTCACCTTGCCACCCCTTATAGTTGTTGGTTGGAAGGTCATAAAACCGCTCTTCAATTTTACTATGAGTCGTGTTGGGGAAAACAGAATCTTAAGGCTTCTGTCATGGGTAGATGCCTGTAATAAAATCTCACTTAAAAAAAATGCAGTTAGGATCAAGATCTTCACGATAGGGATGAGAGGAGTCTGACGCTGTTCTTGTATGATGGCATGAAGAACTATTCCCAGTGCCAATTATGTGGTTTTTCAGGGACATGTTTCCCTTCTCAGTAAGGATGTCGACTATAC
This sequence comes from Rhinolophus hipposideros, assembly GCF_964194185.1. Taxonomy (NCBI): domain Eukaryota; kingdom Metazoa; phylum Chordata; class Mammalia; order Chiroptera; family Rhinolophidae; genus Rhinolophus; species Rhinolophus hipposideros. Next base: position 45,712,937 of record NC_138050.1, on the reverse strand, counting down.
TGTTCTAAAACTAACTCAGAAATTCTGAGGTGTGTGTGTGCACATGAGCATGCAAGTGTACCTCAATATTTATCTTCTGGACAACCAGAAATAAATGCTCATCACATACCTCACACTATTGGGGAAATCTAGAAGAGAGGGGATTTGAAATGCCCAAGGCTGATGCTTGGGTTATAAACAAAATGCCAGATATTTCATTGTCGGAAATATCACGACTCATAGTAAAATATTCATATTTGTCGGATATGTCATTTGTTCTGCACTGTGGTCAAGGGAACTCAGTTTCACGAGGCATAGAGGGAGCCCTTTGTACCTAACCGCTGATTATAACTCTTTCAAAAGAACCTATCGCTCTGTCTGATCAGACCTCTTTCTTTTTGAGGCTCAAGTGCTCTGTTTGAGGACTCACAAGATACATGGTTATTGTGTAGCCTCAACTCCAGACTAATAAGTACCACTTTTCTTTTGAAAATTTTTCCAGCTCTAGGATGCATTATAATTTACTGATCTTTTAAAGAAGGCAGCTGTATCTTATTCCTTAAGGGAGTATCCCTAATTGTTAAGGGGCTGACAAGACACCCTTAACTTTCAATTCCTTCTCCATCTTAGCTGTCCCATCATTTTCTGTCCTCAGTGTGAAAGGTTGATCTCACTCTCCATCCCAACTCCCAATGCAAAGTTGAAATTGAGCCCACAATAGCTTCTAAAATCTGCTAATGCCAGAGGCCTGCCTGGAATCCTCTATTGTCAGCCTGAGAAACAGAAATTCTCCTCCACACACTTTCAGCACTTGCCATGATGACTCCCATCTACTTTCTTGGAGTCACTAAGGACAGACCTCTGGCTGTCCCTGTCATTTAACTCAATTGTCTTATTTTTCAGACACAATTGATTCTATGACTTTCCCACATTAAAATCTCTGTTCTTAGAGTGTAATTAGTTCTTATAAGAAAATACACTCTCCTTTTGGTGACTTTTAATTTATACTCAAACATGTCAAACATAATTTTTAATTTTGTCAATGTAAGAAATGTCCAAACCTGTAGAGAATTTTAATGACTTCATTCGAGCCAAACTGATGGCAATTGATGAGAAGCAAAATCTCAATGGATTGAGAAAATGCTCCAAAGAATAGCAGTTTTGTAGCTTATTTGACACATTAGAATCAAAGAGGTAGACGTAGAGAGGGTTACATGAAATTCATTGGTGGTAGATTAAGGGGGCGGGACAAAGCAACATGGGGAAATCTCTGGTGTTGGATAAAAAGTAAAATGGAGAGACACACACTTCTTTTACATTAGTGAATACAGGATAGTTAATACTTAACATTCATAGAACACAGAGATGGTATTCAGAGAGCAAGATAACAATGAGGGATTCTGTGGTTTCGTGTTCTGGTGCCTCAGTTGTACATTGAGCGGTCTATAAAAGAGCGATTACTCTCACTTCCCAAGGGTATGTTATCTTACATGCAAAAAAGACAATAGACAGGTTTACTTAAGGTAAAGGTTGACCTTTGTCAAGGAAGCTATAAGTCCAGGATGTGACTACCTGCCACGACTCACTTTTAGTTAGGAATTTTTATGTTCAGACCATCCTATTGGTTACTTTTGGTCTCTGAGTTTGTAAGGCCCACCATGCAGGCTTCCCCTGAGCTTGTCAGGTTTACTATGTGGCCCCTTTCGGTCCACTATTTGTAAGCTTGGTTTCAGTAATAGCATCAATTTTGCTCAAGATTCTTTCATCTCTACTAGACCAAGCTAGGAACTTTGGAGCCAGAATCTTGAAGCATCTTCAAGTTCAAGACTTTTAAGGACATCTGAATCTGCTTGAACCCTCTAATTTGCCAAAGGTCTCACCACTTCATGTTCTTTCACTCCCTTAGACATTTCTTGTCTAGCCTCCGAAAGCATTTGAGTTTGCCACTCTGGATTTTAATTATACTCCCTCATTCTACAGTTGAGAAAAATAGACTGCAAAGGGGGGAAACAAACTTGCTTGGGAAAGCTTCTCTGGAAAGTTGAACGCAATTTCCTGCGCTCTCATTACACTACTCTCCCTTTTAGGCACATACTTTGTTCTATGCCAAAATCAACATTAGTTACTAAAGATAAATGGAGAATCTGCGATCCCCCTAGCGCTTTAGAAAGGAGAGTTGTTTGGGAAAGGCAACAATTTCTGTCTGTTTAGGTAGAAAGTTCACCTAAATTCAACCCCTAGTCTGGCCCTCCTCAAATTAACTGCAGGTACCTGGAAACCCGAAGACGCCGTCCGGGCTAGGAACCTTCTCTCTTAGCTAACATTTCTACCGGAGTCCTCAGAGGAACGGACCGGAAGTTTCGTGCAGCCGCTGTGCGGCCGGACCTACCCGTACTGCTGTCGCGCTGGCCGGAAGAGAAAGGTGCAACCTTTAGAAGGCTCCCCTTTAGAAGACTCCGATAGTGGTGGGTATCGGAAAGCTTCCGCAGCAGCGGGAAGTTTGTGAGATGCCGAGCGGAGGCCGCTGCCCCGACTGCGGCTCCACTGAGCTCGTGGAAGATTCGCACTATTCGCAGAGCCAGCTGGTGTGCTCCGACTGCGGCTGCGTGGTCACCGAAGGCGTCCTTACTACCACCTTCAGCGACGAGGGCAACCTCCGAGGTACCTGTGCCGGTCTTTCCAGGGATGTGGGTACAGCCTGGGGCGATAGGAAGTATTGACATCAGATTCCTCTTATCTCCCGTCCAGTCGTCGTCACGTACACACTTAAATACAGGAGAAAACGACCTAAAAGAATGAGCTGCAGGAAGTCAGGGACTGCCTGCCATCCTCGTCTGTGTTCCTAGCATTTAGTAAAACTGGCACGTATAGTAGGCATAAGAGACGTTGAACAAAAGCAACAAAGTTCCGTCCAACTTAACCTAATTTGGTGGTAATGGTGGAAAGACTGTGGATCAATTCTTTGCAAATATGACCCATATTATTATCCCGAAGTAGTTTTCAGCACTAATTGTCAAACCACCTTTCTCTCTTTGCTTTCCAAGTCGCTGACCAGTGCAGTCCTCAGTATCGGCGGCCAGGACCACTGCCTGGATTGGCTGTACAAGAGGATACACCTTTGTACTAAAATTTCTGAAAATTTGGAACACTTAGAGCTGCTTTAGTGCCGTCCTACTGTTCCGCGGTCTCTGTGTATTTGATATTGCTTGTGGATGTAGAAAACCGGACGGACGTTTAATGTGCGTAGATGAGCACCTTCTGTGAGACAGGGAGCAGCTGCCGAATGATCTGCATTTCCCCAGCTTTGTGTGCTAGGAGGCCAGGGGTCTGGTGCTACAGGCTAAACAAACTTCTTGTCCATTTTCTTACAGAAGTAACGTATTCCCGAAGCACGGGGGAAAATGAACAAGTTAGTCGCAGTGAACAACGAGGTGAGAATCATCTTTTCATATCACAGTGGCTTTAAAGAAAATTCTTCTGATGGTCCAGTCTATCTGCTTGCTTTTCCTGATTTCAGCATTACCATGTTAGGTAGCGTCGAAGAGAGTGGTAATTAGAAATAAAGGATAGGGATGTTTTCCAGGAGAGGTATCGATTCAGTATAAGCTTTGGGTCTGTTGGGGGATATGCTTAAGATAGACTCGGGGAGTCCAGATCAAACTCTGGCTTGGCCCTGAATCAAACCAGCTGAAACGTGACTTCTTGCCACAAATTTCTTTGCGCCTTTAGAATGACTTCAAACGTCACTCCTGTCATTGTAGAAAGATTCTGTACATTATTTGTGTATCGGTGGCAAGTTTAGCAGAAATTTCTAGGAGCTTCACAGTAGCTCTTTTGACCCGTCTAACTCTTGCTGCGGATTTTCCCAGGGCTCCGCCGAGTGAGGGACCTCTGTCGAGTTTTGCAGTTGCCATCAACATTTGAGGACACAGCAGTTGCCTACTATCAACAGGCATACCGGCACTCTGGCATCCGTGCCGCCAGACTGCAAAAGAAGGAGGTGCTGGTTGGGTGCTGTGTCTTAATCACCTGCCGGCAGCATAACTGGCCTCTAACCATGGGAACCATCTGCACCCTGTTGTATGCAGATTTGGATGTGTTTTCTGGCACATACATGCAGATAGTGAAGCTCCTAGGGCTGGATGTGCCATCTCTGTGCTTGACAGACCTGGTGAAGACTTACTGTGGCAGGTAGGTCTAGTGGGAGACAGTGGCATGGGATGGGTCCTTACACCTGAATCCTTTTACCTTTGGCTGGCTGTTTTTGACCAAAGCCCATCTCAAAGGATGTGGAAGAAAAATCTAGTCTCCCTCTCGTGTTCCTAGTACTAATGAGGTTAATCCCATTTTCCCTTTCTAGAATGCTATAATTTTCAAACCCCCTTGCCTTCATAGCAACCTAATGATGTAGGAAAGTGGGTGTTAGCTTTGGCCCAGGGCTCTGAGTTATACCACTCAGGTTGTGTGTGGCCTGTGTTGCTGTATACAACAGCCTGCCTCAGTGGGATCATATGCGAATGGAGCTGAAAAAATATAGTAGGTGACAGAGCTGCAGTTAGAAGCTAATTCTTTTTTTTTTTTAAAGTAGCTGTGGATTTTGGGTTTTTTTCTGACAAATACTGTAGAAAACAAAGGCTATCAGTGTCAAATAGTCTTGGGTTTGAAACATGGTTACTTCATAGCTGGGTGACTGTGGGCGTTGTTCAACTATAAATACACACAATAGGGTGTAGAGTAGATTAAATGACATTTTAAAGCGCTCAGAATAATGGCTGTTAGGGGGTGCTCAACAATTGTTAGCTTCCTTCTGCGTTCACCTTACTAGCAGAAAACTCACCCTGTCTCCTCAGTACCTGTAAGAAACTTCCTGCCCAGCAAACTGGAGTGTTCCCAAGAGGCTAGAACAGCTTCCCCAGCTTGAGCAGACTGCTCTTCCTCACTTTGGAAGAGCTGCCCCCATAGGCATTGAGACCAGACCCTCATTTTGGTTATTTCAGCTTCAGACTGTTCCAAGCCTCCGCATCTGTGCCAGCCAAATACGTGGAAGACAAAGAGAAGATGGTGTCACGAACACTGCAGTTGGTGGAGCTGGCAGATGAGACATGGCTGGTGACTGGACGGCATCCCTTGCCTGTCATCACTGCTGCTACTTTCCTGGCTTGGCAGTCATTGAAGCCTTCAGATCGTCTGACATGTTCCCTGGCCCGATTTTGTAAATTAGCAAACGTGGACCTGCCCTGCCCTGCTTCTACCCGCTTACAGGAGTTGCTGGCTGTGCTACTGAGGATGGCTGAGCAGCTGGCCTGGTTGCAGGTTCTGAAACTTGACAAACGGTCTGTGGTGAAGCACATCGGAGATCTGCTCCAGCACCGCCACACACTGCTTCGCAAGGCCTTTCGAGAAGGAACAGCAGAGGTGGAGGCCCAGAAGGAGCTGCAGGAACAGGGACAGGGGCAAGGACAGGGAAAAGAAGGGGGGAGCAGTTCCTTAGATTTGCCTGAGGGGAAGCGACCAGCTAGTCCTGCCCTCCTCCTCCCACCCTGCATGTTGAAGCCCCCAAAGCGGATCTGTCCTACCCCCCCTGTCTCCACGGTCACTGGAGATGAGAACATTTCTGATAGTGAAATAGAGCAGTATTTGCGTACCCCTCAGGAAGTTAGGGACTTTCAGAGAGCCCAAGCTGCTAGACAGGCTGCCACCAGTGGTCCTAACCCATCCTGATGCCCATCGGGGGTGGCGGGCTCTCCACCTCATTTTTTTTTTTTCCCTCCACCTCATTTTGACAGCAGCTTGATAATAGGCCTGTCATAGCTAGAGAAATAAGTGTATACAAGTCTTTAGGTGTTGTCTTTCCTGTTTAAAGGAGCTAAGTTGGACTCTGCGGTTCATTGGAGCCCGAGTCCTGGAGCAGACATCAGGAGTGCAGGGGCGCCTGGGTTGGGCAGAGTCCCCCCCTCTTGGTGCCAAAGAGTAGGTTGCATATGTTCACATTCTGTGGGTGGCTTTCCCGGGAGAGGGTCGGGCTCTCTCCTGCTCCTGGTTTGAATTGGATTCAGTGCTGCTACTGCGCTGATGGGGCCTCCTTGCTGGTGTGGAGCAGTTGGCATTTCCAATGGTCTCAGCCCTCAGAGGACAGGAACTGTGCAACTCTGCTCTGTATCCTTTCACAGGCATTTGGGAGTTCATGTTGTGGTGTCATGAGATCCTCTACCTCATAACAAAAGGACTGTGGGTGGACTAAAGTTACAGCTCAAAGGGCTTTGCAAAATTTTAATATATTAAAACAAGAGGCATCTGCTAGAAAACATTCTATTGTATAAAACCCGAGCTTTTAAAAACATGTTTTCTTTGGCACTTTTCATCCCCTCCCTCCCCTTTCCCCAGCGTATTGCAAAAAGCTCTCCAGTGCTAAGGCATTGGCAGGGTATGTAAACAGCGGCCAGCATATGTGGAATAATACAAAGCTTTTTTTTTTTCCTGTCTAATATTGTCCGTGCAGCAAAGCATAAATAACAGGATCCATCCCAAGGCGTGTGGGTTTTCTTTCTTTCGTCTTCTTTCACCTTGGTGATGAGGCTGGGGTGACGTGGAGACTGGGAGGAGACCTGGACCCGGCTTTGTTTTCAGGATGCTGTTCTCAAGGCTCCAGGTTCCCTCCACTTTCACTGAGTCTTGTCTTAAAAGGCTGGTGGGTGCTTTTTAGGTTGGGGAAAAATATGAGTGCTGGTGTTTAAAAGTTGTGGAGGCGCAAGCCCCAGGGGAGCTGCAGGGACCCTGCCCACCTCCTTGGAGGACTTGGCTTGGGCTTCTGTGAGGCAGGAAGCTGGTTTGATGTTTTGGAGGTTTCTCCCTAATATGGAGCTAGAGATCAAGTGATAGGAACGGTACTTCCATGTGGCCTCATGGAGGCAGGGAAGTCCTCTTCCTCAGTTCCTTGTTGTTGGAAGGCTGAGATGGGGGACATGGGTGTTGTAACTGAACAGTAAGCACTTATCCAACACCACCTACATCCCTGTGGTGGAACCCCTCTTCGGAGCATTGTTTATAGGACTCAATTTAAGGCATGAGTAACTTCAGCCCCAAACCTAAGCACTACTCTCTGCTTTTCCCAGATTATCCCCAGGCTTCTGGCAGAGGCAGCTTCTTCAGTGTAGGACCTTGGCTTAGTCCTCAAGTGTGACTTCGGAGCCCTGCTGAAGGGTTTGTGTACCATTCTTGTGGGAATAGTGTCCCTTCCTAATTGTGCACCTTCCACAACACTAGTTGGTCCTCAAAGCTGCCTTCCACACTGCCCGCCTCCTCTTGCATAGTTAATCTGAAAAGCAGCACCCTGTCACCCCCTGCTGGTCCTGGTCACCTGGCTCATCTGCGAGGCTGGGTCCTAGTTCGCCACAAACTGAGTTGGGGAGAGGCCCCAGGATCTAGGCACAGATGGCTGACGTAAGAGGGTGGTGAGAGAGCATTGTGCTCAAGCTGCCATCTGTGTTTTCCTGATGAGGCTGATGACCACCAGTGAGGCAGTGGGGCAGGCTGCAGGGAGCACCTCAGGAGGACCCGGCCTGGGCTGTGCCCTAGGCATCACTCCACAGACTGACAGGGCCTTCCCCACTACCCTGGAGGGCAGATAACTAGCCTGGGCTGGGACGGCACTGCATCGTGCCTGTGGCCCTGCGATTGTCTGTCGCTACCCCGAGAGATGACTCGCTTAGTAGTGGCAGGCCGCTGCTTATCCTTTTCCCAGCCTCCAGAACTAAAGCTGGTGAGCCCAGGTGCAGCTCTCAGGTTCACCTCAAATCTGTTGACGTACTAGTGGACGTCTTTGAGGTCCCCCATCCCCAGAAGTCGGGGTAACAAGCCTGTGTGGCCAGCCTGTCCGCAAGTGTCGGCCGCTAGACCGTGGTCTCGCTCTTCCAGAGGCCTGTCTTCATGCAGCCACCCCCGGCTGCTTCGGCACCGGTTATGGCGATGTCGTCGTACTTGCCACCTTTGGGGGCGCCGTTCAGACTGGCTGTGTTGAGTGGGTACGAGCAGCGCTTGCTCTCCTCCAGCGCGCCACCCCCGCCACCCTTGAGGTTGTCGCGACTGGCGCTGCGGCGCTGGCCTGGCCGGCCCGCCTCGGGGAACGGCGCTGCGCTCGTGTCGCTGCCCTCGGATGGCGTGAGCGTGTGCTCGCCCTCCAGCTGGAGGCGGGCGCCCGGGCTGTTGCGGCTGCTGCTGGGGTAGCTGTCGGACGGGCTGTTGTGCAGGCTGCCGCTCTCGCTGGACAGCAGCTCCGCTGCCCCGGCCGCAGAGCCCCCGCGCAGCGCTTTGAGCCGGTTCTTGCCGCCCGCCTCCCCCGCACGATGCCCCTTGGCCCGACTCTTGTGCACTCGGCGCCCGTGGGGCAGGTTGTTGGGGTGGCGGGGGGCGAGGCTCCCCCGGGAGCCTGCAGGCTCTGGCTCCCCTTCCCCGCGGGTCGCCACCCCCGCCTCACACACCTGACTCTGGGCCAGCTGCAGGTTGGTGAGCTTGCAGGGGCCTGGGGGCGGCGCGTGGCCGCTGCTGCCGCTCGGGGAGGACTTGAGGGAGGGGGGCCCCTCTCCGAACACTGGGGAACCGTCCTCTGGGGCGGAGGGCACAGCCCGGGGTGAGGCGCGCGAGGCCGAGGCAGGGGGGCAGCAGGCGCTCCAGGAGGCCCTAACGTCCCTGCGCCTGGCACAGTGGTGGATGAAGACGAAAAGGCCCAGGGCGGAGGCCGCCACCCCATAGAGACAGCTGCACACCACCCTGGGCAGCCATCGCTGGGACACTGCCAGAGCCCCACAGGCCCACATGGCCAGGTACAGGAAATGTGTGGTCACCAGCGCCCCCAGCTGGACTCCCGGAGAATAGAGGCCATCACCATCCTCTGGGGGTCCGGGTGTTACCACCCCGGCGCTCCCAGTAGCCAGAAGGGAACCGGAGTCACTCAGAAGGGGGCCGCTGCTCCGGAGCCTAGTGGAACCCCTTAGTTCCTCCCCTGGGTCCAGGGAGACCCTACTGGTGCCCCCCTTTGAGCTCTGTGCCAGAGAGCCCCGCAAGCGCAGCCCTGCACACAGGAAATAGATCCAGGTGATCAGCAGAATCAAAGCCACCGGGATGTAGAAGGCTCCTAGGCTTGGACGCCACACCAGCCAGCAGCTGAGGGGAGACACAGGCAGTGGGTGAGGAAGGGGAGCAGGTCTGAGGCAGGGCTCATAGGCTGGGTGCTTGAGGACACAGAGGACACAGTGAGTTGACAGAGACTGGCCTAGTCAACATGCGTGGGCTTGGGTGGGGCCACTGGGTGGGCCAGGAGGTGCCCCTGCCAGTGGAGTAGAAGGCATCTAGTGCTGGGGTGGGTAGGTTTGGGGCAGGCAGGAATCGTGCTCACTAGGGGCTGCGGTCCCGGTAGTTGTGGATGTTGACAGCTGCTGTGATGCCACAGATAATGAGTGGGATCCCTCCGGCGATCAGATAGAACCTGGAGAGGAATGGGGTTTGGGGGTCAGAGAGATGGGGAACGAGGAGGAACCTGGTGCTCAGAACCCTTGACTCGGTCTCTGTCCCATCCTCTTCTTTCACTTCTGTCAGGACTTTTTGCCAGGGATGTAAGGCCCCATACAGCATAGGTTTGGTTGATCCCTAGGGGACTTGGCCAAGACTGTTCTAAGGGACAGAGGCCAGAAATGCTCTGTCACCCTAAGCAGTGCAGCAGTCGGGGTGCCACTCATGTTCCCAGGAGCCCTGCTCAGTGCCCTACGCTGGCATTGTTGGAGTCACTCCTTCCCTGGTCCTGTCATGCCTGAGGCCCTCGGGATGCACCCACCACGAGGCCCCAGGCAACCTGGCGCCATTTAGGGCCTTGCCCCTTCTGTCTTTGGAGAGTGTCTCCCAGGACCTTGGATCCACCCTGCATCCACCCTGGGAGAACAGATTTTGATGTCCTCGGCCGCCCTGTGCGCCCTTCCCCACTGCAAAGCTGATAGTTGGAAGCATGTACCGGAGCATGGGACGGGGAGCAGGTGGGGCAGAGTCCCCTTCCTGTGGAGGGGGCACCCTCCACGTGAGCTCCTTGTGGAGAACGCGGGCCTTCACACCCATCCAGAGCAGTGTGGACAGTGAAGAGTAGTGCAGAGTGATGCCCACCTACGAGATCAAGGCGCTGAGGCTGGGGGCGGCTGCCGCTGGGCCCCCCCGAGCCTCCGCCCTGCAGCGTGCTCCACTCCTACCACGGTCCCACCCCGACCCCACCAGGATTCTCCTGCACCTAGCCCTCCTTCTTTTCTCCCACTCCAGTCACTCCCCACGACCCTGTCATTGCCATCTGCTTCCTCCCTCACCTCCCTTCCATTGCAGGGCCCACTCTCCACTTTGAAGTCCCACCTCATAGTTTCTTTGCTTCTTACCCCTTCTACGCTCATGTACCCGTCCCCTCACAAGGAAGACACTACAGGGAGAACAATGGAGCTGGGGCCTATTAGTGTGCGCCCCCTTTTTCTTCTGTCCCTCCCTACATGCCTAGGCTGTCATCACTCCTCTTGGAGCCCCACCCCCACCCCAGCCCCTTCTGCTTACCGCCTGGCAGACCATCTGGTAGTTGGTGAGTGTGATGCCTCCTGCAAACACGGCGGAGGTCATGGCCATGTGGAAGCACAGGTTCAGCAGCATGTGCCAGCCCTTCCGGGACACATGGATGGAGCTGCCCCAGAAACAGTCTTTAATTAATGGGCCACCTAGCCCAAGGTCAGGCCCATAGGATCTCAAGGCCATTGGGAGAGCCAAAGAGAAGTTGGCAGGTATCTGTGGGCATGCATGTGTGTGAATGTGATAGCGGCCCCAGGGCAGGAAGGCCTTAACCCCCAAAATGTATTTTCTAACCCCAGAACTTTCAAATAAAATGCTAGGCAAGAGCCTGGGAAAATCACATGGACCCACCTGGGAAAGGAACACTTGTGAGACCCTGACCTCCCCACCACACATCCCCTCCTGCTGGAGCTCCCACCTGTGGTTGAGGATGTAGGTGATGATCGTGGAGAAGAGGCAGAGCAGCAGCAGGGCCGTGCAGGGGTACACGACCGGATGCAGCCCTGCTCCTGAGCCCCCCACCTCCCTGGGGAAGGCACTCAGCTCCTGGAAAGTGGGAAAGAGAAGGTGAGTACTAGGAAGCCAGGAGGAGAGGTCGCCCCATGGAGTCCTAGCCAGTCAGTCCCTCAGGCCAGATTTCCTCTTCCCAAGCTGGGTCAGCTTTGGTCTTCAGTTTAGTCCATCTGACAAAGATGTAAACACCATGACATCCACCCTAAGAAAGCTGGTCTAAGTAGTGTTAATAATCTACTGCTTGCCATTCTGGGGACTTTTCAGGTCCCCAGCCTGAAAATCGGAAATGAGGAAGGGAAGGGGTAGTTTCTGTCTATAATACAGCTGCATGTCTGCTCAGGACCTGAGAAAGTAGGGTGTAAAATGTGAGGGAGTGGGAACTGGACAGGGGTGAGTGAGAGGAGTGACCAGCAAAATATTCCCAGATTTTTTTGCACTTTAACAATATTGGTCTCAGAGAGGGCAGGACGTGAAGACCAGGTGGGGTAGTTCCAGGTCCCTCTCTTTCAATGTGAGAGTGGAGGCAGGATCTCCTTGTCTCCTCAAGATGAAAGGTGTGGCGGAGACCAGAGGGACATTTCTCTATGTGTCCTGACAGTTATGAGGCCTGATAAGGCTGCTGTCCTTTCTGCATTTCATGGCGGCCCAGGTGATCCGAGAACCCCGACCGACCGTACCTCGCACATATTCCTTGTTCCCTGGCCCCCCAACACATACCATGAGCACAGCCACATTGCCCAAGTACTGGCAATGCAGGGAGCTGACGTTGGGCTGGCTGGAGCGGAGCTGGCAGCCTTCGGAACTCCAGCCCCCAGCACCCCCTGGCCCCTCCTGGCTCCACCAAGCTGCCACAGGTTCAGCCCCCTCAGCCCAGTGCCGCAGTGAAACGGCCACTGGCTCCGTCAGGTTTCCCACGCCACAGCCACCTACAAGGGAAAGGGAAGTCCACATGGCACAACCAGGTCGTGGGAGCCTGGCCCAGTGGAGGGAAGCAGCGTCAGCTGAGCAGGCATGGAACATCCTGGGGAGGGGGGGGAGGCTGGGCTCCGTGGAGACAGTTAGATGCCAAATGCGGGCCTGCCTTCCAGGTCCTCAGTCTAATTGGGGAGACACCAGGATAAATCAAAATATAAAAGCACTGGAAGGTGGCCCACTCTACATACCAAAAGAGTGGTGGTGACGGGCCCTGAAAGAGAAGACTCTAGGCCTAGAGTCAGGGACAAGAAGGTAGAAGGTAATACTGAAGGAGCGAAAACCCAGGTGGAGAGAGAATTCAGTAGGGCACCCCCACGAGGGAGAGTTGGCCCCACGTTAGGAAGGTGGGATGGAGGGAGGCCCACATAGATCAAGGGTTTATGCTTACAGCCCTTTTGAAAGTGGACAAATCTGGGATATAAAACCTAGTGTCTTCCTGAGCCTTTTTTCTACCAATCCCTTTTTTACTGGCATCTCTGTCCCCCCAGCCTCCTTGGAAATGGTGAGGGGCCACCATCCTCTGCCACCTCCACCAAGGCGTTAGGGGGCGCTGTGGGCGAGGGAAGGGCAGAATAAAGAGGCATGGGGCAGATACGTGGGAAGGATCCCAGGCAGTATAGGGAATTGGTGCCCTTACTGGTTCCCGCAAAGATGACAGGGGTGGCCACGCCACGCCTCTTGCCAGGTCCTGAAGCTCCAGGGCGGGAGGTGTTCCCATGGCTGCGGAAGAGACGGCCATTTCGGAAGACGAGCAGTTGCAGGGTGCAGTCTGGGGGGACTGGAGAAGCCAGGGCAGCCGGAAGGGATGAGAACAGACTGGGCGGCAGCTGGATGGAGGCCAGGGCCACGCTGTTCTGGGGGGGACACAGAAGTTCCTCAGAAACACCAGGATTCACTACAACTCTAAGTCTTCCACCCTCTCCTCTGCCCTCCTCTCACACCATCCACCCCTCCCAGGTACCTACGTCTCAGCACCTCCCCTCTTAGCGTCCTCCCTGCCCCAGTGCCCACCTTGATGTGGAAAGACGACAGAGAAACGTTGGGCCTCCCGGTGGTACAGCGGAAGCGGAGCTGCTGATCAGCTAGGGGCTCCAGGTCAGGCGAGGAGTTCTGGCCAAGGCCCGCGGGCCTGGCACCCAGTGTGCCTGCCTCCCTCCTCTGGAAGGCGGTGCAGGTCAGGCCCACATAGCTGTGCGGCTTGATGAGGTAGGCCTCCAATGCCACGTTCCTCGAGTTCTAGGGACAGCGAACTTGTCACCCCAACCTTTGAGATATGTTGGCCCTGTCTTGGCCTTCTCCTGCCTGAGACTGCATGTCCTCTTTCTGCAGATCTGCTCAGGCCCTCTCCCCCTCACTCCTCACTCTTCTCGAGGCCTGGCCAGTCTTAGGTGTGCCATGGACTCTCCCCACCCCCTGGCGATATCACCTTCTCCCTCCTCCTAAGGCCCTTCTTCCCACTCATTCAAGCCCCACTTGTATCTTATTCCCTTCTTAACACACACTTTTGTTGTCCCAACTAAGCCACAGAGCACGGTCCGTGTCCAACCTCCTTTATCTCCCAAAGACACCAGCACAATATTTTGCATGTTGAAGGTGCTATGCCATGGTTTTTAATTGGTTCACGACCCACCTATGGAAGTATCCCCCTCTTCTCAGGGAACAAAAGTCTCCATTACCCACACTCCATCATGGTGCTGTCCCCACCATAACATTATATATACGAGGTCTGGTAATTAAGTTCGCGAACTTGTTGCAACGATGTTGCTAACCTTTTTTTAATATTAGAGGGATTATTCATTATGAATTTGTACCAACTGGACAAAAAGTCAACCAAGTTCACTATTTGGAAGTGCTGAAAAGGCTGCATGAAAAAGTTAGACGACCTGAACTTTTCACCAACAATTCGTGGCTCTTGCATCACGACAATGCACCAGCTCACACGACACTGTGAGGGAGTTTTTAGCCAGTAAACAAGTAACTGTACTGGAACACCCTCCCTACTCACCTGATCTGGCCCCCAATGACTTCTTTCTTTACCCGAACATAAAGGAAATATTGAACGGAAGACATTTTGATGACATTCAGGACATCAAGGGTAATATGACGACAGCTCTCGTGGGCATTCCAGAAAAAGAGTTCCAAAACTGCTTTGAAGGGCGGACTAGGTGCTGGCATCGGTGCATAGCTTCCCAAGGGCAGTACTTCGAAGGTGACCGTAGTGATAGTCAGCAATGAGGCCTGTAGCACTTTTTCTAGGATGAGTTTGCAAACTTAATTGTCTGACCTCGTAAGTTCTCCCGTGTCCCTGGCCTCCCTATCTTTGCACTGCCCCTGACAACTCAGGATTCGATTCCACACAACTGGGAACCTAGAGGAATTTGGTGTCCTTGCTAGCTGGGCCCATGGCGGGCGCACACCTGGAGGACTTGCTGCCTGAGAGAGAAGCACTTCCCTCCTGGATGACACTAAGGCCCCTCCCAGTGCCAGGTGCCCCGAGCAGCTGCCTCCCACCTGACCCACATTACCACAGAGATGTGCTGGGCATGGGGGCTCAAGGCAGCCCCCGCAATGCGCTCCAGGGCGCCCACGATGCCGCTGCAGGCCTTGTCCTCACGCTGGGCCAGCCATAGCAGGTGCTCGTCCACCAGCATCAGGTTGCTGGCCATGTCCACCATCACCTCCGCCAGCTGGGGGGCGGGGAGCAGTCACTGAGGTAGGAGTGGGGTTTGGGACCCAGGGGCTGGGCTGTGACAGGCTTGAGCAAACGGGGTGGAGTGGGGTGGCCAGGGGCCCCAGAAGCCCAGTTGAATCTCACCTCTTTGATCTGGTCAACATAACCCAGAAATTTCTGGATCATCTGAGCCACATAGACCACGTCCATCATGTCTGAGAAGCTGGCAGCTTCGGCCGTGTACACTCGCAGCTGGTGGGCGAGGGTCAATGCATTGGAGGCGTTGATGGGCATCTGGAGGTGTTGGGGGAGGAAAGGGGTCGTCCAGTCTTGCTCCTTCTCCCCCAGAACTGCCCCTAGGGGACCCCTCCTCTGTGCCGAGGTACCTGGGGAGAGGGGTCTAGCCCTCTGGCTGGGTCTAATCAAGACAGCAGGCACATGTAAGGAGTGGGCTCAGCACAACTCAAGGCCTCCTGGTGCCACTGGCTCAGGGGCAATGGGACAACCTCAAGCTGTCCTGTTCATCCTCACCCCCCACCCCACCCCTGGCATAAGACTGCCCTTGCTATGTTGGGGGATAAAGATGCTTGCCTAGGCTTCTTTAGTGGGGCTTTGGGGGCTGAATCCCCTGGCAGAAGAAAAGCTGGAGGAGAAGAACAAGAGCCCCTCACTGCACACACCCAGGAGTAGAGGGGCAGCCGTGAGGCTTCTCCCCTCCCCATCCCCCAAACCAGAGCTGATGGGGTGCCCCTGCCCATCTACTGTCCTGGCCTCACCAGCACGAAGGTGTAAAGCACCCTGGTGATGTCGTTGGTGTACAGACAGTGGGAGTAGTCCCCCGGCTCCCAGCGGCCAGCTCGGTCACACCTGCGGGAGGCCCGGGTGCCCGGGGCACCCCCGCTCAGGGGCACCGAGGTGAAAGGGTACTGCAGGCAGGACTGGTAGGCTGTGATGCCAGCCAGAGTTCGAGGCCACCTGGGGGCAGAGGCAGGAGTTGTGATGACGCAGGCTTCTCAGGGCAGGGCCCCTCCCCTGCCCCGAGGACTGATGCCAAACCCCTGGAGACCTGGCAAAAAGATCCAAACAAGAGGTTTGGGGCCCGCCTTCAAGGGGTTCCCAAGCTCCACCTTCCTTCTAACCGTGTTTGTTCTGGTAGTGCTAGCACGGTGCTATGGGGGCTGGACTCTGAGTCCTTATCCTTTCTGGGCCTCGGTATTCTCAGGTGTGTAATGGGGAGAATCATACCTGTCCTTCCTCACACAGAGAGCCATTGGGATATAAATGTGATATTCA
This sequence comes from Rhinolophus hipposideros, assembly GCF_964194185.1. Classification (NCBI taxonomy): domain Eukaryota; kingdom Metazoa; phylum Chordata; class Mammalia; order Chiroptera; family Rhinolophidae; genus Rhinolophus; species Rhinolophus hipposideros. The sequence continues at coordinate 45,696,922 of NC_138050.1, read as the reverse complement.
TGTAGAAGAGCTTTGTAAACTCCCAACATAAGGAAGCAAATAAAACCCTTTTTGTTCTGTGTAGCACATCTCAGACGGTGACTTTATACAAAAACATATGGTCTCTAAATACAAGAGTGGGACTTGGAGCTAAATGACAAAAGGAAGTGTTTTCTCCATCTCTGAGCGGATGGGGAGACCCAGGTCACCCGTGGTCTCAGAGGCAGGAGTTGGGGGCGCCTGGGAGGTGGCTCAGGGACGGGGGTTGGGTCTCTGGGGCAGCAGAGCACAGCGAACCTGAAGTCACCGCGGTTGTTGGCGACACGCTCGGCAGGGCAGTAGGAGGCAGAGGTCTCCAGAACCACAATCTCCACCTTCTTGCTGGCGTTGCCCTGGACCGTGGATACGGAGCACTCCCATTCGCCCGAGGCCCCCACACCGATGTGAGACAGGGTCAGCTCACTGCAGGTGGGCAAGCGGAGGGCTGGCTCATAGCGAGGCCTGCGGCCTGCGGGGCCATGCCACCCTCCCGAAGCGCCCCTGACCCAACCACCCACAGGCTCCCTGCCCCGCTCCACGGTGGGTAGGTCATGAGTTTCAGATTCCTTCTTTCACTGAGTGAGTGAGGCGAATATAGACCCCTTTAATTCTGACTGGCCTTATGATATTGTCTTTCTGAACTTCAATTTCCCCATCTTTATCATGGAGATAATAAGACCTCTCTTGCTAGTCTATTGGAGAGATTAAGTCTGATAATTTATATAGGTGAGAGTCACAATATATTGTAAAAGCTCTAAAGAAATGTCAGATATAATCATTTTTACCTATCAGGCAATTACTTTCTATCCCTATCTAGACCGTTTGTGACTCAGTCCTGGATTTCCGTGAACACACGTCCATGCACATGCTGTCCCAGGCACGGGTCTGGGTACAGCTCCTTCCTCTGGGTGGTGGACAATGGTGCTGTGCTTACCCCCAGCCCCTGCTCTGGCTGAGAAGGGACAGCAGGGCCTCTACCTGGTGATGAAGGTGCAGTCGTGGATGAGGCTTTCGGCCAGGAGGATGCCTGCCTGTTCGTCGCCCTCCACAGGGGCCCGGTTATGGTACCAGCGGATTTGGGTGTCATTGCCCAGGTAGCTGGCAGAGCACTGGAAGGGCAGCCGGTCACCCTGGAACACCACTTGGCGTAGGGATGGGATGAGGTGGTGCGTGTGCAGCTCCAGGGCCCCCTCTGTGGGAGGAGACACGCGCAGTGCGGCCTGAGTGCACAGCTTGTGTGCCTGCATGAGAGTGGGAGAGTCCGGGAGGGGCAGGGCCAGGCCCCTTCTGTCTGGAGCCTGGTGAAGGAAAAGGGGGCAGGAGAACATCTCGAGAGACAGGAGCACAGGAGAGGAGCAGGGGGGTTGTGGATAATCGAGTAAAAGTGCTCCTTTGCAGAGCACACTTGTCACCCTAAGAGGTGAGACCAGATGAAAGCATAAAGCAGCAGCCCCAAAGGAAGTTTAGAACAGCTGATGGAGGATGACCCCCAGTGGGACCGGAGGGACAGGATGCCCTGAGAACATGCCCACCACCCAGGAACACTTAAGGCAGAGGGAGCCTTGAGCCAGTGGGGCCCTTCAGGAGGGAGTCTGGGCTCAGAGGGGCAGGCAGGGTCCCTGGCAGTTGTGCAGGGTGAGGATTTGCTCACCGCAGCGCAGCTGGGTCTCCTGGAGGCTGCCCAGGGCCTGGGCATGTAGGGCACTGGGGTAGGCACAGAGTGTGCGCTCGGACAGCTGCACAGAGTGATTCCGGGCCCAGGACAGCAGCCAGCGTAGGCGGCAGTCACAAGTCAGGAACTCGGTGCCGAAGTCCCTGCAGAGTGGGTAGAGGGGCCACAGAGTAGAGCAGATGAATGTGGGCTCATGGAATGGGGATGGAGCCCCAGGAAGGGATTGAGGCTAAAGAGGGCAAACTTGGGTATGTGTGCACAAGCCTGGCAATCATGGGAAGGCAAATATGGTGGAGTTGCAGCCATTGTCTGTCCTGCCTACTCATAAGGCTGGCTGCTGTGGTCCTGATGCCTAATTCCTGGGCAGAGGAATGAAGAGGGGGGCGGGGGGGAGGAGAGGGGTGTCTGTGTCCAAAGGCTTGGGAAAGATACTCACACAAGCTGAAGGGCTGGCAGCTCATCAAAGACCCCAGGTTGCAAACTGGAGAAGATGTTTCCAGATATGTTTCTGCAGGGGACAGGGAACAGTCAGACAGGATCTTAGGGTCTTCAGCCTCGGCGGAGGGAGGGGTGAGTGAAGAGCATGCAGGGACCTATAAGGGTTTGGGGCTGCCTTCCTCCTTCAAACCCTCCTTCAGGGACGGGCCTTCCCTCTCCCCTCTCCCCTCACTCACAGTCGGAGAAGCCTGGGGAGGCCTTGGAAGGTCTCAGAGGTAAGGCAGCCAATCCGGTTGTTGGAGAGATCTCTAGAGAGACACACACAACTTCAGCAAGTTGGCCACATGGTAGCACATAGATCAGTTTGTGAGGGACACTCCAGTGTGGCTGGGGCTTGTGTGGGGAGTGGGGTGAAGAAGGAGATGGGGTTTGGGCTTGAAATATCTGCCCCCAATCAATATGCTGAGGGTGGGGTAGCTGCAGGTGGGTGAGAAGAAGGGGCAGTGGGGGTGAAGAGGAGGGATGGTTGCTTGTGGGATCCATGGGACCTTCTCCAGGGGTAAGGGGAGGGCTGGGAGGTTTGGGGGGCAGGACATGCCACTCACAAGCGCTTCAGCTCCCCCAGGCCCAGGAAGGCACCGGGCTGCACCGTGCTGATGACATTATTCCTCAGGTCCCTGTGGGAGGCAAGTGGGGAGGCCCTCACACCTCTCCCGCTCTGGGGGCCACACCACTCCCCTTGGGCTGGGTAGCCTCACTGCCAACACAAGAATTGGGACTTGATTTCCTCCTAAATCCCAGCTCTTCTCAGCACTGGCTGGGAAGTTGGATGAAGGACCCCCACCCCTCAGACAGTACTCTTCAGCCTCCCTGCCTGACATGTGGGGTACAAATCAGAAAGAAGTCAGGGAGGATGTAGGTGCCACGAGATGGGATGGAAGGGCCTCAGGGCCTCAGGGCCTGGTATGAGGAAGTGGAACACGGGAAAAGAGTGGAGTGAGCACTGGACTAGGAGTCAGGAGGCTTGGGTGCCCCATTGTCGCTCTACCTCTGTGCTGCCCTGAGTATCTCACAGGGCTGTTGTAAGAATCATTTCCAAATAGGTGTTTCAGTCTTCTGTAAATTGCTTTACAAAGGTGAAATATTGAGCCTGGCTCTGGGGAGGTATTTTGTAGCTATCCTGCAGATGGATCTCTCTATGTGACAAGTGAGGAAATCGGTCATGCAGCAGGTTGACAACCACACGGATGCTGACCTGGGTCTCACTTCAGGGCAGAGCTGTCAGTCACCCGGCCCTACCCCTCAGGGGGAAGGCTGGCTCACAGTCCTCTGCCCGCTTCCTCCCAGGGTTTCTCAGGACTCCACAATGCTGAGACAAGGTGGCAAGGGAAGTACCAACTCAGGGCTGAGCTCCAGGAGGTCACAGACAGGACAGGAGATGGTGGAGCCCCCGGCCACCCAACCCCACCCCACCCCCCGCCCAGACTGAGGCAGTAGGCTCTTGGCTCTGCCTGCCAAAGCCTCAGGAACATCTCTGGATTGTGGGCAGGAGGGGGTTAACTGAGCTGGCTCCCTGCTGTGGGGAGAGGAAATGGGTGTCCAGGATGGGGAGGTGCTGTCCCACCAGGGGGCCTGTTTTCGCTCTGACAGTCCCAGTTGGGGACATAAACAGAGGAGAGAGAGAGAGAGAGAGAGAGAGAGAGAGGAAGAGAGAGGAGAGAGAGGAGAGAGAGAGAGAGAGAGAGAGAGAGAGAGAGAGAGAGAGAGAGAGAGAGAGAACAGCAAGCGCAGGAGAGCTAGCACCATGAGACACCCTGCTCAGCCCAGCCCATGGCCAGGGGTCTTCATACCTCAGCTTCCTCTCATACCAAGGCTGGCTTCCATAACCCTGAGTCCCCTTGGGAAAGAAGGAAAGCCACCATAGGGGCCAGCTTCCTAGAAGAGGGAGGGTTCCGTACCCAGGCATGCTGGGAGTTGCTCCAGTGCTGGGCGCACACAGGGAACGTGCAAGTCCTCAGACCCTAGAACACTCCTGCAGACCGAGACTGGAGAGGACTAGAGAAGTGCCCCGCCTGCCTGCCTGCCCAGGGTTGCCCTTCCTGCCGTCACCCCCCCCCTTTGCTGCCCAGACTCCCGCCCTCACAGCCCCCACTCCGATGCTGTTCCAGCATATGCCCCCTGGCCTCTGTTGGGGTCTGGCCATTCTCAGGGCTCTGCGTCCCACCCCCATGCGGGGGTGGGCAGAGGGAAACACATTCCTCATTGTGTCACTTCCCTTCATGGGCTGCCAAGGGGTTGAGGCTGCAGCCCCCCGCCCCTTCCCTCTAGCTCACTTATGTTTATTCTCATTTCCTCCCCAGCCCCCCTTGAGAACCCCCACCCCTCCTGCCCCACTGATGCTCTGCAGATGGGAGCAAGGCAGCCCTCTTGGCCCCAGCCCCTTCCTTCCCTGGATTTCCTGTAGCCAGGCCATTGGGGCTGGGGTGGGGGAGCTTCTGAGAGAAGAGCTTCCAAGTATTCGCTTGCCTCACACCTGCCCAGTGGCTTCTGGGGTGACCAAGGTACCCCCTCAGTGCCTCTAGGAGTTGGCTTGCTGGCCCAGACCAGCCAGTCCTGTGTCCTCTCCTGAAGTGCACAGGCCAGGGGCTGCTTGCAGGGCTGAGCTCTACCAGCCTGATGGGGTTGGGCCCACACAGGCTGCAGCTGATGCCTCCTGATCCCTAAGGGAGGGAAAGCAGCTCTGGGGCTGTGCCCTCCCTCACAGCAGGAGGGACCTGTGAGGCTCCTGAAGGTCAGTGGTTCTGCACCTTTCTTGCTTAGCACATGATGATGGCTATAGACTTCCGCCCCAGAATAATGCACTACACCCGACATTGTGCGTATGATTTCAGGGGCCTGTGGAACTCCAGTTATGAACCCCTGCTGTGGATTGTCTGATTCCTTCATTTTTAGGTGAGGACATGAGGACACACAGATGTTTCTGTGACGTGGAATCTCCTGTGCCCTCCCTGCTTCCACAGAGCTATGGTTTTGGAATCTGGAAAAGATGTAGCATATGGATGGAGCCTCCCCTCCCTCCTATCCCTTGCCCAACCCAGACCAGGCCCTTGACTGGCACTGCTCTCTCTGTGTCTATGTCAATATGGAGGAGAAGGACCCCCCCTCCCATAGCAGAAGTCGGCGGGGGGGGGGGCGGGGGGAGATTTCTGGGAGTAAATCATGCCCTATACCTTTTATGGGAAAACAGAAGCTCGGGAAGCTGTGTGTAAGAGTGGGTGTGTGAACACAAGCAACAAAAGAGGAGATTGATAAGTTTGACTTAATAAAAATTTAAAACTTTTGCTCTTTTAAGAAAGTGAAAGGGGCCGGCCCGGTGGCTCAGGCGGTTGGAGCTCCATTCTCCTAATGCTGAAAGCTGCTGGTTCGATTCTCACATGGGCCAGTGGGCTCTCAACCACAAGTTTGCCAGTTTGATTTCTGGACTCCTGCAAGGGATGGTGGGCTGCACCCCCTGCAACTAGAAATGGCAACTGGACTTGGGTCTGAGCTGCGCCCTCCACAACTAAGATTGAAAGAACAACAACTTGACTTGGAAAAAGTCCTGGAAGTACACACTGTTCCCCAATAAAGTCCTGTTCCCCTTTCCCAATAAAATTTTTTTAAAAAAAAGTGAAAGACAACCCATTGAATGAGAGGAAATATTTACAAATCATATATCTGTTAAGGGACTTTCATCCAGCTTATGTAAAGAACTATTACAACTCAGTAATAAAAAGACAACCCAACTGAAAAAAATGGACGAAGGATTTGAATAGATATTTCTTCAAAGAGGATATACAAATGACCAATTAATACACGAAAAGATGCTCAACACCATTAGTCATTAGGGAAATGCAAATCAAAACCACAATGAGATACCAATTCATATCCACTAAGATTGCTATAATAATAAAGACGGACAATAGCAAGTGTTGATTAGGATGTGGAGAGAGTGGAACCCTTATATATATATTACTGGTGGGAGTATAAATGGTACAGCCTCTTTGGAAAAGAGTTTGGCAGTTGGAGTTACCACGTGAGCCAGCAATTCTACTCCTAGATACATATATCCAAGCAAAAACCGTACAAGAAATTTCCTAGTAGCATCATTCATAATACGCCAAAAGGTGGGAAAATCCCAAATGTCCATCAACTGATAAACGAATAAACAAAATATGTGTATTCATACAAGGAATATTATTAGGCTATAAAAAGGAATGAAGTGCTGATACATGTTATAATATGGATGAACCTTGAAAACATTATGCTAACTGAAAGAATCCAGCTACAAAAGACCACATAATCCCATTTATATGAAATGTCCAGAATAGGCAAATCTATAGAGACAGAAAGTAGATTGGTGGTTGCTTAGGGCTGGGAAATAGGGGGTGGAGGAATGGGGAGGGACTGCTAATGATTCAAGGCTTGAGGATGATGAAAATGTTCTAAAATTAGATTATGATTATGATTGCACAACTGTGTAAGTATACTAAAAACCATTGGCCTGTCCACTTTAAATGGGTGAACTTTATGGTATGTAAATTGCATCTCACTACAGCTGTTACAAGTGTGATTTTGTATAACAGAGTGCGTGTGTTTTACGTCTGTTTGTGTGTGTGTATACCACATTTGGACAGGGTGGGGCAGCACAAAGTTGGCGCCTTCTGACCCCAACAGACCTCCCTGCTTGTGGGTTTGAAAACCAAATTACAGGTTCGGAGGCCACAGAGTAGCTTTCCTTGGGCTCTTCAGGACTTCCAGGGTTCATTAGAAAGTGGGTGGTGGGGGTGGGAGGGGGACGCTCCGAAGGGGGACAGAACACCCCCTCAGGTATAGAGGTTGTCTGGGGGGAGGAGAGGGAGAGGTTCTGGTGGCAGGGATAAAAATCCAAGATGGTCCTAGCCTCCCTACCACCCCCAAGCCCTGGGCCTCGCTCATCTCTGATATCATCCAACAGGTATTTATTGAGCACATACCCTGTGCCAGGCATTGGGGCTACAAGAGCAAGCAAGACGGCTGTCCCTGAACCCATCAACCTCCCTTCCCAACCTTCAGCTGTGCCAGAGCCTAGAGCAGCCTCTCCGCTGCATTCCTCTCCAATGTCAGGGGGGATGGGAAGGGGAGGAGGGACACAGCCCCCTTGGCCCCTCCCACAGATTAATGGAAACCACCTGGCGGGTGAACGGCACTCCACCCCCAGGTCCCCACTTGCCACCATTCCCAAGAGCATCTGCTTCTAATGAGTGCCCCAACCCCCTGCATACCATCCCCCGGGCTCATTAATCTCATTAGGCAATGACAAATCATCCTGGGGCTGAGCACGCTCCCCGCCTCCCCCCCTTTCCTCCAGGCTCGCATAGCCTCTGGGGGCGGTGTCCACACACATCCACTCGCTCACTCGCTCGCACGCAGGCCTAGGCTGGCTCCCTCGGCCTCTTCCCGGGGCTGTCTGCCCTGTGACCAGCCTGTTCCCCGGTGAGAGCTTCTCACTATGACGGAGGAACCCACCGAGCCCCGGAAAGTCTTCTGTTGGCCTGCTCTCTGCTGAATGCGGGTGGTGGGGGATCTTGACAGAAATGTGAGGCACTAGAGAAATGAGCCAGCCTGGAGAACTTTCAGCACCTCCATTTCATCTACATGACTGCCTGCCCAAGGCTGAGGAACTCAGAACAAATCCTAGCGATGAGGGGTGTATAACATCTTGCAACTTGGAACTCTTCCGAGGAGAGGGGAACGGCCATTACTAAAAGCTCATGCTGTCCAGGGCTCTCTTCCTAGATGAACTCATTTATCTCCATGGCAAAATGCCAGGGAATCACACATTGCCCCATTTTTCAGGTGAGAAACCAAAGGCTTGGACAGTCACCCAGAAGGGAAAGGATAGAGGCAGGATTCAATCCCAGGCCTCTTATTACTCCAGAGTTGAGTTCTGTGCCTTTTTATTGCCTCCCTCCACCCACTGCAGAAGTCTTTCCTCTGGGCTATATAGGTTTGTCCGTGCTGAGGGGTGGTGGGATACAGAGAGGAGAGCTCAGAGACTGGGCTTCACACACATCTGCGCCCTTCTGGACACTCCTTGGGCTGGCCATGACCTGCCTCTGCAGGACCCTGTTTCAGGTTTTCTTGTCCATCCTGCCTGGCTGATAAAGGTATGGCCCCCTCTTCCTCACCCTCACCCCCAGACTCTAGAGCATGTGTCTTCCCCACAGGATCATCTCAGGCACATTCTCACTCCCCCCGCACTTTCTGTCCCCTCCCCAGCCTCAGGGCCCTGAATTGCAAAACAGGGACCATACAGACCTACTTCCCTCCCACCTATCCCCCCCCACACACATTTACACTGGATCCATTCTCAGAGGCCAGAGGGGCGCTCAGCAAAGGGAGGCAATGCCAGCATTTTCTAGAGCAGCCCAGAGCTACCACTTCAGTTATTAGACTCGGCTCCAACCCTCCCACGATACTTGCTGCTCTGGCCTGTGGGATGGTAAGTTGCCATGGGCTCAGCTGCCCAAGTCTGGATTTCTCGGCCTGACAGGACAGAGAGATCAGTGTTTCCTGGTACCAACTGTACGCAGGCTGCAGTGTCTCATTTGTGATGAATAGGCCCACAGTCTAGGGGTCATCTGGTCCACTGGTTCCCAACCCTGGATGAGAATGAGAATCGCCTGAATATCTTGTAAAAAAATTCCCAGGCCCCCTCCGACCTGATGAATTAGCATCCCCAGGAACAGGACCCAAGATCTCTCCCACCTCTGGATACTGGGATACTGGGATACTGGTTGTGAGGATTAGCTTCATGTGTTCACTAGGCCAGGCTATAGCATCCGGTAACTTAATCACATACGAAGCTAGGTATTGCTGTGTAGGTGGTTTGTAGATGTGCTTAACATCTACAATCAGCTGACTTTCAATAAAGGAGATTACCTTTGATAATATGGGTAGGCCTCATCCAATCAGTTGAAGGCCTTAAGAACACAAACTGAGGTTTCCTGAAGAAAAAATTCTCTCAAGACTATAGCATCAACTCCTGCCTGACTTTTCAGCCTGTGGGCCTGCCCTACAGATGTTGGATTTGCCAGTTCCCACATCATGTGAGCTAGTTCCATAAAATGAATTCCTTTATAAAGATATAAAATATGTCCTTTATATATCTCTATAAAGACACACACACACACACACACACACACACACACACACACACACACACACACATCTCCGATTGGTTCTATTTCCCTGGAGAACCTTGATTGATACAGTGGTGATCAGCCAGGCTGGAGACCCTGGGCTCCTTCAGCTTCTGCACTGCCTTTCCATTCCTGGGAAGTGTGGGCACCTGCTGAACATAGTGCCCCACTCTGCCCAGAGGCCTCCCCTCCTCTGGAATGCTCCGCCACCTCACTGGGCTCTTCTGATCTTTTCCTTCTTATGCAGCACTTGTGGGTATCTCTCTCTCTCTCTCTCTCTCTCTCTCTCTCACACACACACACACACACACACACACACACACACACACACATCCAAGGATCAAAGAATTTAAAATCCACAATGTACCTTACAAATCACCCTATCCCCACTTCCCCTTTTTACAGATGAGAAAACCGAGACCCCAAACCTGGCACCCTCCCCTCCATCACTCTGCCCTCGCCTCTAACTAGTTCCCAGTCACACTTCCCTTCTGTTCCTCAGACTCACCAGGCATACCCAAGGGCCTTGCCAACTGCTGCTCTCTCTACCCTCCAGATTCTTCCCAGGCTCAATCACCTTGTCAGGGAGGCCTTCTTTGATCTCACTACATAAAATAGCACTCCCCTCTTTGCTTTCTACGCCCCTTCCCCTGCTTTGTTTTCCTATGTAGAACTTGTATCCTAGTATATTATACATTTACTTGCTATTTTGTGGATCCCATCAGTAGAGGATACAGTCCATGAGGGCAGACACTTGGTCTGTTGTGTTTGCTTCCAAAGTTTAGAACAGAGCTTGGCACATAAATAAAGGGGATTTATAATTTACAAATGAATAATAAAATATAATAAATAAAGGGGGCTCGATAAGTTTCTCTAGTATAAATGACTAGACTGATTCCTAACAAAGCAGGGGCTCAAACTCAGGACATTGAATTCTCCCTCGATTGCTAGCTCTCATGTCCAGCCCCCCTTCTATCTCACATGACTCAGGCTTTAGTCACTGTTCTGTGACTACTCTCCCACTTTTCTCGGATTGCCTCCCATGCTTTGCATGCACCTGCTGCTTGGTACCAGAGTCACAGTGCTGGGGAGAGGAGTTCAATTCAGTATGTTGGCATGGGTGGGAAGGAAAGGGCCGTCTTTTCCTCTTCATCAGAAAATCTACCTTCTTGAGATTGAAGGACAAGAAGGGGACAGACCCAGTGGGTCTGTGACTGACAACATGAGAGGGTGAAGTTGGGAAGATGGCAGTGAGGCCACAAGAGGCTTAGAGCAGTGCTTGCTCATGCTAAGGAGAAGGGAGAACATCTCTGGGCGGTAACTGGCCCTGGTGGGACAAAGCAAAAGTGGAGAGGCAGCTGCAGTTTGTCTTCCTCCCAAAGATCTGGCTTCCTGCCACCAGCCCTCTAAGACCAAGCCTGGGCTGAACATAGGAATCGGAGCACTCGGATACTAGTTGCCCTGGGAGGATAAAACCTGCTCTATTTGTTGGTGCTCAAGGAGACATTTAAATAGCATTTTGGTGGTAGCTCTTTCTCCTTGCCCAGACCACCCCATGTGAGTGGCAGAGCAGACGGTGTCATGGAGCTGTGTGCATACACCAAGGTCAATATCCTAAGACCCCCTCCCATGCTCCCAGCCTTCAATGATCCCTCCCTTGGACTTTATGGAAACCCCAACCTACTTAATTCTAATATTTAGCAGTGTCTGTGGTCTCCACTAGATTATAATCTCTTAGGCTCTTTGAGAGCAAGCTTCCGCCTTATTTTTCTGTATCATCCATCTCACTGATCCAAGCCTTTTAAGCAAAATGGTACTAGAGAGGGGCAGGGCACTGTTGGAGGACTTGGGAATGCCCAGCAGGGTGGGGGCAGAAATAGGAGAGAGGAGGCTGGAGGAAATGGCAAGGAGCAGTCTCCAGGAGGGATGTCTTTTGTGCCCAGGTCTTTTGTGCAGGAGACAGGACCCAAAGTTGTGGATTCTGGAGCATGCCACCTCAACAGGGAATTGAGAGAGGGGTTGGTTCAATGCCCTCATTTGGCAGGTTAAGTGACTTGCCCGTGATGAAGAAAAGTCCCCCACTCTGGTGAGAAGGTTCTTTTGGGCTAGTAGGGCCCTCCTGAGTTCAAGGCCAGCCTGCCTGGGCCTTCAGGGCAGCCTGAAGGAAGTTGCTGCTGCTGCAGCTTTAAAACAGGGCAGAGGGTGGGGGACATTTTGGTTGTGATGACTTATCCCCCCACTGGCACCCCAGCCCAGGGCTCTGGCCCCTTGGGGCTTTGATTGTTGATTTGTTTTTAGGGAAGGAGGAATGGGGTTCACTCATGCTACATCCTCTCTCAGCCCTTTCTTTATACTGGGCCCCCCAGTTGGGGGCCTCCGGCCTCACAGCGAATTGTTATTAAAGAGCATGACCGAGCTTCCCTCAGCCCCATCCCTCCCTAGAGCAGCAATGTTTCCCTGCTTCTCTCTGCTGTCACTGGTGAGGGAGCTGGTCTCTGTCTCAGACCAGCCCCTCTCTGACCTCTATCTGGTGGCCAAGTCCCAGTAGGTCTGACTCTGGGACTCAGGAGCCTGCTCAGGAGCCACGTCCTGGGTTGTGGAGGCCCTTAGCAGCCAGTGTTCCTCAGCCCCCACCTCCATCCATCCCCCACCTGTACCCCACCTTGCCCCAGCACTTACAACTTCTCCAGCAGGGACAGTCCCAAGAAGGATCCATTCCGGAGCCCAGTGATCTTATTGTTGCTCAAGAGCCTGAAGGAACAGGGAGAACACAGACAGGAGAGCATGCTGTTAGGAGCTGCAAAGTGTGGATGGAGTGGGGATCCAGTTTCACCATCACAGCCATGTTGCATTCTGTATAAATGGTGCCCCCTGAAGTTGTGCAAGGTGGCAGTGTCGCCCTCTGCCCCAGATTATAGGGAGGAGCCAGCAAATGGTTCAGGCAGACTGGTCAGTCCACTGAGCCCCAAATCAGATATTTCACTTGCCCTTGGTCCCCCCAGGGCCTGGATCTGACTTAGGGCTCTGTACGCAGGTAAGCCGAGCAAATTGCAGTGAATTTGCAGTGCCACTTTACACCTTGGAACTACAGGGCCTGTGGGGACAGAGTCCCAAAGAGCAGTTTCCAGGCTCTTGGCCTCACGTGGAAAATTGCTGGCTCGGGTAGTAGATGGCCATCAGCTGTGACTAGTTGGCCATCAGCTGTTACCGGCTAGCCATTAGCCACTGATATAACTGCTGTGGCTAAATTGGTTGGTTGGTTGGCAGAGAAGCGGATGACAGATTGCGGATCGTGTGGCTCCTGCTTCCTGTGTCTCCAACCCAGCTGCCAGCGAGACTATAGTGGTATGATTCCCCCTATCTATGGCTCCGTAGGTGTTCCTTTTTGGCCTCACCGTATCCTGCGTTCTTGTTGGGGAGCGGGAGCTGAGGCCCTGCATGACAGGGTCCATCCCACAACGCCCCCTTCCTGCCCTCCACAGCTCTGTCTTGTTCAAGCCCTCACCCCAATATCCTGAGAATGGCCTGGATTGGGTCAGGGCTCCAGCAGGTGGAACCGAAAGCGCAGCAGGTTTGCAGGCAGAGGGGAGCCCTCCTTGAGGTCTCCAACACTTTCCTTGTGAGCTGAGGACCATCACCAGAAGGGGACACTCCCAGCCCTGACAGGCCCCCAACTCAGAGGACCTGAGTGCCTCCCCACGCCTGTCTGTAGCCTTAACAGAAAACTGCTAGAGCCCTGGGCCAGGGGGAAACCCTGGCCTCAGCCTTTGCGCCCACTAGGAGCTCTGTTTATTTATTTGTTTGTATTTAGGGAAGGAGGAAAGAGGCCCCAAGCCAACTGTTGAGCCTGCTTTGCCCAGCCACTCAGTCTTCCTCTGTTAGCCTCCCTATTGGGAGGAGGAAGTTTCAGACCCACTGAAGGGCTCATCCCTTGAGTTCATTACTTATTAAAAAGCTTTAATGAGACTCTCAGCCCAAACTTTTGCCTGCCCTGGGCTGAAGCAAAGAGTTTCTTTTCTTTGCTCCTACTGGTGGATGGGGAAAGGCCAGAGGGACAGGCCTCGGGCATTCTTGAGTGGGCAGCCTCTGGGCCGGACAGTAAGGGAGAGGGCAGGGACTGGGGACGAGGCATGAGAGAAGCTGTCTGAGTTCTGCCCCTAAGCTCACTGGAAGTGGGTGGTACTGAGAGGTACTGAGAGGACGCCAGCCATATGACGTTTCATCTACTCCCTGTTCAAGAGATACGTGGAGAAGAGACAATGGCCAGGATGGAGGCAGGAGTGGAAGGGGCTTTCTGGGTCAATGGGAAGGGGTAGAGACCTCATCTCCTTCCTCCCTTTTCCCCTCTCCAGATAGACCCTTCCTACCCTTCTGGTCTCCACCTAACTGTCCCCCAAAGTTGGCATTTCCCAGCAGGACCTGAAGGATGACTGGGTGGAGGGGTTCAGGGGGGAATTCTGGGTTTCCAAAGTGCTTTACATACACACCTAACATTATCTTCATATTTCAAAAAATACATCGCAGTAGTCATTGTGTGAGCAATTAGAACTTTCACGACTCCCTTTATTCTCATTTTATGGATTAGGATGGTTTTATTTCACATTACATATGGTGATAGTAAATCATAAGTAATATTGTCAGTTCTTAGTGCCTCTAATGTTCTCATTCAGGCCTTGGTGGGCCTGGGGTGGCCCCCTCTTTGGTGATAGGCTCTTGAGGACGTGTTTTTTAAATCAAAACCTGCCTCACCTCATCTCCAGTTCATTCCACTCATACAGCCCCAGTTTGAGGTTCATAGGTTGCAATTAATGTCAGAGAAGGCTACAGGACCCCTCTGTATCTTAGGAATGTTGGGGAGGGGTCCTGAAATGTCATGAAGAAGGGTGGGCAAAAGGCATCCATGTCAGCCTCCTCCCACCCCAAGGGTCTCCCCCAGGTTTGTGGGGAGGAAAGAGGATGGAGGTGCTGATGGGGTGGGGGGCTGTTTGTGAAGAGAGAGGAACAGGGCTGCCAGATTATCAGTCCCATCCAGGAAGGAGGAGGCCTGAGAACATTATTTCTCACACTTGGGTTGAGTATGGACCTGCTAAAGGGAGAGAAAAATGTATCTTTTTTCCCAGGAATATGTCTTGAGGGTTCCAGTTTAAGAAACATTGACTTTAGAAATGAAAGTCTCACACTATGAAAATGCCTTCTATGAAAAAATTGTCTGTAAAAGATTTTGTTTTAAAGATCATTGAATTGAAAACAAAATATTTTAAAATTCTCCAACTCCCAAAACCCTAAGATTAAAATCTGGGATCCTAATTTGAGAGCCCTGTCTAGACTGGTCTAGCGGTGGTGTTGGTCATTCTCCAGACTCTTCAGCCTTTAGCCCTGAATCCTTCACACACACACCCCAAATTCTTTCACCCAGAGCTGGCCAACAGAAGTACAATGCAAGCCACATACGTATGTTCACGTAGCCACATTGTAAAAAATTAAAATTAATTAATTTTAATAACATATTTTATTTAACTCAATGTACCCAAAATGTTATCATTTCAACATGTCATCAATATACCAAATTATTACTGAGATCTTTTCCTTTTCTATTTGTACTAAGTCTTCAGAATCTGGTGTGCATGCTACTCTTCAAGCACATCTCGATTCAGCTACATGACGTGTGCTCAGGAGCCACATAGGACTAGTGGCTTTAACCCTTATCTAGTCTCCTTGTCAGCAGCACTTCCCCAGGAGGAAGTCTGAGTTGCCTGAGTCTTCCAGGGTGGTGTGTGTGTGTGTGGCATGGGAGCACAGCAATGGACTGAGGACCAGCCCCTGAGGCAGGTGAAGACCCGCCTCTAGACCAGAACAGCTCATCTCTTTCATCCCACCCCTCTCCACCCTGAGCCCAGACCCCCGGTAGGCCAGGCCCCCCTCCCTCTGAGGCAGCCTCTGCTGTGCTGTGCTGGGGAGGAGAAGGCAGGATAAGGTGGGGTCAGCTGCAGCCTACACTTTCAGCTTGGCTAGTCCAGTGCAATGCCAGCACTGAAGTCTTAAAATGAGACTTTTTTTCCTTGTTGCAGAGAACATGTCACCAATGCCCACTCTCGAAGCCATTTACAAAAGCAGGGGCACCAGGCAAACAGCATTGCATCCTTCTCCAACGGACCCCCTTCTTGCCACATTTCCAGTTCTTGGACAGACAGGCAGATATGATTCAAGTCCCCAGATACCCAGAACTGGATCTTCTGGCTTTAATAACCTAGATAGGGCTGAGGAAATTTTACTTTAGACTCAGATTATCCAGAAAATGACCTCAATTGTCGGTACAGTTCTCTGGAGGTGCCCCTTGTGGGTCTGGTCAGGGAGGTGAGGGCAGTAATTTGGGTCTGGCGTGGTTATGGGCAGGTAGGAAGCTGGCAGTTACAGGGCTGCTAGTGGGGTAGATGAACACACACACACAAACACACACACACATACACACACACACCCCTTCCCCCAGTGGGAAGAAAGATATTCCCACCACACTAGGCTGTCTCATGGGAGGAAGAGGTAAGGAAGCCCCAACAATTGGGCAGGGGAAGAGTGAGCCTCGGCCCCGGCTCTTTCCAGTGTCATAGACACAGTGCCAGTCTTGGCCCCATCTTAATCCCCTCTCCCCCCATCAGACAGACAGCTCCTCAGCCTCCACCAGCCTCTAACCCTGCAACAGCATGAGGCGTCAGATGGATTTCCTTCCCAACCACGCTAGCTAGCCCCACCTCACAGACCTCTGGTCACCCAGCCCAGCACCTTCAGCTACTTTCAGATTTTCATAGGAAGGCAGCCAGTCCCCGGAGTCCCGTTCTCTGCCCCCGATTCTGAAATCTGGCCAAGGAGAGGGGGCACACAGAGTCCATTCCAGAACTCTCTCCCAACTATGGTCCTATTTTAGGGAACAGAAGCAAGCGGACTTACCACTAATGAGGCTGGAGGCCAAGGGAGCGAGTGGCTGGCGTCTACAGAGAGGTCTGTGGCCTCTGGGAAGCCACAGGAACTCACCAGATCCCAGCCCGACATCAAAGATGACCCTGCAGGGGTCATGCGGGCACTGCTCTGTGGGCCGTGGGGCCAGCACATGCCTGCACTAAATGGTTCTCCCGTGTGCAGCAAGAGTCACACATGTTAGTTCCCTACCCCACCTCAACACACAGATGCAAGGGCCACAGGTCTGGACGCTGGGGATCTGTGTTCTCCAGGGAGTCGGAGCCTAGAATGTAGGACACTGCCCAGGACCTCTGGGCTGGGAAGGCCTCTTCTCTAACACTGCTGCTGGCATCTTGGCAGTATCTTAGGGAGCCCATCAGTGAGGGGAGGAGGGTGGTCTGCTTGCTGATACCAAAAAGGCCTCAGGCCCATAATCCACTCTGAACCATCAAGTGACACAGGACTCCCAGTCCCTCCTATAGGTGCAGTGCCCCGGGTCTTCAAGCATTTCCAGGGCCCACAAAGACATCTGGTTCCTTAAAAATCATAATTGCCTCTGAAATATAAATGCTACAAAACTAAAATTAATAAATACTTAACTAAATAACTCCCAAATATCATCCTATGTCAGTTAGCAATAATTGTTATGTTTCTGAAGGATGGGGGTGCATTTTAGTATGGCTGATATGACAGTAGAACCTCTTAAAAGTGAGACTGCCTCTGGTCCACCCTCAGGCTAAAGGCTGCCCTCCTGTGGCTTCCTTTCCCTACCAGGCTGCCCTTCATGTCCGTTTGGTCTGATTGCACAGGATGTAAATGTTGGAGAGGACATGCGACACTCCTGTACTTCCCGGTGATTCTGTCCCTTGGCTGGAAGTCTGTCCAGTGAGTCCGGAACCCCTGCTGGTTAGCAGGAGACCCAGGTAGGGCTTTCCTTCCCCAGACTTAACAGGACCATGTCCTGAGACAGTCTGACCTCGGCCTTGAAGCTGGGCTGTCCAGGCAGGGCCTGAGGTCAAAGTCAAGAGAGAAAACAGTCTCACAATGACTTCTATGAATGGGGCCTTCTTGTATCCTTTTCTCTAACCTACCCTCTCTACAAGGGTATCCCATCTTGGTGGTGAGCAGGAAGAACCAAGAAATTGGGGGCTGGGATGCGGAGGACTAACCTTGAGGGAGTCTGTAGCCTGAGAAAAAGTGCTAAAGGTGTTTAATGGGGACTTGGGGGCCCCCAGCACCCTAGCTTGAGCACATGGAACCAAATCTGCTGTGATGGTTCACACCTAGGCATTTATTCCTGCATTCTTCAAACCTACACCAACACCTATCGTGTGCTCAGCCCCGTGCGATACACTAGGACTACAGACAGCAATGAGACATGGCGTCTATAATCTTCCATGCGTGGAAGGTAGAGGGAGATGTGTCAGACAGGATGGAATGTTAGTGAGTGTGTGTCCACCTGATTTGAGGAAGCTGGGAAGTTACTCCCAGTCCACCTTCAGTACTTCCTCCATCATAACCTAAAATCTTACCACTGGGGAGTCAAGCTTTTGGGTGAAGAAAGTGAGTTTCTCTTTAAATACAAGTAAACTTGAAAGGATCGATCTGTTATCAGTCTTATATACCTAAGTATAAGTTAGTCCTTTAATCTTTCTGTCTCAGAAATTTTCCTTGGGAGCCCTGAGGCCCAGATCCTGTCCTGCTTTGTGAGTGATCCTGTCCTGCTTTCTCATCCATCTCCATGATGAGACTCTAAGGTCCTGAGGCTGGCAGAGGCCAGGGCTCTCAGCTCCGGGCATGGGGCTGGACACATAGCAGGTTGAATGAATGGATGGGTGTCTGAAGGGAAGGAGCTCTAGGGAAGGTAGAAGTGGTGAGTGGACAGAGAGTTCATGCTGAGGCCTGGTTTTCCCAAGTCAGGGGCAGTTTCCTACCCCCGGCCTCCCAAAACACACACACACACACACACACACACACACACACACACACACACACACACACACAGAGTCTTGGCAGAGCTTCCTCCTTCGCAAACCTGGCTCCAACGACAGTCCCTCTGGGACACCTCTCCCACAGGGGTAGCATAGTCTGGAAGCTGAACAGGAGAGGGAGAGAAAACACTGGGAGGATTGCTTCAGAGACCAAGGTCCTACTTTTCCTGGGTGAGTCTGATTTCAAATACTCTGTCCAGTGCTTTTGTACAGTGGTCCCCTAAGTATACTTGTTAGACTATCAGTGGGGATGGGTGCCCCTTTTCCAGGCTCACAAATCCATGTGGAGGAAGTGGATTAGCATATCTCCCCTGCCCTGGCCCCCCATCTCTGGTCAGTGTGGGAAGAGGCTGACTGAGAGTAGGTTCTGGCTAGAGCTCCGTGACCTTGGGCACCTCAGCCCCCTCTTGGGGTTTTCTTCTCAGTAAAAGAAGGGTCTGGACTGAAGTCACACACTCCTCATACTTGATGGCTTTTCCCACCCTGGATATGGAGCCTCTTGGAGCCTGAAGTGTAGGGTTTCTGCCTCACTACACAGTTCCCAGCAGGCAAAGAGCCCTGGGAGTTGGGGGCGGGGGCTCTCCGGCCTTCCCTTTCCAGCTGGGAGATGTCTGGCCCCTCAAGTTCAGGCTGGATCTCCCTCCTCAGGCCTGCAGTTCTCTCCGCCCCATTCCCTGCTCCTCTGTGACAAATTGGTTCCCCTGCCCCTCACCTGGCCCCATCCATCTTGCACACCCTTTGCTCCCTCATCCTGCCTCTCCCCACTCCCAGGGACTGGAAAGCTTGGTCCTGGGAGGCTGCTCAAGTTAGCTACACTCCACAGTTTCTCTGCTCCCCCACCCCCATCACACAGTCCTAAAAACAAAGGAATGTTCTGGAGTTTGGGAAGGATGCCCCTCACCCCCAGGAGGGAGGAAGGGGAGGAGGCAGCCTTGTCCTGTCAGTGTCTGAGCTCTAAATAGAACAGAGGGGCTGGACTGGGGGAATGAAAATAAACAGCCCCTCTGAGCAGCCTCTTCCTAGCAGTTACCGGATTTTCCTTCTGGTTCCTCAGCCCAGGGCCATTTCCCTCCTTCCTCCTCCCCTGCTCTCTGTCTGGTCCTAGGGAGACAGAGGGCAGTCTCTCTCTCAGGGTGATGGGGGAGTGAGAGGTCCTGGTTCAGGCTGTGTGGCATTGGGGAACTTGCCTCCCCTCTCTGGACTTTGGTGAGGAGAGCCCACCGAATGTAAGGCCAGGGATCAACTCAGAGGTGGCTGGAACTTTTTCTCCCTCAGGAAAGGGTTCTTATCCCAATGACTCCCATGTGGCATAAACTTAGAAACACTCTCTCCCTTTAAAAACATGACCCCAAATTTAAGGGTCAATTTCTGGTTAGGTTCAAATTACACTGGTTTGCCTGTGCCTTTGGGGAAATTCTCGGACTCACCCCCAGGTCTCGGGATTGCCTGTACCTCCGAACCTCAACACAAAGGGATGATCCATGCTAGCCAGCAGGAAGAGACTTCTTTGGGGATCAGGAGTGGCTGGGTTCAAGAATAATTCAGGCCAAATAACCCATTCTGGGTCCTGGACCCACTGGGGTGCTGAATTATAGGTGTTGTCTTTGGAGCTCAGTGCTATGGCCTCTCCAGTATCTTTGGTGCAATGAGGACTCAACCAGTGAACCCCAGCGGCCTCTGTTCTCTTCTAGTACTCCCCCTGAGATGGGACCCTGGACCCTGACTTCTTGCACTAGATGAAGTGCAAGGGCAGGGCTTCCCAAGACCTCCAGGAAGTGGCCGGCAGCCTCCAGCCCCTGCAGCAGGTAGGTGGGAAGAGTCAGGGAGGGGCTTGGACTTCTTCTGGGCTCCTCACTTCAGTCAGGTGGAGTCAGGGACCCCACCTTGGGTGCTGCAGCTGAGACTTTGCACCATCAGAAGGTAAGGGAATGTGTTGGAGTCTGCTGCCTCCTCCCACCTCTGCTTCTTCCCTCTTTCCTTCTTTCTCTTCTCTCTCTCCCCCTCCCCCCTCCTCCCCTCACAAAAGCTCTCTGTACACAGCCACTTCCTTTGGCTGCTGTCTCTGAGCCCAGACCTTATGAGAACCATATGGGGGAAAGAGGCTGGAAGAGTAGGGGGTGGGGAAGCCAGCATCTTTCCACTCCCCTTAGGCTATGTGCATGGCAGTTGGCACACTTTGCCCCAAACTCCCCTAACTAACTGGATCCTGGTGACTGGAGTGAGGGGAGCTGAGGAGAGGGCCCAGTCCAGAGCTGGGGGTCCAGAGGGAGATCTGTGCTGAAGAACCACTTCCCTGACACTGGGCTGTGAAGGGCACTCCCCTCCCCTCATGGTATTTCTGAAGACTTCCAAATTCACAGCAAAAGGACCCAGCTACTGCTAGGCACATCTGCGTGGCAAATGCCCCTTCTCCCCTATGTGGGCAGCCTATCTGGTGTGCAACCCCTCATGAACAGGGAGGCTGACTGGATGAGGGTTTGTTGGCTCTGGGAGAATCCGGAATGACCTGTCCCATTTCTGTCCCCCTCCCCACCCAGCCTAGGAATGTTCCCAGGTCAAAAGGGCCTGGGTCCTACTGGGAAGGAACAGTTTTTTAAAGCAGCTTTTGTGTTCATTAGGTCCCAAGTCCAGCCACGTGAACAGTGAGTCCCTTCCTTGACAGGAAGACTAAGAGAACCTGACCAGGTAATCCTGAGGCTGGCATGGCTAGCTGGGTGACTATTAGCCAGACCTCAGACTTCTCCTTGCTCAGCTGTAAGATGTGGGTGCACGCACGGGCTGGACTTGCTGACCTCTCTGATCTCTAAGGCCCTTTTCAGTGCTCACCGTCTAGGAGTCTATGGCTCTGGCTGGTATCCTCTGAGGGGCTGCTCAGATGTCCTGGGAAGTCCTCCTAGGAGATTTCCTTCTGGAGTTATCTATCATAGTTCTTCCCTGGAATTTCTTATAATGCCCCCTCCCCCTCACTCTAACTGCCAGATCTGAGAACCAAAGGGCAGGCCAATCAGCTGCTGCCCAGGGGTGGGTGGGGGGCTCACTTTGGTCTTCATCTCCCTTCCACACCCAGGTTCTCCCTGTAATGAGCCACCCCCACGAAACCTTCCTCCCCAAAGGACAGGAGCATAAGTGCCCACAGCTGTCGTTCAGACTGGGCCATGAGACTGGGGGGTAGGGGGTGGGGTGGGACAGATGGATCAGGAAGGAAGCCAAGAGTACTGCTTTCCTGGAAAACTGCAGATGAAAATCCATTAGAGGGAGAAAAAAATAAAAGCAAAGGGTGTGTGTGGGGGGACACGCAGTCTACAAAAACAGAAGGCAGAAGTTGAGATAACACGGTGGAGGTGGAAGGGTTTTTGGTGAGATAAATAGGACTGCTCACGGAAATGCCTTTGAGCTGCTTGGAGGCCTTCTCTGAGCAGAGGCTCCTTGTAGACAGGCACTTATCTAACCTTTCTCTGCCTGAACAGTCCCGGCACTCAGTGCCTGCCGGGTTTCCCAAAGGGGAGTTCCAGGGGGGTTTGTGAAGGGGACTGGGATCTGGTGGTGGGCCACTCTGCAGAAAAGCAAGGCAGGAGGAGGGAGGATAAAGCCACAAACTGCTGGCTAAAGTCCTGTTGTGTATACCAGGTGACAGGCAAAAAGGTGAAAGGAGACATTTATGTGGAAAAAGAAAAAGAGTAAAGAGGAGGAGTTTGGGTGGGTGTGGAGGTCTTCAAGCTCTTAGTCTCTTGCACTGCTGCCAGGCTGAGGCAGCAGCCCTTCCAGGCCTCTCTTCCTTCTTCCCTCAAGATGCAAGCTGGGGTAGGACTGGGTGTGCTGGACGCACTGAGACCCAATTAGAGAATCCTTGTCGGGCTTCTGCTAAATAACTTGGGTTTTTTTTTTTCCTTTAGAAGCCAGTTTTTTTGGGCGGTATTGGGGACAGTAATCAGGATCAGGATTATGTGGAGTCTGGGGAGGTGGGGAGCCTAGGAAATATGTCTGCAACTGGGCTTCAGTCACATTCCAGGCTGATGGGCCAGTGGGCTCTCAGGGCTTCTCTGGCCTGTCCTGTCTGTTGCTCCTGTGGGGATGTCCAGCCAGGCTCAGGGGCTGTTCCCTTGGAAGGTGTCTTAAGCCAGCTAGGTCAGCAGCCTGGGACAAAAGGGGAGGCCCTTTCTCCAGGGATGGTTTGGGATGGGAAGGTGAGCTAGCAGTCATGTTTGCTGCCACCCTGTCATAACATATTCTTACCCAGAGTTGGCCCTGCTCTCTCCTTGGAGTGGCGTTGATGGGAATTAGGCATGGCTGGAAAGGATTAGTTGCCAAATCATTCTAAGATGTACTGCAAAAGCACCTTTTAATGTCTTACCTACTTCTTTCTGCCTTCAGTATGTTAGGATTCCCTAATCTCAGCAAATAGACATACAGACACAGCATCCCACTGGTGTGTGAGCAAAGTCGGAAGATCCAGAACACACACACAACCCTCTCAGAACTGAATTATCATGGCCCAGTGGGGAATCACACAGACACCGGCCTAGCTATTCCACACAGCAAGCATTTTTCTCCTCCAGAACTGAGTGGGCTAGGAATGCCAGGCCTGTCTGGACCTTTCGACACCAGTGAGCACTCAGAGGGACCTGGAATGAGCAGCCACATCTGCCTTCTCAGGCCATGACCATTGCCCCCAGCTGCTGAGAGGTTGGAGAGAGCAGACATACAGCCTTCACCCCACTAATGCACACGTGAGTACACACACACACACGCACACACACGCACACGCACACGCACACGCGCGCGCGCGCGCGCGCGCGCGCGCGGCTGGGGCAAATGCAGGCCAGGCGGCCAACGTCAGAGGCTGACCAGTCGTGTCCTGTCAGGAAGCGGGCAGCCTCTGAACTCACCCAACCAGAGGCGTTACTGTATTGTTCTGGACACAATCCTACAGACTGTGAGCCAGCCCCGACTCGGGCAAGGGGCGGTGGGGAAACGGCTGCCACTGGGGTCAGCAGGACAAGGAAGGGGAAGCGGCTTGCAGGCTGGATCCAGGACCGGAAAGGAAGGGGCCGCCGCGAGGGCCTGACCCTCCACTCCACAGCATGCGTGGAGCTCCGAGCACGTGGTCAGCGCAGGAAATCGCTACCGTGGGGAGGGGTCGCCAACTCTCCTACAGTGGCGGGGACTTCAGACCTCCATCGAGGAGGCTTGGGGTTGGGTTGCGGCGCAATGAGCTGCGCTCATAACCAGCAAAGTGAGAGCTTCGTAAGGCCCTAGCTGGGAGGCAGTCGCCTTCTCCTTAGTCAGGTTTCTTTCTTAGCAATCTTGGCGCAAAAAAAAGTCAATCGAGAAACAGCCAACGCTCGTGTCATTTCCAGGGGAGGGAAAGAAGAGGGAAGGATGCAGGACCCAGAGCAAAGCTCACTTCCCAGGTGCGCGCGACAGGAGAGGG
The DNA here is from genome assembly GCF_964194185.1 of Rhinolophus hipposideros. Classification (NCBI taxonomy): domain Eukaryota; kingdom Metazoa; phylum Chordata; class Mammalia; order Chiroptera; family Rhinolophidae; genus Rhinolophus; species Rhinolophus hipposideros. Next base: position 45,673,198 of record NC_138050.1, on the reverse strand, counting down.
GTCCAACAGGAATTGGGAGGCCGGGGTTTCATTCAGACCAGAAGCGCCTGCGCCCCAAGGACAGACTTTTCCCAACCTCCCCTTCCGCCGCCCCTAAGGAGACCGGCTGCAAACGCCCCTGCCAGGCTCAGGGAGCGAATGGGGCGCCCCCCACTGGAGGAGGGCCCGCCGGGCGAACCCCGGAGACTCCTCCAGTTCCGCCAGAGACGCGTCAGCGGTGCTGACAACGCGGGTATGTGCTGGGCCGCAGGCGTCGATCTTTCCGGAGCCTTCCCCCATCCCATCCACTACAGGTCCCCGAAGTCCTCACCACAAGCACAGTCTGGAAACTCAAGGGGAGTGGGCGTCCCGTCAGCGCTCATCCCCCTTCACCTGTGCAGGTGAGTGGGCGCCCGCGGTGCCTCTCTCTGGGGCGTACCCACTGCCTCCAAGCCCCTTCCTCCCTCCATATCCCTGGAGCCCTAATCTCTCCCTGAGTTCTCCAAGTCTCCCTTCTCGGCGCCTGGGCTCAGGCCTGTCCCAGAGTCTCTGAAGTGGTGGCGTCGTCCCAGTCCCCCTCTTCCCGCCCCTCCCATCTTGTCTCCATTCCTCCTGGCTCGGGTCGGGCCCTCGGAGTAGGGTACTCACAGGGTAACGGTGCCGTTAGGCAGGAGGCTAGGCTCGGGAAGCTCCGGGAGGTCCCCGCCGCCGCACACAACCCTCCTGCGCGCGGGGTTGGGGGCGCCGCCGCTCAGCCCCTTGGGCCGCTCCCCAGAGCACTTGCAGCTGCGGATAGGGACTGGGCAGCCCGGCGCACCCCAAGTCTCGGGCGCCAGGAGCAGTAGCCACGGCAGCAGCGATAGCAGCAGGCGAGCGGGCATCCCCCGCATCCTGCGTCCCCCGGCGCCCATCAGCCCATCGCCCCGCGGGGACCGACAGTGTCAGGGCCCGTCTGCTCGCGGGCCGGAGGGACCCAGGCGTGCGGGAGGCGTACTCAGCAGGAGCCCGGGGCGCCCGAGGGCGGGGCGGGGGGCCCTGGGCGGAGGCAAGCCCCGGGGTCCCCGCCGCCGCACCCTGGGGGCATGTCCGGGGAGCGCCCTGGCGGGGAAGACGCGGCGCGGCTGTCAGCGCAGCGCGGGCGGCCCTCCGCGGCGCGGCCCGAGTTTCTGAGCGGGACTCCGGGGCTGGTGGAAGCTGGGCTCCTCTGTGTCGCCTGCTCGCTCAGAGCTGGGCTGGGACCTAGCGGATCGCGCCGGGCTCCTGCTGCCGCCGCTGCTGCCGCCGCTCCGTGCCATGGATGGAGGCAACTAGGCACGGCGCCGCTCTCGCCGCCGCCGGTCTCCGCCCGCCCTCCCGAGGGGGCGCCCTCCCCTCGCCAGCTTGTCCGTCCGCGAGGCCCTAGCGCCTCCCGAAGCGCAGCCAGGCCTCTGCCTTCACTCTCACGAGAGCTGGCCAGCGGGCTCGAGGCCCCTCGAGTCCCCTGCACCCGCCCTGAACCGAGCCTCCTTCTTCCTCCCTCCCCTCTTACCCGAGCCAGGACTCTTCTTCTCCATAACCCATCTCAGACCGTCAAGCCCACAGCCATTACTTTCCACAAAACCTTCCCTCCCTCATGCTCATCCAGTCTGCACCCTGATGCTTCTGGGACTTCCATTGACCTGCAGGCTTGACCAGAGTTGTCTGGTGTTCCATGTTTTGGATTGAACTTTGTTTGCCGCTCTGGGTTTACTGAGACTCGGCTTCCCTTAACCCCTGACCCGATGGGCCAGTCTGGAAGCCTGCTCTCATTCTTACAGCACTGCCCTAAGCCCTGCAGTAGACGAGTCGGAGACTACGGAGGCCCAGACGCTCCTCTACTGCAGCGACCTTGCCCAGCGGGGGGTGCATGTCAATTGGCCAAGGTGGGGGCAAAGGCCAGGGCAGACAGGCTAGATCTGGCCTACTACATTTTCCAAATCCCAGTGTGTGTGGTGGGGGCGCGGGGGCAGTGGGAATGAGGGAACCCAAGAAGAGGAAAAGCAGAGATCTAGGGTGGGTGGTGGGTGGAAAGAGCACTGCACTGTGAATCAGAAGAGCCCCATTCTCGACTGCTCTGTGTGACTTTGGATACAGCCTCTAACCTTCTGAGGTATCTAACCTCTGGGGTCAGAATAGGGCCGTGCCTGCCCTAGTTTATGAGTGTAAGTTGTGGCATGAGAGTGAGTGAGAGAGGGGGCACTGGGTTTCCAGAGGCAGAGGACTGGTGGCTTTGGGCAGGGTCTGACCTTGACAATTGGGGCTGGAGCTGGAAATCACCTGTGGGTCTTTGATAGACTGTAATGCAAGCCGGGAATGGGCTGGAGACAAGGGAAAGAGAAGTATAGTCCAGCGGGTCTGCTTCCTCAATTTCCCCACAGAAGCTGACTTTTCTGCCACTTAATAGAGCCTTGCTGCTGAGGGATAGGCAGCCCAGGTTGGGAGATCCCTGGACAGGACTCCTGTTCCCCGTCCTTCACTGTGCCACCAAAGTGGTTGCTACAGTGACCACCAGCTTCTTTCTGTGTTCTTGGCTCTGCTGGTATGTGTGACACCTTTTCCAGGACAATGGTATTTCAGGCAGTCTCCCACCCCCCTTTACGGGGAAGCAGCTTCTCTCCCTTGCCCGTTGGCGGCAGACACGGGGGCCCAGACACTGGCTTCTTCACTTTCCCTCTCTGGCTCCACAAGTCTCTCCCAGTTGCAGGCTCTGGTTCCTTCAACTTCCAAAGATAAATAAATAGTGATTGCAAATGGAGGAAGAGAGAAGGGCAATGGACTTTCCCAGCAGGAGCCCTCCGCAGGCGGCAAGCAGGCTGAGGCTGCATTCCTCAGGAAGGGTGAGAATGGAGCCCAGTCACAGAACCTAGGCCCAGAGGCAGGGTCTGCCTTCCAACCCTCCTGTTCCCAGGAGAGGAAAACTTCTCAGAGAAGAGAAAGAGGAGACCTCTAGCCTGGGTGGCACAGCTTTTCTGTCATTTCTTTTAGTTAAATGAAGACATTCAAAGTCTGGAAAGGAATTCCCACTCTGTAACACCCACTCTCTGAGGCTGAATAGAGGCCAAATGACATTTAATGAGGTAATGATTTCCCACAGGTGGAAACGAGGTACTTGGTGAAGACATTTACAAAACCGCTTACCTATCCCATTGGTCATCACGTTTGGCTTCTATATCCACCCAAGGAGGTGAATGGGGCTGGGGTTACTTTCCCATTTTGCAAGCGTGGATGAGGAAACCGAATCACTGAGCAATAAAGAGCCAGGGATGTAAACTTACCCTCTGATTCTTTTTAATTAAGTGTTCTTTTCTCCGAGCCACTCAAAGCTTTTCCAATAGGAAGCTTCCTCAGAGGTGCAGGGTGGAGTAAATAATCCTCTGTCCTCAGAGGTGCAGGGTGAAGTAAATAAGTGGCCTACCTACATGAGAATCTTTTTCTTTTGAGGTTTGTTTGAGATAGAAGGATGAGTCAAACTTAGTTCCCAACCTCAGGAAATCTGGCTAGGGAGCTTGTCCAATTAAGTGTACCCTGATAATGTGTGATAGATAAGCTCTTGAATGGGGTAGGAATAAGGCACGTGATGATAGGGACAAGGCTGAATTAGTCCTAACTGAAGCAAGGGAGTGGGGCTTACCACAACTTTTTGTCCAATCTAGGGCTGAAGTGTAACCCATTTGACTCTTTTAGACCATAATTATTCCCTTAAGGGTCTGGGGGCTTACATCTGCTACGCCTCTTTCAAAAAAGTTTGCGTTGGAACATGGCCACGTGCTCCTTGTGGACAGTTGGGTGGCAGTGCAGCGCCTCTTGACCTCAAGTGCTAGGCTGGTGGCACAGGATGTCTGCATCCTTTCAAGCACCGCCACCCAGAGAACTGCCGGGGAGGACTGCTGTGCTGGGACCCTTCTTGTGAGCTTGGGCTGTCTCCTACAGAAAGAGCCTTAAAGCTAAAAGCTGTTAAACTAGAGAAGGAAGTAGAGCATTCAACAGTGAGACACCGGAGTGCTGCAGTTGGTGGTGAAAACCTAAGAAAGCGAACCTAGGCTGGGGAGGAGGGTTACCACTTTGTGAGGGGTGTAAAGGTCTAACTATCACATTGTTTTGTATACCTGAAACTAATAAAAAAAAAAAAAGGAAAAAAAGGAAAAGAAAAGAAAGCAAACCCAGAGATATGTAGAAGATGCCAAGATATTTGGAATTCAGAGTTTCTGTGAGGACGTGGTAGAGGCAGCAGACATTTTGGAGAAGACGACAGAGTACATTTCTGAAGAAAGGGGGGCTGGCGACCAGAAGCTCACTCTGGAGAATATCTTCTGAGGGTTGTCACTTTTAGAGAGCTGAAAAGTGTGTTTGCCAAGGCTGGCCTGGAGAAGATGGCACCCACTGGTGACAAATACAACCCTCGTGAGCATGAACTCATCTGTCATGTGCCACCTGGCGCTGGGGCGCAGCCTGGCACTGTGGCATTAATAAGGCAAGATGGCTACAGCTTCATGGCCACAGTTAGACTTGTCGGGGTGAAAGTGGCAGTGGAGTCTCAGAGAAGACTACAAAGGCCCATGAAGAGCTGAATGTTCTTCCAGAGTACAGTCACCTGTGTTTCCTTTATTTATTAAACTAGGTTTATATTGTACATGAGGTATTTCATGTGACCTGTCTTGGATTTAATCATATTTGGCTTTATTTCTAAGATACTCTCTTGATTTAATGTGACATGTTTGGTCTCATCAAGTCTTGCCATTGGGCATTCGAACAATATGACAAGGGTTCCTATGGTCTTTATCAATATATGTTTAAGAAAATTATTTTTAAGTTACTACTCTGACGATGCTGAATCCAAAAATCTTTTTGAAAGGTGAAAATGAGTATAGAGTGTATGTTTATGTATTTTCAACTACTTGTTTCTTTCTAATAGTCCCTATAACAGGAATTTATAGGATCTTGTATTTGGTGGGAAAAGGATTGGTTCAACATTTGGGTACTTAGATGATAAAGCTTTATAGTTGTATGAAAAAAAAGTTTGCCTTTGCCTGGTGCTAACTGCCAGTCATCGGCTCTCTTGCCCCCAGCTTCAATGCTGATCCATTCCCCCCATCAAGGAATGGCTGGGGCCTTCTACCCATGATAGACCAGGCCCCCCAGCAGCTAAGAATGGAAATAGGGTGATGGTTAGGGTGCTCTCCCCCTGAGGCCTGAGCAGACCAGAGATCCTGCAGGAGTACCTGCACAGAAGGAGGGTAACTAAAACCATGGAGTGCTGATCATGTGCCATGCCCTTGTTGACTGTGTGTTATAAGAATTAGCTCAGTTAGTTCTCACAACAGGGTGAGGATGATTGTTTTGACAGACAGGGAACTGGGTAGCAAAGAGGTACCTTAACAGTAACTTGGCCAAGGGCACACAGAGAGTAAGTAATAGAACCGAGATTTGAACCAGGCACTCTATTCCAGAGTCCAAATTTTTAATTGCTGTGCTTTATAATTTCTAGGGGAAAAGAAGGGCTCTCAACAACTCCCCCACAAGGTTTACTCCCCAGGAGGTTTCCTCATGTTGATTCCCTGGCCCCTCTCTGAGCTGAACCTTGAAAGATGTCTACTCCCAAACCTGAGCTGGCAGTAGAATCAGGACTCCCTCCTCTTATTTTTCTAATGGAGTCAAGGAAGACAGAAACTTTTCAAAGCAGCTTCACTACTAATCTAGAAGAAAGTGTGAGGTGGATATATGGAAGACTATAGACATATGGAGAATCTGAGCCGGCAGCCAACACTTCCCAGCTCCAGGCCTTGCTCTCCTCTCCCAGCTGTCCGAGGCCCCACCCTGGGTGATCACCTTTTGATTCTTAGATTTTCTACCCCCCTCTGTGCCTTGTTGCCTTTTCGATGCAGGATCTTAACACTGATCCAGGACAACAGTGGAAAAGACCATAGCCCATAATTGGATAGATAATGCAATTGTGACCTTTCTCCAGGGCTCCATTAGCTTACAAAGACAGTGGAGTCCCAAAACCTGTGACACCCCCACACACATCCCATTCTCCTGCTTCCCACCCCGATGGCTCTCCTGGGCAGTCCTCTGAGCTGTCTCCCTCTTCTCTGTCCTGTACCTCTCTGTGGGGACTGTGCTGAGCTGCCTGATCTGTTGGATCAATCATGTTAAGTATTCATAACAGAGACATGCTTGTGCCTTAACCAGAAGGAACGAATAAGAACCGTGGAAAGCTACCCAGATGAATATTTGGGGCTGCAAGGGCTTCCTTTTGGTGCTTAGTCCTACCACATATAAGGTACCTGTGTATAAGGTAGACACTCCCACAAGAAAGGGTTATAATCTCTATTAAATCTGACTCATCCTTTGAGTGAAATCTGCTCACATTCTCCCAGATGATGGAATAGCTCCTGAACTATGAGCACAGTGGCCAAGGACATGGACTCTGAAGATGGATTCAAATCCTGTCTCTCCATTTGACTGATCCTATGACTTTGAATAAGTCAGTTAATTTACCTAGGCCTCAGTTTTCTCATCTGTGAAATGGGGGATAAAAATAGTATTTACTTCAGAGGTTTGTTGTTAGGCATGGCCAGAGGAATGAGTCGCAGGAGACCAAAATTGGGTCGGTTAGAACTTATTTGGCATGTTTGAGCTGTGGGAAGTCAGGCTAGGAAAAACCATAACCTCTGAGCAAATAGGGGTATGGAGTTTTATGGGAGGAGGTAAACGAGGCTGTCCCCCCTTCAATGACAAAGGGTTTCAGGGCAGGACCAAGCCCTCCAGTTCCACACCCTGGCCCAGGTCGCCATCTGCACAGCCCAGGCCCGCCCAGGCCACCTGATCACAGGACCCTAGGAGATAAAACAAGACAGGATCAAGACAAGATGGCTTTTAAGATAAGGTTTCTGCTCCTGGACTACATATGGCTTAACAATTGTAATGATGATGTCAGTTATACGGAAATGATGTCTGTGTGGTGTGACACGGTGGATGAAAAAGGAGCCACAATCTAAATCTGACAAGCTCAGGGAGGCCAGCATGGCAGACCCTACAAACGCCACATAGGATGGTCGGAACATAAAAATTCCCAACTTTGGGGCAGCCAGATGCCTCAGTTGGTTAGAGTGCGAGCTCTCAATAAGGTTGCCGGTTCAATTCCCACATGGGATGGTGGGCTGCGCCCCCTGCAACTAAAGATTGAAAACAGTGACTGGACTTGGAGCTGAGCTGCGCCCTCCACAACTAGACTGAAGGACAACGACTTGGAGCTGATGGGCCCTGGAGAAACACCCTGTTCCGCAATATTCCCCAATAAAATTTATTAAAAAAATAAAAAACATTCCCAACTTAAACCTAGTCACCGCCTGTAGTCACTTCCTAGGCCTGTAGCTTCCTTGACAAAGGTCAGTCTTTACCTTAAGTGAGCCTGTCTATTGTCTTTTTGCTTCTAAGATAACATAAGTTTGAAATGTCAGAGTAATCTTCTTTTCCAGAACCCCCAGGGCACAACTGCTGCACCAGAGCAGAGACTACAGAACCCCTCATTTTTTATCTTATTCCTCGAATACCATGTCTATGTGCTGTAAAAGTCAAGTATCCTGTACCCACCAAAGTAAAAGAAGTATGTGTCTCTCCATTTCACTTTTTATCCAATCTCAGAGATTCCCCCACATTGCTCTCTCCCACACCCTTAATCTACCACCAATGATTTCATGTAACCCTATGTCTCCACTTTTGATTCTAATGTATAAAATAAACTGTGAAACTGCCATTCTCCACAGCATTTTTTCAATCCATTGAGATTGTGCTTTCCTACAATTGTCGTCAGTTTGGCTCAGATAAACTCAGAAAAATTCTTTATAGGTTTGGACATTTCTTATGTTGACATAATTTAAATGATGCCTGTGTGGTATGATACAAAAATATATTTGGTCTTTGTCCCTTGTTCTTGACGAAGAGCTCCTAAAAGCCTTGGAATTTCCTGAGTAATAGGAATATCTTTTGTTATCCCTAAGGAAACTCTTTGAGCATGCCTGAGTTTAGCTGCTGACGCGATTTAGGCGGTACTCTTAGATAACCTCAGGATGGGGCTGGTCACCAGAAAGATTAGAGGGTTGCCACTTTCAGCCCCACCTACCGACCTCCAGGAAAGGGGGGCAGGGTGCTGGAGGTTGCGCTTTATAAAACCTCTTGAACAATGAGATTCAGAGAGCTTCTGGGCTGAGGTCCACATCAAGGTGCTGGGAGGGTGGCACATCTGGAATGGGCAAGGAAGCTCCATGTCCCCTCTCCCCATACCTTGCCTATGCATTTCTTCCAGTTGGCTGTTACTGAGTGATATCCTTTATAATAAACAGCAAATGTAAGTTTTTTCCTGAGTTCTGTGAGCCATTGTAGGAAAAAAATGAAAGAAAAAAAATCAAAACTGAAGAGAGGGTTGTGGAAATCTCTGATTTGTAGCCAGTCAGAAATACTGGTAGCCTGTGACTTGCAACTGGCATCTGAAGTAGAGGCCGTCTTGTGGGATTAAGCCCTTCACCTGTGGAGTCTGCACTAACTCTGAGTTGTCAGTGTCAGAACTGAATTAAATTGTAGGACACCCAGTAGGTGGCAGAGAATTAGAGAATTGATTGGTGTCAGAGAACACCCCAGCCTGGCCCGTACAAGTTCTCAGTAAATGTTAACTAACCTGCTGCCCCCGGGGCTTGTTTCTATTTTTCTTATTGGTACCCACATAGTTTTGTCCTTGTATGTTATAGTTCACTCTTTACATATTTCACTCTTCCACTAGAATGTAACATCCCAGAAGAGGGACTCTTTTCTTTATTTCTATGATTCCCAGCTTATGTTAGTGCCCAACAAATAGAAGAGACATTTATTTAACTTGCTCAACAAAAGTTACTGAGGTCTTAGTCATTCATTTAAAGAACATTTATGAAGCATCTACTATGTATCAGATACTGTTTTGGGCACTGAAGATATAGCAATAAACCAAAAGGAAGTCTGTGGTTTCATGGAGCTAACATTATAACAGAGGGATCCAGATAATAGATAAATAAACAAATACATATAATCTAGTAGGTGGTATAAGATCAATGAAGCAAAATGAAGTAGGTTAAGGGAATGAAGAATGATGGGGGAGACCTCTGACAAGTTGATCTTTGAGCAGAATTCTGAAGGAATGAGAGATCAAGCCCCAAGTATTTTGGGGGAACAGAGCATTCCATGCAGAGGGAACAGCAAGTGGCAGCCAGATGGGAGAGCACTTGCTCTGTTCAGTCAAGGAAGAATTAGGGACTGGTGTGGTTGGAGTTCAGCATGCAAGAGGGAGAGACACCCTTCCCACTCCAACTTGTACTGAAGTGGGCGTGTGTGGGCAGGTGTGGCTCTCTGGTCTCCCTGACATAGGGCCCATGCTCATAAATCTGTTCCCATCACACCCCAAAGGAGGACTAAAGCAGCACCGAAGAGAACAGAAGAGGAGTAAAAGCCGTTTGGTGGAGAAAGTTGCAGGCATTATTCTGGGCTGGAGGATAGGTGGAGGATGAACCAGACAAGCCTGGAATATTTGGGATCATCTGGGCACTGAGCCCCGTGGGGGCTGGTGAGAATGAGGATCCGGCTCTCCTTTTGTAAGGCACGTGGCCAAGCCAAGGTTGAGGCAAACTTCAAACATTCCTCTACAGCAAAGCCTGCTTCTAGCCTCACCACTATTGACAAAAATTATTTTTATCTAAGCAATAAAGCATATGGTTAAAAAATGAAGTAGCATGGAAGAGCTTTGAATGAGAAGCAATGGTATCTCCCAATCCTGTGCCCCTGAAGCGGCTTTTCCCCTGTCCTGCTTTTAATTCTCTGTTCTTTGTCCAAGCAGCACTGATGAAGGCTTAGAACCTGGGAGAGCTTCTCTGTCTGGCAGTGGGTTTACACGTCCAGCCTTCAGGAGCTCCCCCTCCCAGCGGCTCTTTACAGATTTCCAATCCTGTTCTCTGGGTCATTGTCGCCTTCTCCAAACCGCTTGGCTCCTTCTCCACATCACTTGCCAGGCTTGGAGCATGTGGGAAGCCCCTTCAGTTATGGGAGCACCTCAGACTGATGCCCTAGTTAACACACACCCGAGGCTCATCAGCAGCCTGGCAGATTGGATTTCTGATGTGCTGGAAAAGTTTGTCTTTTTGTGGAACCCCAATTCTCTGCAGCAGCTGTCCTTTTAGTGCCTAGTGGGCCCATGGGTGGCTTCTGGGCCTGACCCTTTGGTGTGGTGTTTGTCTCTCTCTTTTCTCTGTGCTTCTTTTTCCTTTCCTCTCCTGCCCTGTTTGTGCGTCCTTCTCCCTCCTTCCCCTCCCACCCTCTCTCTGGAAGGTCAAGGTCAGACTTCTGTGCAGGAGGTCAGGCCCTATTACCTAAGACCTGCCAGGCTGCCTAGGGGCCCTGGAAGGCTGTGGTTGAGGAGGGGAGGCTGGGAGAAATGTAAGAGGAGCCCTCTCTCTGGGCTTCCCATCCTGGGGACATATTCAGGCAACTTGGCTGTATCACTGGAGTCTTGATGCCCAGGGTGTGTGAGCCAGAGTGTCCAGTTTTGGTTTCACTCTGGGCTGATTTTGCTGTTTTTATGTCCCAGTCCCTAGCTAGGTCTTTGTTTGAAAGCTATAGGGATAGGAAGGGAAGGCTTGGGTGACCATGCTGGGACTTTCCACCTCCCTATGTCAAGCCCATTATGTCAGCTGCATTCCGTGAGCGACCCACGAAGGAGCTTGTTGTGGGCACTCAGGGCTTTAGTTGCCTCTTGGAGGGACCCCTTCCTCCTCAGCCTGAGAGGATCATGTTTCATTTATGAAGGAAGGTGACATTTTCCTGACAGTCCTTATCTTCTCTGTCATCAGAGCTCTGCCCGGTTCTCCACTTAATTCAAACAAACTATAAAGCTCAACCTGATTGGGTCCAGTGCATGGTGTTAACTTGTACCGAGGTTTTGCTGTGTGCCAAGTACTGTATACAACACTTTACATGCTCTATCACATTTAAACTTCACAACAACACCAGGTGGCAATTGCTCTTAATATCATCCCTATTTACAGATGAAGAAACTGAGGCACCAAGGGGATTAAGTCTTTGGTCCAAGGCAGTTTGACTGGTAAGGAACAGATTTGGGATTCAAACACAAAGTCTTGGAGTAATCATTGTGACAGAGAGAGAGAGAGAGAGAGAGAGAGAGAGAGAGAGAGAGCGAGCACGCGCAAACGCATATGTACACTGCTCCCCACCCCCAGTGTGGGTATCCACTTTTATTTCCGCAGCTCCTCTGCCTGTGAGTACGTTTCCAAACTTACTGCATAAAGTCCTTTTGATGCCTGGGTTCCTTGAAGTGGACACAGTGAGAGGCCTGTTACCCCATTCCCCACCCCCTGCCCCAGGCTCTGGGCCCCAGTTCGGAGCTCCAAGTGGCACAGTGGCTGCCAAAGGGGGCCTGGGCCTCGAAGATGAGCAGAGCCATGCTAGGGACAGCCAACACCGTGGCCCATGAGCATACTTGGTCTGGGAGACTAGGCCTGTTACCAGTGACAAAGGCACACACAGAGATGTCTGTGAAGACCCAGGCACAGAGAGGGAGAAGGTGGCTTTCACATGAACGGGAAGACAGCCATACCCAGGTGGAAGCACCTTCGGGCCAGAGGGGCCGCCTTCCATAATCAGGGCAGACCCCCCATCCCAGCACCCTCAGCAGCAGGCGCCTGCCTGTTGATAGGAAAGTACTAAGCAAAGTATGGACACTTAGAGACCTCAGCTTCCACGGTCTTGCTGTTGCCAGTGGTTTGGGGTAGAAAGGTGATGAGGGGGATCTGAGGGAACGAGGATACAGAGAGGCAAAAGGGGAGAGAGGGAGATGGTGGTGCTCATCAGGGGACCCCAAATGGAGGGATGTCCTCCCTCTTACTCTAGTGTTGGAGACGCCACCCTTTAGAAGCCAGGAGGAGGCAGGAAGGCTACCCAGGATGAGGGTGAGATGAGGCTGGCTGGGACTCCAGACCCCAAACAGCGACTGTGTTAAAGTTGTCTGTGGGGAGCCCGGGGATCAGCAGCAGTTCCTTGAGCCTGCGGCCCAGCTGGTAATCCCCCTCCTCAGAGGCCAGCCGGGCCCCAGCTGAGGAGGGCTGTTGGCAGAGGCCGCCTCTGTAGATCTCTGGCTTTATCTTCCTCACACATTGAAACCATCAGGCCTGGCCTGACTGCAGCCTGCCCAGCTCTGTCAGCTAGAGACACTCTGCTTTCATCCAAACCAGACCTTCCCTCCTCCAGGTCCCACTGGGGGAAGGGGGGCAGCGAGCACAGCCTCACTCGCCAATTTCAGAACTTTTTAACTTTGTCCCCTATTTTGCTCTCCTCTGTGAAACGTTTGTGAGGCCACCTTCCACTCCGGGCCCCTTGCTCCACCCTCATCCTCCAAAGGGAATTTTAGGCAGTGCTGCAGAAACAGGCAGTTCAGGGGGCCCCCAAGTCTCTTGAGCTGCTCCATCAAAGCAGCAAGCACTCTTCAGTGCCTCATGTTCTGGGGAAGCCAAATCAAAGGCAAACCCTGAATTCCTCTTGCTCACGGCCAATAAAAACCTTGCTTCAGTGCCGGCTTCCTCTGCTGAAATCAGATATCCTAGTAATAAACAAGTCTGAAAGGCAGGGCAAAGCTCTTGCTTCTTTCTTCTGATTAGTTTTTCTCCCTTAAAAAAAAAAAAGTTCTCTCCTATAACAGGATGCCTGCCCCAGAAACTTGAGCACAGAACTGCGCCCTCTCCCGCCCTACATCCCCCACTCCAGAATCCTCACCTCCTGGGCTCCTGCAGGCGAGGGTGGGGCCTGGCTTCTCCAACACTAGATGGCTTAGCTCAAAGGCAGGTCAAAGGGCCTTGGGGAGAATGGGCCTTTGCTGCCTGGGGAGCTGGCTGCCAGCTGACAGGGATAGCTGGCTTCTATGGCTACTGGTGGCGGTCAGAAATGGGAAAGTAAAGTTTGGACAGATTGGGACCACTTTTTTCTAAAGCAATCCTTCTGGAGCCTCTCAATGCACCATAGGGTTTTCATGTGGAGTGCACGGTTGAGAAAGCCACACAGGGTAGGTCTTGAGGCATCAGAGGGTCTGGGAGGGCAGAGGACTGGGGGTTTTGCTTCCTGGGGCTGGCCTCGCCTTGCACACCAGCCCTCTCCGGGCTCCCCTTCCTGTTCTGTCCTTGTCCCTGCCCAGGGTAAGCGTGTCTCCACATGTGGCCTGCTGTGGAGGAGTGCCCTCCCCTATGTGCTGACAAGTCTCCTCCTCATCCCCCCCAAATAGGTTTTTAAGTGACTTTGCTGTCAGAGATGCTATTCTGTTTGTTTTTCCTTCTGACACTATCTCTCCAGAGAGTTTCTGGTCAAGAGAATTATGTTGAGGCTGCAGATTGCAAGAGAATTGTGCCTAATGGGGAACAGCCAGACAAGACACCTTTTATGTCCAGCCAAGTTTTCCCCCCTTTCTCTCTCTCTCTCCCAACATCTCATCTTCCCTTTTTGGCTTCAAAGTTGGCCCTAGTTTGTGCTCGTTTCTTCGGTACAGCTGGTGAATAAGGTCACACATTGATTTTATTTTGGAGATTGGCAGCTGGGTCAAGCTTAGCTCTCAAGCTGGAGAGCAGCACAGCTCCTTCCACTGAGGCATGGGTGGGGGAAGGTGCAGTCAGCCTAGGAAGGAACCATTTAGAAGGCACTTTGGCACTCAATGGGTGGCTTCTGCTCCTTTGTGATAGTGAAGCTCAGGAGCTTGAGCTTGTACAATTTATTTTCAATATAAGAAAGGTGCCCAAAGTTCCCTCTCGGTCCCCACCACAGGCCATATCAGTTCATTTGTGCTGGACTTTATAGGAAAAAAAAGGTTAGGTCTGAGGTCCCTTGGGACCTTGGAGAGGAACTTAAGTTTAAGGGCCTCTACAGTGTAAATAGCTTTTCAACCACATACAGCTGTAGAATATACCCATTGATGCAAAATGGTTGGGAAAGAAAGCTCTTTTCTTTACCATGTGCTTCCTGAGGGGAGAGGACAGGTTAGTAAAACATCTTCATGGACTGTTTGGATTCTTTTACCTTTAGTCATAAGGCTGATGTAATAGCATTCAATTGATTTCATGGTAAAGACAGTCAGAGTTCCCAGAGTAAATCATTTCCAATTGCATGATGACGACATCCACCCTTATCGAAGCCCTTCAGGAATTGGTGGGCGAGTCCCTCCTCCTTCCGAGCTTTGGTGGGAAGCACAGGGCCACTTCATTTGGAAGGACAAAGATGTCTTAGATTTTAAGAATGTCCTGTTTGACCTCATTCCTCCTCGCCCAGCCTTGGGGAACAGAATTCACTGCCAGCTTAGCTCGAGGGGCAGAAAGGCACAGTTCTGTGTACTTGGAGCCTTGCAGCCTGGAGGATGGTTTGAATCTGGGGGAGGCATGTGGGTATTAGGAAAGTAGGATGACAGGCTGGACTTAATTCTCTTCTTTCTTCTCATGCTCACTGCTTGTGGTTTCAGTTTGTTCTGCATTAAGATGTGTCCGTTTTCAACAATTACAATAGATTAAAAACATACATTTCTTTTTTGGTAATAAGGTTTTCTTAAATTAAGCCTATAAATCAAAGGATATGCCACTTCCCAATTATTAAAGCCTGAGATAACAGAAGGTGTCAGTGTAGTGTAGTGACCAAGCTCTGGACCAGGAATCGAGTCATGAGTTTATTTCTTGCCCTGGTACCAACCTGCTCTGACCTCAGACAAGAAGCACACTGAAACTTCTCTGGTGCTTCAGTGTCCTGTCCACAAAGGGACACAGCCAAACGGGCTAATTACCATACCAACTGTTGTGAGGGTAAAATGAGAGAATATAGGGGATGATGCTTCATGTGCCATAAATGTTTTAAACCGTGGGGAAGGGGAGAACAATGTGAGTATTAAGTGGTTGCTTTGTTCAGAGATGCAACAGTCAGAATCTCTGAGGAACTTCCCAAGAACAAAGCCTGAGGATTAGGAGCCTCTGCAATCTCCGAAGGCTGGCACCGGGCACACAAGGGCCCAGGCCACTGTCAGAGACTGCTGGGCTGCGTGGGTAGATCTGACCCAGGACAGCGTGCTGTTGTCACTCAAGAAACTTGCTGTGGATAGTGTCACCGCTTTGATGCAAATCTGGGAGTGTTCACACCTGCTGCCCGTCACAGGTAACAAATACAAAGTCACAACGTTGCTCAATTTTCTCTCTGCCCACAGTCCTGGCCTGCTGTTTGTACACTAGACTTACGTTAGTACTTTCCCTATCTGGGTTTGATTCAGCTTCTCATGGCTCGCCTCCTTTGTTGTTCTCCACCCGTAGGCACAAGCCAGAGCTCTTTATTGCTCAGACCATTTCCTCTTTCCCAAAGGGCTCCACAGTTACCATTGGACCCTCAGCTGAGTTAGCAAAGAAATGAGGTATTTGTAAGAACCTAGTGGCCCTGTAAGTCAGCCGTATCACCTGGGAAAATCGTGTCCTCTCTGGCCTCTGTTTCTCCCCATAAAGAAGGTACAAGACTAAGGGTGAGTCCCTCCCAAGGTAATCTGCTTACAGTGGAGCCCGCCCTTGCCTCTCCGGTTAGCCAATGTCGCCATCTAGAGGCAATATAAGGCTTTCTTGCAGCAAGAGCTAAACCTCTATTCGTGTAATTCCTGAAATGTCAACATTTCATTTTCTTGCCCTTAGTAGTTCAGAATCCCTCTTTCATCCATGGCGTGGGTTTGGCTGCATCTTGACCCAAGGGAAGCCCTTCTCCAAAGCCAGCTGGTACAATGCCAGTGACGGGCACAGCTGCTTCCTGTCAGTTCCAATGCCCCCTCTTGTTATATGCACTCACTACACCAGATCATACAAAATACATCTTTTAATTGCTTTGTAATTGGCACAGATGGCATAATTCAAACTCATATTTTTATTTAATAGACTTTGAAATACCACACTCGGGCACTCATTGAGACAGTACAGGAATCATGATGGTTGAAGTCGTACAAAATTATATTCGGCGGCAGCATCATGTTCTGAAAGTTATTTCATAAAATTAAGACAAAACCATCTAGAACGTAAACAACAACCCAGACTAAAGTCATCAGTCATGACTGAGAATTGTCCTTGCTGGTTTATTAAGATCTCGCTACTTTACTAACAATCAAGAAGAGTTGCAAAATTCTGGCTTATCCAGTGGATGCTCCTCAGAACACGAACTCCAAGCCAGGCCTTGTTGGAACTGTGCGTCTGAACTGGCTTTGCAGGAATCTTTCATTTCTGGAGAGCTACGAGATTCGTTGGTCTTTGATTCAGAAATCATCAGAGAGGATTATGGTGGAGGAAAAATATCATATCATTAACTTCTCTCACTGTAGTAGGGCCCGGGGAAAAAGCTCCAAGTTCTGTCTCTGCGAGAGGGTGACAGAAAGCCTCAAGTCCCATTTATGTTACCCCAGTAATTTTCAGAGTCAACATCACAGGGAAGCCAATGACACAAACGCTTATCAGCAACAATTTGGGTTTAGAGCAATAACTCGAGCCATTTCCTGAAGTTACCTGTACTGCTATCCCAGAGTAGAGGCAAATATTTACTGAGTGGGATGGAAACTGGGGGCAGAGATCCCCTCGCTCCAGAGCAGCAGAGATGATTACTCAGTAGGGGTTTGTATGAAGTTGTAACTACGGGGAATTTTCTATTCAAGTGGATGACAAATGGGAATCCCTCTGACTTTGGTGATTATAAGCATCAGTGACCCAATTTTAACCTGGGAAAGGCATTCATGGGTTGGCTGGTGCTCCAGAGCAGGATTTAACACTGAACTCAGTTCCTAGCTATCGATTCGGTATCTGTTCTGCAGAACTGTCTGGATTTCTCACAGGCAATTCAAAGGCCACTACTTGAAGTGAGCTTCCTATGTCAGACACTAAATAAAGATGGTTTCCATCAACACAGAAAAGCCTCAGTGCACTCTCTCCAGGTCACAGGGAGAGCACGGGTGTGCTCTAACCTAGGGAGTATCAAAATGAAAATCCAGGTGAGTGCATAGTTAGTCTTCCCGGACAGGGCCCTCAGGCTGTGAGCCACTGCTGGTTGTTCTTGGTTTAGTGTGCCTGTGTCACCTCCACAGTGGCCTTCACGTCTGCTGCGGACTTGTCCAGGGCAGGTTTCTTTGAGTAATCTCGCTCTCCAAAAATGGTGCTTCCTATGCGGACATTTGTAGATCCCACTTCAATCTGTAGGGGAAAAAGAGAAAGTATCCAGGGCTAAGTTTAAAATAATGAAGTGCAGCAAATGCTGAAGCTGTGCCTCTCCTTCTGATTCTCAAGGGGCTTCCATGCAGAATAATGACAATGCAGCTGAGGACGGCCACAGGGCAGTGGTTCTCCTTGGGGGCAACATGACCTCTAAGGGGTGTTTCAGAAGTCAGTCAGGATTTCTCTGGCTTTCACAGTGATTGGGGAACCTCCCTGGCACATCGTTGGGTGGGGACCAAGGGTACTAGACATCCTCCAGTGTGTGGGACAGCAGCACCATGAGTTGTCTCACAGCCCACACGCCTTTCTAATGTTCCCTGGTCAGGTAGAGGAAGAAAACCTCCTTATCATTGTCTCACAGAGGATCTAATTCCATTTTATTTTATTTATAAACTCAAAGTTCTTTGCATTGTTTTAATATACACAATTTTCCAGGAATACAACTACTGTCTACACAGAAGGAAATTTATACTTTGATTTCTGGAACTTTATCAAGTTATCTACTATTCCAGAAAATCATGTATTTGTGTTGCCAATATAGTACACCTGTATCAGTATATTTTTTACAGCTGCTGCATTCATGGTGAATCTACACATAAGACTAAGCATCAGACTAATTCACGACTTACTGTCACATATCTATGTCTAAGAATTTACATAGTGAAACGCCTTTTAAAAATTATAATTGCTTCTTATTTATCTTTCAATTCCACTTAGGGACTTATATTGAGTTTAAGCAATCATGTGTCATGCTGTAATTTCTATACATTTCATTTCAAAAAAGAAGAGGGTGGGGGACGTTCGAATAGTTGAGAAACGTGCGATTTGGCGCCCTCTTGCTACAATGAGGCAAAGGTTTCTCCAGCAAGAACTGACTCTTGCAGTGTGGCCTTTTGGACCTGCCGCTGAGGCAGGTAATGGTACCAGCAGGACACTTACTGCGTGCTGGAAGTCCACGGACATGCCCATGCTCAGCTCAACCTGGTCAGTAGGGATGTTCAGCTTTTTACACAGCTCCTCCCGCAGTGACAATAACATCTGACAGAAAGAAAAGTGTGATACCTAGATTATTCCTACCTCTCTAAGAGTGCCCGAAAGTCACTGAATCTCAACATCTCTGACAAAGATTATTTAATCCTCATGGTTTCAAGGCCTGTTAAAATTGCCGACAGTTACTGAAAGGGTTTTTAGCAAATTCTCCTATTTTCAAGAAAATTATCAGTCATTGGAGAAGAAGAGCGAGCTCATTTTCTCTAAACATTGTGTTTTAGTCCGGTTCAAACTGAGTTGAGAAAGGTCTGTGGGATTTCTGGAACCTGTTCTTTCCTTTATTAATGAGAAGAGTTCCGAACACGGTTATAATACCTGACAAACAGCCTCTGGATGTCTCTGAAGTCGACTACAACAGCCAGCCCTGCAATAGCATTTCGCTATGATGCTTCTTTAGCACATGAGCAACCCCGCCATCCCTGGCCCCCAGTACCTGGAAGTCTGGATTTGGTCCTTGACTAAGATCATGCCCAAAGCTTCCTATGGTCATCAGCCCCACGAATTCCAGGCTGGGGCACTTGGCATTTATGTGCTCCACCACGGCTACTGTCTCTGAAGGTAGAAGGCCATGTTTACCTTCACAAAAAGAAACAGAAGACACTGATACCAAAATGTTTTAAGTAGCCAGAGAAAGGCTCCATTTTTATCCCTTCCTTGTAATAGAGGAGTAACCCTCAGACAATAGGACCTCTGGAAAGAACTTGTCCTCAGGTCCAAAAGAGTAACTTTATATTTGAGGTCTTTGTCTGTGTTGTTCCCCTTCTGGTCAGGTTCTGAGTTTCTCAAGGGAAGAGCTATAAATTGAACTCTCTTTATTCTCAGTATCTGAGATGAGAACAGCTAGCGTAGAGGGAAAAGAAAAAACATGGCTTTTCTCGGAACACCAAGAAGATTCACATTGCCAAAATGACAGATTAACCTGAGCATTATTTTTCCAAATCTGGCATTTCTATAGTTTTATTAATTTATTAGTAGAATTGTAAAAAATTAAAATAAAGTGTATATTACACTGTTTTGTCTATATATTTATAAAATTTAACTGAACTTGCTAATTAACAACTAGAGGAGGACTCTGCTGTAAATTAGTAATATTTGTTACGCAGTTATAAGGATTATTGATATTGTTGGTCCCTCGTTTATCAAATGGAGATGGAGAAGCTAAGAAACTCACTTCAATCTTTAATTATGGCAAATTGTAGCTAATTATCAAGAAACAATGTAATAGATTTGATCTGGAGTCAATTTCAGATTGATCTATATTGATAATGCATAATCTAGGTACATGTACATATAATAAGTTAAAATTTACTGAACACACGCTAGGAACACGTGACAAATCCTAAGAGCTTTTCATTTAATACAGTAACTCTATGACGTGAGCACTCTTACTATCTCCATTCTAAACATGAGGAAACTGAGGCACAGGGAAACTCAACACCTTTTCCAATGTCACACAACTAGGAACTCTGGAACTGGGATTGGAACCTAGGTAGCCTTACTGGGATTTGAACTCAGAGATTATCTGGAAAACAGATGCCTATACTGTGTTCCTTCATGCTGAGATTTGGTGAATACTGGGTATAAGCAAATAACTGGTCTGTAAACACATATTTATTTATTTATTTATTTTTAAGGAGGGTGCAGCTCACAGTGGCCCAGGTGGGGATTGAACCAGCAACCTTGTTGTTAAGAGCACTGCACTCTAACCAACTGAGCCAACCGGCCGCCCCATGCCACTTATTCTTAACAAATAGTTAACAAGTAAGATGTGTAGTTTTCTATGCCAACAGCTTTACCTGCATTAGCACATTCAATCCTCACAACACCTTCTGGAGTAGATACTATTATGATATCATTGCCAGACAAGAAAACTGAGGGACTGAGGGGTTAGGTAACTTACTCAAGGTTACAAACCTAGAAAGTGGTAGAGCTCAAACCCAATGTCTCTGATTTCAAAGCCCATGCTCTGTTCACTATGTTACACTGTTAACCCAAGCCCTTTAAAGATGTTCACTAACTGGCACTCACAGTGATTTTTCTTCTATTTTCTTCCCCCAATGTAACACTTAAGTCATTTTTTCTAAAGACCTGAAAAGTATTATATATATAACTTTGCAATCTTTTTCAGGAGTGATGGTAACTTTTGGCAATTTTCAGGAGATCAAAGTCACAATCTCCTTCTTGATTCTCCTTGTCTGCCTCCTCAAAAATTAAGAAATAATATATCATGATGTACCAGAAAACACTATGTGGACCAGTGTGGATGTCACTGTACCATCTAAATCCCATACAGCACAGTTTACTAAAAGGCCTGTGATTTCTTTCTACAACCTTACCTATCAGATACTTAGGCCTGGCATTCTTCCTGAGCTTCAACCATCCTAAGGGAAGAAAAATCTACAATACAGGTCTGGTCACTTACTCTCTTCTCCACTGGTGTTAATCTGGACCATAACTTTTAACCTTTCAGAAGAACCTTTTTTCTGCCACGAACTGTTCACTTTGTCTGCCAACTTCACAGAATCCACTGTTTCCAACATGAAGAGATTGGGGACAACTGTAATGAGAAAGTGGAAAGGTAATTTTTCACTCACCCTATATCAGCAAGCAACATGCAACAAATCTTTTGGTAGATGGAAAAAATTTTCCAAGGAACAGAAAAAGACATTTAAATCTCAGTTCTGCTAAAAAGAACTTATGTGAAAGTTTTACTAGATATAAGTTCGAATGCCAGACCATCACTTTCTAATCAGCAAATATGAATAAAGAGAGAGAAACAGTGACATACCACCATCATGCAGTGAATGTATCCATATGTTCCAAAAAGCTGATAATTATAGAGATTCCTAATAGTGGGCTTGGTCTGATTACATCTCAGTTCAAACTGAGAGAAGCAGGTCAAGATGACAATAGAGAAAGGATAACCAGTGGAAGCCAAAGTGCTTCTTTGGCATGATATCTCCATGTTCTTAAACTTTCTGGGATGGGGATGCTACAAACAACACCATCAAGACAGTGAAAAAACAGTCCATGGGATGGGAGAACGTATTTGCAAATCATGTATCTGAGAAGGGTCTGGTACCTAGAATATATAAAGAACTTTTACTACTCAATAAAAAGATAAACAACCCAGATTAAAAAACAAGCAAAGGACTTGAACAGACATTTCTTGAAATATACAAATGACCGATATGAAAAGATGCTCAACTTCATTAGTCACTAGGGAAATACAAATCAAAACTATAATGAGACACCATTTCACATATTTTTTATGACTCCATTGCTGTCTTATTACTATACCTCTTTATTGTCGTATTAACTTATCACAATCTACCTTTAAGTGGTGTCATACACTTCACATAAAGTTTAAGAACCTCATAATAATGTGCTTCTGTTTCTCCCTTTCCATTATTTGCTATTATTGTCATGTAGGTTGCTCTTACATATGTTATAAACCCACAATAAATCATTATTTTTGCTTATATAATATAACACATTATAATAAAACAATAGAGAAAAATACATGAAATCTAAAGCTGGCTCTTGGAGAAGATTAATAAAATTGATAAACCTCTAGCCAGATAGATTAGGAAAAAAATAAAGAGAAAACACACATTATCAATATCAGGAATGAGAGAGTTGACATCACTACGAACTCTATAGATATTACAAAGACAATAAAGAGAATTACAGTCTTATGCCCATAAATTCATTAATTTAGATGAAATGGACAAATTCCTTGAAAGACATAAAGTACCAAAACTCACCCAAGTAGAAACAGATTATGTGAATAGCCCACATCTATTAATGAAATTGAAGCTATAGTTAAGTTTCCCAGAAAACTCCAGGCTTCACTGGTAAATTCTACGAAACAGGTAAAAGATAATACCAATTCCACACAAACTCTTCTAAAAGATTGAAGAAGGGAATACTTCCCAATTCATTCTATGAGGCCAGCATTACCCAGATATGAAATCCAAAAACAGATATTTCAAGAAAACTACAGACCAATGTCTCTTGTGAATATAGATACAAAAATTCTAAGTCCTATTTAATAAATCAAACATCACAGTAAAAGGATAATACTTCACGACCAAGTGAAGTTTATCCCCAGGAATGCAGGGCTCATTTAACATTTGAAAATCAATAATGTAATTCAATACGTTAACAAACTAAAAAAGAAAAACTGTATGATTACATTTAGAGTTTTATCTTACCCATCAATTTGTTGACATTTTGTTTCTGTAGGTGGCCAATGAAGTGCCATTTGATCTCAGGACATGAAGACAGAATCTGCAGAGAAAAAAGGTAACCATGTTTGACTTAGATTTTATGGAGGTCTTGCTGGCTCAAATACCTTGCACACTTCCTTCTGACCTTTCATGTATATGCAATAAACCATTATCACCATCTTTAGCCAGGCTCCTAAGGATATGCAGAGAAAAATCTAAGTCTCCTATTCTGTTTCTCTTCTTGTTCCCATCAACTCCCTCCATCATTCAGGTATAGGCCATTAACAATACCCATGAATTGTCCATTAATAAAAGCTTTCAAATCTCAAAATGATCCAAGATTACAGAAAGCTCCTAAAATCACCATTTTCAAAAAATTGTAAAGGAGAAAACTATAGTCTTAATAAAAAAAGAAAATTTAACTGAGAAATACTGGGGGATCATATTGGGTGAGTGTAGACATTTCTACTGCCAGCCCAACCTACTGCTTTAAAACTCAACCATCGACATGGGTCTAATTTTCAATTAAAGAGCCAGGATTTAGATACAAACTCAAGAATTCAGATATCCACTTACTTTAGGATTTGATGCTTTTTCTAGCAGTTCCTGAACCTAAAGGGTGAAAAAAGACAAGTCAGAAACGTGGCAAACATGACTCTTCCAAAGGCAGTTTGGAAAAGAGCTCTTACATAGTTCTCCCCGAAAGTGCGCTGGCCGTGACTGTAGGCCTCAATCACCATGTCGGCAGGTTTGGTTTTGCTGACCGCTACCAGTCGGGGCTGGATGGCTGGGAGATCCTGCCAAGAGGGAAAGAGCCAGATGAGTGAACATTTGGGAAGATTATCCCAGTAAGTTCTGTAAGATAGATCCTGCACAATAGATCAGCAGAGATCTTAACTTGGTATTTGGTAAGCTCCATTTTTCCAATGCTACAGGGAGATCAGTATCAAATAATGTTGATTCAATGTCTTTCAAATGCATTGCATCTCAATTAATATGTTAGCTACTTTAATATCTAGCAAAAGACATTTCTGAGGAGAACTGGGCAGGTAAGTATTATATAAGCAGTACATTTCCTTAAAATGCAGACTTTGGCCAACTGCATCAGCATCACCTGGCTTCCCTTCCAGACCTAATGAATCTGAATCTCTGCAGCAGGAGTCTGAGAAATCTTTTTATCAGGTTGGTGCAAAAGTAACTGCGGTTTTTGCAATTATTTTTAACCTTTTAAACCGCAATTTTGCACAGACCTAATAACAAACTCTCCAGATGATTCTCTTGCATACCAAGGCTGCAGGTTTAACAATCACTTCATTAAGGGAAGGCATCGCTCTCTGACTAGAAGGAAGGCCACTTCTAAATTCTGAAATCCCAAGGTTAACAGTTTTGGAAACTCATTCTGGTCCTGATGTAATTATTAATATTGCCTCCATTCACTTTTGAAAGTGGCCCACTTAGGATAACTGTGTAATTTAGTGTTCAATTTAATAAAAAACCAGTGGCAGACTGAGGTAGGGACACACACACACACAAACTCTGGATTCAGATTAGACCTATCTGACCCCCATCTCATGGCCATTACATAAACAGCAAGTCTTCTCTGCATTCTGCTGCAACCAAATCCACAGAGGCAGTAAGAGAAGTGATCCACCTTTCCTTATCTAGCTCAGTTTTCACATACCCCATTACCCCTTGCCATTTTTACAGAATCACAGTATTTTCAAAGGGCCTGAAGAGTCCAGTCAATTAGCAAACAGTTTCCTCTTTCTTCGGAGAGCTGCGTTAGCAGTCTTTTTTGAGACCATGTCACAACTCCTAGGATTATGTTGATGACTTGATGGTTTCCAGACAGAAAGGTGGAACAGGCAGCAAATCTGCCTGACAGTTATGCTGGGAGAACCTCCCACTGTGATGTGTACGAGGAAAATCTCTAGTTTTTCTTGGAGAATCACTGAGAATCATAGAACATTAACTCCAAGAGCGAGCTTAGAGCAAGGCGTGAGCTTAGGCAAGCAGAGCTCATTCCCTTGCCTATACAGATGAGGAAACTCAGGGACGGAATAAAGTGACTTGTTCAAGGTCACATCTAACTAGTATTCAAGGAAAGACTGTACTAACACAGGTCTTCTCTCTCCAGGCCAGCATTCTGAGTTCGGACACCAACAATACTTGATCAGAGAAAACTTTGACTTCTCTGTGCAGGTGTGTCTCACTCCACATCCTTCAGCTTCAACTTGCCCCGAGGAGGGGCAGATGTTAATACAATTACAAGAGGATACAAAACATATATAAGGGGGAAAAAGGTGTCCCCGTAAGCGGGACAGCTCCCTCCTGCTCCACCGCGCAAGTGCAGCTCTGGCGCCTCCCAAGTCCCGTGAACGCCCCTCGCAGTCGCCTGCGGGTGGAGCTGACATTTACTGAGCATCTTCCAGCCGTGAGACGCTGCCACACACGTGACCTCAGGCGGCTCGGGTCTGCTCTGGGTGCTCTAGTAGAAGTCTTCTCTCGCAGCGGCTGGGCACGGGCCTGCACCTCTTCCAGTTCGCTGATGCTGCTGACCCTTACACGAAGCGGGATGGGCAGAGGCCGCGATGCCCGGACACTCGTCCTTTTCCCGGGGTAGCGGATGCCTTCTGCTCCAACTAAGACAACCTCCAGAAAACCTGACCGACTCCTCGCGAGGTCACTGAGGAAACCCTTGGCTACCTTTTTGAGGCTCTGCAACCTGTGGTCAGGCCAAGGCGGCGGACGGGTCCCGCCCCTCCAGGAGAGCCCTCTGCGTCACCGTGACGACCCATTCCCACGCAGGTGTCCCCCTCCTCAAAGCGGCCGCCCACTGTCCCCCGCGCGGTCCCGTTCCTCACCAGAGGCCGCCGCGCCACCGCCTGCTGCACGCGCTCATTCACTGACCGCAGAGCAACCGCGACTCCCAGATCCGCCGACATGCTGCCAGCTCTCCACATCCCCCGGGGACCAACGTCGAGCCCCAGACCCGGACTCCCCTGAGCTGAGACCACCTTCCGGTCCCGCCCAGCTCACGTCTCCATATGGCCCAATCAGCGCTCACTACCGAATCGTCTCACCCAATCGAAACCTGGCAGCGCGGGGGCGGGGCGGGGGCGGTGTGGCGGACGGCCCCGCCCCTTGGCGGCGGCCATCTTGGGGAGGTAGCCGTGGACCCCCTGGTAGGGCGCTGGGCGCGGGGGCAGGGTGCGGGCTGTCTTGGCGTGGTTCCAGTGACGCCTGGAGAGCCGTCAGCATCCTGCTGCCTGAGCCGCTGGTGCCCCCGCCCTCGTCCCCGCAGCCGCCCGCGCACCCGCGGATCCTCTTAATGCAAAAAACGGAGCCTGTTCCCGGGGTCCTCGTACCTTTCAAAATGCCTCACAAGTTTGCCATTCCCTGGCGTTCAGACAGCTGTGAGCCCAGATTTCTGTGCGCGGGGGCCAGGACGAGCAGCTGCTGGAGGGAGGTACCTCGCTTTTCGTATCTCTTCTGAAGAGCCGCCGAGCTGTGAACGACCCGGCAGGATTCAAATGTATTGTTGTTTTCATTTTTAGACCACTGCGGTCCGATAGAAATGTGATCCACACGTGTAATTGTAAAATTTCGAACAGGCACGTAAAAAGTACACATAGACGTAATGAGACATTTTATGTAACTCAGTCTATCCAAAATAAGATGTCAACGTGTAACCTATGGAAAAACTTCGAATAAGCTATTTTAATTTTTTTTTTTTTTTTGTATCGGACTTAGTTTCCAAAATCCAGGGTAGTTTTGACTTCCAGCACGTGTCAGTGTGGACTATCCCTGTTTCAGGTGATCAGAAGCCCCCTGGGGCTGGTGCTGCCGCAGCGGGAGCGCAGCACGTGTTGGGTCTTGAGTCTCCACTGTAACCAGCTCCGGGCACCACGAGGGTCACACATGTAACGAGGAGCCAGACGACACAGAGACTAACACAGTCAAATACTATTGTTTGTCAGATGACGAAGTAGTTGCTGTGGGCAAGTCGGAGATGCCTTTTGTTAAGGAAAGCACTTTTGGCTGTCCTGTTGATTCTCAAACATTAATTCGATTTCATGAAATGGGATGCTATTATGAGAAAAGGCCCAAGTGTGTTCTCCAGGTTGTCTTGAGGTAACTGGAAAGCGAGGACAATATTCTTACTTTCTTCTCTCATCGTCTTTCCAGACCCCAGGAACTGAGATGGAATTTCACATGTTTTGCTCTGGGAAAAATCACCTTGAGCAGAATCTTGCCATCAAGGACTTCTTTTGGGGAGGTCTCCATTTACCTGGCACACGTGACTGGTTATCTGTACACTAGGGTTGTCAAAGACGCTAGGAGTAATTGTATTCAAAAGTCTCTGGACCTGATAATTTCTATTCCTGTCAAAGTGATAAAACAATGACTAGAATAGCTCTTCATGGTGTGACTATAATAGATGTTTGTTACAGAGATACAAAATTGAAAGATGCTAGCTAGCCGTCAGTGGTGGGAGAAACAAGGGGATTACAGTGATGTGGATCAGAGTGAAGGGTGTTGTGTGGGAAGGACTGGGTGAGCATGAAACACTTAAAAGTGATATGTTATTTGGAAAATATTTAAAGCATCAATAACTCATACATCTAAGGGATGTGTAATCCAGGTGATACAAGACTATGACAACAAGTAGGTGTATCATCATTTAATGGGTCGGGTTTCTTTGAATGACAAGGTCAATTTCCCCATGCCACCATCATGGTGTGTATGTGTGTGGCTCCCCAAAAGGCATCAGAAGACTGATTTCAAATTTCAAGCCAATGAGGGTAGAGGTGGCATAGGATTGACACAAATTGAATATTGTTTCATCATTAAATTGTGATCTTGAATAAGTTACTGAACTTAGTTTTTCATTTATAGAGTCAATATCTCCGTCAGAGTTGCAGCAAGGATCAATCAAGATAATGTGTAACACAGAAGAGTGCTTCCCCAAAGCAGGTAAGGGGTCAATGAATATGAGTCCCCCACTCTCGCTTATCCAGACAACATTTATTGAGGCATTTCTCTATAAAGGTATCTTGAGGGAGACCAAGATGAGTAAGACAGGCTTTACTGTGAATTCATTTCTAAGATGCTTCTTATCTCTAACATTCTATGACCTTATGAAAATGGAGGTAAGGACAAAAATGTCCTGGTGACCTCAGTCCCATCATCGTTTCACATTTTCCAATTTATTTTTCTTAGCTGTGTTTTTGAATCAATTTGATTCCACTTTTTTTTCTCCTTATTTTCTTTTTCACTTTCTTCTTTTCCTCTTCCTGGGACATCAACCATCTAATTTAACCTTTCATCCTTTCCTACTACCTAAGCCTTGAAAAATGCAAATCTATCACCAGTAATTGTCTTTAAATGCTCCAATAGTTTGCAAAAACAAAGAGGAAAAGAGAAAGATTAAAAAGCCAAATACCCAGAGGAACAAATTTTATAAACAATCTAAAACCTAGTCTACTTATTCACCATAAGTGCCATTAAGCTTTTAAAACATTCACCCCTGTAGTATAAGGCCCTGAATTATGAGAAAAACATTAATGGATTTTAAAATTGTTTCCTTCTGAACTTACTGTGATTCTTTGGGGGGATAAAAAAAGACAAAATAATAGAAAATTACGGTTGCCTGGTTACTTGGCTCTGAAGAGAAATAATGCTCATGTTCCAGTTTAAATGAATTCAGAGTAGCCGTGACAGCAATCCCTCAGCAAACATGCTGTCATATTTGGCTTTTGAAATGTCAATATGGATTCTAGAACTCTAGACCTGGGGAGGACCTTTAGAGATCATTTGATCTTTCATATAGAAAGAATGACATTTAAACCATCCCAAATAGCATAGAATCTCCCCGATTTCTCAAGACCATCAGAGAAAAAAATGTTATTTATGCTAATCCCTGGATTTATTTATTTTTGATTTGCAGATAACTTCTTCCCAGTTCAAATTTTAGCCAGTGTTATCTTAAGTAAAATCTTTAAAAATACTGTATTCTGCAAGCTAATTTCCTCCTCTTTGGTCTCTGAGGAGCTAAAAAATACCCAACCATTATGCAACTTAAATGTAACGTTGTTAAATTTCCCTTCTGCCTTTTCTGGGGTCATTCCATGAGCTTTATTTTTTAACTACTTTTATTCTTTTGGTTTTAACATTTTCTCTCTAGCCTTTTCAAGTCTTTTACTAATTAGAGCCCAGAACTTGGAAATTCTGACTCTCAACCGGGCCAAATCAGCTTATTTTCTACAAGTTACATTTCTGTAGAGGTATATGTTCTTACACTGTGTTTGCTGCATTGCAATTCATTCCCTTTTTCCTCTATGTGTTATCCTATTTGTACTTTTATTCTGTTATTACATCTGTCTGATTTTCCACTTAGTGGTACCCACTTAATAGTTGTGTACTTTCTAGCCTGTTTTTCCAGATGATTGAAGTTATTTTTGAACACTTACACATGCTAGGCACAGTGCTAAATCCTTTACCTGCATTATTTCATTTAATCCGCTTGGCCTATTTTATAGATGAAGAAACTGAGGCTCAGAGACGTTAAAGAATTTATCCAAGACCTTATAACTTAGAAGTGGTAGAGTAGGGATTTGAATCTTGGAGTCTAACTCCAATATCTACATTCTTAGCTTAGCTATTCAATTGTAAGTTCGTATTATTTGTGTAGTAGTGATGTAGGAATATTTCACTGTTGAGTCCCCAAATGATGTAGGGGGATTTTTTGAGTGAGTGAGTGAGTGCCAGGATTGTGTCTGGTGGGACCGAAAAATGGAAACACTGACCAAGGAGAGGCGAGGAGTTTTTTTAAAAAAGAGGATAATTTATTGAAAGCAAAAGGTCAGAGCTCCCTAGCGGGAGGGGGTCACAAATAGGGGTGCCCAGTGACTGAGGCAAAAGTTCTTACTTTTATGCCTTCCCTTGGCTGCTCTTACATAGTTCTCCCTGAAAGTGCGCTGGCCGTGACTGTAAGCCTTCTAATGGAATTCATCTATCAGGTTTGTCCTGTTTGCCCATCCTGAAGGGATTGATGAAATAACCCATTCCTATCTATCAGATCTGCTCCTTTGTCCAGCCAAAAGGGATTTATGATATTTTGGGTCAACTGATGATATCTCTGCCCTTTGGAGCAGAACTGCAGTGGTGTATGGATTCTTTAAAATGATAAATCTCTGCAGCACCTACCAATAATTATGCCATGTTCACAATTAGTTGCTTATTGTTTCTACATTGATTGATAATGAGGATATATATTCATCTGAATATATTTTGAGGGCAATTTTGTACTCAACTCACTAGGCAGGGATTTTTTTTATTTCTTTATAGCACCTATTCTAATATCAGCTGTTGTTAAATTTCACTTTAATAAAAAAGTAAATACAAAGACATTTTATTTAGCAAGACTGAAAATAAAACTGAGACATAAATTCACACCTTTAGTGTTATCCAAAACAGTTCCTCCAGCTATGAACCCAAGGCAATTAATCCAGCATATTATTCATTTACAGAGTGATTAATATAACAAGAACCATTTCTTAGTTACAAAGAGGTTCATTAGGCCCTCAGGGCTCTTTGAAAGTAGAATTAGTTTGATTATTCAATCACCAGCTTACACAAAAGTAGAAATAAAAAGGAACAGAAATGCAAATATAAAATGATTGGCTATTACCTCTTTTATAAGGAAACAATAGAAACAGTAGCTAGATCCCTACTGAATAGAACTAAAGAACTCGTGGTTAAGTTCAAAGACACAGAGTAGCCACTAGTGAAGAAGATACAGATGGTCCCTCACTTATGATTTTTTGATTTTATGATGGTGCAAAAGTGATATGCATAATAAATTACATGAGATATTCAACGTTTTATTATAAAATAGGCTGTATTAAATGATTTTGTCCAACTGTAGGTTAATGTAAATATTCTGAGCACGTTTAAGGTACGCTATGCAAAGCTATAATGATCAGTAGTTTAAGTGTAATAAATACGTTTTCAACTTAACGATATTTTCAACTTACAGTGGGTTTACCAAGATGATCACTATATTAAGTTGAGGAGCATCTGAACATTTTACCCTCAAACTTAGATAAGTCGGTAAATATGACGATCTTATTTTCACTATTGTACATTTTATAAATGATAAACTTACTAGTGTTGAAAGATAGACCCATAGAAATTGCAACAGATCATTTATAAAACACCTACTTTTTTTGATCAATAATTCAGTAAGTCCTCACTTAACATTGTTGAAAGGTTCTGCAACTTTAAATGAAAAGATATAATGAAACCAAGTTTACCATAGGCTTACTGAAATAAACAAGAGTTAGGATCCTACAGCATCATTAACGTTATGACAAAACGATGTTGAATGAAATGATGTTATTTGAGGACCTGCTGTATTGCTAAATTTCTTTTAGTGATTTCCATCCCTCCCCTCAGCTTAATGATTATAGATCTCCCCAAATTCATTTTATTTTATTCATATAAAAATTGTTAACAAACTTTGGCTTCCTTGCAAACATTCTGTCCTTATATAAAAAAGTGATTAAAAACAGTACTGAATATGAATCACTTCTGCAAAGTTTAACGAGTGAGAAACATTCAACCAAGGTGACTTTTCCTTGGAAAATCCCACAAAAACTGAATTTTATAAACAGTTACTTATTTTGATAGAAGTTCCACTTATAAATAGCAGCCATGACTTTACTGCCTACAAAATTGCAGGCTGTCACATTTTATGTTTAGCATTCAGATGTTAAGATCAGATTTTCTAGTGTAAGAAACAAAGTCACACACACACAGATTGGTTAGTTGTCTCATGCTAAGGAAACAGCTGACTTCCATGATCTTGCTATTCAGGCAGGTACAGACAGCCATTGGATTTAAACAAATGGGGACTACAGCATTTGTATTTTTTGTTTAAAGAGGAAGCCACGTTAACATCGGGAGGGGCAGGTGCAGCAGGACTTTGCGGAGGCTTTTCTGTGGTCAGAGTATTTAATGCAAGGGACAAGCTATCACAGGATGTTAGTGTTACAGAGACTTGCAGGGTAAGAACCTGAGCAAACGTGCTATTCCTTGCTCCTTATTCTATTGTAGAGAAGTACCGTAGTGTTTTCTGAGGCCCAAGTATTAGTGAGTAGAGGGAGCAGACAAATATGTAAGTCAGGGATCTTGGATGTGACATGTTGCTCCTAACAGGTGATTAATGGCATTGAAATGAGAGGAGGGTCAGTATATCTTAATAATGGAAACCCTATGCTCTGTTGGTCTTGTGGTACTGCCTTCTGCAAGGACTTCTGAGCATCTTCAAATCCATCAATCACTCCCAGGGACACTTGCCTGCCTGCACAAAGTGTGATCCAGTGATTTGAGAGTAGTCCCAAGAATTAGAACAGAAAATGGCAACATTTGAATTAAGAGGAGTTAACATTGTTTCTTCCTAGGTAGGCTGAATGATCCCCAAACTTGCTACTTAGGAGCACGGCTGGCCTGAGTTCTGGGGCCGCTTGTTAAACCAGAAAGAAGTCTGGGTATGGGACCACAAATGAGGTAGGGATCTGTGGCAGGAAGTTGCATTTAGTTTCACTGAGGGAAGAGGGGGTACAGCAGGAATATTTTTGGGGGGCGGGGACAGCTAATAACAAGGCCAAATCCTAAGCCAGAGCTTGTCATGGAGAATACCAACATGCTTGCAAGTTAACTCCAGATAGCTGTCTTCCACTTAACAATTGGGTACACAACTACGGTAACTACAGGCTGGATCCCCACCCTCACCTCCAATTCCAGGATATAAACAGATTTTTCTTTCGTGTTTGGTCTCCCCTATTCCAAATCTCCCAGAGTGACTCAAACTTTTCCTAATTAGTAATGAAAAAGAAAACCTGGACAGAATTTGACGCAGCCGTTCCAAACCAGGGACGTGGTCATAAACTCAGAAACAGCTGTCTCTGAAGATTGAACACGTAGTCTGACTCCTGTGTCACTGCCTGGAGCCCTGGATTTAAAAACACGTGCTACTTAGAGAAGGGGCTCTCTTTTCTGACTGACAGACAAATTTCCAGCACAAGCCATAGGCATGAAGATTAGGAAATCTTTTGGATGACCTTCCTTTCTCTTCCAGCGGAGCTCTTCAATGTAGAATCTCCACAATAAAAAGACACTTGATCTCAAGGAACAAACAGGTACTGGAGTGGCTAACAGACATAGTGATCCCACTTCAGCAGCTATTTAAGACACTTGAGTTGTTTATTCCTGTCTTCTTGATGCTGACTGGAACCAACGAACAGATGGAGAGGAAACAAAAAACAAAAAACAGCCAAATCACAGAATAGGTGAAAAATTTTAAAAAGAATTGTGTGGTGGTGACCAAACCCTGACTCTGGCAATACAGTCAGAACCACCACTGTAAGCCCCAGGGGAAGGAGGGTAGAAAAGCTTGCAAAACCTAGCACCAGTTCTTCCTTACGAGGGCTCAAGAAGCAGGACTCTAAAATAACTCATGTATACACTGACAAAAGCGCCGGGAAAGCCAAACATTCTGCAGCTGTTTCCCCACGGCTGTCCTGGCAAAGTTACAAGCACGCATTTGCTCAGCTGTGAGCCTCACGCACAGGCATCTCCCACCTCAGAGGCAGGGGCAAGAAAATGGACCGCGTTTTCCCAAATAAGGGAAATCAAGTCACCTACAGGCAACACCCTCTGTTTCTCCCACTCCTTAACGATAGCAACCCTAATTAAGCCAGCTCCAAAGGTCTAAAATTAGTGCCTGAAGGTCAAAGGTCAAACACATGGTTTACAAGTCTTAACACAAGTCATATAACCTACTTACCTGAATAAAACCCCAAATCATCAATCCCTGCCCTCCCTTCCCATGGGAATAAATTTAAGTCCATTTCTTCTTGGTTCACCATAGTACATGGAAGACAGTCGAAGAAGGTAGTGTTGGAGGGAGGGGATCTTGGTTCATCATTAAAAAATAAAGATCTCTTTAAATGTCATCTGAGGTTGTACAAAACTTGTTTTCAGTTCTCCTCAGTGTCTGCCTCCAAGGGCACATCTTCTAAGCCAAAACTCAGCTTGTCAGCTAGCCCATCAAACTGCTTGCCCAGATTGCCTGCCGAGTCCACGAACATGTTAGGGATGTCTTTGCCAAAGTAAATCTTGCTGTTGGAAGCAATGGCCTTGTACTTCATCAGCTGCAGATACTCAGGGGTCAGCTTCAGCTGTTAAAAAAAAAAAAAAAAAAGGAAAGATGACTTCGGTGGAGCCAGATTGAGAAAACTCTGGGTGGCACCCCTTCACTTTCATAAGAAGAGGGTCTCTGTCAAAAACATATGCCCTCTCTACTTTTCCTGGTCTCACTGTTACATTAGTAACAGGGTAACCACTTCTTTTAAGAGAAAGTAATCTCAAATCTCCAAGGCCAGAGCTGCAAGAATTTTAGAAGTCTTCATGTTTAACACAAAAACCACACTTCTATCAAGGCTCTGCTAAGGAAAGGGAAGCACCTGACCATAGAGCACAGGAGGCCTCTGGGTGGTAGTGGGCATCCAACACCACAGTTCTCAAACAGTATCAGCCTAAATCCAATGTGCCTTCTCTTCACCAAGTGGCACAGGGCCCTCACCTTATTTGCTTCGGCCATTTTCATAGCAGTGTAGCACTCGGCATCTGCCTTTGCCTTCTCTCGGGCCAGAAACGCAGCATCTGAGGGGAAGAATGCAGTGAACTAAAGTGCAGAGGCTACCAGAAGACTGGGTCTGGTCCCTGAAACTTTCCCCCACTGCCCATGTGACCTTAGGGAGACTGCTCTTTTTTCTCTGTGCTTTGGTTTCCTCATCTGTGAAATGGGGAAAAAGGCATTTTTTTTCCTGTTTCACAAGTTGTGACAATCTACAAAGATGAAAAAGTGCTTCAACAGCATCTCCCTGTGGTGAGGACTAGTTAAGAGCAAGTGTGTTTTTGAGCCCAACATCTTCTTTGACAGCATTATCGAGAAAAGCACTGCCACCCAGAGACACTTGCTGTTTCTGCATGCATATTCCTTTTGTAGCCCATGTGTGGGAAGGGACTCTACCTCAACCTCCAGTCTCAGAGCTTCTCACCTCATCCCCCTGGTGCTACACAGCAAAAAAGAGATGCTCAAAGATGGCTCTGAATACAGCCAGAGGTGGATCCACCCTCAAACTGAATACCATAAACATAAAATAGTTCAGCCCCTCTCTAACTTCATTTCCCTTTTATTTCCATCAATTATTTCAAGAAGGTTTTAATTAATAGTGGTTACGCTGGCATGACTCTAAGAGAATTACAAGCCATGGTCCAGACTAACCAACACCTGTTTGGATTAAGATCTATTTAAACTTCCACTATGCAAGCAATATACTTTCACGATCTGCTGAGACTAGCTTTCTGTCAAGTTAATGCAAAATTTTTGATATTTACTTCCTTGCCTTGGGAATGAAGCCAGCCTCATGTGAATAATATTTGTAGCAAAAAGTCTGGGAAGAAAGGTCAGTCTGTGGGTGGGTTCTTACTGCACACCCTCAGTATGACCGTGGGTGGAAGGAACCTATAGTCTGGCTGACTTAACTGGCCTTAGCACCTGATGACATGTATTTATAAGAAGTAAATACGTGTTGTTTTGCTAAGAGCTCCCTAATGAGGAGCTGCTGATCTGTAAAACCCTAACTGGCCCCTCCATGGGCCCCTGCAAAGCCTGACATGCCCCATAATGAATGTAATTGGACACACATTTTGTAACCTGAAGCTGGGCTTTCGGGTCCCTTTTTGTCTTAGAATTTGCTTGATATAAGACACCACGTGAAGGAAAAGGTGGGTGGTGGGAACGAGGTGAGCGCTGAGGGGCAGGGAACTGAAGGGGAATAATATTCAGAAAAGCCAGCAAAGGAA
Source organism: Rhinolophus hipposideros (assembly GCF_964194185.1). NCBI lineage: Eukaryota > Metazoa > Chordata > Mammalia > Chiroptera > Rhinolophidae > Rhinolophus > Rhinolophus hipposideros. The sequence continues at coordinate 45,637,704 of NC_138050.1, read as the reverse complement.
CACTTCTCTCCAGCTCCAGCATTGTTGGTGCTGTAAAGGTTTCTTTACATCTAGCTTACTACTTACAGGGATCCTGAGAGCTATGGTGCTCACTGACTTCTGAGGAGCGGGTAGGTAAGGCACGAGGGAGAGAGCTGCTGTTTTGGCCTAGCTTCTTAGTTTACTTCCAATGCCAGACTCCAAAACATATGAGCTCCAAAACAGCAGGGACTCTGTGATTTCCCTTTTTCTTATGCCTAACGTAAGAGTGCCTAATGGCAAGCAACTAACATTTGTTGAACAAATGAATATTCTCTGAAGTGGACAACTTATGCTAGCCTGGCCTAAGTCTCCGTCAAAGTCAAAGCACAGAGAAAAAGTGATGTTCCAAGGAAATCCTGACATCTTAAAACAGAGATTAAAGAGCAAAGAAATGACTCTCCCACCCCTTTGCCACAAAGTGGGGTCTGAAGAAAAGTCAGGCATTGATTTCACTTCTGCTCACCTTCAATTTCTGAAATCTTCTTCTCAGTTTCCTTTTCCATCACCTTCTGTCCATAGGTGATTTCTGCAACCTGAGCCACTTTTTCTGCCTCTATGTTATTGAAGTTGAGAAAAGGCTTAGAGCTCTGGTATGTCCAGAGTTTGACTCAGTTCCACCTGTCACCTGATCTGAGTCCCTGATGCATGAGTGTGGGTAAGCTCAGATGGAGCCACTGGCCCCAGAGGGTACCCTGACAGGCACTTATTGGCGGAGACGGAGTGTACCAGTGAGCACAAACCATGACGTCCATGCAGGACAGCAAGTGGGGAGATGTGGGGGCAAGGGAGGGAGTCGTTTCTCTGATGAAAGCAAAGAACAAGCCCCAACCTCTCCTAAATCACAAGGGTATTCTCCCAAAGGAATATTGTAAGGAATAAGGGACTCACTGAAAGTTTCTTCCTGCCACTTCGCTTTAGGCAGGAGTCTGGTTTATTGCTAATAGTCTAGTGTAGGGGTTAAGAACCCAGGTTCTGGAGCAGAGTTCCTGGCTTTGAACCGCAGCTCTGCCACTTACTTGCCATATGGCTTTGGGCACTTTATTTAACCTCTGTGCTTCAGCTCATAAAGTGAGGTTAAAGATAAGGCCTCCCTCACGTGCTGGTTGTGAGGAGTGACAGAATTCACATGGTAGGTGCTTAGTAAAGCACATAGCTCGCAGTAAGTGCTCAATAAGTGTTAGCCATCATCATTATGAACTACGAATTAAAAGGAAGGGCTCCTTTCATTTAAGAGGTATGTGGAAACTCAAAACTCATTGCCCCTGGCCGTGATCTGACAATTTCAGCCTTGCTTCTAGGGGGATGAATGCCACTCCTATGGGTAGTAAGGGTTTGGAAAAGCAGGTGGTCTAACCCTGCCTGAGGCTTCCTGGAATCTTCCCACCATCCTCCCACCATCCCTAGCCCTTGTCCCAAAAAGGGGATCAGAGAACCACATTCATACCAATGAGGGCCTTTTTCCGCTCTGTCTCAGCTTCCTTCTCCACCACTTTCTGTTTCTGGGCTGCAATGAGAAGCTTTGTCTTCTCGCTTTCCCTGAAGGGGAAAAAAGGATGCAATTGTGAAGCTGCTCTGGAAAAGTTTCTGAGGCACGTCACTGTCCCCTGGAGAAGCCAAACTCTTCTGTTGAGGAGAGGCAAACTCTGATTTCTTATTCTTTCCTGGAAGGCTGTTCAATGTCCCAGCTAAAAGTGGATCTGTTGCAGACAGTAACATGGCTCTCTTTCTTCAGAATAACCATTTGTGGGAAATAAAGCATAATTTACTTTAGTAAAATGCACTTGCCTGCTCACTTAATCGTATTTCCCTCCTATCTTCTTTCGCATGAGCCATGAAGCACAAACAAGGCCCCCTGGCCCTTTTAAAAGCATCACTGCTCAAAAAGGTTTCTCAGTGGCTCTCCATCATAGTTACAGAGCCCAGGTGATTGTCCTGACACGCCTGCTCCATCCTACAGTGCAATGGGCTGTGACAAATACTCAAGAAAGGGAATAAAAGCCTGGCTCAGCTTCAGCTAACTCTGGGATGGGATGAGGTGGGAGAGAGTGGTGGTTACACCTTAGGCAGAGGGTATACTCACATCAACTCATAATTTCTGCGGATTGTCTCAGGTATATTCGGCTTAGTGACCCGCACAGCCTGGAGAAGGATAAAAATAGCACCTGATGGGAAGGTGAAGGTGGTGAGGGACCTAAGCAGCTCCCATTGGTTCTAGATCTTCCTGCGCAGAAAGGACATCCCTTGGAAGAGGGGAAGCACCTCCCTCAGGGGACGCTCCCACGGTGGCAATGCTTACTTGGATGACAAGCCCAGGGGCCATGGAGGTCAGGTCCTGTTGCAAAGCCAGTTTGAGATTTTCATCAATCTGATCTGGAATCAAGAAAGACAGGAAAAGGAGACGTCACATTTTCTGGGCAGGGTGGCGGGGAGCATAGGGGCAAAGTACAAGCTAAAACACCAGCTCAAGAATGCATCTGATAGGCAAAAGGTCTTCCCAAGGTAAAGTGCTCATCAGAGCCCAGAAATCTAAAGATTCCTGGCAAGACTTTTGGAGCAACAGGCTTATGCAGTCCCTCGGCATAGGCTAGATGTGAGAGTATCCTTTTCTTGTGGTCTCAAGATAGAATCACCTAAGTTGTTGAAAATACTAACCTTGCCCAAAAGGGAATGAGCTTTAAAAAGAAAAAGAACAAACAACAGTTCTAGCACATTTCTTGAGTCAGGCGGCAGCCTTTCCCCAGACAACAGGGGCAAAAGAGAAGGCAGGCACCAGTTTTCATAAAGGAGGAAGGTGAAATGGCTATGTTAGGTATTTTGAAAATGGCCGAGCACATTAAATCTAGTAATTTTAGAAGTTTCTGAAAGAAAAACAGATTCGGACGTCAAGAAAAGCCCCAAGGAAGACTATTTCCATTAGGAACTCCATCAAATAACACAAGGGGAAAATAAAAATTTACAGTTCTGGAAACGAGCCCAAGCCTTTTGATGTGTTGTTTGCTTTGGTCCCGATTCCTTTGTCTGGAATTCACATGTGAGTCGTTTCATGGACGATTGTAGGAAGAGCTATAACTGATTTCCTTCTAGCTGTGATCCCAGGACAGCAGCAGCAGGCTGCCTTCTCTGGCCTAGGCCTTCTCTTCTCTGCCCCCTGCCTATGAGATCTTCAATAAGATCCTAAAAGGGCACCAAGAAAAACACTCACAGGCTGGGACATCTAAATTCAATCACCTTCCTTGCTGTCAGCTGCGATCTGCTTTAAGTGACCATTCTCGGTCACCTGTGCCCAAACAGGAGCCTCTGAGGAATAGCATGTCAAACTCCTGCCTTTATAGATGCCTAAACTGGCACCCATGGCATCTCAGAGATAGTTAGAAGCCACAGTAATGAACTTGTTTAATTATTATGCTTTGATCATTAGGGTTTAAAACGGTGCTTTCTTCAACTGTCATATCAGTAAGCAAGGGATTTTAATGTTTCTGTATATTGGATATACTCTCACAAGCTTCTCAGTAGTGAGGGAAAAATGCCCATTAGGTCACCTGATACGGGTCTAACAATTTGACAGCTAGACATAAACATTACATTTCATATTTTCTAATGTAAATAGGATACCCATCAAAATTTCAGTGAGATGGCCGGTAAGTTAGTAATAATATAGTTATTTATCAGACCAAATTATATCTGAGTGAAGGTGGAAACCTGAGGCCCTGGGCTAGTAACTTTCTAGGAAAATTTGGAAGAAACATTTTGCCAGGTGGTTTCTTACCAAAGTAATACCGCTAATAAGTTGTTTGTATGTTATAGTTATGCTGATAAATAATATTACTAAGTATATACAAAGAGGTTCTTTAGATAAACTTCTGAACAAGTATTAGATACTATTATAAAATGGCCGAAGGGGATGCCTCAGGGAGACGAGACGCATCAGATGCAAGCAGTGATTAGAAGTGCGCAGCCATGCAAGTCAGGGCTAGGAGTCCTGAGAGGAGGGAACTAGAGAAAACAACCTCTGACGGTTAAAGAATAGGATTGGACACTCAAGCATCTCCTTCACAGATGCAAATATCTTTTAAGCAAAACAATGCTTCCTGGCAAACTTTAAAAATAAAAAAATTTCAAAGCAAATACATTTTCCCAGTTCTTCTGTACAGGAAGCTCTACTTTACTAAGCTACCAAGTTTATCTCTAAGACAATAAGAAGTTTTCTAATGCAAAACAATTTCACATTTTAATTTCCTCTTCACGGAAATTAGAGATACTTTGTCTTTTGTTGTTTCAAATGCTTTGAAATATTTATTTAATGGCACAAGTTCTAAACCAATGGCTAGATTGGTTTAGAATTATAAAATTCTATCAGTTTGAGGTAAAAAAAAAATCAATAGCAAATTTACCAAAATTTTCTTAAAAGCACACTAAATCCAAACCCAATAAAAGTATCTAAACCCTGTAGAGTGAATTTAGATTCATTTTCTACTGCAGAAAAATTAAAAGTGATTCTGGTGATTTCCCAAATATGAAACACAGTGCAAAGGCTGTTTGCTTAATAAAGGTCATTGGCACCGTCAATGATTTCTCCTTCTAAAAAATGTTCTCAGAGTCCTTTCTATGAAGATCCTGGGGGGTAGAGAGTGGGGGGATTATTGTCTAGTCCTAGTATCAGGAACAGTTGTACTATGGGTTGAAAAATCCATTTACTTTTAGCACTAGCTACTAGAAAACTTCTAGCAGCAATTTTAAATAGAACATTTTACCACAAAAGAGCTTTAATATTTACTGAAATGCTTCCTTCCTTTGCTGCTGAAGTCAGGCTATGTTTATTTGACCAGGAAAACAGGACAAAAAGTGTCTACTTAAGCGCATGGTTCCCTTTTGTTTTAAGCTTTTTCCTATTCCTTTCTATAGGTATAGGGTAAGCAAACCAGCAAACAAACACACACCAGAAAGGTTCTAGGAACTCTAAGTAGTTTTGGTCTTTGTCTCACTTCTAGAATTAAATATGAACTGTACCGTTCTCATCACCCTTTCCTGGGTGCCCCTCATGCAATGTGAGGTGTGAAAGCATACAGCGTGAGAGCCAGGAGAGGGAGGGTCCAGCCGCCGCCGCTACCAACTAGTTCTGTGCCTTTCTGTCTTTGCACCCTTATCTTACACTGAGGACGCTGGGTGGGATGGTCTCTAAGGTTCTTCTAGAACTGAGCCTGTCTTCATTACGGAAGGATGTCTTAGGGACTGTGGAAATACATTTCCATTCCAGTCCTCTAATCCAGGCTTGAGTGAGTCTTGTGGTCACTGCTATTCCTGTGCCCAAAGCTCCACTGTTCTCACGATCGTTGACTGCCATCAGCATTTTGCAGGAATGCCCTTTGTGACCAGTTCCTGAGCACTGGGGCCTTTAACACCTGCTGTCCATCAGTACCCATCTTACTCTGGGGGGTCAGAAGTGGGCAGCGGGGGAAGCAGGGCTGCTAAGGCAGGCTGCGATGACGAGAGACTTTCTTACCGAAGAGCTCTATGTAGACCTCTTGAAGCGTATGCACACTGCAGAACTGGTTCAGTTCATGGTGAATCTTGTTGAAGATGAGGGCCTTGTCATAGTCAGCGGTGTAGTTCTTCACTATGTCATACACTGGGAGGGGAGAAGAGATTTCAGAAGAAAAGGCAGGACTCAGACCTTTCTCAGACAGCAGTTCTCCCTTCCTGCGGGACTGCGACTGATACGAGGGTGGCATGCTGGGGAAAGCAAGCTGGCACTGAGGGTAAACTGGAAACACGTACCTGCGTTTGGGACCAGGAAGTTCACCACTTCAATTCTGTCAAAGTAGATCATCACGCCACCACTATTAGAGGAAGAATGGACAAAGAAGTGACTAATAAGCTCTGGAATAGAGTGCAGTCTCCTAGGTGATGGCATAAGATTGGGACTTAGCAGAAAAGGAAAAATCACGGGAGGTCAGAAGGCATGTCAGATCTCCGAGTAGGAGATCTTCAGAGCTTATAGGAAGAATACAATCCCCCGAGAAATCACACCTCCAAAAAGTAATTCTGCCAAAAAAAAAAAAAAAAAGCGAAACTTTTGAGATGCTAGTAAGAAAAGAGTAGTTGATATTTTTTGAATCCACAATGCCATTTGATTAAAGCAATCGATCGAAGGGAAAAGATTAAAGAAAGTCGAGGAGTTCTCAGAACTTAAAAGGTCACTGGAATCTATGGTCACTCTTTCTCACTTTGTCTTCACCATCACTTTAGTTCAGCACTTCCCTTTTCCTCTAAACATTCATCATAAAAAAGTTTCAAACATTCAGAAAAGTTGAATAGAACTAACACCCATATATCAACACCGAAATTTAACAATTGTTAACATTTTACCTTATTGATCTACTTTTTTTTTGCTGAACATTTCAAAGTTGTGATACTTTACCCCTTAACACTTAAGCAAGCATCTCCAAAGAATAATGACATTCTCCTACATAATCAAAAAACCATTCCCAAACCTAGGAAAATCAGCAATAATTCCTTAATATTATCTAATGCCCAGTCATTCAAATTTCCCCAATGATTCCTATTATGTACAGAGTAGCGTGCCCTCCAAAATCCGTATGTTGAAACTCTAACCCCCAATGTGACTCTATTTGGAGACAGGGCCTTTAAGGAGGTAATTAATATTAAATGAGGTCATGAGGGTGGGGCCCTGATCCCACTGGACTGGGACAGGAAGAAAGGAAAGACCCCAGAGATCTCTTTCTCCTTGTGCATGTACACAGGGAAGGCTATGTGAGAACATAGCAAGGTAGCCATAGCAAGGCAGGAAGAGAGGCTTCACTAGAAACCAGTCCTGCTGGCACCTTGATCTTAGACTTTGAGCATCTACAACTGTGAGAAAATAAATTTCTGTTGTTTAAGCCACCCAGTCTGTGGTATTCTGTTATGGCAGTCCTAGCTGACTAATAATGTTCCATCATGTCTTTTACAGCTGTTAGTTTTGGAGCAGGTTCCAATCAGGGCTCACCATTATATTTGTTTATGTCTTTTAAGTTTCCTTTTCAACCCAATACTCCTCCAAATACAACTTCGTGCTGAGATCAGCTCAGTTATTCTGTGGGATATCCCAGTTTGCAATCTGTCCGAATGCTTCCTTGCAGTGTTGTTTATTGTGTTACTCTAATCCAGGGTAGACCTTTCCTTTTCAGCAGACCACTATAGTGGTGTCATCTGTGGATTTTTTGCCCCTAACGCCTCCCCCACCATTAAGACATTCTCCATAGTTAATTAAGCTAAAGTTATCTTCCTCTATCAAGTCATTTATTTATCTGCGAAAAGCCTTTAAAGGATCCTCACTTCGAACAGTAAAAGTCCAAACTTCTTATCTGGCATTCAAGGCCCTCCCGACCTGTCTACCTTCTGTCATTTTCTCTACTGCACTCCACACCAAGTCAAACCAGAAAACGGGACTAGGGGGCGGGAACTTGGTACAACCAAGAAGCGTTGCCTCTCTTTTCACTGTCTCTTACTGCAGCCAGCCAGATAGCCCTTTCTCTTATTTGGGCTTAGCAGCCTTATTCCAGGCACCTTACCTGGTTCCACAAGGTACATTCTTCACCTCATCTGTTTGCAGTGTTGTCTGGAAATAGAGGCGACAAAAATGGTGTAAGATGGGCAGTGACAAACAAAGTAAGTTATTTTCAGAATCCCAAATGGCCTTATCCTTGAATACTTATTTGGATTGAGCTTTGTTTTTTTAAAAATGAATACCCCATCAAATCCTCCTGACTTACAGAGTGTGAGACTAACCAAGCAAAGGTACCCACTCAGCTTCATTGTAAGTGAACCACTATAAGAACGAGCTGGGTAATAATGGTTTAGTGAAAAAAAGACCCTGGACTAGGTATCCTAAGACCTCTTCCATTTACTGGCCCTGAAACAGCAGATTCTTTACTTAACCTATCTCAGCCTATATGACCTGCCCAGCCCATTCTCAGGATTACTGAGACTCAAATGAGATAATATGCATGAACGTACTTTGAAAACCATAAAGCAGAGTACATGACAGAAGCAACTTACACGGAAAATGCTGATGAGGTATCCTAGGATATTAGACATACTTCAAAGATGGCTAGTCTAACTTAGCTAGGCTTTAGATCTGGCATACTTAATCCTACTCGTTTCCCTTCACCAAGTTCAACTTCTGCCCCCCCCCCCCACAAAAAAAATTATGTTTACATCTCTGAAGTTCAAATAAGAACCAGCAAAATTACCATGTTTTATTTCCATTTATTTTGGTAGCTTATAATTTAGCGCGCGCACACACACACACACCCTACTTTTCCTTCTATACATTCAGAATGGATTCTTCTTTGGCTTTGAAGTGAAGAAATAATTCCCAGCTGGGGCTGATGGGCCAAGGCAAGGACCTCATTCAGCTATTTCAACAATCAAATAAAGCTCCAGAGTAAATGACCCATGAAGCCTCACTTTTTATATACAGATAACATATTATTAAATGGTTCCTTGAAAAGGCATTATACTCATCCAATGGCTAAATAATTCCAAATCATACAGTAATTAACACCCACAATCTGTAATCATGGAGCCACACAAGCCAAGTGTACCTGCACAGACTTATAGGATGTGATGAAAGGAAGCATGAGATGGAATCCAGGGCCGCTGGTGGAAGTCAGCAGGGCACCACCTCTGCAGAGGAGGAAGAGAGAGGCAGGTTCAGTTTAGCAAGAGGTACCTATTACATTAATACTGCTTGGGCCAACTTTCCCTTCAGCCCCATAAATGTTTAATATAGAATGACAAGTGCCAGAGCCAAGTTGATAGATCCCTTTCTTCCTCCCAGCTAGAGCCTAATATTCTAGGAAGCCTAGTGGTAAAACACAAAACCATTATTCATGCTTTTACTATGAGAAAAATAGGCACACAGGCTAAGTGGAATAAAGACAGCAGAATCTGGCTATACTTGAGAGGAAGTCTGTTTTACTTTGTCATATCCACTGAGCTTATGGCAATCCATTTGGGCAGTTAAATCTGGTAATACTGTTATTAATGAACTGCACTAATGTTGGAGTCCAGCAACATCAACAACCAAAAGAATAATTAAAAAAAAAATTTATTGGGAAATACTGGAGAACAGTGTGTTTCTCTAGGACCCATCAGCTCTAAGTCGTTGTCCTTCAATCTAGTTGTGGAGGGCGCAGCTCAGCTCCAAGTCAAGTCGCCATTTTCAATCTTTAGTTACAGGGCTCGCAGCCCACCATCCCATGCGGGAATTGAACCGGCAACCTTATTGTTGAGAGCTCGTGCTCTAACCAACTGAGCATCCGCCGCCCCTCCAGAAGCTGAGCTGCAGCAAGTTGTCTTCAATCTAGTTGTGGAGGGTGCAGCTCACTGGCCCATGTGGGAATCGAATTGGCAACCCTGTTAGTCAGAGCTCACACTCTAACCAATGAGCCATCCAGCTGCCCCAAAAGAATAAGTTTAAGTACACTTTACAAATCATTTTAATATATATATTTTTGGCAGTAGAGTTACTTTTCCAATCAAGTTATATATAAATGATAATAACATTAAAAGCCTTTTATGGGGACTTATAAGCAGATGGTAGCGAGAAATAATTAAAGGGGAGAGGGAAACCCAATCAGACTTTTAGAACTTGCCAGAGGCAATCCAGAAATAAGTATCACAGGGCACATATAAGAGGTCATAAAAACTTAAAGGAAAAAGTTGGTTATGGTGGTTACTAAGAGGAAAGTAACCCAAGATTTGTAAGTGCTTTTTTGCTTTACATTATAAAGATACATTTTCTTTTTTTTAAAGAGAGCAATAAAACAGTGACATAATGGGCTCCTTTATTGTAAGAACTGCTATTCTATGGCTTGCCTTGATTGATATAAATCAACCTTCAGGCTCTTTCATTTTTCCTGAATGTTAATTTTAAAGAGTAGGTCCAAATTTGTAGAGCAGGGTATTGTCTCAAGTTGCCATCAAGAACTGGTACTCATCAGAGGTAACCTTGTGGCACCATGATGCCTAGAGGAAAAACAATGTTTCAGAGATGATGTGCACTGTTTTTCTTTAGGTTTGTCTCTAAATCTCTATATACTCGTACATTTATTAATTACCATCCATAGCATCGACTTAGACTACTAAATTTTACATTTACATTTATGTATGTGTATGTATGTTTGTGTATATATATATATATATATATATATATATATATATATACACACACACATCTGTATTCCCCTCCCCATGGTCACTAACACAAAAGCTCAATCTGAAAGACTCTCATATTCAACAAAATATAAACATAGATATTCAGCAGAATCTGCTAGACAGAGATTAGGAGAGTCGTTTCACGGGAAGTTGCAAGCTTCTGCCGGTGTCTGCCTTACCTGTAGTATACCCCAATATGTCCCTCTTCTATCTTGTGCACAGCTGAGAAGAGAGATGCACAAAAGAAACTGGCAGCCACAGCCACAACTGCTCCCAACTGAGCCATCAGTGAACCTTTATCCTAGGGAAAAAGATATGGGAAACTGTGTATGGCATGCCATGTAGGAGACAAGCCATGGGAGTGAGAGTACCTCACCAAGCTGAGTCCCCTGCAAGTGGTTCACGATTAGCCTGTTGTAGTAGGAACGCGAGGCTAGCTCTACAACTCTCTTCACCCTTGCTCCCAGTCAACATTCCCATTCCTTAACTGTGGAATTCTGTTTCCTGCCTCATTGAAGAGGCAGTGGTTCTGGGTACAACCGTGGCCCAAGGGAGAGCCAGTGCCAACTGGGCAGCATTCAGAACACAGCCTGCTCTTCCTGTGAACCCGAATGTGCTGTCGCTGGAGCCACTCATACTGGTAAAAGAGAAGAGAGGCAGCTGCAGTATGTTGGCCCAAATTACAGGGGAAGTCAACTGACAGGCAGTTGTGGCATGTAATTCTGGTCAGAGCCTCCCAGTCCTAATTGCCTGCCACTTCAAAGGAAACCATTATTTACTCCTTTCAGATGCTGGAGCGACAGAGACAGCATGCGAGCAGTTTCAAGGTGGGATTTGCGGGCCTTCCATCCAACTTCCAGTTATTGCTTTGGCCCAGAACGGAAGAGGGCTTTGAACAAGGCCGAAGCCACACTCCCTCCCACACACCTGGCTGGTACTTTGCACCTGGCAGGGCCCCAAGCCCATGGTTAGAGGAAAAGGAAGCTCCCCAGGCAGGGAAGACTCTGGACTCCTGGGTCCAAATGCGTTTGGGCACCAGGATGCGAAAGAGTTGGCACCTAGAGACTCATTTCCTGACCACTGAATGATCTGGAAAAACGAGGGTAACTGACAGCAACGTTTACAGGTGTGCCCAGGCCAACACGCGCAGGGCGTGGATTCTGCCCCCTGGGGCTAACAGAAGTCGGCGCAGACATCTTGGAGGCGCTTCCTTTACCGTGGAGGCCTCCAGCTACCGATCTGCAGCTGCGTCCTTTGGGCAAATGTCCTTCCCTCCCGAGGTCATCCCCGCTCCACCTCAGGTCCCTTCCCTGCCCTGTCCCGAGAGAAGGTCGCGGGTCCCAAGCGCCCCGGGTAGGAGCTGGGGCTCCGAGCGCCTCCGACCGGTCCCGCCTGGGGCTTGCGGGGAAGGGAAGGGACAGAGAGGGGTTGCTTTCTGGCTGCAGAAGGAGAAGAGGATGCTGAGGCGGGGACCCGGGAGAACCGCTGATCAGCTGTGGCCCGGAGCCGCAACCAGGCCCAGTGCGCGCACTAAGGGGCGGGGGACGCGTACCAGGCTGTCCCTGCAGGCGCTCCGTACTCGTCCGCAACCCCGTGCAACCGCAGCAACCGCCACACCCCTCAGCCCGCTACTTCCTTCCGGGCCCGTCGCTTCGATGACGCCATTAGTGCACGCGAGGGGGCCACACCCCCTTCTCTCCCTAATTCGTCAGCCCCGCCCCCGCGCTCCGAAAGGTCAGTGTCCGAGGGTGGCCGCCAGGGAGCGCCCGTGACAAGGTCCGGGCGGCCGGGTTCCGGGGTCTAGGATTTCAGGGGTGGGGGTGGTGCGGGGCGGCTGGGGGGTGACCTCCGGGAGGACGCGAGTGGCCGCGGTTGCTGAGCGAGCCACTTTCCAAGGTTTTGACTCTAGAGATTGCTCCAGATTCCCCTCCACATTGCGTGAAGCCTGTTGTTTTGTTTTTTTCCGGAGCAGGTACCAGCGATTTGCAACTGCTGTAGCCCTCTGCTCGCTGCTTTTTCTGTAGCACTGTTGAATCAAAACACATCTTTTAAACGTGCATTTTAGCCCCATTAGTCGCTAATCAACAGTTCTTACTTTGAACTGTCTTTTATGCTTTTCTAGGAGCTTTGGCCTTTGAGGTCCCTACAGCATCATAAAGTAGATTATGAAGGAATTATTCCAATTTCAGTGGACAAAATCTAAATTTAGTGGGGAGGGAGGGTAACAGTGGATGAAAGCTTCCTTGGCGCTTCCTTAACGTTAGGAGCTTAACTGCCTTTGCAACTCCCGTCACAGATCACAGGGGCTTGTGCACTTCGTTGCCCCCTGGCTGGGCTAAGTTCCCTGAGGGTAGGGACTGCGTCTTCCCTTCAGCATCTGGGGTGCGTAGGTGCTCAGTAAAAACAGACCGAAGGCACAGAGGGACCAGGATCCAGGCTTTGTGTCTCCTCCTCTAAGGGCCTCATGTCCCCAGCCTTCCATCGTTCAGCAGCATCGCTGGAGCATTTTAAATTCAGCCACTGAAATTATCTTCTTTGCAGAAGAGAAAGAGTCCACTTAATTATAGCCTTCAGTAAATGAAAAGCTTTTACACAGGGCGATGGCAAGTTGGTGGTGTTAGATTTAGGACACAGGACAAAGGAAAGTGTAGGTTTCCCAGGCATGGCTGCTTGGGGGATTCTCTTGGGATTCACCCAGGGTTTGTTCTGGGTGAGTTTGTGTCGGGAAGTTTCAGCATATATGGTTAAGCCCACTAGTGTGGCCTCTCCTCTCCCCACCCTGTTACTGCAAGACCCCCTTCAAACCTCCAGTTGGCCAATCTCCTGATTGATCCTACCAGAACTTGTTAAGTGATACAACTCAGCTGGGCGTGCTTAATAAATGTTTGTCTTATAGTTGAGTGAATGAGTAAGAGAAATGGAAACACTGGGGTTTATCAGCCCAAGAAATGAGGCTTAGCCTGAAGCGTAAAGGGTTTAAATTAGTTATAATTTAATAATTTCCTGACTATTAAACTTGGGAATGAACTGTGAGCGGAAGTTGTGAGATTTTGTTCTCAGGAGGTTTTGTACCAGGCCTAAATTATTTAGTTGTGTTCCTGCCTAGAGGCAGGGCGTGGATTTCAGTAAATTGTGTGTGCTGCTTGTGGGGCTAATTGTGTAGTGCTCTGATGTGGTCTGAAGCCAACCTCCAGGTATGTTGGTTCTGGGGCCTCTTGTGAGGGGCTCTGGTGCAGGCCCATGTCACACACTGTGACTAGGTGGGGATTACCTAGTAGGAGCTCCAAAGTGATCCCTGGTTTTTTGATGCCTGTGTTAAACCAGGATTTACTTGTGGTAGACCATGCTTCAAACCGAGGATGGCTGCCACCAGTACCAGGCCTGGGGTAGTGCCTCAAAAAGCCAGGACACCCCAAGGCCTGCTGCCAATTGCCACTTTCCTTAAGGTTTAGCTACTGATAAAGTCTCAATGTGATATGCGAGTTGGGTGAGGCAGGGTCTCAGGGTGTCACTAGAGTGGGAACATTTGTAATCACCAGGTTAGTGTAAATTCTGGTTTGGTGCCAGTGCTGAGCCTGGAGCTACTCAGCAAAAGTCTCAGAGCACAGCGAGGCCAGTTGCTTTCCACCTGGGGCCTGAGGACTATAATAGTTTTCCAAGAAAGAGTGCAATGTGGGGGCGGGGCAGGGATGAGAGGGGGCTGGCTGCTTCCAGAGAACGTACCTCTGGGGTTGGGGGCATTGGGTGGGGTGGGGCCCCGTGAGTCAGCAGGGTGGAGTGAGCAGAGTTCACCAACCAATCAAATTCAGATTTGGCCATGTGGGGGCGGGCTCAACACAGGAAAGATGGCGCTTGCCTGTCAGCTGCAAGGGAGAAGAACCCCACACAGGGAAAATGGCAACAGTCCTCCAGCCCTTGCTTCACAGCCACACATCTCAGTCTGCTCCCCTCTGATGCCTTGAGTCACCGTTCCTCTGCAGGAGTCCAAGGTGAGTGCCTGTGAGTAAATGAGTTTGTGTGTGGGCCGTTTAAGAGGACATCTGGGTTTCCTGCAGCCTTCCATCCCACCTGGATGGTTGGAAGCCCCACTGTTTTTTCATAGCCAGATGTTATGGGGGCTCCTCTTCCCGGTACCAGTACTGAGTCTGGGGATCCTGGAATGGGGCTGAGGTCCTTTGCTCCTCTGGGGTGAACCTCCACGGCTGAGATATCCCTGCCAATTTTCATTCACCACAGGGAGGTTTGGGATCAGCCCATTTCGAGTCTCTGCTCCTCCTACCAGTCTCGATGCAGTTTCTTTATATACTTAGTTGTAGAACTGTTTAGGTTGACTTCAAATGGTTCTCCAGGTTGATTGTTCTCTAATTTAGTTGTAACTTCCCCCCCTTCTTTCGCCCCTGACTCCGGTTCAAGCCGTTGTTTCTGTCTAGTTGTGTAAGGCACAGCTCCCTGGCCTATGCTGGTATTATGAGCCTTGCGTTCCCCACCGGCTGAGTCAGTCGTTTGCCGGTCATTGGTTGGCTGCTCACAGCAGCTGACGGCAGCCTTTGCTGGTTGCTGGCCCCTCACGCTGGCTGCCGGCCACTCACACAGGCCACCAGCTGCTCACGGAGGCAAATGGTAGCCGGTGGCAGCACTCAGCAGCCTGCAGTGGCACACAGCAGCCACAGCAGCAGACAATGGCTGCTGGCCACTCACGTAGGCACACGGTAGCCCGTGGCAGCTTAAGCCAACCTCTGGCTGCTCACTGCAGCCCAGCTCCAGGGAAAGCTGTTGTTCAAAATCTTAGCTGTAGAGGGCAGAGCTCACTGGCCCATGTGGGAATCCAACTGGCAACCTTGGTGTTAGGAGCATAGCGCTCCAACCACCTGAGCCACCAGGCTGGCCCTAGTTGTAATTTTAATGTGTTCATGGAAGGAAGCAGGCACAGTGTTTATCTACTCTGCCATCTTGGGTCTCTTCTGTCTGAAAATCCCTTTCTTAAGAGACCTCTGATTGTTTTGACTCAGTATCTAAAGTTTGTTTAACAACAGTGTTTAAAAATCCAGTCTTAGAAAACTTGCACTATAGTGGCTAAGCACAGATATTCCACAGTCAGACTGCCTGGGTTTAAATCATGCCTCCCCCCATTCTTTATTAGCTGTGTGACCTTGGGAAAGTGACTTAATCTATATGTTTCTGCATATGTAGAATGGGGTTAATAACAATAGTATGAACCATATAGAACTGTTGTGAGGTTTAAATGACTGATCAAGAAAAGCACATATAACGTTTGGCACATTTTAAGTGTTCAATGTATTAGCTGTTGCTGGTTTAAATAGTAGAGTCCCTGAATGTGCTCTTACCTGTTTGTGGATTCAGATTATTAATGTGACATAAGGTGAGAGAAGGATAAACTTAAAGTTATGTGGTATTGGGTAGTAGGCAAATGGAGGCTTATCAGAAGAAGAGATAAGAGACTCTGAAATTATACTTCAATAGATATTTACAATACAGATACCATGAAGTATTATTAAGTGCTGTCTATGTAACAGGCCCTATGCCTTTCTCATTTTACATAATCTTCTGGTCAGCCCTTTGAGTTCAACTTCATTTTAGAGGAGGAAGTTGAAGATTAGAGAAGTTAAGGGTTGTCCAAGATCACAAAGCTTGTAAATTGCAAAGGCAGAATTCATTTTTTCTTTATAGTAAGGTAATTAGGAAATAGTGATTCAATTTACACACGTGTGCGTGCACACACACACACACACACACACTTAAGGTATTTATTTTACATGTAACCTTTTAGGAATGTAGACCAATGGTCAGAAATTGTGAAACTTTAAATTGGGCCAGTTCATTTTACAGTTATAGATTGAAGCAGGATTAAAAAAATATTCCCGTCATAGCCATCCACATCTCCCTGTCTCTGGATTGCTGCTGTTTAGTTCTCCAGCAAGCTAATTGTTGGTGAGAGTGCCACTCCAAAGAAAGAAGAGATCCCTTCTTTCACAATTAGAGCCCTTTTTATTAATAACTGGGTTAGCACCAAAGGAACTAGGCAATTTTAAAAATGTTCAGCTTCATTTATATCACAAGATTTGATTTTTCTTCTTTACTTTATGCCCTATACAATGAATAGAGGTCATCCTTTAGGACACTTAATCCTAGTAGGATTTTGATGACGTTGGGAGAAGAGGAGTGAAGAAGTATATTATATCCTTCATTAATAAGAGGGTTACTTAGAACTTTCCCCTCTTGCTTTCAGTTGGAAAAATCAGAATTGGTGCCTTCAAACAACAAAAGGATATTTGCTTGGGACTAATGATGTTTCTTCAAGAGAGTTCCATAGAGGGATCAAAGAGGAATCACGAAAAAAAATGGAGTTGGATGTTAGTTGGAAGTCAGCTACTCATTTTGTGATTATGTTTTCACAGCCTTGAGGTATAATTGACATACAATGAAGTGCATATAAAGTGTACAATTTGATGTTTTGACATATATATACACACACCTGTGAAACTATGACCACAATCAAGATAATGAATACATGCATCAGACCGCCATATTTCCTCATGCCCCTTTGTAATCTCTCCCTTCCACTCCTCTCCATGGTTTGTCCCCTCATTCATGGTCCGTCTCCTCATTTCCAAGCAACAACAGATGTGCTTGTCACTATAGATCAGTTTGCATTTTGTAGAATTTTATGCAAATGGAATCATACAATATATACCTTTTTTGTGGGGGAGGCTGTCTGGCTTTTTTTTTCTCTCCAGCAGCTAGTTATTTGGAGGTTCATTCATGTTGAGTATATCAACAGTTCATTCCTTTTTATTGCTGCGTAATATTCCATTGTACAGCTATACAACAATTTGTTTACCTATTCGTCTGTTGATGGACATATACATTGCTGCCTATGATTTTAATGCAACCCATTTATTTTACTCACGGAGAAACAGAGCAACGGGGAAGAAGTTTCCAGAGAGAGGACTTGGTCAAGGTCCACAGTACATTTGGGGAATGATGAGAAAGCAGCCTGCTACCTTGGGAGACTGTGCCAAGAGGCTTGACAGTTTGAGGTGTGGCCTGGCCTGTTTTGCCTGGGATGACCATTCTTTTGACATATTTGAATCCATAATAATGTTAGGAAGTGAAAAAAAATTGTATAGCACTTTGCACATAATTATGTATACATCTCTATATCATTGCTAGACTCCTTTTTTGTCGTAAAGAGATACCCTATCTATTTGGTATGTGAGCCACTTTCCATTCTAGGCCAGTCTTTTTCCAACTGTATTCTTAGTCTCATTCTTCCTCTCTCCTCAGGGACCTAGAGCCTTTAATTATCTCCTTACTCTGAATCTCGTACAAGGCTCCCTCCAGTCCACTCCTTTCAAAACCACTCTGTTGATCCTGTGTGTAAGCCTCTAGTTCTCACCTGCTTTGTCTCCTTCCTTTCAAGTAAAGCTCTTGAAAAAGTTCCCTACTGTTTTGTCTCTACTTCCTCAATTTCCATCCCCTTGTTTTCAGTCCTTCAGTCCCTTTCTTTGCTGCACTTGGTACTGTTGACCGACCCCTTATTGCTAAACCTCCCTACCCTGGCATCTATGAATGCCCCTGTCACGCCTGGTTTTCCTCTGTCACGCCAGAAGATCCTCCTACTTGTCTCAATGTTCCCTTTGTAGTCTTCGTCCTGAGCTCATCCTCACCTGTTCCGCAGAACGCTATGACCTGCTGTTCTCTCTCTCCCTTCTCTTTCTGGAAGGTCTCTTGTACTCTCAATATTCTAATTATGTGCTTGTTGATGACTCTTCCAAATGCATAGCAGTAGCCAGACCAGAATGCCCTCTCTTTGGATGTTGGATGGGGACAAACCAGTCATGACTCAAGTTGAACTCCCAGTCCCCCTCAAACATACTTCTCCCATTAAAGTCATCACCATGCCCTCAACCATCCAAGCCAGACATTCATTTGGCTTCTATCTTAATCTGCCCTATCATTTAGTTGTGTGGTTCTAAATTATTCTTTGACCCTGTACCCTCCTCTCTGCACGTTGTCCCAGTTCAGGGCTTTTTTATTTTTCACATGGATTCTCATAAGAATCTAATGTTGGTGATCTCCTTACTCCAGTTTGTAGCTTATAAATCAGTGCACCTTCCACACTGTGCCCATGTGATTTTTCTGGTTAAAAACCCAATAATAGGTTCCCTACAGAAAAAACTTCAAATCTCTTATCTTGTCATACAAGATCTTTAAGATGTGATCTCCTAAGTACACCTCCAGCTTTTATGATATTATTCTGTTGTTTTTTGTGTGTTTTACTAGAGCAATTCTTACTCATCCTTTAAGACCACTTTAAATACTTTTTCTCTGTGTTTTCACAGCATTCTGTGCATTCTTCTTGTATGGCACTTGAATATACTGAAATATTCTGGTTATATGTCAGTACTTCTTACAAGAATGTAAGCTCCTAGAGGGTGGGGCCTTCATTTTATTCATCTTTGTGTCTTCCACCACCACTCTGTGGGGTGTAACGTAATTCCTAGTACATAATTGGTACTCAGTAAGTGCTTGTGAAACAAGCACTCAGTACGTGCTTGTTGAACATCACATGACCCTTTAGGATGTAAAATGTGCTTTCAGTTATATTAGCTCATTTCACCTTCATAATAATCCATGAAGATAGTTTCACTATAAGCCCATTTTACAAATAAGGACATGCAGGCTAGAGGATTAAGTCACTTCTTCAAGGTCATGGGCAGATCATCTGATTGTCAGTCCGATATTTCTCCCTGACTACCCAGTCTTCCCCCAAGGAGCCATAATGTTGTACTGCCCGCTGATTTGTGAATTTGTGAGTTTGGAAAATGTCAATGTGTCAGGACAGAAATTTAGTTTAATAAATTGAATATCTACTAGCTATAAGGCACAATCCTGAGTGATGAAAGCATAGAGGAAGAGAGAGACCACTTGAATCTGTTAAGGTTCTGTAGCAGGGTTTCTCACTATTAATATTTCCACTATTAATATTTTAGGTTGGATAATTGTGTGTGTGTGTGTGTGTGTGTGTGTGTGTCGGGCCGGGGTGAAGCCACCCTGTGTACTGTAGGATGTTTAGCAACATCTCTGGCCTCTATCCCTAGCTGCCAGTAGCAACCCCATCCCCACCCTGGCTTCCTACACATCCTCAATTTTGATAATCAAATATGTCTCTAAACATTGCCAATGTCCCTAGGAAGGTGTGTGTTTGTGTGACAAAACTGCCCCCAGCTGAGAATCACTGTTGTATAGCAAGACTTAAAAAGCAAGGATTGGGATTGAGAAAGCAAGAAGATTTCAAGGCATCCCAAAGTATGACAGATGTTATATCAGTGTAGCTCCGTATGGGCAGAGAGAGTCAGGGTTGGAGAGAATGGAGGGAAAGGCTATGAGTTTGGGTGTACGGAGGTAGAGGAGTTCTGGAGGAAGATGGAAGATGAGGGGCAGTATTGCTGGATGAATTCCTGGAGAACCTATGGCAATTAAAAATCACTGGCTATGAGATGGGAAAGGTAGAAGCATTTATGAGTATATTTGGAATGTAGATTTCAGCTCATCCTACTGACCCGAATACCAAAGAGGAAAATTACTTGTTCTTCAGAAGAGCAGACTCGGGAGAGGCCCGGTTGTAAATCCTAGAGGGGAGGACTTTAACGCCACTTAGAAATCAGGCCTGAGACACCCGTAATGTTTGTCAGTCCACATTTTACTGTTCTTAAGGAAGTGTGCAGGGTGTGGGGGATGAAATATGGCAGGTATTTGATTTAAAAAGCCTGCACAGATTTAATGTCCTGATAAAATGTATTAAATCTTTTAAGGTTTTAATGAATCTAGTATGTGTTTCATAAATCAAGAACTCTGCTAAGCCGTCTCCTGGTTTAATAAGAGTAAACTAGGAAATTGCTCTGAGCAGAAGCAAAATACATTTATATCACATTGAAAAGTAATAGATTTTTAAGCTGAGGGGGTCTTTCTGGGCCTTTTAAGCTGTTTGCTTATTACATTGCTCCAACTCCTTCAAATATTAAACCCCAGGCAAACACGTGCTTAACCGTATCAAGATGTGAGTTAGCACAAAGGTAAAGATTATTTGTAAGAGAGCAGAAAACAAAGCCAGTATTTCCTTACCCTGAGACCTTGGACCAAGTTGATTTCTGCACCGAAACCTGGCTTATGTGTATCTAGACTCAAGGTAGTTGGTTAAAAATCATTATTAACAATTATTAAACCTCCTTTCCTAAATTCTCTCACTCCTGCACCCTCACGCCCTCAACACATTTGCTGGATTGAAGTGGTAAGTGTAAAATGCTTCTTGACTTTTACAGTTGACTATGGAATGGCTTGTTAAGGTTGCTGGTCAGACTGTCCAGGGCAAGCACACAGAAGTGTCTTCCCCTTGTCTGAGACCCCAGGGCCGTAATGTTCAAGCTCCAGCAGAGGTGGGGAACTGGGTATGCGTGTAACAGATGGGTCTCTCTGAGCAGACTGGGGATCAGAAACCCCTGCCACTCAGCTTCCTTTGTGGATGGGGCAGAATCTGGGTGAGATGGTGGTTCAGTGCATTGTGGGGGAGGTATGTTGGAGGAACGAAGGGGGGTGGGGGTGGGGCTGGAACATTCCTGTGCACAAAAGCTGGCAGGGCTTGTGAGCTCTGCAGGGGAGGGAGCCGGCCCCATAAAGCTCAGTGTGGAGAAGCCTGTCCAACCTCATTAGCTGTCACGGGCAACAATACTGATCTGGCAATAAAGGCGATTCCAAACCTGTTGGTCATTAATCACCCGCCTGACAGTTGCGAATGGAAGTGGAAAAACCTCATCCCCCTCTACCCTTCCCTCCTCCCCTAGCCCAGCTCTGGGGTTTCAAGTTACCTCTTGGTATATATGGGGATCGCTGCTGGGGGCTGGTCTCTTCTCCATTGGCTTTCCAAGGGGCTGGTTTCATCTTGGAGAGGCCACAGGTTGGCCAGCGCCTGGCAGACCTCGAGTCCTGCACACAGACTGGGGAGTGAGGAGGTGAAAGGAGGTGGCCTCAGAGGTCGGCCCTCACGTGACCCCCTGGGATCTAGGGCTGGGTCTTGGCAAGCTTGTGGAGTTGGGGAAGCTTGTCGTCAGCCGTCCAGCCTCGTCTTTCCACACCCTCCCCCTCATTCCCTGGCACTCCCTTTTTTCCCTCCTTCAGCCGCTAAGTGCCAACATATTTCTCTTTATGTTTCTTTTCCTACTCTTCCCACCCCTTACCCTTTGGTCTTGCGCTCAGGAAAACTTTTCGTCTCAATCCATTATGTCCTACTCTGAATGTCAGCCCCATGTCCTTTCCCAGGCACTTGTATTGTCAACCTCATCCCTACCAGTGGCATTTTGTGTGTGGAGAGGTGGTCAGGGGGTGGGTGGGAGGAGAGGCTCCAGTCTGCACAGGAGCCCTGGGAGACAGCTCACAAGAAATAGTGCTTGGTTGCTAGCTCTGCCTCTCCGAGTTTTGCATCTGGAGAGAGGAGGGACAGAGGAGGAAAGGTGAGGTATGTTAGAGAGCCTCCCCAGGCCAGACCAGGGGAGGACGCACTAGCTCCTCAGGTTCCTGGCCTGCTCTTCAATGCTCTTGAGACAGGGTACCTTTAGGAGCAAGGAGGTGTAACTTCTGCATAATTTCAGAAGATTTGAAGGGAGGAAGACTTGGAAGAATTAGCCAGGGATTTATGAAGTGGTAGCCTGAATATATATACTTTACATACTTCTTGGCTCTTATGATTGGTGGGCATTAGAAAGAGTAAATTGAATGCTAACAATCTGGAGGGGGAGACATTGCAACATAAATTTTCAAGGGGTCTAAAATAGTCCTCTAGTTTGCCCAAACTTGCTGAATCCCATGGGTACAGACTGACCTTGGTGCTGCCTGTTCTTTCCATGGCAGAGGACAGAAACATCTGTCCACAGCTGATCCATCAGGCTACTTGGGCAAAGACAAATTTCCATGACAAACTAATAGGAACAAAATGGAAAATAAAGGACAGGCACAATTACAGTTTTTAATGTCTGTTTTCCAATTTCCTTTATATCCTTTTTTCTTTTATTCCTTCTGCTTTCTCCCTAATACTATGATTGTTCTCATCTCTAGATACACATTAGAATCCTTTGGGGAGCTTTTAAAAATAGTGATGCTGAGGCCACATTCACTGATATTCTGATAAAATTGGTCTGGGGTAGGGCCCCCACGTGGAGATGTTTTTAAAGGCTTTCATTCAGATGATTCAAGTCTCAGCTGGGGCTGAAAACTCCTGGTGTAATATCTTGAAACTCCCATGGCCATTCACACCATGGCATCTTTGCTTTCGAGGTTTCCCATGCCTGGAATACCCTCCTCTCTTCTCTCTGCCTATTGACCAACCAACGGGTGGGTACGGCTTGTGCACAGTTCTTGGCAGCACTCCAAAGAGAAGCAAAGGGTGTGGTTTTTAGTGGGGGAAGTAATACACATACACACATAGTTTCTATTTAAAGACTAAATGGTCTGATACAAAAATATAGGTGCTATAGGAGATCAGAGGAGGGAGAAGTCAGTGAGGGCAGGAGTTATCAGGGAAAGTTAATGGAGTAAGGGGGCTGGGGCTGAGCATTGCTGGGTGGGTAGGGCTCGGGTAAGGGGGCTGGAAGAGTAGAGGACTTCAGGTAGAGGGATGGCGTCAGCAAATGAGTAGAGGCTGGAATGATTGGGGCCCATGCTGGGGACAAGGAGAAGGTTTGCTTGAGTAGATAGAAAGTGCAGCCTGAGCCCTTTCTCCTCCTTCAGCCTGTATTCATGGCTGTCGCAGTTCCTATAGCATTACTGGATGTCACTTAGTCATGTGTTGTATCTTGTTTAGTCACTTTCATGTGTGTCTCTAGTTGTCACCATCACATTTGTAAGCTAGTGGAAGGCAGGAGGGACTATACTTTATATAAATTGGGACCTGTCATTTAGTGCAATCCAATCCAAGCCAAGACAATCCAATCCAATCCAATTCAATGCAACATGTATTTATTGAGTACCAGCTGTGTGCCAGTTCTAGGCTTTTGAGATTCAACTAAACAAAGATACTGACACTAGATTCTAGCTTCTGAGCCTAGATTCTAGCAGGGGATACAGACAACAATAAACACTATCAACGATATAGAGATAAACTATACAGTGGTATCTCGGTTTTCGAACATCTTGTTGACTTACATTTTGGTTTATGAACGCTGTAAACCCGGAAGTAAATGCTTCGATTATCGAACACGACTCAGAAGTCGAACATGTCACACGGCTTCCGCTGAGTGCAAGATCGTGAGGCCTAGCTGTTGGCTGTTTGCGAACGTTTCAGAACTAGTGGATTAGGTTTGAAAACTGAGGTACCACTGTATAGTATAGTGAAAGGTGATAGCGCCATGGAAAAAAGAAAAAGAAGAACAGAGTAAGGGGGATTAGGAGTGAAGGTGTGTTGGTGGGTATGCATGTGTTTCTGTCTATGTGTGTATGTAGTTATTAAATGGATGATATTAAATAGAAGGCATTGTTAATTGAGGTACTAAATAGAAGGTCAGATTACGTCTCATTGAGAAGGTGGGATTTGACCAAAGACTTGAAGGGTTTGCCCAAGTGGATATCTGGGAGAAAGTTTTCCAGACAGAGGGGTCAGTAGAGCCAGGCCCCTCAGTTGGAGCATGTCTGACCTGTCTGAGGAATGACAAGGAGGCTGTAGGACTGGAGTTGAGTGACCGGAAGAGATAGTGGTAGGAGAGGAGATGGGAGAGGACACAGGGAGCGGGATCACGTGGGGTCTCAGAAGCCACCCTGTGGACTTTGGCCTCGACTCCCAGTTAGACGGAAGATCTTGCAGGGTTTCAAGCAGATGAGTGACATAATCTGACATATTTTTAAAAAGATCTCTTGGCCTGCTGTGTTGAGTATAAATGATGGGGGCTGGGGGTGGGGTGTAGGCCAGGGCAGAAGCAAGGAGATCTTTCATGAGAGTGATTTTACAGACACAGCCCAACTCATGCCAGTCTGTGAAAAAAGACCTTCAAAATACGCCCATGAGAAGGCTGCATGTTATTCTTATGTGCTCATTAAGCATGTTGTTATAAGATGCACATTAGATTTTTGTCCTGACCAAATAAACCTGACTATCCAGCATATTTACCAGGATTGGCTTCAAGAGACATTTCTCTCCCCTAATCAACACACAAAGATTTGTCATTGTCGGTAAAGAATGTGATGATGTTTGAAGATGGTTTTCCAAGTGTTCCAAACAGTTTAGATCAAGGTAAGGTATTAGAATAAGTATATATCATTTTGAATGGGATGATATTTATTTTGATATCTAAATCTTACTATGTTTGTTAAAAAAATTCTATTATTTTACAACATTTCTTCTGTATGTCCCCTACTGCAGAGCAGAGGCTGGGCACTCAGCACCCAGCACACTCAGTAAGTACTCGTGGGATGGAATTCAGCCGTGGGCATGCTGGTATGTGCTAACTTGCAAGGCAGTATTAAAAATTCCATTTGAATTTTCAAATCCAATTCATTTTAAGAGGGAAATTATTTTTTTCTCAAGAGAAGTGAGAATTGCATAATTAAAAGAGGTTCTTTACCTTCTTCCCCTAAGAAGCCAAGGTGACCACTTTCCTGTTAAGTTGTTTACAAGTCTATTTAAGTGAATGAGCAGTCAGGAGGGTAATCAGTCTGTCACCCAGTAAGAAACATTGTTGAGTGGCTTCTGTGAGTATTACCGTGTTTCCCCGAAAATAAGACCTAGCCGGACCATCAGCTCTAATGTATCTTTTGGAGCAAAAATTAATATGAGACCCGGTCTTATTTTACTTTAAGACACAGTATAATATGATATGATATGATATGATATGATATAATATAATATACAATATCGGGTCTTATGTTAATTTTTGCTCTAAAAGACGCATTAGAGCTGATTGTCCGGCTAGGTCTTATTTTTGGGGAAACACATTAGTCACTAAGAGAGGATACAAAAGAAATAGAAACTACCATCTTTGCCCTCATGTTGTCCCCAACCTGTTGAGGAAAAAAAGTGAACCATGAAAACAATAGGACACTTACAAAGCTGCACACTGGTGGACCATTGAAGGAAAGGAGACGCCTTATTACCTTATGTTTGTGTCTCATTTTAAACTTCTCAATGTACTATAACATCCATTATCTCATTTCACTTGGTCCTCATAATATTCCGTAAAATAAAATCATAGACTGTTACAGGTGAAAAAGACCTTAGAGATTATCCATTTTATCCAATCCCCTCAGTCTATAAGGAGGAAATTGAGGCACGAATGTGTGAAGTGCTTTGCCCTGGGTCACCTGGGAAGCAGAGCTGTGAGAACTGGACCCCCGTCTCTTGGCTCCTAGTCCATATTCTTTCCTACAGAGCGGGGTCACAGGGCCGAGGTCACAGGAGCATTTAGTGAAGGTGGGGGGAGCGTAATTTGGCAGGGGGGAGAAAGAAGAGGCAGCTAGTGAGAAGAGCCCCTAACTGTTAGTCATTTCAAAGAGCAAAGGCTGAGGCAGGGAAGATGTGATGGTTCATAGAAAGGGTTTGGAAGGTTGGGTCACAGCAGGAGTGACCGTAGGCCCAGAGTCACAAGAGGAAACATTAGCTCTTAATTATTATTTCCTGAGGCAGATCCTCCCACACCTAGGGTAGCTGGAGCAGGGCAATCAGGGAGGTTCAGAATGCCTCGCAGAAGGATGGTCAGTGCTGGTGGTAATTACAGGAGGCCTCAATAAGGAGCTGAATTCCCCAGCATGGGCCATATAGGTTCCAACCACTGGGCTGGAACAACGACCCCAGACGTGGGAAGCCCTCAAGAGAACGTCTCTGCTCCTATCTGTGACCAAAACCCTTCAGTCCTCAGGGGGCCTTCCCATGGTAGCAGCCCTAAAACTGAGGCTGCCCTGCTGTGTCCTGCTCTGAAAGGAAGAAAGCAACAGTATCCCTGCTGATAGTTCCGTGGTGTCCCAGCCCTGGTTCACAGGGCCATGGGGGGAGGGGGGAGACAGGGAGGACAGGGAAGATGGAGGGAGCCCTGGACAAATGTCAGGGGACTTCTAGACACTAGGTCCTTGAGTCAGGCCTGCTTCTGTGTGTGGCTTCCTGACAGGACATGTAGAGCAGTGCTTCTCAAACTTGAATTTGTGTACAATGGCCTAAGGATCTTGTTCGGATGCAGATTTAGAGCCAGAGATCTGGGATGGGGCTTGAGAATCTACATTTTGAACAGGCTCCCAGGTCATGGGGATGCTGTTGGTTTTAGGGCCACACTTTGAGAAACAAGGTTTTAAAGGGGGAATTAATGGGAATTCAACTTCCTCAAACCCTCACCTGGATAATGGCCTTCCCAGCTCTTTCTCCCTGAGGCTTCCCATTTTGCAGACCGCTTTGCGTACTCCCTGCCTTTTCTAGGTATCTCGAGCCCCTTCCTCTGAACTGGCCTCTCCTCTGAATACTGGTGGCGCTGACCACCTGTGCTGCTTATTTGGCTCTTAGCATCATCCACTGTCCAGGCTGCTCTTCTCTGTCCACTTGTCATTTCTCCAGCTAGACTGCCGGCTGCCTGGGTTTCACCTCCCTCCCTCTGTCCTGGTGAGGGGAGGCTACAACGGCTAAGTCCTGCCACGTTCCGTGAATACAGACAGACTCCTTGAATTGATCTTCTCTTTTGGAGCCAACATCTCCTTTTCTGTGCCCTTTGTCACCTTGCTCAGTTGGCCCAGAGTATCCTTCCTGAGCCAGTCTCTCTGTCCCTATTGCCTGGGGCTCTATTTCTAGAACAATAAGATGGATTCCGTTCCTCTCCTACAAGAGTGTTGAGTTCCGGAATGGGGGGAACGGTTTTCTCTTGGCAAAGTAGGAACCACCCAGTCAGGCGGGCCAAGGGACCATTGATCTGAATCCAGTGAAAAAGTGGCTTCTCAGGAGCCCTGGATCCAGGCCCACTTCTAGACAACTTCTTCTTTCAACTCTCTTGCATGTGTTGTAACTTCACAAACATGCCAGTTCCTGGCTGCCCCCCGAGAGACAGCCGTGATGGTGGTGGTGGGAGACCACAGCAGGGGTCAGATGCAGTGGCAGGGTGGGGAGGGTGCAGTGCGAGGTTTCACCCTGTCAGAGATGTTTCTGCTGGGGACTGAGGTGATATTACAGGGCTATACAAACAGTCATACGGACTCCCTCTACCCGAGTGAGTGAATATTAAAATGGAGATGCCCGCATGGGGCAAATCCACACACAGACATCTCACCCTTTTCTCCTGCCTTCTCTCTCTCTCTCTCTCTCTCTCTCTCTCTCTCACATACACACACACACACACACACACACACACACACACACACACACAAATACTTAACCAATTAAATCCGTCGAGCGCTATTTGCAGATGATGGTGTGGAATTGTACTGGAGTTGTGTCCAGCCTCATTAAATGTCAGCATTAACAATACGGCACTTGGCAATCAAGGCTGCTCTGTGGCTGTTAGTCATTAATCACCATCTGACAGTCCTGAATTGGAAACGAGGAGCCTGTTCACATGTGCTCTGTGTACCTAGTTACCCTCTTGGTAATCAGTCTCGGAAAAGTTTTCTTTGACTCCCTGCCTGCGAGGGCCTCTGTCCTGGCAAGGGGGCAGAGGGTCATTAGGCTTTGCTCCCCTCTCCTCCTCCTCACTGGGAAAAGGAGTTGAGGTCCTAGAAAAACAGGGGTGAGAGGAGCATATTGTTTTTGGCCTACTCTTTCCTTCTTAGGCCTGCTTTATGAAGCCTTGTTTTTATATTCTGGCCCAATGGCCAGGAAAATTCTTTTTCTCCCTGAAGAAATCGTGAAAGACAGCAGGGAGCTCGGTTCTGTTCCAAAAGCTGGTGGGGTAAGTTTGCAAAGTGTGTCCTTCCCAAGCTGCTCAGGTGTGGACCTCTGTCTGAGAGGTGGGGGGACTTGACTAATTTCAGGGATGGCTTCCAGCAACTTGGGCCTGAATCTCTGTAGGTCTTTTGGTGCCTTTTGCAGACTGGAGAGGGGATCCATTCTCAGCTCCTCTCTACAGCCTTATTCATCATTCGTTTATTCAAGAAATGTCTATTGAGTGCCTGTTGCATACTAGGCACAGACTACACACTGTGGCTACACCAGTGACACAAGTCAAGGTCTCTGCCTCATGTGGTGGCTTTCAGTGGGCGAAATAAGGATCAAACAGAGACTCTGTATCGTGGCAGGTTGCTCTGTGAAGGGAAGTCCTCTTGCTCTGCATTCTTGGTGTGTATGCTGTCTGGATGCCAGCTTCTCCCTGGAGTGTGACCCCAGAGCTGCCTTTCCTGGGAAAATGTTCATGTTTCAGAACTTACCTGACCTGGCTCCTTCCCACGCCTCAATGGTCTCATGTCTCATTCCCTGCAGACCTTGAGTGCTGTCTACCTGGCTGCTGGCTGTTCCCAAACAGGTTTGGTGAACACAGATGTATAAGAGGGTTGTCTTCTCCCTCTACCCCTTTCATAAGGACATTTTAGTGATTTCTTTTTTCAGGACTGTTTTCCTTAACTCCAAGGAATGAGTTGAGTTGGGGAATTTCAGCCACCATGGTGGGTTGGTAGAGGAAGGAGGTCCCTGACTGCCCAATCCCCAGTTGGGTTTCCTGTGCTTGCCTCTAGGATTTGCCACTCTAGCCAGAGTGACTGCCTGTGCCCTCAGTACTGCCCTTCCTGTTCTGTGCGTGGAGAGACTGATGAGAGAAGGGAAGGCTTCTGGAGCAACTGTTCACGGGGCCATTGGTGGAGGTGTATGTACATTCTGTCTTTCCTGATTGCTCTGGCTTTGTCCCTTCTTTGAGTTTTACCCACCACCATCCCCAGGTCTCTTCTCTCACCAAGCTAATGACTTCAGTTCAAAGATGTTGACAAATCTTTAAGCCTTTTAGCTGTTTTCCAATGAAAGGGAACTCAGCAAGCGTTTATTGATGGTCTGCTATGTGCCTGGGCACTGTCATAGGTACATAGGATACACAGAGGAATTAAACACCATTCTTGCCATTCAGGAAATTATGGTCCAGTGGGGGGCAATGAGGGGTCCTCACATAGAGAAGGATTGTAAACAAGACAAAAATAAGGGGCTCAAGGGAGCTACAACTGGGTGGGGTGAAAGTGAGACCAGTGAACTTGTGAGGAGGGGGATAGGCTTTTTAGGAAGAAGGAACAACTCGATGCAGGAGCTTGACATCTAGGAAGTTGTGCTTGGCTCCTGTGAAGGGTTCTGGTAGGGCAGGGTGGAAAGGTCTATGTAGCCATTTTGGGGGCAACTTGAATGCTAGATTAAAGGTTTGGCCTTGATTAGACAATAGGGAGCCAGTGAAGTCCTATGGGTTTCCAAGAGTAAGAAACACACTCTTTCATTTTTCATTAAAAAATTATCTTTGTGCAAGAGAGAGCGCCAAGTATCCCTCAAGCTTCACAGTCCTGGCAAGCGCCTTGTAATTATATATTGATTGGAGTGATCGTTATCTTAAGTTCTTTCTCCATCAGTAGCTCCATGCCACAGCTTCAGGAGCTAGAAAATCTCAAAGCTGTGCCCCAAGGCATCCCTGCAACAATCTGGAGAGGTCCTGTTCAACCATGTCACTTTCCCATCTCCCTCTGGCTGGCGTTGATAAGGTCCTGCCTTGCCGAGGAAGCGGTTGTTGGTGCCTTGGACCGTGGGATGACCGGATGGTCAGGGTTCTCACTCTGCACCCCTGGCTTCCCTTCTCCTCCCAGCCCTTTCCACTTCTGGATCTCCCCTGGCTCGGGCTGAGTTACTGAGTTTTTGTCCTTCCCTGGCAGCACAGCTACAAGGGAAAGGGCCTTCGTGCCAGAGCATGCAGCTGATGTTGAGGCATGGATTTCCTTAGCCCGAGACACTCGTCACTTCACCTGGCTAGGCACTCAGCCTCAGGTCTCAGTGTCAAGGTCATGTTCCCAGAGACGCTCTCCCTGACCTTAGTTCTAAATGAGGCTCCTTTGTTATACCCTTTGTGTATGCACTGTAACACTCTGCTTTGCCTTCATTGCTACTGCACAATTTATAATTCTGTATCGATTCGTTCAGTTTTTTCTCTCCTTATTAGTCTGTAAGTTCCACGAAGGCAGGGACAGTGTGTCTTCTTGCTTAGTACTGCACGCCCAGAGTCTAGCCCTGTGCCGCACGCGTAGTAGAAGTCAGTAGATGGTACGGAATGAACGCACTGATGGCGCTGGATCCATCTCAGGGCCCGATGATCTCTGAGCTGATTGGGCACTTACCCCGGGGCCTGGGGATCGGTAAACTCTCTCTCTCTCTCTCTCTCTTTCTCTCTCTCTCTCTCTCTCTCTCTCTCTCTCTCTCTCTCTCTCGGAATAGGAGACAAGAAAATGAGGAGTGAGGAGCTTGGTGTTTTGGGAACACTCCTCGTGGCCTGTTCCACGAGAGATCCTGGGTGCTGGCCCTGGTTACAGGACCCAGGTTCTCCTTTGATAGAGTCCCCAGACCTCCAAGCCTGGCTTGAAGAAGAAATCTGTGGATGTTCTAAAAAGAAACAGCACGTTCCTGACCCCAGCTGCCTTCTACTGGCCCATTCCTGAAGGATTCTGAGATTGGAAACCCCAAAGAAGTTTTTGGCGCCATTCTCGTCCCTGAAGCACGAATAAGCCATAATCTGCTGGGGAAAAGAGGAAAGCAAAAGAGGAAGAGAAGGATATAGACACTAGAGCAGGGTTGATTTGAGGCAAGATTCAGAGGAGAAAAGTTAGTGTTGGGGATGGATGGGTTAACACCCTAACCTCCTCCTTTCTCCTCATTCAAGGTGCTGTCTGGGCTGAGTGGGCTTGAGGTATAAGTGAGAGCTGAAGGAAGCAGACAAGGCCCTCAAGGCACTAGAGAGGGAGGGGCCTCTTCACCTTAATAGTGTTTCTTAAAGGGGGCTAGAGGGTGTTTGGGATTGTAGGGGATATATTTGGTTGTCTCCATATTGGGGTGGGGGACGGCACTAAAAACAAGTTGTGTCTCGAGACCAAGGAGGGTCCTGCCCAATAAAGAAATGTCTTGGTCCAAACATGCCCCCTCTGAAAAACGCTGAGATAAGAGAAAAATAAGGACTTTGATGCTTTATCTCTTTGGAGCTCTACATACCCCATGGTTTTTGTCCCTAAGCTCCTGAGATCCATGGAGAAAAAGTAGAGAGGCTTATCCCTAACCACTCGGGTGTGTGACATGGCACCCAATAAGAGTTTGGGTTATGGTCCTCTTCCGTCCCCTCTCAGTCCACCCTCTGCACCCCTCAAAGCTGCAAAGCTGTCCAGCAGGCCCTGCTCACGCCAGCCAGGCCTCACCTAGTTGTGACGTTTAACGTTTTCCACATGCAGGGCTGCTCTTGCATCAGAAAATGGGAGAGGAAGGGAGTGACGCAGAGTTAGAGGTAGTTGTGAGCGGAGGTGAAGGGTTGCGTGTGGGGGAACGTCCGAGGGTTGGTGGGAAAGGTTTTTTTGGGGGTGTTGCTATGAGGGGGAAGTGCTGGGGGGAAGTCGATGGCAACACGTTCTAGCCTGTTGGGAGGACGGCTGTTGGCACCAGGAGAAATCCATCCAGCGGAGCCAACCCTCATTAATCATCCGGGCGGCTGAACTGCCAGCTCCTTTCAAGATCTTTCAAGAAGGGTTTTCACCCAAAATAGAGTTGAAAATGTGCTGGGCCCTACTCAGAATCTCATCAGTCTGGGCATTATGGGAAGTGTCAGGCAGGCTGTGACAGACA
Organism: Rhinolophus hipposideros; assembly: GCF_964194185.1. NCBI lineage: Eukaryota > Metazoa > Chordata > Mammalia > Chiroptera > Rhinolophidae > Rhinolophus > Rhinolophus hipposideros. The sequence continues at coordinate 45,605,654 of NC_138050.1, read as the reverse complement.
AGGCCCACTCTGTTCAAGGGGTCCTGACTCCCACAGCCTGTCATATCAAGCGCCTGATCAAATTTGACAGCTTCATTTGTACCTACAGAATAGATAAAAGGGGCTGTTCATTGAAACAAATGGAGGGGAAGGGGTGGGGGAGGGAAGGGAGGTGAGGGGGAGAGGGAGAGAGTGTGTATGTGTGTTGGGGGAGGAATGGCATTGGGGGAGGCACAGAGGGGAGGGTGATGGTTAGGAGCAAGGGGTGCAAAGAAGGATGCTGTCTAAGAACATTTTCTCCTCCAAAACTCCCAGAGAAGGAGTGGGTCAGGGAGGCAGGTGAGCATAAAGAAGGGGATGGGTGTGAAGGTCCCACGTGGCAGTGTCACCATTAGGAGGCTCGGAGTCCTGTGCTGTGCTCCGGGCCCGAAATCTGTAACTGGAGCCAGGAAGGTGGGCCCTGGGAGCAGGAGAGCCCAGGGTGGGTGGCTGTGACCAGGAGAGCTGGGCCACCAGTGTGATGCAGGTTTCAATTCCAAGGCCTGGGCTGAATTTTGCAAAGAGCCTTCCTTCTCGTTGCAGCCCCTTCACTGTGCTTAACTGCCCTATCTGCACTGAGGCTGTCGTCCTCCTTTGATCAGCCTGCTGGGTGCTGCACCGTTGCAGGTGGCCCCAAAGCACTGGCTCCCTTACGTTATACTTCAGGTGCCTTTGAGCTCCCTGCAGGCCAGAGCTGGTTGGTGTGAGCTGGAGGGATGTCCCCACACACCTTGCACGGTCCGGCTTTGGGCTTCCCTCAGACTGTCCCACTGGCCTCAGAGACCTCTCCTTCTTCCTCTGGGGGCTGAGTGAACCACTGAATCCTTCCAGCTCCCAGGGTGTTCTGAACACCTAGCACTTGTTATGGGTCCTCTACATTTGTTAATGATATCTTTTATTTTGCACTATTAGCATGTGTTTGTACTGTTTTCCCTGCTAGATTGTAAGCACTTTGATGCGAAGTCTTATGCATCTTCTATCCTCTGATGGCGTTGAGCACGCATAGCAGGGTCTCAGGAAATGTTTCCACAAGCACATGTGCGGGCATTCAAGACCATCAGGAGGTGAGCCTGGGGTCGGGAGGTTTAAGGTTCCTTCCTGACCTGTGGTCTTTAGACAGGGTCAGAGGTTAGCAAGGCTCCACCTGTCCTGCCCCCAGCCATCTGGAGCCTTTGGGAGACGGAGAGAAAGGCTGCTTCCAGGCTGATGCAGCCCCGGCCAGGTGTAATGGGTGGCCGTGGAGCCCCCACGTGCTCCTTGGGCCAGATGCCCTCGTGTGGGGCGCCCCTGCACGACACTACACGGTGGCTCCGGTGGGAGGAGTATGCCTTTTGGGAATCAGCACGACTTGGTGGGGATCTTGCCTCTACTGCTCACTGGCTTTGTGACCCCGGGGGAAAATGTATTCAATAATAGACTCACTGCAAACACTGCTGCCAGGATTAAATGAATCTTATATGGAAAGTGATTAGCACGGTGCCTGGCACACAGCAAGCACTTAGTAAATGTTAGAGAGAAGGAAAAAGGAAGGCCATGCCTGGTCCCTGTTGCCCTCATCGTTTTCTTTTCAGTTGAGAGCACATGCTGTGGATGGCACTTGTTTGGCAATGACCATTGATCATTATCACTTTGAATCAATCCTTAGCTTTTTGTAAGTTTCATAGATGAAAATACTGCCAGAGTCCAATCCGTCCAAGGTCCCTGCCCTTACGTGAGAAGGGGTTGTTGATCCGCTGTCTCAGTGCTCAAGTAGGTGGTTCTTTGCAGGCCACCTGGTGGTTATGTCAGGACTGCAAGGTACGCAGAAGTCACAAATCTCTTTGAACTTCAGGGTCTCATAGCCCTGAGCAGTCTGTCCTAACTGCGGAGAGGCCAGCCTTGTCTGGCGGGAGCATTCCATCCCCAGAACCACCTGGTTCCTACATTTCAAATGTAAACTTTATCCAGATAAACAGGTCTCAGGGGGTTTGGAAGGAGCTTCTGTTTGGGAAGGCAGAGGAAGCAGGGTGGAGGTGAGCAGGTGTGAGGGACGGGGGCTCTTATCCTGGTTTCTCCCTTGCTCCTGGTGTAGCCCTTGGCAGTTGCTGTGTGCCTTTATTTCACCACAGACTTTCCCCCCTGTGTGCAATGAGCATGGGGAGGGGGCAGGATGAAGCTAGTCAGGCATCCAGACAACACCTGTGGTGGGCCCTCCTCCAGCCCTTCTCTCCTTGGGGCATGAGGGAGAGTCAGCATCCTGCCTTTGCAATGAAGATGGGCCACGTGAATGGTTCTGGCCAGAGGATTATGAGCAGAGGTGACATGCCATTTTTAGCTTGAAATATGTAATTATTCATGTTAGACCCTCCAGCTCTTCCCCTCCTGTAACCACTGAGGATGTTCTTCTTCAGTCAGTGGGCCTGATTCATTACGTTCAACACTGTGATGCTTTCTGATGTGTCACCAACTGAAAAACACAGTTACTTAATCACACACTGACCTAGGTGCCTCTGTGGAGGAAATTTGCAGATGTGATTGAGATCCTTCATCAGTTGAATTTAAGTGGCTCAAGAGGAAGATTATCTGGGGTGGGCCTGACCTAATCAGGTGGGCCCCTTACAAGCATGCTTAGGCCTTCCCTGAGCACAGGAACTCCAAATGGCTCAGGCCGGTGGAGGTAACTTGCTTGTGACATTCCCTTCCTGCCTGCCTGCCCTATAGACTTCTGACTAGCTTAGCTAGCCACCACAATTGCATAAACCGATGTTGGAGATAAACGCCTTACTCTGTTACTGGTTCTGCTTCTCTGGTCAAATCCTGACTGATACAGAGATCCCTATCAATCCACGGTGCAGATGTAGTAGAAGTGAAAAATAAGCCTTTGTCTTGTTAACGCCTGAGATTTTGGCATTAATTCGTTACCACAGCATAATCTAGCCTATACTGACTATTGCAACGGCATAACTTAATTAGCTTACACATCTATCTCCTACTAGGCTGTAAGCTCGTGGAAACAAGGCCAGTGTCTCTCCCATCTTTTTAATCCCCGGAGAAGACCCTAGTACCTACCCTGCAGTGGGCACTCTATAATGCTTACTGAGGGAGTCGAATCCACTGCATCGAGCAGCATCTCAGCTCTTGGAAATGAAGCATAAGGCCAGTGTTTGAATTGCATGGTATCTAGCGTGGTCCCAACCCCTACAGGCACATTGGCCAAAACATTTTGATGGGACATTTCTCCTAATTCTATTCATCTGTAGCATCCAGGCCCATCTAGATACACAGTCTGAAGCTACTTGGCTTAGTGCAAAGGGGTTTGAGAACTGTTAGAATCCTGGCTCCACAGCTCTTTAACTGTAAGATTTTGGGCAATTTATTTTAATCTCTCCAAATTTCAGTTTGCTCATTAAAGGGAACTGGGTTTGTTGTAAGTATAAAATGCCCAGCATATATTAACTGTATTTAACTGTGCCATGGCATACACGAAATGATGCTTCTTTAGGTGCCCTAAGGTGGGCCTGGCCTGTCATTTCTGTATATTTGTTTGTATATATTTGTTCTGTATATATTTCTGTATATTTGTCTATATATTTGTTTCTGTATATATGTGTTCAAAGTTGTCAAAAGTAAGAAGGAAGATCACAGTCACACTATTTCCTTTATGGACTGCATACAAACCCATATAACACACACAGGAACACACACACACTCACACACACACTCGCATGTACACACCCAGGAGAGCAGACAGGACATGGGGAAACGTGCAGTCACATTTTCTTAATTATTGCTCTCATTCTAAAATCTAGCTCTGATTTAAACTCCAGAAGGATCATTTTATTTTATGTTCCAAAGATCTGTGTAGATACCCACTGCCCACTCAGAGCAAACATATCCCCACTGTGGTTTGATTTTTATCTGCTTTTCATTTCTTTCCTCGCCTGTCCCATTTTCCAAAAGCAATTGGCTGTAGGCTATGAAAAATGTGATTCTTTTTGTAGACCTTGGTTTAACTTCACAGGATTCACAAGATTATTTAAAATAATAATGTCTGACTCACTTAAGCCACCACAGTATCTAAAATACCTGAATCACCCTCTACTTAGCATTTCATCAAATTAAAAAATATTTTAATAATTCATTTTGTTGAAGCCAGTTCTCTGGGTAAAAAGTCCCCATTAAATATTCTTCTTGTGTATGCACCACCCACCCTCTATGATTTAGGTAAAATTATGAGGTTCCCTCTTCTGGATCTTCCACACTTGCTGTGTTGATAGGAACTTCAGAATCGTATCTGACTGGGGGCCAATGACTGATACGTGACTACAACTCTGACCACCATAATGCTTCACTCTTTAAACATTTTATAAACTCATAGAATATTCCAGTTAGAAAGAACTTAAAGATTATAGGGCCCAATGACTTCATTTCAGAAATGGAAAAGAGACTCAGAGATTAAGTGACTTGATGAAGGTCACACAGCAATTAAGTTTCAGAAAAAGTCCAGATTTCTTGACTTCCGTTTCAATGTTCTTTCTGCTATATGTACAATGACTGAATTTTCTGGATTTTCTAGGACAGCCCTAATGTTCACCAAAGTACTTGTACCACTGGTTTCCATTTTGAAGTTTATAAAATATGGTCACTTCATTTTTTCTCAGCCAGCAGGTTCAACTTCTTTTAAGAGAAAGTTTTCTTTAAAACTTAAAAGTTTATCTGTGATCCAAATTCATTGACAGCTTTTCCTGTTTTAGGAAATGTTAATAATACTGGTGATATGCCACCACTCTGGGAGAACTTGGAAAGGCATTTCATTTAGAAAGAAGTACAAACCGTTTCCACGCCTGGAATGTTCTGTGGAAGGTGCAAGCTGATTCTGGAGAGGACAGGTGGAAGAAAATTCAGATGTGTTGTTTACAGCATTAGTGAAGCCTATTCCTTGATCTGCTTTAGAAATGGAAATTACAGGCTCAGGGCCTCAAGTTCCAGCCTTCTCACTACTATGGAATGGAGGCCTCATCCATCCTTCCAGTGTAGGAGGAATTGGGGAACCTCCCAACAGATTGGAGCTCCCATGAGAGGGTCCCCAACATAAGCCCCAGGAAGCACCCCCTCTAGCTCCGGAGCAGCTGGACCATCGGAGCTGCACGTTTAGCACCTTATTATATCCTGTCCTGTTCCCCGCTGTCTGCACAGAACGATTCAGCACTTTATTAGATCAGCATAAATGCAGTTATATATAATGCTATCTTGCTCCCTGTCTCATGGTATGTCTTGTTTCCCCCAAGAAAAATGGGCAGGAGTTTTGTCTCTGTCTCATGGCATCCAGCTTTGTGCTGGGCATGCAACAGGAATTCTGTACATTCTGTTTGCTGTGATGACTGACCAGCTGGACGTGTAATCCTCAAACTGGGACTCTATTTCCAAGCTGCCATTTCTCTATTTTGGTCATTAGATACATCATTTGTCAAAAGAGTAACTCTACAAGTGGAAAGAAGTAGTTACCACTCTTGTGGTCCCCTCATCTCTTTTTAAAAGTTGAAATCAACCATTAGGCTCAATCAATTTCCTGCGAAGCCCCTGACCTTGTTCCCAACCCTAGACCATGGGGTTGCTTCTGTTCTCTGTTTTTGCCTGGCCTTGTCCCATCAGTGCCCTTCCTTGCCTCCCCCTCTGCTGGGTGCCTTTCCTGTACTTGGACTCTGTGGCTGACAGGTGGTTTGGGGGGACTGGAGGAGAAAATATGGGCATGCTGAGTGTTACAATAGGGCAGGCTTTGTCCAGGCGCCATGGTGCGTCTCCACTGACCTTGGAACTGAGTGACTGGGGACAACTGAGGGGAGGCAGTTTCCTTCCCTCTCTGGGCTGCAGGTTTTTAATGTCTTCTTTGTTGGTCTGGCCCCTGGAGACTGAACTGAAGGGAGAGACTTTGGGCTGCTCCCTCCCTCCCGGACAAAATGGTGCATGCTTTTCCTGTTTAAACAGGGCGCAGTTGTGAAGTGCCCTGACTTCGCACACACTAAGGCCCGGCAACGGCTGCAATAAATCAATAGGAAAATAGAAGCTGCCAGTTAGACTAAACAAGTGCATTTGCAAAGACGGCTAGCCCTCATTAATCACTCTGACAGTCCTAAAAACACATTTCCCCTTTAATGACTGTATTTGGATAATCAGTGCTTTTTCCTCCTCAGTCAGAGTTTGAGTAACAGACAGCTGGTGTTATTACAGCCATTGGGGAGGGAGTGCTGGGATTAGGGGCAACCGAGATCCCGTCCACTGGAGGTCTCCGCAAACGGAGCTGGCTGCAAAGCTGTTGTTATGCAATAATGAGGGGACGCTTTGTACTGCCATTGATGGCTCCCGGGCAGCCATGTGCAAGTTCCCCCCAAACCTTGACACCCACCTGCATTATGTGAACACAAAAGCCTCATGTTGGGTTTTATGAGCGTTGGCAGATTTCACCAGGTGGGGGAGGCAGGAGTTTTTCTGGCAGTGAGGTAAGAAGATGGGTCGGTGTGATTTGGCTTTGTTTCCTTTAGGTGACTTTGGCTTTCAGGAGAAAGTTTGAAACCCAGTACATTCCTCTTTATAAATGATGTAACACATTAATGCACAGCACATTATGAAAATGGTAATTCAAACCCATAGTGCTCCAAATTAAACCATACATTATCGGATGCACTCAACCATCTATTTTACAAAAAGACAGGATGAATGAAATCAAATCAAACAGAAAACTAGAGTGCAGCTTCCCCTACAGAATGATTAATAGAGTGCAGAGCCAAAGGATTATTGCAAGACGAATGCCACGGTAACCCAGACATACATCAGGAAGGAGTTAGTTCATATATTGAGAGACACATCACAGGAGGCTGGGTAGGGTAGGGCAATTAATACTGCCTAGAGATGGTCAAGGGCCCCACACCTCCCCCTGGGGCTGCAGAGTTTTTAGGAGGTGGGTTTGTGGATGGGGGGATGACTGGGAAGTTAAAAACTTAGCACCATGCAATTCTCTTTGTGTCAAACCTGTATCTGACTGTGAGTCTTTCCCCCCTCTCTCCTCCCTTCCTCCCACTGCTGCCCGCGAGGCCACAGAAATAACCAGGCAAGAGGTGTGAAAATATGACCTAGAGCCAGGAACGTCCAGTGTCTCAAGTTCCAGAGCTCTGTGGCTTCCACCCTTCCTGGTGCCTTGGGAACACAGGCCCCATTTCTGGCGCCTGGGGAAGATTAGGAAGAAGGAGAGGAGGGCTAGGATGAGAAGGAGGTGGAGAAGTAGACCGTGGAGGTAATTCTCAAAGAATAGTTGCTGGATGAATTATGCAAATAAGCTATGGGTGGGGAGTATTATCTCTATTAAAACAACTTGGTTTAGGATTTAGCTACTGAAAGTAACAAATTCCCCACCAGTTAATTAGAACAGCCACATTTGTTAGGAACGTCACCCATTTATGGTGGGAAGAGCTGACATTTCAGGGTGAGAACTGGGGAGCTCCAGACTATTAATCCCTGCCCTTTTGTGTCACAAAGGCAGTTGGGGGCAACCTCCCAGGTCTGCAAAGGCCATTAATGCATTTTCTGGGGGAAACTCAATTGTCTTAAGAGTTTCTAACCTGCATTTTCAAACCTCACTGTAAGCCAAGCAGCTACAGAAAAACTTCTTTTGCTACATGGATAGTTTGCTGTTGGAGATACTGAGTCTCTTCCTTTCTCTGGTTCCCCCAAGAGGAGCCCAGTGTTCTTTAGGTAGACAGGTCTGAAGACCACAAAGTTTAAGAAAGAGAAAAGCTTAAGTCTCCCTGCAGAGGGAGCAATCTACAGCAGCTTTAGAAGGCATTAAAAAAAACAACAACAAAGCGGGTAGGGTAAGAAATAATCAACTGCAAACAAAATAACAGAGACAAAGAAAAATTAAAGCAGGTCACTACATTTCATGTCTTTTAAAGTTTCGAGCCAATTCTCAGGAAGACCCTGGCATGGTCTCAGGGCGACTACTCCCTGAATCAGTCCCCTCCCCTCCAAGATGCCAGCAGCCCTGGCCCCTTTCCCAGGGACAGGCATACGGTCTTAGGGTGGCCAGCACTGACAGTTTCTGCAGAAGCCTGAGGTTGTCTTGACTAGTGAAGGACTTTTGCCCAGAAACAAAGATACAGGGGCAACCTCCCTAAAAATCCCAAACCCCAAACTCCACAAAAACATCTTATGCTGAGGTCTGTCAAGTGCGGATGGGATGACTCCCGGTGAGGGTGAGGCCCCGCGCTGTGATTCTCTAATGGTGTTTGGGGACGGCTGGAACATTGCGGGCAAAGAGGGCATCCTTCCCACCCCTTCCACACGTGACCGCCGGTCTACGGACATGTCAGAAGTACGGCTTGCGGAGCATTCACTAACCAATAAGTCGCATTCCTTAGAAAAAGCAAAGCAAACAAACACAACAGCAACAACTACAGACCCGGAAGCTGCGTGGCGCCGACGCGGGAGTGCAGCCAGGAGGGGGCGAAGAAGGTCTTTATGAAGTACACCCAACAGGTGGCCCCCGCGCATCCGGGGAGCAGGAGGCCGAGCCTAGGCGCCCAGGCGAGTGAGCCCCGAGCATGCAGGCGCCCGGGGTCCCGCAGCGGGAACCTGCACGGCGCCAGCCTCAGCGGGCGCCCCCGGATCGCCGCCCCAGAAAGCCAGTTATCCCCAGGGTGCACGCTGCTCGGGCCTCGCTGCCTCCCGCAGTCACCCATCTCCTTCTCTGGCCTCAGGGACTCCCCGTGCAGTGGGAAGGTGCCCTGGCCCTCGTACCACTATCCCTATAAACGGCACGCCACCTTTGCCTGTCCGAGGATGCAGAAGCCAGTGTCAGTGGTGGGAGCTCAAGGAAACGGACCCAGAATGGCTTCCAGGTCCTAAATAATAGCCGCACCTTCTCAGCAAAACCCAAACAGCTGTTGGCATTGGGGAGCCTCCAAACCTTGCGAAGCACCCATTTCAGCAGGTGCGTTTACCCTTTGGTTTCAGGTGTAATGAAGGCATCGTCAAGAAAGAGGACATCCTTGGCATTTGGAGTGGGAAGCGAGCAAGGTGCGGTCGGGGCTGGTGCCAGTCACTCGGATTTCTACCACAAGGTGGCGTCAGAGGCCCATCCTCTTTGCTCACCCTTAGGACGCTGGGGCTGTGCGGACAGAAGTCTGAGCCATGGGTCCTGGTTCCCTTCTCAGCACCTCGAACCTCGAATCTAGGTCCAGAGGAAAATCCACATTTACACACTCCCTCCACCCTGTCCCCAGGAAATGTCAAGGTCTTTGAAGTGAGTCTGGGAGCTAAATCACCAAGTGGAAAAGAAATAAAGGCGGTTTTACATTATTTGTAATGCTTTGGCAGAAGTTTTGCTTTTTTTCTCCCCCGTTTCTTGAGGAAAGGGTTTACACTCGTCTTTGAACGGAAATCTGAGAAGGAAACCATAAGGTATTTTAAACAAGAATAAAAGGCATCTGCTTAGGTGTCTGGAAGTGGGGCGGTGGGTGAGGCAAGAGAGAAGCACATCACGGTGTGAATATAGCCAAGTATTTCATTTATTAACAAAATATGTCTTACCAAGGGAGAGCTCTATTTATCCCAAACAGGCCCTGCAGCCCCCACGCTGCTGTATAAGACCAGGAAGAGGGACGGTGTGGGGAGAAGACCCAGTGCCCGAGTCTTCAATCCATCACTGAGGGAGCCCATGGAAGCCACGGCCAACTTTGGGGGCTCTTGGGTCAGGCCTGGGAGGCGGCGACGGGGCTGCTGTGATCTGTATGCTTGTTCCCTGACTCCCCAGCCTTTCCCCAATGAGCTACAATGCTGTGCTGCCCGCCGATACTGCCACAGGTCTGCTTTGGAGGGATCACTGACGCCACCCCCCACCGCCGGAGGGACCACTGCCCCAATAAAGGAGAGAAAAACAATGACTATAAAAGCACTTTGCAAAATATAAAGAGCAAAGTTTCACGCCAACAGGGCTTTCTAGGACTTATAATTGAATTAAGATGAGCCCTACAGGCCCCCCACCAGCAGATCACCGGCTGTCTGGGGCCCAGAAGGGACTGGAAGTAGAAAGGCTCTGTCTGAGGCCACTCGGGCCCCTCTCTCAGGGCTTTCGGTGCTCAGAGCAATTAGGTAGGGGAGCGAGGCTCTAATTTTGGGGGCCAGGGCACAGACCAAAGACTCTAGGAAGAGAGGGTCGCAGAGGAGGTATCACAGAGCAGAGTTCCCGGTCAACAGAAAGCAAGACTTCCTGCTACCAAGGCCCCTCATTGCACCCCCCCACAAATGAGATACAAAAAAAAAAAAAATCTCTGTTAACTTGTACAAAGGAAAAAAACAGAACCTCAAATGGAAAAAAAACAAGAGGGAATGAAGGGAAAAGAGGGGAAAAGAGAAGGGGAGAATGTAATTTTAACAGTACAGAAGCATGCAAGAAGCTCCCTAGGAAGGGAGAACAAAACAAAGAACCCCAGAACCCCAACTCTCCCTCTTCCCCTAAAACCAAACGAATCAAAAAAGAAAAAAAAAGCAAACGGAAAAATGTTTAAACTTATATCTAATAAAAAGAAAAAATAATTAAAGAAAGGAAGAGGGGCAGGGAACATGTAGTTATTTGTGATTAATATTATTATTTGGGGGGAACACAGACTTTTTGCATACCATTGACTCGTGTGGGCCGTTAATGCACTTATATTCCCAGCTTGTAAGCTAACATTATAGTAAATAAATACACAGTCCGGTGGGGAGGGTCTGGGTGGGGGAATCCGGCAGGGACAAGCAGTAGTGAAGGTTGCAGCGAGGCCAGGCGCTGGGGAAAGGGAGGATGAGGAGGGGTGAGGAGGTTGGGGAGGTGGGTGGGACGAAGCTGTAGTTACTGGTATCCGAGCGCGGAGGCTGATGCTAGTCTCTGTCCGTACAGCGCATATGGCGAGTAGTAAGGTCCGGCTGTGGGCAGGGACGGCACGGCTAAGCCCCCAGCTGTGGATAAGTGGCTCTTGCCATAGGGGTGGTACCGGCTCAGCCCCAAAGTGTGTGGACTCCGCAACGACAGCGACCCGGGGCTGCCCGGGGCGGTGGGCGGGGGTAGGTGCAGGTGGCAGGAGGCTGCGGCCGCGGCCGCGGCGGCGCTGCCCAGGCCCGAGGCTCCGGGGTAGGCGGCCAGAAGTTTCTCCGCGCCCGGCAGGGCCGTATGAGTCCGTAAGTGGCTGAGCAGCTCCTCCGAGGTGGCGAAGCGCTTGTCGCATGGCCCGCTGGCCGCCACCCAGTTGCAGCTGTGCGGCAGGGGTTCGTTCTGCAGCATGAAGCCGTAAGTGTAGAGCGGGTGGCCAGGGAGCGCGGCCTGGGCGGCGCTGGACGAGAGCGCGGCGGGCTGCAGGGGGTGCCCGGGGTACACCAGTGGGTAGCCGCCAGCCTTCAGGCTGGGCCCTGCTGGGTCGTGTGCACTACAAGTGGAGCAGCTGGAGCCGCCGAGGTGCGAGGCGCTGTGGTAACCTCCCAGGCAGTAGGGGTCGCGGCATAATCCCTGCAGAAAGGAGGGTGGGGAGGCCCCGGTGAGCGGGCTGGAGCTGGGGGGCTTGCCGGGTGGCAGGCCCAGGCCCCCGGACAGCTGGCCTCCCACGAGGCCAGACTTGCTAGGATCCAGGCCAGGCACAAACTGAGAGGGGTAGCCGGCGTAGGCTCCCACGATGGAGCCGTGGTAGCCGATGCTGGAGGGTGGCAGCGGGAATACCGAGTGACCCGGTTTGTAGGGTGACACCGGCGCCACGTGGCCGGCCCCCACCAGCGCCGAGGGCGGCTCCGACTTGCGCCCGGATGTCCCGGCCTCGGCACCCCCGCCGTGCGCGCTAGGCTCCCCACTGCTCCCGCGGCTCACGGCCGCAGCCTCCGGGCTGGGCTTGGGCTCCTGATCTTTCTTGTCCAGCTCCCCGTTGCCACCCCCGCCGCCGTTCTTGCAGTCAGAGTGGTGCGGGGAGCCGCCCCGGGAGCCACCCGGCGAGGAGGACGACGACGACGCGCTGACTGGCACTCCATGCGGGGGAAAGGGCGTGCAGGCGGCGCTGGGGACCCTGAAACCCGCCTTGTCTCCCGGGGACAAGGAGGACGAGGAGGAGGTGGAGGACACCGAGGAGGAGCCGCTGTCTTTACGAGAGTCGCCACCGGAGCCCTTCGAGTAGGGCTTGAAGCTGGACTTGTCCTCAGCCGGGGAGTCCCCCAGCTGCTTGAGCGCCGCAGACGCGGAGGCGGCACCCGCGGCGGAGCGGCCGGGGTCCTTCTCGGCTCCCAGCCCGTTGGCCGCCGCCGCTACTGAGTTGAGCTTGGACGCGGGCGGCGGGTCCGGCTTGCCGATCTGCGAGCAAGTCTGGGCCAGCAGCGCCAATGGGCTTTTCTTGGCGTCCAGCTGTGGGAGACAGTGGCAAAGGGAGGGAGAAGGCGTGAGACTATGCTAGGAGAGGGACGGAGCAAGCGGGTGAGCTGGGTGGGCGCCGAGAGCACCGGCGGTGGCGGCGCGACAGAAGGCCCCGGGCGGAGGAGCTGCGAGCGAGCGCCCGGGCAGGGCAGCTGCGCTTGGAACTGCGCTCGGACCGTCCCTCGCTTCACTGGACGCCCGAGTGCGTCACAAGGCCTGGGGAATGGGGCCGGGGAAGTAAGTCCACCAAGGGCCACCCGCGGGAGAAAGTGATTTCTCCGGAGTGAGGGCTGGGGGAAGGGCCGTGACTCGCCCTCTCAAAATCTCCCCCTTCTCTATGCCCAGGGAAAAACTTATTCCTTCAGTTTGGGTAACTTCGCTTGGGACGGGTTTCTGGGGGTAGCGCCGCGGGGTCGGAGCGGGAAGAAGCGCCTTCGAAAGCCAGGGCGGCCGCCGCCGCTCTCTCAGTAGCCCCTCCCTCCCGGGGAGGCACCCAGGGAAGTGGGAGGAAGAAAGACCTGGGGTCGGGAGTGCCTGGGCGTCGTGCGCTCTAACCGGATGGGACAGAGGCGGGGTAGGACCCGGGCAATCCGGACTTCAAAGAGAACAAACCCGGGTGGTGGGGGGGGGAGGCGGGAGAAGCCCAGGAGAGATCATCTCTGGCCTGGAAACAGGGTGCCGAGGTAAAGGAAAGGACCCAGTGGTGACTCCAAGAGCAAACCCGATCCGGGAGAAAACACCACGGGAGAGCGTGGAACGGGAGCCTTCCATGGAGAAGCCTGGGGGAACTGGGTGGGCTTTGACCCCTCTGCTCTCTGTCTCTCATCACCCAGTCCGCCAGCGAGGCCAGGGCAGAGCTTCGCACTGAGCCCCGGGGCGCAGGGAGTAGGGCCGTGGGCCCAGCGGTGCTGGGAAGAATGGGAAAGGCGCTGGGCGGGCAGCGACCAAGAGACTGACCTCAATGGGGCTGACGGGAGTGGAGGACAGCGGCTGCAGGTACTCCGGGTGCAGGAGGTGGCCGGTGTGAGCGCTCAGCATCTTCAGGACCCTGATAGGGAGCCGATTCGCCTGGCGCAGAGGGTCCGCCGGGGGCAAGAGGGACACCGCCGCCGGCACCGCCGGCCTCTTCCCGCCGCCGCCGCTGCCGCTGCCGCTGCTTTCGGGTGTCCTTGGGTTAGATCCAGCGGGCGAATCGCTCATTTGGAGGAGGCAGCGCCACTGGGGGGGTGGGGAGGGAGGGGGAGCACGGAGGAGACGAGCTCCCGGAGCGGGTGGGCTCGCTCCGCAGCGTGGAGCGCGGTGCAGCAGTCGCCGCGCCTCCACCCCTCCTCCACCGACGCCACCGCGGCCGCCGCTAGAGCCCAGGCGAGCAACACAAAAACCTTCGCCTTCCGCGAGCCGCACGTCAAATAGCCGCGATCGGCAGCCCCACTTCAAAGGGATCGCCGCGCGCGCCCAATCGCAGCTCTCGCCGGGACCCCGGGGCGGGGAGAGCGGCGGGCGGAGGCCGGCGCCGCTGGTGGGAGGGGAGAGCCTTAAAGGGGCCCGTGCGCGCGTCGCCGCCGCCTCGGCCGTCACCGCCCGCTCGGCTCCTCCCCTCCCCCTGGAGCGGGCTGCCCGGGCCCGGGGCTCCTGTGGAGGACGCGACTTCTCCGGGACCCTGGACTCTGCGCCCTACTCTCTCTGGCTTTCCTTTCGCTCGCTCTCCGCTCTCTCTGCACACCACCCGGGGAGGGGCCAGCGTGGGCAGTTACCCGCCCGCCGAGTGTGTCTGGGGTGTGGAGGATTGCGGCGGGGTGAGGGTGGAGGCTAGGAGCGCACTGCGCTGGCTCCGGCACTGCCGAGTCCAGTCCTCTCCCCGAGGTTGCCTGGGGGTGGGCCGAGCCTCCAGAGCCCCAGCCCTGCTCCGGCCCTGCTGGGGCTCAGCTCTGGCTCTGCTGTCTGGTCCAGCTCGCTTTCCCGAGCTGGATTCTCCTGGGCGTGCTTGCTCCCTTGGAAGCGCCCGAGCCTCGGAGGCATCCACGGTTCTCGGGACGCGGCGTCAGCCGTTCCAACTACTTTGAGCCTGTCCTGTCCGAAGCCTGCTTGTGTGAGGACTCTGTCGGGGTGAGAGGGTCGCGATGAAGCGCGGTACCCTGGGCTGTGCGCGCCACCCGGTCGCGCCTGGCGTGCGGAGCTCGCGCGCTGATTTATAGATTTGGTGTGTGTTTCGGGATTTATTATCAAGTCTTGTTTAGAGGTGTAAAATTCCCTCACGGTACCGCGCCTAGCTTCTATTTTTGGGGGACCCGGGATCACTGGAGAGGCCAGTATCCCAGAGGAGGTGGAGATCTCCAAGTGCTGCACGTCGATACAAACTTTGGAGAGGTGCCCTCCCCCCATCCTTTTCTTCTCACGGGGAAAAATGTACTACCTTTTCCCAGGGAAATTTCGGAATAAAAACTTTTTATTAGAAACGACAATACCCTCCTCTATCTCTTTCCCCCGCGCCTTTCGGATACACTGCGCATTGCCAACTTCACACTTGGCAGAGATTTTACCTAGTCATAGTCCCGACATTAAAGTTCCCCGGTCCGCCGATCTTCAGAAGGTGAAGCTGGTCCTTTGTGCGCCCGACCTCTGGGGAGACCACTTCTCCGTGCTCTCGGTGGCCAGTGGAGGCGCGCTGGTGTCACTGCCTCGCTCCCAGTACCACTTTCTCAGCCCCAATCCATCATTCTGATTGTCAGTCCTGTCACTCGGGGCATATTGCTTCAGGACTACCCGTCCCTGACTCTGCCGCGTTGATCTGCGCCTGGTGACTACGAGAACCCAAGATGGGGATGGGTGATTTCAAGAGGTTCTTCAAAAGAGAAAGAAAGGACTATCACAGAAATAACAAATAGCAATCACGACTGTCACGCCCGGTAAAGACAGCAGGCATCACTCCCAGGCCTTATCAATCAAACACTAAACTAAATGTACTTCCTGGATCTCTGCTGTTTTTTGGGCAGTATGCAGAGTATAGACATCTTAGAAATTCCACTGGCTTTCCCTACCCCAATTTTAATTCTGGTAAAATCAGGTTAAAAGGAATGACAAGGAGTGCACTAACTGGGAGATGTTTTACATATTGCTGCAAGAAGGGTACAGGAAGGTAGGGTGATCCCATTTACTTTATTGTGGTGGTCTTTGTCGCCTCCTCCTGCCCCCAGCTCTTCTCATGCCAGCCTCTATGCATTCTGACATCGCTGCCACTGCCAACACTGTTTAAAAGTCCAATGCAGGGCTGCTTCAACCATCAAGGCCATTTAGCCTTTGGGGAACTGCTGTACAGAGAGAGAACAGAAGAAAGCCTTACAGAATGGAAAAGGGTGGGCCTTTGTAGGTACGTTGGAGGAGGAAGAGCTGGGAAGAAGGGACACCTAGGAGACAGTAAAAGATGAAAGACTCCTTGATTATTGTAACCAGCCCAGCTGTGAGAGCCAGCCAAAAATCCTTCTAGGACCCAAGCAGATGTGTGCTAGGAATGATTAATGGGAAATCAGTTGGGAGCAAAGGAGAGGGGAGAGAGAGAAAAGGCATTTAGGAATTTGGAAGGAAAAGAGGGGAAAGGAGGCAGCAGAAAGGAGAGAAGAGAAGAATGGAGGATGATAGAATATTTACATCTGGAGGGGAAAAGAAAAGAAAAATGTAGTGAATGAAAGGAAAGGAGAAAGGAGGAGATGAGGACAGGATGACCAGGCTCGGGGTGGAGGGTGGGGAGTTTGCCTAGATAATATTACAGAGGGTGCCCCCAAAATGTATCCACATTTTAAGAAAGGAAAAAAAAAACAATTAAAATTGTAATAATATATACCGATAACAAAAGATGAATACAAGTCATGTTTGATTTCGGCAATTACAAGAGGTGCTCAAAGTGGTTACCATCAGCGTCCAGACACTTCTGATTACGGGGAACTACTGCTTGAGCAACGTTGACCAGTGTCCACTTGTATACATTTAATGGCACCCCTGGTATATTGTCCTTAAAAAGAAACCCTACTCCCTTAGCCCACGGCCGTAATCACTGATAGGAAAAGGGGGTGCCAGACAGCACTGAGGTGGAGACTAGGCTGATTTTTGCCCACCTATCTTCCTGGAAAGTGCTAGCAAGGGAGTAGGGACACCCTCTTTTCTGGTGCTGGCGAGGGTAGCAGGGCTCCTTTGACTAGATCCATCCAGTCGCCTGAGGAGAGAAAATAGAAAACCATACTTAGCCAGACCAGAGGCCTAATTAAAACACTACTAGACAATAATTAGTATTTGACATTCACTTATGTAGTTGAAATACTAACGCACACAAAGTCTTAAATGGGGCCCTAGTGGCCTAAAGCAAGGGTAGTTTTCAAAGGAATGGTTTCTCACCTGGGAGAGAATAAGGCTCAATATTCAGTTGGGCCCCGTTTATTAAGGGCCAGATGTGGACAGAGCATTGTACTAGGGGTGTGGTTGAAAAGACCAAGAAAGATGTTGTTGTCATACAGGGGCATATGGCACATGTCTTCCCTTGCAGAAAAGTGGCAGATGTATGGTTAAGGGGCCTCCCTTTCTGCAGGCCTTTGTCAGGTGGCCTTGCGAGTGAGCAGCACCATTAAAATAGGACAAGGGTGAGGACTGCTGGAGAATGCCCCAACACTGTGGTGAAGGACAGCAATTCTGTGTGTCAGGCACTCGATCAGCACCAGGCTCTGTCGTGCTCATTCCCATTTACAGCTGAAGAGAGTGAGGCATGGAGAAGTTAGTCCCTTACCCAAAGTCGTATGACTGGTGATTGGCGGAGTGCTCCCTTCGAGTCAGGCCTCTGAACCGCGCGATGCTATGGTGGCCCTGGGCAATTGCACCTCCCTCCGCTTTGGTTCCTCGTGTAAAATGTAAGAGTGGCCACCTCAGAGGTGGGAGGCCCAAAGCGGACAATGCATGTAACATATTTAGTGGTTGGCACAAAGAAAGTCCCAGGTAAATGAAGGCTGAGATGGACCACGTGCATCTGTGGAGCAATTGCTCTGGAGAGCAGTCATGGCAGCAACTGGATTCCGAGCGTCTCAGCACTGGGAACTGATCAGAAGACCCTGAGCTGTCCTAGAAGCTCACCTAAATGAGAGTCTCCCTTCCTCAGCCTGAAGTCAAATGTGTCTTTTTTGTTTTTAAAAAATGCCCCCCCCCCCAAGCCTTCAAGAAAATCCTTTAGGAAGTTCTGAACATTTATGGTTTTCTTCACCACTTCAATTTACATAAACTTCACCACCCAGGAAAAAATGCCTGAGTCAGGTTGAGAGCTAGAGGTGGTAGATTTGTTGTGTGGGGTTAATGTGGAGTTTTCAGTGCTCTATGAGGCAGAATTGCCTGAATGATCGCCTCTCTGCATAACACTCAAACCCTAATGGCAACAACATGAAATAATATCTCACTGGGTAACTATTTACATTTTTTTTACAAGCTGTAAGAACTCTAAAAAGTCGGCCTCATAGAGAACTTGGTTTTCCTCTCTGGTGCTTAATATTTTTCCGCGGCTGGCAATTAGGGCCTTGGCTGGGAGACCTGATGTAGTGTGTTGCTCTCAGGGTACTTACTCTGTGGCACCTCCTCTGTAGGACCCCTCCCAGGCTTCAGACACAGCCGGGTCAGGAGAAGGCCCCAGGGGCAAGAGGACCCACTGACCTGGTAACAGCAAGCATACCTAGCCTTCAAGGGAGTGCGTTCCAGGAGCTCCCTCTTCTGTTCTAACCATTTCCATTATGTTTATTATTATAACCGGCACATGGCGTCATTGTTTGTTTACTTGTCCTGTCTGCCATTGGACTGTGACTGCTTCTGCATTGTCCTCATTCTCTGTTTTCTGATTGCCTAGTTGGGTGTTTAACTATCATCATCACAGTAGCCAACATGGAGAGCCAAATTCTGTTGTAAGCACTTTGCTTGCATTATCTCATTTAATGCTTATGGAAGCCCGTGGTGGAGGTCCTATCATTACCTCCACAGAGGAGGAAGTGCGCGCACAGAGATGTTAAGTAACTTGCCTGAAGCCCCAGCTCTTAAAAGGTGGGGCTGGGCTGTGAATCCTGGCAGTCGGAATGCCATAAATGCCCAATGAATGTTTGTTGAAGAATGAATAAGAATTTTACATTAGAGGGCTATTTATTTATATCTTACCTCACAATATTACCCCAAAAGATTCAAGGAGAATGACTGTAATTTTAAAAATGTTAACTGCATAAGCATGTTAAAGTATCTTGCCCCAAATACATGTTTGTGTTCATCATCTCATAACAATTTTCTAAGTTATTCTGGGCAGGTGTTTTTATCCTCTTTGACAGACGAAGCACCGGGCTCTGAGAGCTTATGTGGGAGTCTAAAGTCACACAGGGAACCCTGGCAGAGAGCCAAGAGGAGGCCTTCCTCACTCCCTCCTGGTTCTCTATCACCACCCATTGCCTGTGGATGGGGAGGTAACTCCTTTTGATAAAAGAGGAATTAACTACTTTTCCTCCCTCTAGAATTTCCTTTGGAGACCTGGTGGGAAGGAACAGACAAAAGGAAATGTAGACTGAAGCTTATCTTCAAGCCCTGGTGTTTGATCCGGGTCCTTGAGTAGGGTGCTTTGAAGAAGTGATTTCATTTATCTCCTATCAGCCCCCTGGGAGATAGGCAGGGCTGGTGGGAGAGGGGGATGAGAGTAGGTGTGCTTTTGAAGTTCTCCTGCCTTCATCTGCTTACCCCCACCCCCATACATCAACCTTAGCCCTGGGCATTCACCCTTGACTACTTTGTTCCTTTGGGCCTTCAAGTTTCTTAGAGATTCCTCTTTTAAGTTGCAAATACTGCTGGAAGGAATCATACCTCTCCAATCAGCCAACACCTCAATTGTGATTAGCAGACAATGAATGTTCTACCTAGTGTAATAATAACATTTATTGAGTGCTTACTCTATGCCAGACACTGTTCTTACAGTGAAAACTTATTTACTTCTCACAGCAAAGTGAGAACATGGGTACTATTATCATGCCTATTTTATAGGTGAGGCACTAAGGCCCAGAGAGGTTAAGTAACTTCCCCAAATTATGCAGCTAGAAAGTGGCAGTACTGGGATCCAAATTGTCATTTCTTGAGCCAATTTTCTGTGTGCAGGACTGAGGGAGAGGGAGAATAGCAGCAGGAGAAACTTAAAACAAGTGACTTTAATCGTTTTCCAGAGGGCTGGTCTTCGCTATCAGGATTTCCTTTAGTTCGAGGAATGAGAATATGGTAGAGAGGAAATTGAGGCAGAGAAGAAAGTGAGGGGAACATTCATTCAATTAATTGAACTAGATTGAGTTAATTAATTCAGTTACTGTTTATTGACCACTTGGAAGGTGCAGGCCTGAGGTGATCCCAAGGTACGTAAGGACCAGAGCAAGCCAGCCAATCCAGGCCTCCCACCTCGCAGGTATGCACTTTCCCAGCTCCTGCAAGGCAGGGCAGCCCTATTCTTTGGGCACCTGTGTGCTTCTTTTGTAGATTAAAACAAACAAACAAAAAAGAGCCAGGGGTCCTAACTTAAATCCTTAGTACACTGTAGTTTCGTTATCCACTGTTAAATCCATTTGTCCATTTACTCAAAGGTAAATTCAGATTCCACTAACATTTACTGAGCACCTTCTGGGTGACCGTTATAACTATTCTAGGTGTGTTCATGAACCTTCTCATTTTTGGATATGAGGAGAGTCCTGGAGTAGAGCAAAAGGTCCCTGAAAGGGAAACAGGGACCATACTTATCCAAACACCCTTCCTTCATGTGCTGAGTTTCCACCACCTGGAACCACGGGGTACGCCAGGGCCAACAGAACTCAGTGGGTGACAGACTGTAAGTATCTCAGTTGCACAGGGCTGGTGTCGCACCTGCTTCGGACCCTTCCGTGGACTTCAGCTGTCATGGTGATGTTGTTTCTATGACTCCCCACTTCTCATGGCTAAGCCTCTAAACTTGCCAAAACCTTGCCCCTTTCTAGGCTGGGATCCCAATGAGCTGCCATGTGCAGCTCCAAACTTGTTTCAACAAACACAATTAGAGAAAAGGGAAGAGCTGCTCAGGCAGTGGCTTCATTATCACTGGTAGTATTTGATAAAACCAAATTCCAAGACCTAAGAACAGTTTCGAGGAGGGTTTATTTCAGTGGCTCTTGGCCAGCCTCTGCTCAGAGATGGAAACCTGAGAGGTGGGGTCCCAATCAAACCTATGGCCAGAAATGTAGAGTATTCATTCAGAGTGGAGATTTACGTAATAAGCCCTGTTTTAAAGTGATTTAAAATTATTCCTTGTTTTATTGAAAAAATGCATTTATTTATAATGAAATGCATTCCCATGGTGCCAAATTACAAAGCTGTGAGAATGTACACTGAAAAAAACCTCTCTAACCATCTAGTTTTTCTCCCAATGCACCAATGCTATGAATTTATTGTCCACCCTTCCAGAGGTATTTCGTACGCATATTAGCCAATACATATATATTCCCCCCCTTTTACACACAGATGGCAACATACTACACAGACTGTTCCACACTTGCTTTTTAAAAATTTTTATTAAAATACAGCTAACATATAAGATTATAGTAGTTCCAGGTGTATATCATAGTTACTCAACATTTATAGACCTAAAGATGTGATCACCATGATAAGTCCAGCAACCATCTGACACCGTACCATGCCATCACAATATAATTACTATATTCCCTATGTGGTACATTACATCCCATGACTTACTTGTTTTATACCTGGAAATTTGAACCTCTTATTCCCCTTCACCTTTTTTTCCTCTCTTTTAAAAAACGTTTCAGTTACAGTTGACATTTAATATTATGTTATGTTAATTTCAGGTGGCCAGAATAATGGTTAGACATTTATGTAATTTAAGAAGTGATCCCTCTGACTAGTCTAGTACCCACCTGGCACTATACATAGTTATTACCATCTAATTGACTATATTCCTTATGTTTTATTTTACATCCCTATGACTATTTTGTAACTACCAATTTGTGCTTCTTAATTCCTTCACCTTTTTCACCCCACCCCCAATTCCCCTCCCACCTATCACCCCCATAAATCTAGTACCACCTGATACCATACGTTGTTACTGCAATATTATTAACTACATTCCTTATGTTATATCCTACATTCCCATGACTACATTGTGACTACCAATTTGTGTTTCTTAATCCCTTCCCCCTTTTCACCCATTCCCAACCCCCTTCTATGTGGCAACCATCAAAATGTTCTTTCTGTCTATGAGTTTGTGTCTGTTTTGGTTGTTTGTTTATTTTGTTCTTTAGATTCCATATATAAACAAAATCATATTGCATCTGTCTTTCTCTGACACTCCACTCAGCACAATAACCTCCAGGTCCATCCATATTGTCGCAGATGGCAAGTACCCATCCCCTTCCATGGTTGAGCAAGATTCCATTGTCTATAGGTACCACCTACTCTTTATCCATTCTTCCGTTAATGGACACCCAGGCTGCCTCCACATCTTGGCCATTGTAAACAATTCTGCAATAAATATGTGGATGCACACGTCCCCTTGAAGTAACGTTTTGGTTTTCTTCAGATATATGCCCAGAGGTAAAATTACTGGGTCCTTCTTTGTCTCTTATTATAGCCTTTGTTTTAAAGTCTACTTTGTCTGGTATAAGTATTGCTACCCCATTTTTTTTTCCATTTACATTTTCATGAAATATCTTTTTCCATTACTTTACTTTCTGTCTGTGTGTGTCTTTTTATCCAAAGTGAGTCTCTTCTAGACAGCATATGTAAGGGTCTTGTTTTCTTATCCATTCTACCACCTATCTTTTGGTTGGAGCATTTAATCCATTTACATTTAAAGTAACTGTTTATATATATATATATATATATATATATATATATATATATATATATATATATATATATATAGTTATTGCCATTTTATTATTCATATTTTTTATTTTATTTTATTTTTGTCTTAAAGAAGTCCCTCTAACATTCCTTGTAATACTGGTTTGATGTTAATTAACTCCATTGGCTTTTTCTTGTCTGGAAAGCTCGTTATCTATCCTTTGATTCTAAAGGCTAGCTTTGCTGGGTAGAGTAATCTTGGTTATAGGTCCTTGCTTTTCATCACTTGGAATATTTCATGCCAATCCCTTCTGGCCTGCAAAGTTTCTGTTGAGAAATCAGCTGACAGTCTTATGAGAGCTCCATTGTAGGTAACTGACTGCTTTTCTCTTGCTGCTTTTAAGATTCTCTCTTTGTCTTTAACCTTTGGCATTTTAATTGTGTCTTGGTATAGGCCTCTTTGGGTTCATCTTGTTTGGGATTCTCTGCACTTCCTGGGCTTGTATGTCTATTTCCTTCACCAGGTTAGGGAAGTTTTCTGTCATTATTTCTTCAAACAGGTTTTCAATTCCTTGCTCTCTCTCTTCTGGTATCCCAATGATGCGAATCTTGGTATTGTGACTAGTCTCTTACTGGTGGACATTTGGATGGTTTCTAATCTTTTGTTCCTGCAGTGAATATATATATGTATATATGTACATACATATGAGTGTATATATATATATATATGTATATATATATATATATATATATATATAATATACATATCATTCTCTATGTGTGTTGGTATAACTATAGGATGAATTCCTGGGAGCAGAATTGCTGGGTTAAAAGCTATACACATTCAAAACAAGCCCCTTTTAAGAAAGTTTGTAGGATAGCCAGGTAACTATGGAATGAGTTAAAAGTTCAGCTGGGGGCCTCAGGCAAGAAAATATGGGAAATACCTCAGGGAACTTCTAGTCACATTAATTTGAAGGCCCATTAGGAAGGGGTTCCATTTCCATCTTTGGATTTAAGAAAACGTGCATGCTTCTGATGCTCTCCTGCCCTTTCCACTTTCTCCCTCATTTAGTAGGAGAAGAAGAAAAAGAGGAATATTTAAGTCTGGCGTAAAAGAATCCAAGATATTGACAAATACATATTTTCATATAGAAAACTTTCTAATAAGTGACCCCAAACAAGGGCTCTGGATTACCTACCCTGTTTCCTCGAAAATAAGACCTAGCTGGACCATCAGCTCTAATGCATCTTTTGCAGCAAAAATTAAGACCTGGTCTTATTTTACTATAATATTGTATTTACTATTATATTATTGTATGTTATGTTTTGTTATGTTATGGTATACCCGGTCTTATATTATAGTAAAATAAGACCAGTCTTATATTAATTTTTCTCCAGAAGACGCATTAGAGCTGATGGTCTGGTGAGGTCATATTTTCCGGGAAACACGGTAGAACTATGTTTGTCATGCTCACGAAAGGCAAAGATTCACATCAAAGATAATACATACAGTAGTTTTGGCACTGTCAGTAGAGGTTCATCTCCTAACCATGAATTTCCACAATGAGGCCTGTGAAGCACTGGAAGACATCAAATCATGAGATCAATAATTATTGTTTGTAGAGTGCTCACCAAGGCAGAGAAGTAGTCTTTAATTTGTTCTTATTTTTAATTTTTGAATAGGTACTACCTGCAAAATTCAAAGGTACCAAAAGACATGCATATATGAGATGATAAGAGTTTTCTGCTTTATCAACCATTTGCCAAGGAAAAAAAAATGTAGCAGAATATCCCACTCCCCAGGCATTTTGGTACCTACAGCTTCTTTCAGCCCCACCTTTGTCTCTTCACTTTCACTCCTAGGCCTGGGCCTCCTTGGGCCTCTAAGTCAAAACTCATTTTTTTTTTAGTGACCTTGTCCCTGTGACACTGGGAAGAACCGCTGAGACTGGATGGAATAGTGATGGTCCTGTGGAATCAGGATAAAGTTATGTTCCAGGATGTCTAAAGTAAAATTCTAACATCTTGAAGAACTTTCCTCAGGCAATCTGAGGTGCCCTTCCACATCTCCCAGGGTCTAATGTTGCTAAGTTCAACACAACTACTTGCTGTCAGGGTGTCTTTGTTTCTCTTATTAATTTCCTTAAATAAATACATCAATGAACAAATGCTAAGAAAACAAAAAAACAAACCCAAACAACCTGAACCAAAAAAGCTACAGCAGTTAAAAACCATGAGTCGACTCTATCGTTTTTTTATTTTTATTCCAGTTCTACATCAGGCCTGAAGGGGCTCTCGCAGGTCCCTCTCTTGTCTCTCAGTGGGTGAATTTTCCACCACTGCAGTCAAAATGCATAATGACAATCTTATTTATGACAGGAGACATGTTTTAAAACAGTTGTTTTAAAACAACTGACAGAGCTACAAGATGGGAAACGACAAGAAAGTTTGATTTTTTGGAGGGTGAGGAGGGGGATAGGATGCTGGCAAAGAGGACAGTATTTTCCTCATTAAAAGTTGGAATTCATCCCTTATTCCTGGAGCAAAGCATTCAGGAAGAAAGCTGGGCTAGGGATATTACATAATGACAGTACTCAGAGGTCGTTGGGCAGTTGGCCCTTGAAGGGTTTCTTTTGGGCTCTCTCAAAGGACACAATGCTGTATGAAAGGGTAAAGGCAGTATGAAGCCAGGATAAAGGTGAACTCTGCTGCTCTCTAACCTCAACTTGTCCTGTGTGATGTCTCTGGCCAACTAAACAGGTATATCTGTGAGGCCCCTAGGTCTCTATCCTTGATATGATGCTTTCCAGCCAAGGCAGAGAAAGCAAGTTGGACATTCTCAGAATGGCAAGAGAACAGTAAAGGCTGTTGTACAGATGGCTCGCTGAGGCTTCTGTGGGTTTAGGAAAGAGAAATCCAATTTTCTCACCTGTGTTTGAGGAGAAATCTATGGGCAACCACTGGAAACTGTAATCTTCTCTTTATAGCTGTTCCTCCCTAAAAGTCTGGAGGGAAAATTACAGAAGATGAGACCTTACCAGGGTTGACTCTGAGCCTCCAGGAGAGAAGAAACAGAGAGCAAAAGTCAAGATCAAAAAAAGGAAAGTTAGGGAAAAGGAAGAATGAACTTGGACGAGAAAGAAGCTACAGTCTCCACTGTAAGAATGAAGTCTGTCTCTGGAGGTGACAGACCAAGGGCATGGAAAGAAATTGAAGTACTCCTGGCACATCTTTTTAGAGTTTGTTTATTTTCCATGGTTTGGGGACCTACCATGATGGGAAGCATAGATTAGAAGCAGCTAATTTCACTGAAGGAACTTTGACTATTTCTCTCCTCGGTTTCTGGATCACGTTGACATAAGAGCCACTGGATTAATTCAGCCAGCTTCTCTCTTCCCAGATTGGTGGTGATACAACCCAAGTCTGCAGGGCCCTGAACCCAGGAGCCCTCCCAGGCCCAGTGGCAGGGATGGGGTGCCCTCTGACCCTTCAGCTCAGACCTGAGCAGGATGGATAGTTCAAACATTTGGTCAGCTGCTTCCTTGGAGACACAAATTCAGACTTTCTGAGAAGTCACCTACCCCTTCAACCACCCTGCAAGCAAAGCAGGGTATTGGTTTCTTAGACCCCAATGTGTTTTGCCAAATAAGAGTATTAAAACCCCTTTCTTCCCCTAGTCCACATGAATTGGATTACTTAAAGCATCTTTTTTTCAGAGACGTCAGCAGTTTAATAGAGGCAATAAGTCAGGGCTGCCCTTGTGTTTTATTTTTCTGCCAGTATTTAGTTAATTAAAGAATGCAAATTAAAACACCTTAATTTATATAATATCAATACCAACGCCTTAAGACATTTGGCATAACTGCTGTGGCACATCGCTTACATAAACTGTTCAGAGCTGTGCTAATAAAAATGAAGAAGGTTGTAAATCAAATTTAATTTATTCATCTTCTATCTGGTAGGAACGCATATGCCAAAATCAAGTTATTTATGAGCATATCATAACAATAGGCATTTTTGTTGGTTGCAAATGACAAAAAAGTTCCCTTCCCACCCCCAGGGATGTGTATTTTAATTTTGAAATGTCTCTAGGTGCATGTATTTTCTGGGCTCTGATCTCTAAAATTTACATTTTTGCACCCATATCTCCAGAGAAAGATAGATTTAGGCATTGAAAAACATATCCAGCCTAAAAACACGGCAACATCCACTCAAAAAGGCATCTGCAACCATCTATATGTAACCATCTATAGACATATACACCATACAGCCTGTGGAGTGTGAATCTTCAGGTGAGATAAAAGGTTGATGATTTATATCCGATTTCTTAAATATTCCATTAAGAGGATTATCTCACTGGAGGCTCAGATACAGACAGTGTCGGAAGGGATTTGGTGTGTGGCTGCTTTCGTGGAAGCCTCCGAGATGAACTATGTGTACTATGTGAATGAATAGCCGAACACCCTTTTTCATCTTCCCCCTCGTTTGCTGATATACCTTTCTTTGTCTGGTGCATGTGAGCCTGGAGTACATTTTATCCCATCCTGGAGGAAGAATGGTAGGCTCTATTCAGGGATACTAAGTCGTGGCGTCCTCTTCCTGCTGCCCACAGCAGAGCTCCCTAATGCAATCATTCTGTTAGACTCCCTTTCTCACTCAGCTTTCAGCTCCACTTTCCACTCAAACAGGTCTCAGGGCATGTGGGAGAGTGGAGAGAAGTTTCAGAATAACCCTCTCCACCCTGATTCCATCCTGAAAAACCCAAGCAAATTCACAAGTAGAACCCTCTAGCCAGTTGTTGTCCTGTCTATTCAGGAAGAAAAAAAATCAACTACAATACTATGCCCTGTTGTATTCATTATCTTTTAACATGACCATAAGACCCTTGGCAGAAGAAGTATAATATTGGGGTTCCTCACTTGGGAACTGATGCAGAAGTGGCCAGTGGCATCTTTCTATTACCTTGATAGCCATGGGTCCTGAGCTGCTACTAGGGGAGACAACTGCAAAACCCCAAATAAAACACATCCTGGGGGTGCTTTTGGAATGTAAAAACAGTGACACACCTTTACATTGGTTCCATTTGAAGCCAATGAGATGCTCTCTTTTGCTGCAGACTCATTACAATACTGAGAAACTTACACTCTTTCAAGTAGATGCTTCTTTTTTGGGGGGGCTGGGTATCAAGCAGAGCCACAGGTCTTAGAAAAGTTAACTGCCCCACCCATGCCCTCCCAAACTCCCCTCGACCCCCTCCACCCTGTAGTGTCTCACTGGGTCATGAGGAAAAAAAGTCTGGTGTGGCAGATAACCCAGCTTGAGAGGCAAGCTGAACTTTCCGATTTTTATCAGGACACCTGGTAGGTTGCGGGTGCGGTTGGGGGGTGGGGGCGGGGCGCCGTGGGCAGTTCCTCCGGGTGTCCATGCAGAGCCTGTACATTCCCATGCGTGATCACTTTCTCTTGCCACGTGTCAACTTTAAAAGCTATTTCTTACCTTTATATTTATTTATACACCTCCAAATGCTTTCTTGGAAGCCTCAGAGATGAACTGCATGTACTATGTGAATGAATAGCCGAACACCCATTTTCATCTTTCCCCTTGTTTGCTGATATACCTTTCTTTGTCTGGTGCTTGTGAGCACCTGTAAAACCTGAAGCCATTCACAGAAAAGTAATAAGATCAGCGCCAACTACAAAGGAGGAGGGGGAGGAAGAAGCAGAGTAATTATACTAGAAGGGGACAAAACTTAGATTAAGGAAAGTTAATGCAATTGAGAACAAAACTCAGCTCCTAACTCCCTGGTAGCTTGGTGGGCAGCTGCCAGCTCTTGTAATAACTATGGATTATTGCACCTCAAAGGCAGGTTTAAATGCCCGCCGAGGGCTTCCTGGCTCTGTGAGCTTGGTCAAGCTACTTCATCTCTCTGCATCTGTTTCCTCATCTGTAAAATGAAGATGAACCCACTCATCGTAGGGTTCTTGTGAGGATGCAATTCAGCAACAATGACAGTAGCTCTTGCTTGAAGCTAGCATGTGCTGCGTGCAGCTACTCTTCTAAGTGTTTGGTAGAGATGCATTTCATCAAATCTAAGATGCATTCCAGCCCCGCATTTTAAACATCTCTGACATTGATTAAAAAAACAAAGCATTGTGTCACATATTATTTCACAGCATTTTTTCTTTCTTGGTTGGGCCTAAAATAATGGTGCATTGTAGAGTAGATAAAATATGTTATTAAACCATTCAGTTCTAACAATAACTTTGTATGAGGCAGGTGCTATTTTTTCCTGTTTTGCACTGAAGGAAACTGAGGCACAGAAAATTTAAATGACTTCTCCCAGGGTTACAGCTGGCAGGCAGTGGAGGCGGGATTGTGATCCTACACTGTTTGACTCCACCACTCCATTGCACTGCCTTTCAACAAATATTTCAGCAACAATCATTTCAACAAAAATGTCACTGTTGGTCATTGGAGGAATATGATGAAAAGACAGGGACTTGCCCTAAAGGATTGGACTCCAGTGAGAGGACCAACATGTAAGCAAACCATATCTCATGGCTTCAGGTGCGTCACTGTTGATATACCTAAGGCACGAGGCAGAGAACGGAGAAATGATTAGCTTCTCCAAAGCTTCTGCCTTAGGGCTTAGCTCTCTGTAAAAACTACCCCACTACCAGCAGGAGAGGCACCTGTTTTCTTGGCCTTGAGGGGAGTCTGTTGGGGGGACTTTAAAATGAGAGCCAATGAACAACCTTAGTGGACACATTCCAACAGCAGAGAACCAAAAGCATGGGTGCTTCACCTATGGCCATTTCACATACGGACACTAGATGAGAGCTGGGGGCAGCAAACCTTAAGGGAGTATCATGCTCTACGGCAAGGTTTGGAAGTGGCTTTTGGGGCAGAGACAAAGGGAGAGGTTTATCCTCACCAGGCTAGGGCTAGAGGCTCCGTGCTTGGACACCCAAACCAGGAAGGTAAGGGAGCCAGGGGACTTCCTGAAAAGGGGAAAACAAGGAAGGGAAACAGGAATGAACCACCTTTTGGAGCAAGAAAATGCAGCTCCAAAAGGGAAGGGACAATAGTCTTTGGGATGCAGAGAGGTGTGGTGAAAGGAGGAGCAGATTTGGAGGGAGAATACCTGAGTTAGGGACCCGATTTTGCCTTTTAGGAGCACATTAGCCTTGGAGTCTCAATTTTATCATCTGTCTAATGGGCACAATGACACACTTGTTACCTCACACAGTTGTTAAAAGATTAATTAAGGTAATATATGTGAAAGTGCTTTCCAAACTAAATAACGCTATGCAAATGTGTGTTATTATTGTTGTCCTTCTAGCCAGGTACTTGGTCTTTAATATCCTTCCTGGCTCTATGAGCTTGGTTAAGTTACTACAGGGAACAAAAGAGACAGACATAGGGAATAGGGCTTGTACTATCTTGGACAGTCATTAAAATGGCACAACTTAGAACTCGAAGCTCCTCTTGGCTTGGGAGGGAGGGCGTCTCACTGACTCCTGACTCAGTGAGGAAGCATGGGGACTCTGCCCCATGGGTGGGGATAGGATCCCAGCCTTCATTGTTCATTGCCCCCACTCCTTTAACCCGAGCTCAGCCAGCCGTAAGTGAGCTGACATTGGGAGAGAGCTTTAGGTGTATATTCTTCCATGAGTGTGTACCCTGTAGTGTTGCCAGCAGGAGGGAGAGGTCGATGGAGGCCTGGCCTCCCAGTCCAAGGGAGCCCTGATCTCCAGGCCTCACAGCCTGCAGCCTGAGAGGGGAGGGTGGCTGTCCGGGAGGAGGAGAGTGGTGTTAACAGGCCACTCCTGGGACAGTACCATTCTGGCTTTTCCTGAGAGGGAGAAGGAAGGAGAAAGTGGGAGGACAAAGAGGAAGAGAAAGAAGAGTCCTGAGAATTGAAAGAGGCAAAAAGAAAGGTTTAAAATGAGGGAGGAAGTAAAGAGGAGGAGAAAGTGAGGTGGCAGAGAGCCTGACCAGCCAAAGGGGAAGGCCACTTGCATGCAGCAGGCTGGAATCCCCACCCGGCAGCCGGGGGTCCTCTCCCAGAGGAGCCTCAGCATTCCCCACTCTCCTCCACTCCTCACCCTTCTGGTAGACGCAGGGCCTTCAGAGTAGGGCCTGCCTTCCTTGGCAGCAGACAAAAGGCCATTTCTGAGTTACACAGAAAATGTGTTCCTTTGCCAGAGGGCCTGGTAAAGGCCGCCAGGCCCAATCCTGGGCCGAGGGGAGCGTCAGCAGAGGGGGGCTGTCAGTCATAGGGAACCCTCCGTGAAAGGGGTCCCTTGTCAACTTCCCCTGCCTTTGAAGTGACTGGAATGGAGGTGCTCAATTAAAAGCCCATCAGTCTGTAAGTAAATCAACGCCTATCAGGCTTGTCACATCAAACAAACGATTATTACCCCAGCCCGCCCACCCCATTAATCTGGCTGTTCCTTCTTGACGGCTCAGGGTCAGGGCACCGTAAATCCTGTACTGGATTGTAGCCACCTGGATCGGGATGAAAGCGCTGGCGCAACAAGCACGGGCTGCACTCAGGCATTTCCCAGAGTCCTCCGGAGGATGCAGGAGGAGGCACCCCTGGAGAGAGACAGAGCGTGACGCAGGGAGACAGGGCGAGGTGAAGAGGTCTGTGGCTGGACAGAGAGATAGGACATAGAAACAGAAAGAAACTGAAGGAGACATAGAGCAAAGAGGTGGAAAGAGGGCCTGAGAAAATAGACCAAAATAGAAATAACTGAAAGAGGAGCCCCAAAGTGGTTGACACAGGTGCCATAAAAACTCTTCTAGAATGTTAAGAATGAATAGATGCTTCTAGAAGAAAAGCAGATGTCTGGATGAAATTTCTCAGACACTGGGTTCTGAGTCTCAGAGTCAGAGAGTGATCAAAGTTAGGCTGCTGTTTCCTCAGCCCCCTTCCCCGCCCCCATGCCAGTCCCCAAATGTCACTTAGCCAAGTAGTGGTGGGGAAAACATAGAAGCTCAGGGCTTTGCTATGTGATGCCCCATATGGGACATCAAAATACATGATGGTTAGAACTTGATTTTCTTCAATGAAAGGCTACGAACAGACAAACTGGACTGGAGTGTCAGGTTCTGATACTCTGGTGAGTGAATCCCTAAGAAACACTGAGTTCCAGGCCATTTCTGCTAGGTCTGTGGGTTGCTTTGTAGGTTCTTTCTGCTCTTGAGCTCAAAGCTCTGACTTTCACCCACTGCAGACCAGAAAGAAAGGACCGGTAGGGAGCAGGGGAGACAAGACAACTGTATTTTGAGCTTGAAGGAGTGGCTGGATAGTGGGTGAAGGGCAGGGGAGGGGTGCAGAAGGAGGTGAGCACTCAGCTTGGAAGACAAGGCAGGCTTTTTAAGGGAAGAAAAGAATAGTCTTTACTCAAACATCTGTTCCAGAGGTGCCTCAAGGCATAGCTTACTCTGAGTCATGATGTTACATATCTAAAAAGGGCCATCACATGCCTTCCTCTTCACTGGGAGACTAACTCCTGAAAGAAAACCAGAGGTGGAAGTAGAGCAGGGGAGAATGAGGAAGGGAACTTCTTCCCCTCACCCCAACACAGAGCTCAACTCCGAGCCTGGAAGTTTGTGGTGACTTCTTACTAGACAAAGAAAGAAAATTCTAAAGAACAAAACTGGATGTCTACTTTACACCACACACAGAAATCAACTCAAAATGGATTAAAGACTTGAATGTATGACATGAAACAGTAAAACTCTTAGAATAAAACATAGGTGGTAGCCTCCTTGATATTGGTCTTGGTTATGACTTTTTGAATTTGACACCAACAAAAATAAGACCTGGCCGAGCAATCAGCTCTAATGCGTCTTTGGAGCAAAAATTAATATAAGACCCTGTATTACATTACATTATATTATATTATATTATATTATATTATATAGACTCAGTCTTATAGTAAAATAAAACCGGGTCTTATATTAATTTTTGCTCCAAAAGACGAGTTAGAGCTGATTGTCCAGCTAGGTCTTATTTTTGGGGAAACAGGATATATATATATATATATATATATATACACATATATGTATATATATACACACATATATGTATATACACACACACACACACATATATTTCATATAACTCAATAGCAAAAAATCAAGCAATCTAATTCAACAATAGGCAGAGGAACTGAATAGACATTTTCCCAAAGAAGACATACAAATGGCCAGCAGGTACATGAAACAATGCTCACCATCACTAATCATCAGGGAAATGCAAATCAAAACCACAATGAGATATCACGTCATGCCTGTTATAATGGCCATCATCAAAAAGACAAGAGATAACATGTGTTATCAAGGATGTGGAGAAAAGGGAACCCTTGTACACTGTTGGTGGAAATGTAAATTGATACAGCCACTATGGAAAACAGCATGGAGTTTACTCAACAACTAAAAATAGAGCTAACATATGATCCAGCAATACCACTTCTGGGAATACATCCAAAGGAAATGAAAACAGGGTCTTGAAGAGATCTGTACTCTCATGTTCATTGCAGCATTATTGACGCAGCCAAGATAAGGAGACAACCTAAAGTGTCCATCAACAGATGAGATAAGAAGATGTGTTCTATCTATTATCTATCTATCTATCTACCTATCTATCTATCTATCTATCTATCTATCTATCTATCTATCTATCTATCTTTCTATCTATCATCTATCTAGTCTATAAATATTATTATTATGTGAATAATAATATTTATTATTAGAAGAAGATGTGTTCTGTCTATCATATTTATTATTATTAGAAGAGGTGTTCTATCTATCTATCTATCTATCATTTATCTATCTAGTCTATAAATATTATTCATCCATGAAAAAGAGGGCAATCCTGCCTTTTGTGACAGCATGGATGGACCTTGAGGGCATTATGCTAAGTGGAATGAGTCAGTCAGAGAAAGATAAATATTGTATGTTATCACTTATGTCTGGAATCTATAAAAGCTGAACTTACAGAATGATGGTTACCAGGAGTTGGGGGAAAGGGGAAAATTGGGAAATTTTGGTTCGAGTATAAACTTCTAGTTATAAGATGAATATTCTAGGGAGCTAATGTACAGCAGAGTGATGATAGTTAACAATATTCTGTTATGTACTTGAAAGTTGTTAAGAGAGTACATCTTAAATTTTCTCACCACACACACACACAAATAGTAATTGTGTGACAAGATAGAGGTGTTAACTAACACTATGGTGATAATCATTTTGCAGTATATAAATGTATCAAATCAACATGTATACCTTCTATTGTACACGGTTATCTCTCAATCATATCTCAATAAAATTGAAAAAAAGAAAGAAAATTCTCGCAGATACTTGAGACATATATACTTGTCCCCATCCTCTCCTAGACGGCATAATAAGAACTGTTCACTGCAAATACTGAAGACAGGCTACCACCACACATGCTTGGGTCAGTATGCAGGGTTTTTTTTCTAGCCAGCTGCCCATCACTCCATTGTAAACTCATTCATTCCATCATCAAGACCTAGCAGTGCAGCAGCATATTCCTTATTCCTCTCATAGACATGTTGACCCATTCCACACAACAGGGCCTTTCACAGAGATGAATGGTACACAGATACTTTACAATGTGGGAGAACTATTTCTCCTTCATCTTTTCATTTATCCAACCACAATTTGGTATTTAGTATTTGCAACTTACAGGCCTTTTTCTAAGTCCTGGAGATACAGCAGTGACTCTGATGGGCAAAGTCAAGGGATATGTGGAAGCTTTTGCAAAGAAGTGAGGTGTTTGACCTCATCTTTATAGGTCATGTATGTACTCATTTCACAGATGTTTGCTAAGCACTTACTATATCCAAGTAGTGTGTACCACAAAGAGGCAAGGAAGGATCAGAAACAAATCCTATCCTCCTAGGAGAGCTAAGACACAGATCCTGAATAAATTGAATGCATTGTTTAAAGTTGTAGGTTCCATAAGCCAGAAAAGAATGGGAGACAGTTCTGAGAGAGCTTTTCTTTCTTAGTGAAGGTCTGGAATTAAGAAACGTATTGACTGTTTGATCATGGCAACTTTTTAATCTACTCTGTAATATAGTACAGTGTGGGCTTATTGTTTCTTGTTACTGGTGGTAATGATGATGTGATTCAGTGTTACTGTAATTACACACATCACAACACCTCTTTCTATGAGGCAGCTTTTATAAAACTCTGGAACTCCATTTTAGGCCTTGTCAGGAGTCAGGTAGGGTAAAGAACTCCCAGAAATCAGAGACATACCTCTCATAAGAGGCAGAGAGGTGCAGAGGTTAAGTGAGTAGGCTCTGAAACCAGACTGCATTTCAAAACCAGCCTCAAATCCTGGCTCTCCGGTTTGCCTGCTGTGAGGCCACGGGCAAATAACTTGAGCTCCCTGTGTGTTTCCCCATCTGTTAAATTGGGGTGATAATGGTATCAGCCTCATAGGGTTATACGACAATTAAGTGCATGTAAAGCATTCACAACAGTGCCCAACAGACAGTATGTCCTCAATAATGCCTGTCATTATTATTGCTCTACCTCATACAAAGTGTTCTCTTGAAGGTACAATCAGCACGATGCTAGGAGGACACATCAAATGAATGCAATTGTCTCCTTGTATTTAGATATCACTGAAAGTCATTTATATTAATTTTACTTTGAAAATGAAAAGTTCAGCACATGGCTTTTAAGTATTTGAATAATTTTTTTACTAAAGTCATGTTTATTAACATTTAATGTAATATTTGATACATGCAAAAGAGTGTATATATGCAGCACGTGTTTAAATCTAAAGTGTCTGTGCACTTCTTTCGCATCCTTGGGCCTCTCCTCCAGGAATGACTACCACCCTGAATTTTGTGTTTACGATCCCTTTGCTTTTAAAAACTTTTTGTGAATTAAAGTATAACAGTCATAGCAGTAAAATGCACAAATCTTAAGTGTACAGCTTGATTAATTTTTACAAAGTATCCACCTATGTAAGCACGCCTAGATCAAGATGTGGCTTATTATTTGTACTCCAGAAGCCTCCCTCACATTCCTTCCCGGTCAGTTCTCCCAAATCCCACTGCAGGGTAACTACTGTTCTGACTTATATTACCACAGATTAATTTGGGAATTATTATGTATGTATTCTTGTGTCTATCTTCTTTCAGTCAACATTATATTTGTGAGATTCATCCGTGTTTTTATATGCAACGGTAGTTCTTTTCCATGGTTGAGTGGTATTCCACAGTATGAATAGGTCACACATTGTTAATGGATATTTATGTTGTGTACATTTTTTGGCTATTCTAAAGCTGCCATGAACTTTCCTGTACATGTCTTTTGGTACACATATATACTAATATCTGTTGGGTCTAACAGGAGTGTAATTGTTGTGTCACAGGGTCCGCACATGTTATGTAGTTACTTCCAAACAATTGTCCAAAGTGGTTGTGCTAATTTACATATCCACCAGCAACATCTGAAACTTCTAGTTGCCCCCATCCTGGCTAACAATTGATATTGTTAGTGAAAAAAACCCCAGATATACATATATTTTAGCCATCCTGGCTATTTGTCTCTATTTCAGTTGCATCCAATGATTTTTGAGATGCTGTTTTCATTGCCATTCAGTTCAAAATATTTCCATATGTATTGCAAATATCTTCACCCATTAGGTGATTTGCTTTTTTTCTTTATTAATGGGCTTTTTGTTGTTGTTGGCCAGACGCTTGATATTTTAATATAATTTTCTTTTCACTCTGACCAATGGATTATTTAGAAAAGTGTATTTCTTAATATAAACATCTGCGAATTTCCTATTTATCTTTCTGTTTTGGATCCCTTGCTCAGTTTCACTGTCATCAGAGAATATACTCTGAATGATACCAGTTTTTAAAAATATACTCAGAGAGGTATGCTAAAAATCTCCAACTATGCTTATGGATCTATATTTTTCTCCCTTAGTTCTGTCGTTTTTGCTTTATATATATATACACACACATACAGAATACAATATATGTATATATTGTATTGTATATATATATATGGTATATATATAGTATATATAAATATTGTATATGTAAATATATATATTGTATATATATATAGGGGAACAGTGTGTACTTCAAGGACTTTTTTCCAAGTCAAGTTGTTGTTCTTTCAATCTTAGTTGTGGAGGGTGCAGCTCAGTCAGCTCCAGGTCCAGTTGCCGTTGCTAGTTGCAGGGAATGCAGCCCACCATCCCTTGTGGGAGTCGATTGGCAACCTTGTGGTTGAGAGCCCACACTCCAACCAACTGAGCCATCTGGGAGCTCATTGGCAGTTCAGCTCAAGGTGCCATGTTCAATCTTAGTTGCAGGGGGCAGAGCCCACCATCCCTTGCGGGACTCGAGGAATTGAACTGGCAACATTGTGGTTGAGAGCCCACTGGCCCATGTTGGAATAGAACCCGCAGCCTTGGAGTTAGGAGCGTGGAGCTCCAACCGCCTGAGCCACTGGGCCGGCCCCAGCTTTACATATTTTGAAGCTATGTTATTATGTTGTGTACAAATTTAGAATTGCTATGTTTTTCTGTTAAACCGGTCCCTTTATCATTAGAAAATATCATTCATTCAGTAAAACTGCTTGCTTTAAAGTTTACTTTGTCTGAAACTTGTCTAGATATATTACCTTTCTTTTGATTAATGTTTGCTTGGTGTATCTTTTTCCAAACATCCTTTTAGGTTTAACCTTTTCCAGTTATTTGTTGCTGTGCAACAAACCACCCTAAAACTTAGTGGCATAAAACAATAGCCATTTGATCACATTCATAAGTTTTGTGGGTCAGGAATTTGGACAGAACATAGCAGGGATGGCTTATCTCTACTTTACGATGTCTGGAACCTTGGCTGAAAAGACTTGAATAGTTTGGGCCTAGAATCATCTGGAGACTTTTTCACTCACATGTCTGGTACATGGACCAGGATAATGGGAGACTGGGCTCAACTAGGACTGTTGGCTGGAGCGTTTGCTCACTGCCTTTCCATGTATCTTGAGCTTTCTTACACCATGGCAGCCGCAAGGTAGTCAGATTTCTTACACAGTGGCTCAGAGCTCCAAGGGTGTTTCACGAACAAGGCATGTCTCATAGCCTTTTATGACCTAGACTTGAAAATCACAGTGTTACTTCTGCCATATTCTGTTGGTTGAATGAGTCACAACATTGTCCAGCTTGGGGAGAGGAGATAAAACCCCACCTCTTAATGAAAAGAGTGCCAAAGGATTCGTGGCTATTTTTTTAAACTGCCACACAACTTTTCTTCCTGTATCCTTATGTTTAAGATGTGTTGCCTGTAAGTAGCATATAGTTGGGTTTTATTTATTTTTATTCAGTCTTACAAGGTTGTCTTTCAATTGGAGACTTTGCTCCTTTTATAGTTAAAGTACTGATACTATGGTTCAAACCTATCGTCTTACTTTTTACTTTTTATTTGTTCCATGTGTGTTTTTGGTTACTTTTGTTCTCCTTTTTATTTTTCTCCTTTAGAGTAATGATGCATTTAAAAATTGTTTCATTTCCCTACTCTATTAGCTAGCTATTTGTACATTCTTTTCTTATTCATTAGTGATTACTCTAGAGATTGCAACATCTATCATTATTTGATCATAATTGGCCTTAAACGAGTTCTTCTATCATGTCCTGAACAATATAAGAACCTTATAACACTTGAAGTCCACTTACCCTCTTCTTGTCTTTTGTGCTATTATTAACATATATTTAATTCTCTATATATTTTGAAGCCCACAAACATTAATATTATTGTTTTACATAGTAAATACTAATTTAGATTTATCCACAAAATTTACCTTTTTGGTGCTGTTTATTTCTTTTGCATTACTGTGTTTCCATCTGGAATTATTTATCTTCTGCTGGACAAAAAATTTGTTTTAGTGTTTCTTTTAATGCAGATATGCTAGTGATAAATTCTCTCAGTTTTTGTTTGTCTGAAAATGTCTTTATTATGCCTTCACTTTTGAAGGATATTTTCACTGAGTATAGAATTTTAGGTTGGCAATTACTTTCTTTCAGCACTTAATAAGTTTCCTTTATCTGTCTTCTGGTTTCCATTTGTTTTATTACTTAGCTGTCAGTTTTACTATTGCTCTTTTGAAAAAATGTGGGTTTTTTCCCTCTGGCTGCTTTTAAGGTTTTTCCCTTTGTCTTTGGTTTTCAGCAGTTTTTCTGTGATTATCTAGATGTGGTCTTTTAAAATATTTATCTTGCTTGAGGTTTGTAGAAATCTTTATTCTGTTCCTTGATGTCTTTCATAACTTTTGGAAAATTCTCAGGCAGTATATTTCTTTAAAAATTGCTTCTATCCCATTATCTCTCTCCTCTCCATCTGAGACTCCAATTACAAATATGTTGGATATTTTTACCCTGTCCCTAGGTCCCTTATGCTCTTTCTCCCACCATTTTTCATTCTTTTCCTCTATGCTTTACTATCCATTCTTTGGTTACATCTAATGTGTTTTGAACCCATCTGTCTAATTCTTAATTTCAGGAATTTTACTCTTTTAAGTTCTAAGATTTCCATTGGACTAATTCCTTAACAGATTCCAGTTCTTTGGTAAAATTCTCTATTATTTTCTTGAACATATTAATAATAGTTATTGTAAAGTCCTGTTTGAGAACTCTAATATCTGCATTACTGTTTTTTCTATTATATTTTTTTCCTCTTGATTTTGAATCATTTGATCCTATTTTTTTGGCATGCCTGGTAATTAGGTTTCTAAGATTCATGCATGTTGTTACAAGTAGCTGTAATTCATCTAATTTTATTAATTTATAATATTTCACATTATGAATGGACCACAGTTTATTTCTCCCATTGTCTTGTTGATGGTCATGAGGTTTATAGAATCATTAACAAAAGCACTGATTTAAAGCTTCTTGAAAGCATTTAAAATAATTCATTCTGCAGTTATTTTGAGCCTGGAGAAGAAGCCAGTGCAATGTGTTTGGACCACACTGGCAATGGACAATTTCAATGATGTAAGACCTAGAATATGCTATGAATATTACTTCTCCATTATGGTCTTACTCTATCCCTAAAGAGTCCCACTGAAATTTCAGAGCTATTTTATTTGCAGTTGCTTTGGCCACGTGGGTGGGTAGTTACTTCTCATTGGAGCCACAGATATCAGGAGCTGGACTGGATCAGCTCATTCTCTGTGAAGTGAAATGAAGGCAACATAGAAGACCAGATTTATTTTCACTCTCTTGAAGGAGTTGTGAATGAGATTGGAGTAAAAGCTCAGGGAGCTGGTGCCTATGAATGCTTCCAGTTTTCTGGGAAATAGTTCCAGCTCCAAAACCCATGTACATCATCTGAAGTCCTTGAGACAATTATTCAAGTGGCTGGGTG
Source organism: Rhinolophus hipposideros (assembly GCF_964194185.1). NCBI lineage: Eukaryota > Metazoa > Chordata > Mammalia > Chiroptera > Rhinolophidae > Rhinolophus > Rhinolophus hipposideros. Next base: position 45,565,934 of record NC_138050.1, on the reverse strand, counting down.
CCACTGGCTATTTTGTTGGAATATGGGCATGTGTAGTGGAAGTGGGAAAAACACAAAGAGCATTCACACTGATCTGGGGTGGAATCCTGGCGTTGACACCTACTAGATTTTTACCAAGGATGACTTATTTAACCTCTTTCATTTTCAATTTTTCTCTCCTGTAAAATGGGCATGCTAGGACATTCCATACTGGATTTTTGTGAGGATTATGTGCCAACTTCCATTACAGGTAACTAGCATAATGCCCAGTGGTGTTAGATGTTCAATAAAAGATAGCTTTGTGTTGTTGTCTCACTGTCATTATCATTATTATCACCACCATTATGTAGGAACACGTTGGAGGTGAGCATGGCTCTGGGCCTCTCAAGAGGTCCTGAGATCTTTGGAACGCTGCTATTCAGTGCGTCAAGTTTGTGCCTCTGTGCAAGTTCTCATGTTATTGCTGTTACTCAGGGATGGGTCATTACATTAGGTGTTTTTCCTCAGAAGGAAGGAGAGAGGTTCTAACTACTTAGGAGTGGGCTAATCAGATTTAGGGCAAGAACTACTCTAACGTATAGTCAAATATCTGTGGGCTGACAAGTTGAAGAGGACGACAGGTTAGATAGCAGTCTACACCAGGGAAATCCACACAGAGCAAAAGATTTTCATCAGCGCTACAGGGCTTAAAGTTGTCACTGAATTCAGATGACTTTAAATATGTTGACAGATAATGTACACGTAGGCTAAGAAGAAGAGAACCAGTTTAGGGAGCCTATTATGTCCTAGGGAGATGAGCTAATGATGTGACATCAGCTTGGTTTTGTGCTCCAGTTCAAGTCAGAGGTCCACAGAGCAAGTTTCCGGTCAGTTTCTTATATGGCTCTTGTTCATTTGTTGGATTGTTTGTCTATGGCACATTTATGGGCACCTCCCATGTGTCTAGCACAAGATGTTAGGTGCTGTAGGAGATATAGACGGTATGTATATCTATATGTACTGCTATAAGGAGCCTTGAGCTCAGCAATTTCCTTTACATGCTTTATATATATGAAAGCAGCTATAAGACACAGAATCAAGTGGTGAGGTCACAAGGTCATAAGAGATGTGCCAGTTAGATTTTGGGGGAGTTCAGAAGAAAGAGAGAACACTGCCTGTATATATAAAGTGTGAAGCCTCTTAGCTATTCTTTTGGCCTTCAATCTCACCCTTCTCCATTTAATTCTGTATGTCATTGCCACTCTAATCATTCTAAAACACCACTTTCAGCATATTTGGCTTTTTCTTACTTAAAACCCTTAAATGATTTTCTATTTCCAACTGAATGAATTTCAAAGTCTTTTCAGATTGTTCTATTATCTCTAGCTCTATAGATGTGATTTCTTCCCTTTTTTGGGGATGGGGGTGGTGTAGGGTTTGTAGATTATCTGTCATGGTTTTGGCCTTCCTCAAATATTTTGTGATGTTAGCCTAAGTACATCTTTCCTTGGGGATGTTGTCTGTGGGCATTTTCTTTCCTGTTGTGTTTTGGGTTGTGGGGTCCTGCCTGCGGGACAGTCCCGTGTTTGCCTCTGCCCGGGGCTTAAGTGTTTCTGTACTGAGAAATAATGAATTAGGGTTTTTACCTCAAGAGGCAAAGGACTTCCATCTGTGGCCCTTGAGCTCTATCCTGAGCCGATGAACAGACATTCTAATTCCTGTGTAGGGATAGTTCTACCAGTTCTTGGTTTCATGTAGGGAGCCTGCTCATGCTTGTGAGGCCATGGGGCCTCTGACTTTGACTTGACATTAAAACTCCAGCCCCTGGAGCTTGTATTTTATTGAAGTCCTGGAGGCTTTATGCCGATAATTCCCTAAATCTGTGTCTCTAGCCCTAACCTGACTTCTGACCAAATCCCAGAGCTGGAGGCTCCTATCTCCAACTGCCTGTTTATCATCTTTACTTGGCTATTTTATGGACAACCAGATTTAACATGGTTAAAACAGGACTACTGATGTGTTAATATATGTGTGTTCAACACACCACCATATGAATAAACACTTATTGAGTGCCTATTACATGCTGTCATTTTAATGGCTTTTATCTTATTTATGCTGTTATCTATGTATACACTGTAGCTATATAGAACTATATATACACAGCACATGTGTGTATGTAGAGCATAGTTATCTCAGTGAACTCAGATATGATTTGCTTTCGGTCCTCCAACAATCTCAAGATTTATAAGAAAGTGCTTTTTAGATAGCAGCAGTCCTAACACTCGGTGTTCATTACTGCGCGGTTCTGCTTTACTTACTAGGAGAGGTAAGTAAACAGCTTTACAGCTTTCCCCCTATGCAAGAGGTTTTGAAAAGTGTGGTCTGCCAACTACATGCATTAGGATCACCTGGGGTTTCTGTTAAAAACACTGCTTTTTGGATTCTCCCAAGCGAAACTTCCTGGGGATAGGCCTCAGAAAGGCATATCTTTAAACAAGTTCTTCAGATTATTCTTAAGTGTACTGTAGTTTGAGAACCACTGCCCGAACCCCTTTTCTCTTTTGACAAGTCGTCTAAAATATTTGTGGAAGAGTCCATTCCAGGGAGCCCAGAGAAGAGGGAGCTGACTCACAGCCATTCTTTTCCACACTGCAGTTGCCATGAAAGCCAGGGGGACCCGTTGTGGCCACATGGAAAGGCCCGTGAACATTTTGCTGAGCTGTAGCATTGGACCCTGTGTAAGCTTTTCAGAACTGCAACTACTAAAAAAAAATAAAAATGGTTTTTTCAGTGGTTTTCAGCTTGTTGTTTCTAAACACATAAATCTCAGCCGAGAGTGATGAAACTTAGATATCATTATAGTTTCACTAACTGTCCTGGTTAGCCTGAGACTGAGGGCTTTTGCAGTGTGCATGAGTTTTGGTGCCCAAACCATGAAGGTTCTGGTCAAATTAGGATGAATTGGTCATGCCAGCAAATGTGTCTAACAGATCAGTTTATGAGTTGAAACTAAACGCATCAGGAAATAATCGATTTCAAATCTACATGGGTTGTGAAATAAAGAAGACTAGTGTTGGATGAAATGTACGTGGGGATTAGTCAGATCTGTGGTGAAGGATTGAACATTTCATGATGGTGAAGTGGGCAGTTTCTCTCGCCTTTGAAGAAAGGCTTTGTATCCATCATGTTGTACGGGGTGGCTTCTCGTCCTCCAGTTCATGTTGTGTTTGACAACAGTGGTGGGAACATAACTAGAATGAGGAAGTTTGTTTCCTAGCTCTGTGAGGAGGCTGCCCTTTCTGACCCAACACTTTTGTTTGGTGCCTCGTTGCAAGTTCCCAAGTTGTAGGGAGAGCAAACAAAGAGCGTACAATCTGTTAGGGGTTGGGGAGACATGGTGGAGAGCATATCCCATTCTCTGATCAGAAGTCTGTGGTCAGATCCTGTGGCTTGGCGCTTTTTCTGCTGTCCCTTTTAGCATCCCCTTCAGCAGGGTCAACTTACCATTCAGCAAGGAGGACAGTGCTTAGTGTCTGTGACACTTTTGAAGACTATGAAAATGCTTTAATTTCTTTAAAACGATGAGAAAAAAATCTTTTCAGTTGAATAGAATGTTTCATATATAATATTAATACATTCATCTTTATACCAAATGCAGCATACAATTTTTTAATATAAACATTTAATTAAAACATTTAGTAATTAATTTTTATTTCATAGAGAAAAGGGCTTGTGAAGGTAAAGTGTCTGGATTCCACAAAAGTATAATGTGGCCCTGCTCTCCAGGTGGCAGCTGTCAGCCACTATGAGCTCCGGCAGAGGGAAAGGCCTGTAGGATCAGCCAACCCCTGAAACCATTCAGGCTTGGCTGAGGGGAGGAGCATGAAGGTCATTCCCAGGTGTGGATCTGTGGGGGTAGAACCAATGAGTCTGGGCAACGCAAGACATGTGACGTGCCTAGAAGATGAAGGAAGAGTCTACAGAGGGGGCATATTGGTTGGTTTCACTCCTAGACAGACTGGAAGAAGGATGTGAAATCTGGTGTAACAGTGGATACTCCCTGATGCAATGTCCTTGTGTTCTGTGGCAGGGGTGCTGTTGTTCACCAATATCCAGTCTCTTCTTCCATTAGCAGTGACCGTTACCTTGTGGTGGGTTGAATTGTGTCCTCCAAAAAAATATGTTCAAGTCTTAAACCTGGGTACCTATGAATGTGATCCCATTTGGAAAGAGTATTTGCAGTATGACTTCAAGTTAAGATGACTGGTATCTTTATAAGAGAAAAGAAGATTTGGATCCAGGGACACAGAGACCATGAGAGAATGGTGTCGGAGATTGGAGTGATGTGGCCACAAGACCAAACGTAAAGGATTGCCAATAGCCATCAGAAGCTAAGAAAGAGGCATGTGATGGTTTCTCTCTCAGAAACTCCAGAAAGAACCAACTCTGCCAACACCTTGATTTTGGACTTCGGGCTTCTTGAACTGTGAAAGAATAAATCTCTGTTGTTTCAAGCCACCCAGTTTGTGGTATGTTGTAATGGCAGCCCTAGAAAATCAATACACCCCCTTAGCCCCACAATTGTGGTAGGCACATGACCACCCAAAATAAAACTATTAATACACCTCCCAGCTTCCCTTGCAGCTAGGTATCTAAGTTTCTTGTTACTAGGTTTTGGCCATTTGGATGTGAACACAAGTAATGTGCACAACTTCGTAGTTGTACCTTTAAACAAAAGGGAAGGATGGTACCTTCCCTTTGCTCTTTCCCCTTTCTTCTGGCTGGAATATAGACAGAATGGTGGGGCTACAATCGCCATCTTATATTACAAAATGGAAAACCACATGTTGAGGCTGTCAGAGTCATTCGCTGGAAAAAACCAGGGTTCCTGATATTGTGGAGCTGCCTTATTGCCCTACATTATTTATACTTTGATTCTTACGTGAAAGAGAAATAAACTATCACATTTAAACTACTATTATTTTGACTTGTGTTATTGTAGCTGAATATTTCATCTAAATAATGTAGTCTCCTCTATACCCCAGAGCCCTGCTTCTTTGCAGCCCCTCTCAGGTATCAATATTTGAAAAGGACCTTTATCCTCACTGTTAATAAGACCAATTTTTTCCCCCCTGATAATGGGAACAGATTGCATTCAACCTTTACTCCTTCCAACCCCCAGACATAAGTACTACATCCAATGGGAGACATCCGGCAGAGAGTCAGGGCCGGAGGAAGGTTGTTGCCAGGATAAATCTCCTTATGGGGTTTGAATATGAAACCTTGACCTCACAATTGGCCAAGTCCACCGGCTTTGCCTTTCACTCAGCAGATTCCTAGCCAGATTTGGGTGCTCTGGCATCCTCTAATCCTATTCCTGTCAGAACAGGAGGAGGGCAGGGGAATAAGGTGTCCCTTGGCTGCTTTCAGGATCCAGCTCTTCTTCCCCGGGAGAACTGTCCTTTACAGTCTTAATCTTGTGTGTAGTTGGGCTTTTGCTTCTTGAAAATTGTTCCTTTTAATTTTTTCTTTTTCTTTTTTTTTTTTTTTCTTTATTTTGCATACTTTAATTTCAGGACAAAATAAACAAAAACTCCCACAACACACAACATCCAAACCCCCAATGTCAAATGTGGGAAGGGAAGGCTGGAGGCCCTTGTATCCCCACCTTAGGCAGAAAGACAGGAGAGGAGAAAACCACTAGACATGAGCAGAGGAAGCCAGGTGGGCCAGGGCCACCTAGGGCTGCTGGGGGAGCCACGGACACTATACACAGGGCGCACATCTGCAGGTAGAACTCCTAATCTACTTCTTCCATGCGAGATGCGTCCTCGTCACCCTCCAGGGGGGGATCTCGTCCGGAACAGCAGCACTGGGTTCTTCTGCTGTCACTTCATCTTCATCAATGCCTAGGCCGAGCTTGATCATGCGGTAGATGCGGTTGGAGTGGGTCTGGGGATCCTCAAGGGAGAAGCCAGAGGACAGCAGCGCGGTTTCAAACAGCAGCACCACAAGGTCCTTGACAGCCTTGTCATTCTTGTCGGCTTCCGCCTTCTGCCGCAGGGTCTCCACGATGGGGTGGTCGGGGTTGATCTCCAGGTGCTTCTTGGCCATCATGTAGCCCATCGTCGAGTTGTCCCGAAGGACCTGGGCTTTCATGATCCGCTCCATGTTGGCTGTCCAACCGTAGGTGCTCGTCACGATGCAGCAGGGTGAAGACACAAGCCTATTGGAGATTGTCACCTTCTCAACCTTCTTATCCAAGATCTCTTTCATGAGTTTGCAGAGGTTCTCAAACTTGGCCTTGCTCTCTTCCATTTTCTTCTTCTCCTCTTCATCCTCGGGGAGCTCCAGGCCTTCCTTGGTAACTGAGACCAGGCTCTTCCCATCAAATTCCTTGAGCTGTTGTACGCAGTACTCATCGATAGGCTCTGTCATATACACGACCTCGAAGCCTCGCTTCCGCACTCGCTCCACAAAAGCCGAGTTGGCAACCTGCTCTTTGCTCTCACCAGTGATGTAATAGATGCACTTCTGGGTCTCTTTCATGCGCGAGACATATTCTGAAAGAGAAGTCATTTCGTCTCCAGACTGGGAGGTGTGATAGCGGAGCAGCTCAGAAAGGCGTCGCCGATTGGTCGAGTCCTCGTGGATTCCAAGCTTTAGGTTTTTAGAAAACGCCTCATAGAACTTCTTATAGTTCTCCTTGTCTTCTGCCAGCTCGGTGAAGAGCTCAAGGCACTTCTTAACAATGTTTTTACGAATGACCTTGAAGATTTTGCTCTGCTGGAGCATTTCTCGGGAGATGTTCAAGGGCAGGTCCTCGGAGTCCACCACACCGCGGATGAAGTTGAGATACTCTGGGATCAACTCATCACAGCTATCCATGATGAACACACGCCGGACGTACAGTTTGATGTTGTTCTTCTTCTTCTTGTTCTCGAAGAGGTCGAAAGGAGCCCGACGGGGTATGAACAACAAGGCCCTGAATTCCAATTGACCTTCCACAGAGAAATGCTTGACTGCCAAGTGGTCTTCCCAATCGTTGGTAAGGCTCTTGTAGAACTCTCCATATTCCTCCTGGGTGATGTCATCAGGGTTTCTGGTCCAAATGGGCTTGGTCTTGTTCAGCTCCTCCTGATCGATGTATTTCTCCTTAATCTTCTTTGTTTTCTTTTTCTTATCCTTAGCACTATCTTCGTCGTCGGAGCCCACATCTTCAATTTTGGGTTTGTCATCATCATCTTTATCCTCCTCTTTCTTCTCACCTTTCTCTTCCTCTGCTTCATCATCACTGATTTCTTTCTCTCGTTCCTTCTCCAAATAAAGGGTGATGGGGTACCCTATGAACTGAGAGTGCTTCTTCACCACTTCTTTGACTCGCCTCTCCTCTATGTACTCTGTCTGGTCTTCCTTAAGATGCAAGATCACTTTGGTACCCCGGCCAATGGGCTCACCATGGTCAGCTCGTACAGTGAAGGAACCCCCGGCAGAAGACTCCCAGGCATACTGCTCATCATCGTTATGCTTTGTGATCACAACCACTTTTTCTGCCACCAGGTAGGCAGAATAAAAGCCAACACCAAACTGTCCGATCATGGAGATATCTGCACCAGCCTGAAGAGCCTCCATAAATGCTTTAGTACCGGACTTGGCAATGGTTCCCAGATTATTTATGAGATCAGCCTTGGTCATGCCAATGCCAGTGTCCACCAGAGTCAGAGTACGTTCCTGGGGGTTGGGGATGATGTCAATTTTCAGCTCTTTACCACTGTCCAACTTGGAAGGGTCAGTCAGGCTCTCATAGCGTATCTTGTCCAAGGCATCAGAAGCGTTACTGATCAGTTCCCGAAGGAAAATTTCTTTGTTCGAATAGAAAGTATTGATGATGAGAGACATGAGTTGGGCAATTTCTGCCTGGAAGGCAAAAGTCTCCACCTCCTCCTCTCCATGGTGCACTTCCTCAGGCATCGGGTCCAGCTAGCTTGGCACTGCCTCGTGGGTGGGATGGAGCCCAAAGAGAGTGATTCCCTTTTAATTTTTTCGTGGGTAATGTCAGCAAAGCTTCTCAGAGTAAGACTTGTTAACTGTGTGTGTGTGTGTGTGTGTGTGTGTGTGTGTATGTGTGCGTGCGCGCGCGCCCGTGCGTGTATATGCAGGATGGTGAACAGTAGGTGAGATGTGAAATGAAAGGGAAAAAAATCCACCATTTACTGGGTGACCTCTTTATGACAAATGCTTTACTAGACGTTACATCATTTAGTTATCAAGACAATCCTAAAAGGTAGGAATTATCCTCCAGATTTTAAACTTGTATAAACTGGTCCACACATAGGTTGACAGCCTGTAAGTGACAGTGTCAAATGCAGGTCCTACATATGCTTTCCATGAACTTTTCCATACAAATTAATCACATCGTTTGTTATGTCTGTAAAGCAGAATGGGAAAGCAAGAATTCTATGACTATTTGACTAATCTAATTATGGAACTGGCCACTGGAAATACAAGCAAAAGAATTATTTTTGGGGATCTGTGTTATTTAGGTTGTTTTATCTACACAGAGTTGACCTCTGCCTTCTGGGTCTTCCTCATCTCTTTGTTTACTAACAGCCAGTGGCTCGGGTTGTGGTAAAGAACATTGATTCCCAAACTAATGACTCTAGTAAAAGTTTTTCTTTTAACCCAATTAAAGTGTTTTAAATTTATTTCCCTGTTTTCTAATATATTAGTTCTTTCAATAATAATGCAAATTTTGAAATTAACGTCCTAGATTGTTTTCATCCTTTAAAATCTTATTCATATTAGAATTAACTTTATTGCACAAAAGCTTGAAATAAGCATTTCTCTTTACAGATAAAGAGAATTTCTCTGGACACGCCTGTCTGCCAGTTTGCATGTAGGCCAACCCATGGAAAAAGAGAATTTTTTTTCTTTTAAGTAACATTCATTTCCTAGTTAAAAATTAACAACTAACCAAGAATAATATTTGAGAGTACTGCCTTCTTATCATTTCCCTATAATTAAAAATAAGTAATATACTTGTGATGAAACTTTGTATTTCACGTCACACATATACAAATGGGTCTGTTTCTGTATGTGGGTTTGACTGCACACACACATACACACACACACACACACCTTCAGCTACCCTCCTTTCCTCTAACCACTCTATGATAATGACTCCTCCCTTTTTTCTTCTTTAGGTTGCAAATTGGGAGTGGATGAATGAGGAGAAACACTGGCCCTCTCTGCAGGGCTGACTTCACTTTGCAAGGTGCTCTCACGTCCCCACGTCCCCATGGGAGGTTGAAAAACAGACCAGGGGGTTTTGCAGGGCATTGCTGCTGGTGATTTTCTCCTTGCAGGAAGAAGAAGCCTGGCTCTACTCTGTCTCTGTGTTTTTTTGACTTGTGACAGAGCGGCCCCCAAAACCTGCAGTTCTTTCTTCTGACTGTCATCAAGTACTCCACTGGGCAGTTTGATCTTTTTCATTTGTCGGCCTCACCCACGCACCCCCTCCCTACTCACTATCAGGAGTTCAGAACAAAGCTCTGGATAGTACAGTAAGTGTTGGGAAGAATAACTGACACTTTTTAAAAAACAGATTTATTGAGGTATAATTTACATACCATAAAATCCACCCATTTTAAGTGTTGTTGGGAAGAATAACTGACACTTTTTAAAAAACAGATTTATTGAGGTATAATTTACATACCATAAAATCCACCCATTTTAAGTGTGCAGTTTGATTAATTTAGATAATTTATACAGTTGTGCAATCATCATTACAATTCAGTATTAGAACATTTCCATCATGCCCAAAGTCTCCTCGTGCCCATTTAAAGTCAATTCCCATTCCTACACCTAGTCCCAGGTGACCACTGATCTACTTTGTTTCTATAGATTTGCCCTCTTCAGAAATATCGTATAAATGATATTTCATAAATATCATATAAAAGCACATTTTTTCATGTGCTTACTGGCCATTTGTATATCATAATATTTACTCTTTTGTGCTTGACTTCTTCATTTTAGCATATTTTTTTTTGAGAATCATTCAAATTGTTGCAGGTAACAGTAGTTTGTTCCTTTTCATTGCTGAATAATATTCCATTATATGGCTTTACCGTTTATATTCTGTTTATCCATTCATTTTTAGATGGACAGTTGAGTTGCTTCCACCTTTTGGTTACAGTGAATAATGCTGCTATGATTATGGGTGTACAAATATCTGTTCAAGTCCCTGCTTTCACTTCTTTTGTGTATATGCCTATATGTGGAATTACTGGATCACATGGTGATTCCGTGTTTACTTTTTTGCTGAATAGCCATACGTTTTCTATAGCAGCCATACCATTTCACATTCCTACCAGTAATACACAAGGGTCCCAGTTTCTCTACGTCCTTGCCAACACTTGTTATTTTCTGGGTTACGTTACTGTATTTTATAATACTCATCCTAACGGATGGGAAGTGGTATCTCATTGTGGTTTTGATTTGCATTTCTAATGGTCAGTGATGTTTAGCATTTTTTTCATGTGCTTACTGGCCATTTGTATATCGTCTCTGGAGAAATGTCTATTCATGTCCTTTGCTCACTTACATAGGGTTTTTTGGTTTTGTGGCTATTGAGTTGTAGTTCTTAGATATATGATTTGCAAATATTTTCTCCCATTCTGTGTGTTGTCCTTTCACTCCATTGATAATGTCCTTTGATGCACAAAAATTTTTATTTTGATGAAGTCCAACTTATCTATTTTTTCTTTTGTTGGCTGTGCTTTTGGTGTAATATCCAAGAAATCAGTGCCAAATCTAACATCAAGAAGGTTTTCCCCTATGTTTTCTTCTAAGAGGTTGATAGCTTCAGCTCTTTTGTTTAGGTTTTTGATACATTTTGAGTTAACTTTTGTACATGATATAAGGCTAGGATCCAACTTCATTCTTTTGTATGTATATATCTAGTTTTCTTAATACTATTTGTTGAAGACTTTTGAATGCTATTGGCATTCTTGTTAAAAATCATTTAACCATATATACTAGGGTTTATTTCTGGGTTCTCTATTCTATTCTATTGGTTTATATGTTTGTCTTTATTTCAGTGCCTCACTATTTAGATTACCATAGCTTTGTAATATGAGTTGATATCAGGACATGTGAGACGTTCAATTTTGTTCTTTTTCAAGATTGTTTTGGCTACTCGGGGTCCCCTGAGGTTCCATATGAATTTTAGGATGGATTTTTCTATTTCTGAAAAAATACTGTTGCGATTTTGATAGAGATTGAACTGAATTTATAGATCATTTTGAGTAGTATTGACATCTTACCAATATTATCTTCTAATTTATGAACATGTGATATCTTTCCATTTTTGTGTCTTCTTTAATTTCTTTTAGCAGTGTTTTGCACTTTTCAATGAACAAGTTTTTTTACCTTCTTTTTAAAGTTTATTTCTAAGTATTTTCTTCTTTTTTATGTTATTATAAATGAGCATAATCCTTAATTTCTTTTTCAGATTGTTCATTGTTAGTGTGTGAAAATGCAACTGATTTTAGTGCTCCCCTCATAACTTTTAAGACATTGATCCACCATCATTTGGCATCTAGGACTTCTTTTGAGAAATCTGACCTATTCTGATTCCTATTTCTTTGTATGTACCGGTTACCTCCACCTTTCACTTTGATCCATGGAATTTTTATGGATTTTCTTTTTAGGTTTGATGTTTTGAAATTTCACAATGATATTCCTTGATGTGAATTTTTTTTTTCACTCACTATGCTAGTCACTTGGAGTATCCTCAAGTCCTTTAGTTCTGGGAAATTTTACTTAATTCTTCCATCAATAATTTCCTTTCCATGATTTTTTCTCTTCTATCTTTATGAAATTCTTATTATTTGGACTTTGGCCCTCTGGGTTCACACCAGATTTCTATTTCTTTTTTATTACTATTTTCTAATTTACTGTCTGTTAGTTCTAATTTATGGAGTTTTCCTTAAATTTTAAATTTTTGAATAAAGTTATTTTGGTTATCAATGTTAATTTCTAACAGCTCTTTCTTATTTTCCACTTGAGACTCTTTTTTTCTTAATTATATTGGGGAATATTGGAGAACAGTGTGTTTCTCCAGGGCCCATCAGCTCCAAGACGTTGTCCTTCAGTCTAGTTGTGGAGGGCGCAGCTCAGCTCCAAGTCTAGTTGCCGTTTTCAATCTTTAGTTGCAGGGGGCGCAGCCCATCATCCCATGTGGGAATTGAACTGGCAACTTGTTGTTAAGAGCTCGTGATCTAACCCACTGAGCCATCCGGCTGCCCCTGTGGAATCTCAGCAGCAGCTCGTTGTCTTCAATCTTGTGGAGGGCGCAGCTCACTGGCCCATGTGGGAATTGAACCAGCAACCCTTGTTGTTCAGAGCTCACACTCCAACCAACTGGCCCATCCAGCCACCCCGAGACTCTTAAATAGCATTTTACTTTTGCTTTACGGTTAAAAAAATCATCTTATCTCTTGAGAATATTATTGCTTTGTTTATTTTCCTTTCAGATTTTTTCCCCTCATGTTTGTTATTGATTGTCTCTTCTATAAGAAGGATTTCCTCAAGGGTCTGATGATCCTTGGCTGTCTGTCCATATTTAAGCAGAGGCTGTTTGGATACAAGGGGAAGAACTTCACTGGGGAGGGGTGCAGATCAGGTTGCTAGGGATCCTTTTCATTGCACCCCTCTAGTGTCAGTATATGTCTTTTTTTCCCTGCCAGAGAAGTGTCATCCAGTCTCCTACTTCAGAACTGTGTTGATGGGTGTGGGGGTATACGAGGCTGCTTGCATTCCTGAAACAGAGCAGGCAAAGGAGGAGGGTCTTATGCTTCACCATGTAAAGAATAGACTTTCACCGAATTCCCCTACTTTTACTCTTAGCCTAGCTCCTGTCCTTTGATGAATCCATCTCTCTGAATTCAGAACCTCTTGGGTTATTTTTTTTTTTTTTCAGAGAAAAGATTTCCAGCTTCTTTAACTAGCAGGGAAACTAGGTGGTTGGCTGCTTGTGTTGGTGAGGACTCCTAGGAAGTTGGTGAGGTTCTCCTAGGAAGACAGAGTTCCAATCAATTCCCTTTTCAACCCAGCTCCCACATCCACAGGTTTGCTGGCTGAAAGTTTGTGTACAAGCTTGACAGTACCACAGCGTTTTGAATATGTTGGCTTTGTATTTAGTATCTGGGGAGGCAAGTCCCTCCTCACTATTCTGAAATTTCTTGGCTATTCTCAGACATTTTTATATTAATTAAAAAAACACACAAACTATTTCTATAGAATTGTACAAGGTTTGTACATATTTTTATAATAATTTCATTTAGTTTCCTATATAATCGTGTTGGGATTCTAATTGACTTCTTATTCATCCTTGTATCTTTAGTGCCTTGCATAGGGCCTGCCTGGATCATTTTAAGCATTCAAAAAAACATCTGTTAAATGGAAATAAACCTTTGATCACAATGCCTACTCTCTTTCTATTACACTGTCCTGTCTGATTTGTGCTCAGAGCACAGAGCAGGCTGGTAGCAGAATCAGAAGAACTCAGGGGTCATAACTCACCATCCAGTACTTTTTATACCACATTTGTCCCTGTAAAACAATTCTTAGCAGTTATACACAGACCAGCATAAAGATTGTGCCAGTGCAAATGGAAGGTCATAAAGTCATGGAAGTCAAAGTGTTTTAAAATCCCAAAGAAATATCTCTACCTGGGCCAACTTGTTCCAATACCATAACAAGCTTCTGTATGTGGGAGCTGGATGGGCAGGTGAACCCGTTCTCTAGTCCGGTTGGATACATTTATGGTGGGGCAGAGGGACTGTTATCAAGCATATTTATGTTTTCCCATAGGAGGAACCATATTTCAATGGCATGAGTATGAGTGCAAAAGTACGATGGTTTATCTGCCATGTCTGATCCATGTGGAGTTTAAGTAATAAAGTTTATTAGTGCCCCTGATTTAATATGACACATTTCCAGTGCAAATTACTCTGAGATCATCGTGTTCATAAAATATGACAGAAATCTTTTAAGTGTGAGCATAAGTTCTGAATTAATTTAATAACCCAGTCTGGAAAAAAGGCATGTGGTTTAAAACATAACGTTATGCGCTGGGCTCCTACATGTCTCTTCCACCCACCCCCACTTCCCATGACACTTTTGAAAAGCCTGGTCTCAAGTCATCTGGCCTCTTCTCAGAGCTCAGGGTTTTGCCTTCTCAAGGAGGTTTGGAAGAGGATGGATTAGTATGGCCAAGGCGTGAGGGTCCATTTTTCTATGCCAGGCAGCCCTTGAGCACAGCTGCTTTGAGTTGTTAACGTTGCCCATCCCAAAGGAATGGACAGGGACTGATGTGAAAATTGTGCCTAACATCTATGATTTACCCCCTTTAGTGGGCTGGGAGGTGGGTGGGAGAGTGAGCATGGCATAGCATAATGTAGGAGGGCCACAGCTACAGGGAGCATGAACATAGCCCCCTTCCATCTCTCCCTATGGGAAAGAAATGAGAGCAGCAGGACACAGTCCCCAACTCTCAAACGCACATGAAATCACTATGTAAATTGTGAGAAGTAAGTCATGGTTCTATTTATCTTTTGGCAGTACAAAATAAAACAGAACAAAATTTTCAAGATAGAAAATCAAAATAAAGAAGTACTTGGTGCCCTTTTGTATAACTTGACCAACATGACATTTGGCATTCCGTCCTGTGGACAGACCTGTGACCACCATGTCAAAGAAACGTGTAATCCACACTCCTCATTCCTGCTTGAATATGACAGGACCTGAGCTCAGCATCTTGCTTCCCCACTAACTCACTTCTTGGGCAATCCTGCCTTTTTCCTGGGCCTTAGGGTCCCCCTTGGTCCTGTCCAAGTAGGCTGGGACACTGGGTCCTAGGAAGCCTGAGCTCTGCTTCGACTTGCTCTGGTGCGGTTCTCTGGTTTGTTTCCTATTTCAGCATCCAGGCAGAGACTGGAAGGGCCACCCGAGTGCCCAGAGAGCAGATCGCTTTCCTGACTGTTTCTGACATTAAAACAGGGGAAGTTTCTCCAAGTGCTCCTCAGAGGCGGCTGCCAGCAGCACAGAAGGGATGCTCTCCCACAATCCCAATCTCATGGGGACACCATGGAGGGTGGATGTCACTCCAATTTCAGGTTTCCTTATCACATCTAGAAACTGACAACAGGAAGAGCTCAGTGCCTTTTAGCAAGAGACCTCACCCCATTCCTTCTAGGGAGAAGTGGGAAGAGTGGAGGAAGCTGCCTTTTCAACAAAAGGGAGTTGTTGGAGGGACGTTCTGTCTGAGGAAAACACACTCCATCCACCCCCACACTCAAAGGGTCTCTGGTCCTGGGTCACTTTCTCCTCTCTGCCTTGGTGGGTGTGCAGCCCCCCTGCCTGGTTGCCTTCCTCCCATTTCTAAAGCTTTCTTCTCCTTCAGAGCTCTGCTCAGGTCCCACCTCTTCCATAAAACTTTCCCTGAAAAAAACAGCCAACAATGATGTCTTTCTTCACATGGGCCTCCCATTGCATTTATTACTTAAAATATACATTTGGCACTCAGTGATATTCCAGTTAGCTCTTACACTGTGTATTGTCTTGTTTTGTTCTCTAATTATTTCCTGTGGGTAAGTCTTGTCTGACCAGCCAGGATATAAATGCCAGCCCTTGTCCAGGGGTTTGCAGTGTTGGGGAGGGAGTTCCCAGTGAATTCCTGCCTATTTGAATCAAGGGGAAAATTGGAGTCCTGGTTTGTGGGATGAGGGTCGGGGTTGGGATGTGCCAGCCTTCCTGAGGGTGCACCCTCAGCTGGGCAGGGCCTGAGGAGCGCGGACATAAGACATGCTTTCTTCTGGTTCCCCACGCCTCCCTTTGCACCCCCCACACTGAGGAGAACCTGCCCAGCCCGTGCCCTCATCTGGTCTCAGAACCTCAGGCCTCTGTGCTTTTCTCCTTGCTTCTCTCTACACCGACAGCACTTGAATGCCCCATTTCCTTGTATTTAAAATCTAAATCCTTCAAAAGTCAGCTCTAATGTTATCTTTTCAGAAAGTGTAGCCCAATCCCTCAGCTGAGGATTCCCTTTCCCTTCACCTAACCCCACTGCCATCTATTTATATCTCTTAGGTGGTACTGGTTCCATTCTCTTTTTAGTTTACTATATTTGTTCATGAACTCTATTTTTCATATTAACTTTTCTATTGTTGTTGTAAAAACTGACCACAAACATAGTGGCTAAAAAAGACATAAATTTCTTAATTTCTAGCTCTGGAGGTCAGAAGTCTAACACAAATCTCATGGGCAAAAACCAAGGTGTCAGCATGTCTGTATTCCTTCCGGAGGCTCTGGGGGGAATCCATTTCCTTGCCCTTTCCAGCATCTAGAAGATGTCCACATTTCTTGGTTCACGGCTTCCTTTCTCTATCTTCAAAGCCACCAACAGTGCATTTTTTTGACCTTGCTTCTGTTGTTCCATCTCTCTCTGACAGTGACCCAAGAAGGTTATCCACTTTTGAGGATTCACATGATAGATTGGGTCTACTTCACATGATAGATTGGTCTTACTTCTACTTTGGGTCTACTATCCTGGGTTATCACCCAGGATAATTGTCCCATTTCAAAGTCCTTAACTTTAATCCTATCTGCAACGTTAATTCCTTTTTGCCAAGCAATGTAACATATCCACAGGTTCCAGAGATTAAGATGAGGACACCCTTATGGGAGGTATTATTCTGTCTAAAACATCTCCCTTACATGAAAAGCCCCTTAAGGAAGTTCAATAAATATTTTTCAAAATTCAATTCAATGCCAGGCACTGTGCAAGGAGTTTGAAATACTCCTTGTATTTCAACAAGGAGAGGGGTGAGACATAATCTCTGCCCTCATGAAGTTTAGAACCTGGTGGGTACGACAGACACAGAAACAATGATAATACAACATGGCCAGCTTGATAGTGGAAATGAGTGCAGGGAGTGGTCCAGAGGAGGATTGGGTGACTCTTTTTGAGATAAGTAAGGGCAGGGGCTGGTCAGGGAAAATCTCACCAAGGAGGTGGCAATTGACTAGATTCTGAAGAATGGTATAGGTTTACCAGGTGGATCGCCAGGTGGAGTGGAGAAAGCTATTCTAGGGGAAAAGCGTGCATGCAGTGTGCAGCAGGAGGCAGCATGGTGTTTGGAGGGATAGCATACATGGTTGTGGGTTGCTGTAGCATTAGGTATGGGGAGAAGGGGCAAGTGGTAGGGAGACAAGTTTGGAGAGGCTGACAAGAGATGGATCACAAGAGGTCTTTAATGCCAAGAAGCTTAGCTCTATAGTTGCAGGTGATGGGGAAGCCTTCCATCATTTTAAGGAGAATTGTGTGTCAGAAAGGTTGGTGGAAAACCGTCAGGGAGTAGTGACACACAAGACAAGAGAGGAAAGAATTTCAAAAAGAGTGATACATCAACAGTGTGAACATTCAAAGGAGGTCAGGTAAGCAGAGGAAGGAGTCCCATCACTGGGTTGACAATGACGAGGTTTCTGGTGTCCTTAGTGGGAATACTTTCCATGGGGGGTTGGGGCAGAGGGAGCCTGCGGCAGACTGAGGGGTGATTGGGAGGGGAGGAAGGGAGGACATATGGCAAAACCAACTTGGACAGGAAAGGGAGGAGACCAGTGGGGTGGTAGCTAGAGATGACAATGGTTCTGGGAAGATTATGTAAGTTGGTTCTATATCTGCTCTACCTCTAGAGGTCACCCCCTGTGGGGCATCCCCCCCTGCCACCCGCCCCAGTACCTATCATAGTGTCAGACGCATAGTATATATTTGGTAATGTTGTGAAGAATGACAGAACACATTTTACACATTTGCTGGAAGAGACTGAAGCAACATCACGGACTTGCTCACCAAGGATTTTTCACGGTCCAGGGGCGTTCTGGGAAGCAGTTGAAGTCATGAGCTCTGTTCCCAATCACGTGCTTTCCTGAAGCTCAGAAGGCAGACGGCCAGGGTGTCAACACCTCAGGTCACACCACATAACACAGAACCTAATTTGACTTTCAGGCTGATGTCAACATTTCGTTACCTTGCTGAGAAGTGCAACTTAAAGACTACATTAATTTACATTTGCCTGTGTTCAAATAATGCATTCCAGATCAGAGTCCATAACAATGACATTGAGGTAGATGCTGGCATTTCCTGGATGGAAAAAACCCCTCCTTGTGTGCAGGAGACTGTGCTTTCAGGGCATTTGTTCCTTGGGAGAAGTTCCATCGGCTCACCAGGTAAGGTAATCCCATTTAAAACCCGGGAGCCACCCATGAAAAGAGACTCATCCTTCATAACCATGAAGTAATTGCATTGTGATGCAGATGGGATGGTTATCTGGATGCCTCTTCTCAAGGCTAAAATCATTTCCCACATAAAGCTGAATGCGCATTCCCAGCCCAGCGTGTGGGCTAACTGGACTCCTGCCGTGTCAGGTATCAGAGGCCGGAGACGCTGGTCACAGGGAGAGCCCACTGGGCTCCAGTGCTGGAACAGCAACCCACGTCCAGGTGCATGATGAGCCCTCCTGAGAAGGTGTGCATGCTTTCAGTGCCGTGGCTCCCCACCTGAACTCTGTGTGGATGTGGGTGGCAGGAAGGGTGCAGAGTTCTCTGGTAGTCTGCAGTGTGCTGTCTCCCAGGCCCGCCTCTCTCCCCAGCATCCCAGCCTTGGTTTTGATCTGTGATTTCCGCCCTCCCTCTCCCTCTCCTTCTCCTTCTCCCTCTCCTCTCAATTTTTCTCCTTTTTCTCCTGCCCTCTAGCACCAGCAGGATGAATAGCTTCTTCCTCTGTGTACCTTATTCTAGCTGTATTATTTTATTCCCATCTTTTTATTTATTTATTTTTCTGGGGTGTGTGTGTCTGCCTCTGTCCCTAAGCTGCGAGGCTCTGTGTCTTAAACTCAGTATCCTCTGTGGCCAACACAGTTTGGGGCCTTGCGGTTGCACTGAATAGATGAAAAAATTTATAAATATTTCACTGCTATCCACCCTTCAAGGCTCACCCACCTCACTCTCTGCAGGAAAAGAGTCCCAGAGAGCAGTTTCCAGGCTCTCGGCCTCACATGGAAAGGTGCTGGCTCGGTTATTAGATGGCCATCAGCTCTAGTCAGATGGCCATCTGCTGTGGCTGGGTGGCCATCAGCTGTTACCGGTTAGCCATTAGCCACTAATATAACTGCCGTGGCTACGTTGGCAAGGGAGTTGATTGGTTGGCAGAGAAGCAGACGACGGATTGAGGATCACGTGGCTCCTGCTTCCTGTGTCTCCAACCCTGCCGCCAGCGAGAATATAGTAGTATGATTCCCCTATCTATGGCTCCGTGGGTGTTCCTGTTTGGCCTCACCATGTCCTGCGTTCTTGTGCAGGGAGCGGGAACTGAGACCCTGCATGACACTCTGTTACCTCTTTCCCAATTTCTTCTAGACCAATGATCTCTCAATTCTTACTCTGTATTCAATAAACATTTATTGAGCATCTATTAATGGTATTTGGTGCTATAAATAAATTTGATTAGATTCCTGTCCTCAAGAAATTTTATGAATACTTGAGAACATAGGTAGATTAATGAACAATTAAGTGAGATAGATGCTATTATAAAGAAACAGTGGCAGAAAAAGGCTGTTATTAATAACCTTTGAAGATTTATTTTAGTAAAGGTTTTATCACTTTGATGCTAAGAATGAAATTTTAATGGAGCTAAGTATAAAACCCTGAATTTGCTATTCTGTTGTAGGGTAGATTAAATGTATTTTTTTCTAAATTAGAAAATGTGTTCATTACAGAAATTCAGAAAAATATCACAGTATAAAGAAGAAATAAAATTATTAACCCACACCCAGAGGTAACTACTGTTAACTTTTTGGTGTATATCCTTTTAGCCTATTTATTATCTATCTATAACAGCCTTTTTTTTTTCTAGAAAACCAAAACATAAAACAGAATTCTGCAAGTTTTCATTCTTCTTTCCTTTTTTATTATGAACAACTTTATTATTAAACATTATGAAAAATATGATTACTAATGACTATGTAATATGATTGTACCATGATTAAAGTGAAAACTATTCTTATTGCTTTGGATTTAGGTAGTTTCCAATTTTTCTTTATGCTAAGTAGTAGGAAATTCTTCGCACAAAATCCTGTATTGCTGACCTAATTTCTCCCTTTTGGAGCTTTCATCTTTTTCCTATTGATTTTAAAAAGCCCCTTTACATATTAAGAGCATCCATCTTCTGACATATCTATTAAAAATATATTTCCTGGTCTGTCTTTTAATTTTGCTTAGTATCAGATTTTTAAAGCCAGAAAAGATCTTTGAGGACTTTAAATCTGACTCTCTCAACTTAAAAACAAGGAAACTAAAGCCAAAGTATTTAGGTGACTCCAAGATGGCTCACAGAGCTGGCAGCATGCCTAGAACCCAGATCGCTGCCTGGGCCTTCAACGGTCAGAACCCGCAGTGTTGCCTCCAGCCATACATACATAAGCACTGATTGATGTTCTTTGCTTTCCAATGGTTTCATTTGTGCTGGTTTTGCTTTCCAATATGGAGTGCAGGGATTGTCTCTTACCCCTGTTCTCTGTCTTCCCATCTGTTCCCAATTCTCCACCCCTGCTTTCTGCACATTACTTAGCACACTTCTAGGAATGTAGTAGTTGCTTAATAAATAGTTGCTGGTTAACACACTGGTTTTTAAAGAGTGTCCAATAATGATAATGCCAAATATCTCTTCTGATGATTTACAACAAATCCATAAAGAAGGCAAGACCAATACAGGCATACCTCAGAGAGATTACAGGTTTGGTTCCAGACCACTGCAATAAAGCGAGTATCACAATCAGGTGAGTCATAATCTTTTTGCTGGTGGAGGGTCTTGTCTTCAATTTGTAAAACACACATCTGTGAAGCTCAGTAAAACAAAGTACAATAAAACGAGGTATGCCTGTATTATCATCGCTATGTAAAAGATGAAGGAATTGAGGACAAGAGAATTTCAGGGACGTATTCAAGATCTCACAGCAAGGCCATGGTAGAACCAGGACCGCAATAAAATTCTTTTGACTTCAAACTCTTAGTTCTTTCTGCTGTACTAAGCTCTGTCTCCCACAGGCTCCCTTCCTCCTTCCCCATGACCCCAAACTGGGGCAAAAGGCTGGTAGGTGTTTCTGACGCTCAGATGGGCTGAAGAGGTGAAACCAGAGGTTTACCAGTCACCCTGTTTCATACAGGAAGCCAGATCATGGAGTTAGGTTTTGACACAGCTTCCAGACTGAAAAATCAGAAGCCCGCGAACAAGAGCCCATTTCATGGAAGTGGGAGGTCAAGTTAAACTTGGCCTGGGTTTTTTTTTCTTTTCATTTTTTTTTTGTTTTTGTTAAAGGAAAACTCTTATAAAATAAGATTTATCTTTTTAAAGTGAATAATTCTGTATCATTTAATAATTCACAATACTGTGCAACTACCACTTCTATCTAGCGTGGAAACTTTTTCATCACCCTAAATAACACCTGGAAACCTTGGGCAGTCATTCCTCATTCTTTCCTTCCCCAGCCTGGGGCAACCAGTAATCTTTCTGTCTCTGTGGATCTGTGGAGTTACCTATTCTGGATGTTTCTTGTACATGGAACATGTGACCTTTGTGCCTGGTTTCTCTCACTTAGCATAATTTCAAGGATTGTCCATGTGGTTGCCTGTGTCCGTATTTGATTCCTGTATTGTGCCATGGTATAGGTTATGCCACAATTTGTTTATCCATTCATCTGTTGGTAGACATTTGGGTTGTTTCCACCCAGCCTGGGTTATGAGGGCAGGGCCTCTGAGAGCCAGAATCAACCCTATCTAGACCCTACCTCCATCCCTGTTTGAAAATGCTTTTCTTTAAGGGAGAAGGAGGCTCTTAAAATGGGCTCCAGATGGAGACTCTGGGGGCTCTGTGGAGGGGCGGAGGTGAGTGTGGAGAAGGAGCTCCCCTTTCGGGGATACTTAGGTCGCTGGTACGGGGGCTGCAGCGCCACGTGGAGACTGTGGTCTCTGTCTCATCCAGGGCAGCCCTTCTGGTCCCCACCGACAGGAGAGAGGCCGCCCATAATCATCGTTCTCCTTCACTTCGTTAACAACTTCAATTAGCCCGTGAGCGGGAGATGCTTCATCAGCTGCCTGGATCAGCAGCAAAATTAAGCCGTCACGTTTATGAACTGCCCTGTGAGTTCTGGGAGGAACTCTGCATATTTTACATTTAATAACTTGCTTCTCGTTTTTATTTATAATGTTAATAATGATTTGGGGGGTGCTCTGGGAGAGCGCAGGGAAAGAGAGAGCGAGAGAGATGGGGCTTCGACACAGATGGCAGGACGTGACAGAGGGATGACTGCTCTCACCCCTGTGATGACTTGTCCCTCAGCCGCCCTCCCCTGTCTGAGGGGCAGCCCCACCCCCACCCACAGGGCTGGTCTTTTGGGGCCTTGCAGACTGCTCTTTCTCTGGGCACTGAATGACCAGGAGCTGGGGAAGAGTCCTGCATGTGTGACTGTCTTGTCTGCACGCTCTGACCTGGGCATGGGGCCCAGGAACCCTCAGGGGGCTTTAGGAAGGCCAGTCCACAAAGTGGGGCTCTTCTTTCCCCTCCTTCCCACCTTCACTGCCTCACTAGCTTCTCCTATGATTTGTCCGTGGTGGAAAGGGTGCCAGATTGGGTGAGGGAAACAGGGTATTTGCCCCAGAAATGTTTCACAGGATGTCTGTGGTATCGGAAAGTTCCTTGGCATCTTTCAGAATGAGTGTTTAGTAACTCATTTTGGATACGAGGACACTAAGGTGCCTTCCCAGGTGACCAGCTGGTGAACTGTAGCCCTGGAGGGGCACGAAAGGGGCCCAGGGCGGGAGAATGGGGAAGCTGGGCCTCTTAGGGAACCTGGCTGGGCTCAGTCCCCAGCTCTGCCTCTGACTATCTGCTGGACCCTGGGCGAATTACTTTGCTTCTCTGGGTCTCAGTTTTCTCCTCTGTAACACAGGAATAACCAGAATCTCCACCTCACAGGACTGCTGTGTGATTGACTCAAAATCTTTTTGGTGAAAGGACTTTGTAAACTACAAATCGCCACATGTTGAATAATTATTGATTGTCTTCCACTGGGAAGCCTCCTCTGGCATGTGGCGTTGCCGGAGCGACTCTAGGGAAGGGGCTTCAGAGAGGGGCTTAGTTGATAAGGATTTTAGGCTTGGTGTGCCTCACGGTCTCTCTGAGCTATATCTGCAGTGGTAGCTCAGAGGCAACCGCTGACAATACCTAATCGAATAGGCGTGGCTGTGTTCTAATGCAACTTCATTCACAAACACAGGCTGTGGCCATATTTGTCCTGCACAGTTTGTTGCTCTTCCATAGCAGCGTGTTCCTGGGCTAAAATCACTGATTTTGAGAGTGCAGGGCTGTCTGAAAGGAGAGTCCCCTGAGACATATCCACTGTACCACAGTCTGGTTGCTTCACAAGAGTATATTTTTTAAACTGCAAAATTCCCCATACCAGGAATATAGTGTTAAAAGCCCCATTACCCATGGCCCCCTGTGGGCATATCCAAAGGGAGCTGCACAGGCCTGGTCTCTGTTCCGGGAGCTTGGCTCAGCTTATGCTCAGGGAGAGCAGCAGAATCGTATTCACCTCAGCAGCTCTCATCTGGGACAACCAAAGGAACACTGCTGCACCAAAGATTTTGTGGTTGGAAAGAGTATCCTACTTTCTTCCATAGCTGGCTCTTCCCTGAACGTTTCCATTACCATTGTCTTGGAGGATAAGGGGGGAGACAAGGTGAGGAAGGAGAACCCAGAAAATGCTGGCGATGGAAGGAGGCTGAACGGGGCAGGGTAGCTGCTGTTTACCTACCCCACTCCAGGCTCTGAGCTAGGCATCACCCAGACAGCAGATCTAATCTTCTCCACCACCTTACAGGTAGATTGCAACTGTCATCTTACAGGTGGAGTAGCAGAGGCCCAGAGAGGTTAGTTACTGCCCACAGGAGTGAGAGGCAGGGTTCGGATTTAGCCCGGTCCTATCTGATTCCCAAGCTCGTCATCTTCCCACTACAGCCCACTGCCAGGTGGATCTGCAAAGCTCATCAAAAACGTATCCACCTGCTCCACACACACCCTCTTCCTCCAGGGGCAAACGTGAGACCTGGAGTGGCAGAGTTGGGGAAGGATGGACTGAACATCAGGAATCCCAATCTGAGCTCTGCTTCCAAATTGCCGCTTGACCTTGGGCATGATACAGGCACTTGCCGGGCCTCAGTTTCCTCTCTGTGCACTGAGATCATCTTGATGGCCCTTTCCAGCTCTGATTCTCAGAGCTTTTCTGCAAATAGCCTGTGGTGGCCGATACATTCTGCTTCTCCCCGTCTGGCTGCTCGACAGGAGGAAGGGAGGGAGGAGGCAGCAGGAAAGCAAGGTCAATCAATTCCAGCCAAGACTGAAGCCTAAGAGATAGGGCGTGGCGTGCTGAAAGATGATGGCTGGCAAAAATCATTAGGAGCATCTTTCAACAATCTATATGCCGTTATCGATCTTGTTATAGATCATCTTCTTCCATTCCTCCCCCTACCTTTTTTTTTTCCCCAAGACCTTCTGGATCAATACAGCAAGTGCATTGAGACTGTAGCAACACATTAAAAACCTTATAAAAGGTTATTTAGTTGCTAACAGTGCAGTGGTTTCTGCAAAGCCTGCCAAAAGGTTACAGCTTTTTGGGGATCATAAATTACAGACGACAGGAAAAAAGTAAGTGCGGTTTTCTTTATTGTCTCGATGATGGATGGACTCCTGAACAGGGCAGAAAATACATCATATCACCTTTAATGGGCGTGCATTTCTGCAGCCATAACTCACAATTTTAAAATAGAAAATGGTGAAATATGGCGTTGTATATTCCACTTGTGACATATTTATGAGTCCTTGCCTTCTTATAAATACAGTGATTGCTATTTCAAAGCACCATGTCAGGTATGAGCTGAGCACAAACAGCTGGCGCGGCTGAAAAATTATAGCCAGAGTGGACGTTTTCAAAAACTCTCTCTCGCAGCAGTAAATTTACAGTGTTTGCACTAACTGTTATTAAAACCAAATCCATATCTTGGCACCAGGCATCCATTGCTCAGGAACAGCTGGAGTGACAGTGTGCCCTGACAGCTGGGGTGAGCTCTAAACTTGGCCACGGTGCACGTCGAGAAGAAAGGTCGTGGGCCTCCGACGGAGACCAGGGGTCTCGTACTCCTGGGTGTGGAGCCCAGGCCGGGTCCCCACTGGGCTGGCCTCTGTCTCTTGTCTGACCACTGAGTCTAGGCATGCTGCTTCCAGCTCTTTTCCTGGGCTGGCCAGGGATCCTTTCCTGACAGTTTTCTGTCTAGGCCTATGAGCCACTGAGCCCCACTCCCTCTCCACTCGGTGAGTCATTCTAGTGTCTGGAGAAGGAAGCAACAGAGCTGAAAACAAGGAGAGACACTGTGCATAGTCCAGAGGAAAGACAAAGGACAGAGTCCAGCAGGGCTGGCTTGTGTTGGGGCGGTGAGGGGGTGGCAATTAGGCTGGGGGTGAAAATAAGACAGGAGATAAAGAGCCAGATGATCTATGCAATCATAATAATTTTTAATCCAACCTCAATTGTTTGAGCCCCTATTTTGAGCTAGGCAGAATTTTAAGGGATGGAAATACAAAAAATGAGTAAGACATAATTTTTACTCTCAAGGAGCTTACAGTCTACAGACTGCCTGAAACTCAGCTGATAGCACTACACCTTGCATATTTTTGTGTTTTCCAAATTCTTTTTTTCTCTAATATTTCGTTTGGCTGTTTCAACAACTAAAGAAAACACTGAGTAGCATGGATGAAACTTCAGGTATTACGTTGAATGAAAGGAGATAGACACAAGAGAATACATACTTTAGGATTCAACTTAATATGGAGTTTAAAAACAGGCAAACCTGGTCTATGGGCAAAGAAGTCAGACTAGTGCTCAGACTAGAAGCCTAAGTGGGAAGGGGCTCGAGGTGGTCCCAAGAGTGTTGTACACTTTGCAAACTTCATATTTATTATACCTCCACTCCCCCTTCTTCTCCCCACTCACAGTCACATACAGTCAGTGGGCCTTGGTAGCCTTGCTTTATAGGTGGGGAGACTGAGGCACAAACTTGCCCAAGGACACACAGTTGGTTTCAGAGGAAGCTCCAATCCCACTCTCAAACCAACATGTTTTATTTTCATGACATTCTCTCTTTATAGGCGCCTTCTCAGATTGGGCCTGCTCGTCCAATGATGGCCTCTTGGTTGAAAACAGTAGTTTTCACCCTCTTTCTGGCAGCAACAACTTCCCCCGCTTGCAAACACACTATCGTTGGGAACCTGGATATAAGGAGCAGAGAGGATCTGCTCTAATGAAGTGGGTGCACAGGGAGGGCTCTGCTTCTCCTGGCACCCACAGCGGCCCTCTGTCTCTTTTGTGAACTTGAGTCTCTGGAGAATAACATTTGAAAACTGATGGTCAGGGGACTTCCAACTCTGGCTTTGCAACTTCTTCAAAACATTTCCATTAATATTAAGGGGTGGGTGTGAAATTCACACAAAAAGTTGGGACTAATTATATGTACTCATTCATTCCTTCTTTGTTTCAACATTGGCAGAAATCCTTCTATTTGCCAATGTAAGGAGGTATTTGCTGTATCTGTACAGGGGGCTGGGGATTAAGGAAGATAATGATGTGGTTCCTGTTTTCAGGAATTTGCATATTAGTGAGGAGGGGCCTCTATCTGTACTGGCAACAAGGACAGATGCATTCTGCTGGGACATGGTAGAAGAGGACTTCACCGAGCGGGCAGTGTTGATACTAGCTACATCTTGAAGGACAAGTACAAGTTCACCCACCAGGAAGAGTACCGAGCTGACGTAAACAGGAGGAGCAGAGTCCAGGGTGCCAGGAACATGGTTGGCAAGGGAAAGGTGGCCTGAGGCTAGGATGAAAAGCTAGGGGGTGGGGGAAACATCTTTTAGAAGATGCTAAGATGCTAAATATCACTGTAAAGGAGTTAGGCTTCATCTTGCCAGCAAAAGAAGTCCTAGAGAGTTTTGCTCTGGGGCTGGAGGCGGTCACATCTATGTTTGAGCCGCTGCCTCCGCTGGCTAGTAATGGTGCAGCATGACGGGAGACGGATGCTGGGGAAACAGCTGACTCCATCAGGAACTTCTGAGTGGGAGGTATGGTGGGTCAGGTTGATCCCCGTGGGGACTGCAAGCTCTAAGATTGTGTAATCCACAATCAACACTATTCAAAAATGTTGGGAAGGACTTAGAGGTCTAATACAATGTTCCTACCCATGTTATTTTTTCAGGGATGGCATGCTAATATTTTTGTGTATCATTTTAATAGAAATACCCATTAATCATAAAAGAAATACATGCTTCTTGTAGAAATATCAAATAATGTGACAAGAATAAGTTAGAGATGAACTGAAGGTCAACTTCGGCCTTGGTGATTGGCCCGAATCTGATATTTGACATCAACTTTGGGCTTGGCCTTTTCGAAGGCCAGATAGTCATTGCCAACTTCAATGTCATTTCTGGCATCCCCGAACCTAAGTGTGATCAATGATTGTGTGATTGCTTCATATTTAATCATAATAACAGTGGTGATATGAACTAGGCATGGCATTCAGATTTATTAGTAGCCAAACCTTCATTTTGAAATAGAGGCAAGTCCTCTAGATGTAACTTGACGTAGGGCTCTCTTTTGTGCTTTATATGTTGAAATCTTATTAATCAGTTGAAGTAAAAATGTGCATTTATTATTGTAAGAGTGAAGTGCTGCAGTAAGCTTGAGTGTGAAAGTTGTTAGTTTGATGTACAAAGATTATGGACTTTCAAATAGTTAAACAAGTAGAGAATAGGTGACATTTAATATGAATGGTAGGAGAGCATATGCTAATTAGACAACTTAGGGAAAAGCATTGTATCTTTAAATCCTTGTTGGGAACCAAAAATATTACGAAAACCTGAAAAATAAGAAGACAAAAAAGTAGATTAGTGCATGGACTGAAAGTTTGTATTCCCAGCACCCCTACCCCACCACCCCAAATTCATGTGTTGAAACCCTAGCCCTCAGTGTGATAGTATTTAGAGGTCAGGCCTTTGGGGGGTAGTGAGGGTAAATGAGGTCATGCGGGTGGAGCCCCGCATGATGGAATCTGTGCCCTTGTGAAGACACAGCAAGAAGACATTGTCTACAAACCAATAAGAGGGCCCTTCCCAGGCAGCAAATCTGCTGGCACCTTGGTCTCATAACTGTGAGAAATAAATGTTTGTTGTTTAAATCGGTGGTAATTTGTTATAACAGCCTGAGTTGACTAAGACAATTAGATTATGTCATTAAGTCTCATTTTATAGAATTATTTGTTGTAATAACATTCGTGACATTAAGCAAAACAACCTTTCAGAACTGTTTTAAAATTTTAAATGTTTAATTCTATTTAGGCCATGAATCTTTCAAGCAAAAGCCTCATCTGAGAATCCTTTACATCTTGTGAGGATAAATAACAGACACGATGTCAACTTTATCACCTGAACGTTTCAAAAGGAGGAAACACTCCAAAATTACATACAACATCTATGATAAATGATCCAGATGCAGACGTAATAGAGAATAGAAAAAGAACAGAGAAAAAAGACACTGTTAGACAAAAATGAGACTCCCTGCAAAATAGGTTGCTTCTCACCTTGGTTGAAAGTGACCGAGCATCTCTTCAGTGACACAAATGGGCAGTGGAGGGGCCATGGAACATACCTTTAAGCTGATGTTCCAGTAAAACTGTTTCTACTCTATGTCAGCTCTCCAAATTTCAATACAGTTTTTTAAAAATTTATTTCAAGTGTGGTTTTCCAGGACTCATCAACTCCAAGTCAAGAAGTTGTTTCAATCTAGTTGTGGAGGGTGCAGCTCACATTGGCCCATGTGGGGATCGAACCGGCAACTTTGTTGTTAGAACACTGCGCTCTTAACCAACTGAGCTAAACGGCCGCCCCCTCAATATAGTTTAAATGCAAAATTGCGATGATAAAGTTTTAATATAAATTGTTTGTAGGCTTTGGTCTCCTCTTCAGCTGAATTTTAACATGACCGTTTGGCTTTATGGTAGAATGTACCTCTGGATATAAATTGAAAATCTTTCTCCCTTCAATCCCTAGGTAACCACTGTAACCACTTTTCTCTGTAGATAACCACTGCGTCTAGTGTATTTTCTTTCAGATTTTTGAAATGTAGCTAAAAAATATTTGTATATATTTTTTTGAAACAATGGAGTTGTACCATAGTACTTTCCAATTTAATACAAACATCTTTTCACAAGACTACTATACATAGCTCTATTTTATGTTTTATAATAACTGCCTGTAGTCCACTCTATGGATGTGGCATTATTTATTTAACCAATCATTAGTTAAAGAACATATAAATAACTATTTCCAATTTTTATCCATTGTAAGGAATGCTGCAATAAACATATTTGTACAGTTTTTTGCAAGTGCTAATTATTTCCTTTATATATGTATGCATATATATGTACATAATTTTTGGTATGTGTTGCCATATTGTCTTCTAGAAATATTGTATCAATTAATATTCCCACCCACAGTGTTTATATATAAGAAGCCTGTTTCCCTCACCAACACTGAACATCATCTGCCTTTTGAATCTTTGCCAACGTGTTATGTGAAAAATAGTCTCTTGATATTTTAATATGCATCTTTTATTATTAGTGAGGTTGAACCTCTTTCTATATGTTATTGCATTGATTACTTTGAATCACAGAGGAAATGATATCATCCTATGTAGATAAAATGTGCGATGGATACTTTATATTTGTACCACCATTTACAGCAGTCAAATCACTCTTACTTCCTAATTTCAGTTAATCTCACAATTATCCTGTGAAGGATATATTGTTATTATTAATGTTTTCAAGTGTGAAAATATGGGGCTCTGAGAGGTCAATTGATTGGCCTCATGGGTAAAAACTATGGGGTTTGAAGGTCGATTTTCTGCATCCCAATCTTCATTCCGCTTTACCCCACTGTGCCTGCTACTAATAAATTTCAATCCAGATTTTGGACTAATAATTCTCAAACAGTAATAAAAATGCTATACTTATTGAGCACAGCCCTGTAAATGCATGATCTCATTGAATCCTTATAACAATTCTATGAGGGAAGAGCAAATTATTATCTACATGTACAGATGGGGAGCTGACAATGGTCCCACAGGTGGGATTAACCTTGGAAGGCTCATGGGAGCCCATGCTTTTGACACTGTACCGTATAGTTTCTCATGCCAACTAGCACCATTCCCAAAGAAACAGCCTACCTGTTTAAGCTAATGGGCCCCCACACTGGAAGGCGTTGCAGGAAACTGTGAAATGAGTGCAAAGGCAGAGAATCAGGCTGAGAATTAAGGATGGTAGGTAACTGGTTTTCTCAAGGACACTATTGGCATCCTGGGCAGGACAATTCTCAGTGTAGGATTTCTCCTGCATTGTTGGAGGCTTAGCATCCCACCTCGTGCTTACACTCTAAAGGCCAGTAGCATCTCCCAGGTACCATGACAACACAAAACCCACACCCTGAATTTTCAAATGACCCATGAGGGAGGCGGTATTGCCCTCATTGAGAACCACTGGGACAGTGGACCCTCGCTTGATTCTGGTACATGTTTATCTCAGCTGTTAAAATTGTCTTGTGTCTGGTATGATTGTGCTATTTAGGCCAAGCCTCTGGCACCGGGCTCAGGTCTGCAGAGTGTTCTGCACAGGTAATGTGGTATTTCTGAGCCCTCCTTTGAGGCTGATCCTCCGTAACCCTGGGGCTCCTGATGCAGCCTCTGTCTGCAGACAGTCAATAAATGCCAATACTCGATCCTGACAGATGTCTGGGTATCTGCCGTTCTGTGCTGGACTTTAGCCCATGGCAACCACTTTTCCAGGCCGAGATTTTTCTTCCTTTTGATTGCAGAGGCAGCAGCAGGCTGGGGGATCACCAGCCCCTAGTCATGTTGCTATAGGGAAGGGCTTTCAAAGGGTTGGAACCAAAGCTCTGTGGGTTGGCTCCTTTGAAAATCAGTCCTCCTGGCCATGGGAGCAGGCCCACTGGCTCAGCTGGGCCCCTTCTGCCAAGCCCGTGGCGTGCCCAGAGCTGCTGTGTGAGCTCATGCTACATTCAGGAAGAGCTGGGGCCTCTGGGGCATAATCAGCAGAACTTCAGGAAACTTGGGGAGGAAAAGGCAATGAGTGGCTACTTGGGGTTTGGCTCTGGGCCTGCAACTCCTCCAGCCAGCCGGCCATGCCCACCAAAGTGGCTCTGTGGGCATACTTTTTAAAGTAGTGATGGCAGCACGGCAATATTTAAACCATTTGCTTGTCTCCAGTTTGCCCAACGAAGAGAGCATGTGTGGGCAGTCAGAACATGTGTGCAAAGAAAGGTAATTTTGAAAACAGGAAGTTCTTTATAGCAGCTCGATTGCTAACACAAGGGTATGTGTTCTGAGTTCTCCTTCCTCATTTATGTAAACAGCAGTCCCTTTCACCATGGTTGTTGTTTAGGGCCAGACTATGAACAAGAAAGCTCACTGTTAAAAAGCAATTGATTTTTTAAATTGCTCTATAACACTGTCTATTATAAATACTTTCTGGGCCTTTCTCGTCCCACGGCAGGCTTCTGTCCCAGGAGGATGATGGTAACAGGAGGTGAGCGGTCTCTTAATAGGCTCCTGGTGGTGTTGCTTCTGCTGCTGGGAGAAATCTGGGCAGAGACTTTTCTAGTCTGACGCTCTTTTTTGTGGGTTCTTCTGTGGCAAGCATGTGGAAAGGTTCTGATGTGCTCTGGGGAGAAATCGGTGATTCATGGGACCTTCCCATCCCTTTCCTGAGCAGGCCTTTATCCTGGATCTGGTGGTTGTGTGTGCTCACTGCTTATCCTCTGGGACATGCCTTCCAATTGATATGCTCTGTGGCTTTGCAGAAGTCAGCTCGGGAGCAGAGTGCGTCCTGTGATAACTGCAAATATTGGCACTATGAGCGCTGCATTTCATCTATGGTGAACCAGCATGGAACCAGCCAGACTCTTGGGCTAACGTATCAGTTAGTTAGGTTTCTTAGACCCTTACTGGTCTCTGGCTCCAAGGCTTCTTGAGAAGTAGTGATGACAAGTTTCAGAAGTCCCCTTAAAGCTGGGTGTGGTTTACAGTGTGGTGTGGTGGGGTGGGAAGAGCTTGGAATTTGGACTCAACCATCGTGATACCAACAACAGGAGATCACCGCATAGTAACTCTGTAAATGGCCCGAGTTTCGATTTCCTTGTCTCCTAAAGGGGGATAATAACGCTATCTTACCTGAAATGATTGCTGGGAGAATCAGCTGAGGAATGTGAAAACGCTTTGGCACCTGTGAAATGCTTTCCTAGTGTTGTCTTTATTTTTCTCTGCTCTTAAAAGTTGAACTTTAAAGTCTCTTTGAACCGTGATGAATTCTGTGATGTTAAACTCTTCCCGGGACACAGCTCTCTACTTTTTCTTCCCACAAGACACCCACAATTTCAAGAAGTGAGTAAAATCCAGATGCAACCCGGTGAGTTGATTCTCTGTCCTTTCTTACTTTAGTTCAATTTTACACTTTTTCTCTCTTATTTTTTTCTTTATTTTTGTTTTAACTTGAACCAAATACATGCTTAAAGCAACAATGAGCCTGGGAAGAACAAGACAGCATCCTTGCCAAAGCTGCAATATCAGACATGAGGTCAGCAGCATAGCAGCTGTCTAAGAAGGGTGGTGGAAGGGGGGCTACCTTGGTTTGGTGCCTTCTTGATGAGGTGTTTCTGCGGGAATGACATATATGCAAGGCAAAAGAATTGAGTGTTGAGTTTGGCTAATGCCCACTGTAGAGCTGTCATTACATTAAGGTTAGTTCATGGCTTAAAAAAAATGTGTTGAATATCAATTGTTTCTTCTTTCTGTGAAGTGGAGGCATATTGGATCAGTTTTGCCAGGAGTGGAGGTTATGGCTGAGGCTTTGATATACAGATAGAAACATCTGAGTATAGTAGAAAGTGTTCTGGCCTTGGAGTCTTAAAATATAGGTTGACTTGGCCCATCATTATATGTATCTCCTATGGACCACAGAGGTTAAGTGATTTCCCTAAAGTCACACAAATAATGGTGAGCCAAGTCAACCTATATTTTATATATATATAATGTTTGGTGGTATTTACATGTATTACATTGTGTAGCAATTACCTTTGTAGAAAATGAATGTTTAAAAATTGATGTGTAATATTCATTCAGAAACCTGCCCAAACCATAGTGTACAGCTTGATGAACTATCTCAAAGTGAAGCCACGCTCGTAACCAACACCCAGAAGAAGAACTAGAACATTAGCAGAAGCACAGAATCTCCTCTTTGCCCTCTCCCTGCCACTCCCCAGCCTTCTCCCCCAAACTGAGTACAATCCTACTACTAGAACCATAGATTGGTTTTGCCTGTCTTTGAACTATTTATATAAATGAAATCTTTTTTTTTTTTGTGCCTGGCTTGTCTTGCTTGTGAGAGTCACCCAAGTTGTTGTAGGTAGTTCACCTATGTGTACTGCTGTGTGACACCCCAAGGTATGATTATACACCAATGCATCCATTCAGTGTTGGTGAAGATATGGGTGCTTTCTAGTTTTTGGCACTTTCACATGATGTTATGTTGCCTGCA
This sequence comes from Rhinolophus hipposideros, assembly GCF_964194185.1. NCBI lineage: Eukaryota > Metazoa > Chordata > Mammalia > Chiroptera > Rhinolophidae > Rhinolophus > Rhinolophus hipposideros. The sequence continues at coordinate 45,532,148 of NC_138050.1, read as the reverse complement.
CTTCTGTTTGGCGTATACCTAAGAGTGGAATTGTTGAGTCTTACAGTATGTACATGGCTCAGCTTTAATAGAAATTGCTGGATATATCAATTTCTACTCCCACCTAGCAGTGTGTGAGAGTTTCTGTTTCTCTCCATTTTACCCAGAACTTGGTACTGGCAGTCTTTTCTACTTTGCCATTCTGATGAGGTAAAGCAATATCTTGTTTTGTTTTTTCATTTGCATCTCTCCAATGGCTACTGAGGTTAAACACATTTTTATATATTTACAAGCCATTTAAATATCATCTTTTATGAAGTGCTTGTTCAAGACTTTTGGTCATTTTTCTACTGCATCTTTTTTTAAAAAAGATTTTTTTATTAGGACATAGCTAACATACAATATTATTTTAATTTTAGGTGTACACCATAGTTATTCAACATTTATGTATCCAAAGAAGTGATCACCATAATAAATCCAGCAACCGTCTGACACAGTACCACACGATCACAATATTTTTAACTATATTTTCTATGCTGTATATCAGGTGTACAGCATAGTGGTTAGACATTTATATAATTTAAGAACTGGTTCCCCTAACTAATCTAATACCCACCTGGCACTATACATAGTTATTACCATATTATTGATTATATTCCCTATGCTGTACTTTACATCTCATTGACTATTTTGTAATTTCCAATTTGTATTTTTTAATCCCTTCACCTTTTTCACACTGCCCCAACCCTTGCCTCCATCTAAAACCCTGAAAGATCTAGTACCCATCTGACACCATACAAAGTTATTACAATATTATTGACTATATTTCTCACGCTATACCCTACATCCCCATGATTACTATCTAACAGCCAATTTGTACTTCTTGCAAATTAAAACAGAATTTGTTTCTGTTTCATTTGTTTGTTTATTTTGTTCTTTAGAGTCCACTTATGAGTGAAATCATATGACATTTGTCTTTTGCTGTCCGACTTGCTACACTCAGCACAATACCCTCCATGTTGTTGCAGATGGCAAGATTTCATTCTTTCTAAAGGCGGAGTAATATTCCGTTGTATATATGCACCACCACTTCTTTATCCATTCATCCAAACACGGACACCCAGGTTGCCTTCATCATCTTGGCTACTGTAAACAATGTTGTGATGAACGTATGGATGAACATGTTCACTTGAAGTAGCGTTTTGGGTTTCTTCGGATAAATATACGAAAGTGGGATTACTGGGTCCTTCTTTGTCTCTTATTATAGCCTTTGTGTTAAAGTCTATTTTGTCTGGTATAAGTATTACTACCCCAGCTTTTTTTTTTTATTTCCATTTTTATGAAATAACTTTTTCCATTCCTTTACTTTCAGTCTGTGTGTGTCTTTTGATTTGAAGTGAGTCTCTTGTAGGCAGCATATATAAGGGTCTTGTTTTCTTGTCAATTCAGCCACTCCATGTCTTTTGATTGGAGCATTTAATCTGTTTACATTTAAAGTAATTGTTGATAGATATGTAGTTATTGCCATTTTATTATTCATATTTTTTATCTTTTTTTTTCCATCTTAAAGAAGTCCCTTTAAGATTTCTTATAATACTGGTTTGGTGGTGATGAACTCCGTTAGCTTTTTCTTGTCTGGGGAGCTCTTTATCTGTTCTTTAATAGCTTTGCTGGATAGAGTAATCTTACTTTTCATCACTTTGAATATTTCCTGCCAATCCCTTCTGGCCTGCAAAGTTTCTGTTGACAAATCAGCTGACAGTCTTATAGGAGCTCCCTTGTATGTAACTAACTGCTTTTCTTTTGCTGCTTTTAAGATTCTTTAACTTTTGGCATTTTAATTATGATGTGTCTTGGTGTAGGCTACTTTGGGTTCACCTTGTTTGGGACTCTCTGTACTTCCTGGGCTTGCATATACATTTTCTTCGCCAGGGTAGAGAAGTTTTCTGTCATTATTTCTTCAAATGGGTTTTAAATTTCTTGCGCTCTCTCTCTCCTCCTGCTGGTACCCCTATGATGCGACTATTGGTACTCTTGATATTGTGACAGAGGCCCTTAGTTTTTGTATTATTTTTTCTTTTTGCTGTTCTGTTAAGATATTTTCTGCTGTCCTATCTTCTAAATCACTGATTTGATACTCTGCTTCATTGAGTCTGCTGGTGATCCCTTTTAATGAAGTCTTCATTTCAGTTATTATATTCTTTATTTCTGACTGGTTCTTTTTTCTATTTTCTATTTCCATTTTTATGTTTCCTATCTCTTTGTTGAAGGTCTTACTGAGATCACTAAGCATCCTTATAGCTAGTGTTTTGAACTCTGTATCTGGTAGGTTGCTTGTCTCCATTTTGTTTAGTTTTTTTTTTTTTTGGAGCTTTGGTCTGTTCTTTTATTTGGGACATATTTCTTTCTCTCCCCATTTTGGCTGCTTCCCTGTGTTTGTTCTATATATTAGATAGGGCTGTTAGATATATTAGATAAAACTGTCCCCCAGTTTTAGTAGAGTGGCTTTATGTAGTAGGTGTCCTATGGGGCCCAGGGGAGCAGTGTCCCTGATCACTAGAGCTTGATGCTCCAGGTGATTCCCTTGTGTGAGTTTGTGTGTCCTTCTGTTATAGTTGAGCATTGGTTGCTGTTTTCATGTCAGTGGGAAGGATTGACCCTCGGTCTCATTCTTGTCAGGACTGTCTGTGACTACAGTGAAGGAGCTATTGTGGAGGGGCTGACCCTATGGAGCAGGATTCACTTTAGCAGGGCTCTGGGACCTGCCCTGTGTGCTCTTTGGGTGTGTTGTTCTTGGAGCTGATCAAGTAATGCTCCAGCTTGGTTTGAAGCTGGCCACTGGGCGTGCCAGTCTCAGGGGCACCTGGGAGGGGACCTACTGCAGGCCACGTTCAGCCGCAGTCTTTGCCTTGTCTGAGACAACCTGGCATGAGGCACAAAGCAATCCATAGATGACTGCCACCTGCGTTATGCTTGGAGTTACCTTGAGAGACCAAGCCATGAACCAAGGTTGACTGTCAGTAGTGCCAGGCTTAGGGCTACTCAGCCAGAGGTACAGGACATGTTGAAGCCAGATGCTGCTTGTTTGGGTTTTGTGAACCTTTGAGAGACTTTAGGAAAGTCTGTAACATGATCCAAGGCAGGCAGTTTGTATGAAAAAGCCACTGGAAGTGGCTTGAGTGTGTCTGAAAGTTGGGTGGGGCGGGGTCTTAGAATCACAAGGGTGTGATGAATGAATGGTGTTAGCCAAGTTGATGGAGACTCAGATATGGTACTCACCTCTGTCTGTATGCCAGGAAGGGGGAGGGCTCAATAAAGAAACAATGGCCTCTGCCAGCTCCTCTATCTGGAAGAAAGCTGCCCCTTCAGCCCTCACCCTAAAGCTAGATAATTTAGTTCCTCCCCTTATGTCCCTGGTGTCTTTCAAGCTGCTACTCCAGCACTGGAGCTCAGAGTGAGTGAGTTCATCAGCAAGTAAGTCCATGCATGGGTGCTCCAAGAGGAGTGCGTCGGGAGTGTAGCCACCTTAATTTCTGTTTGTGAAAACCAGCAAAGATTGTGTACTCAGACAAAATCTCTGCTTGTTTTCACAACCAGAACTTATGGGGACATCTCTCCCTGGCACTGGAACTCTGGGATGGAGAACCTGGTGTGGTATTGGGACCACTTGCTCCTTCTGGGGGGACCTCCGCAGCTGAGATATTTTTTCCAATTTTTAATGGTTACACATGGCTGTGGGACCATTCTGTTCTTCATCTATGCGTCTCCTACCAGTCTTGAGGTGGCTTTTTTGTAGGGCTTTAGTTCAGCAAGATTTTAGGCGATTCTCAATGATAGTTGTTTTGTAGTTCAGTTTTAATTTTGGCGTGGTTGTGGGAGAAGGTAAGCACAGCATTTACCTACTCCACCATCTTGACTGGACAGATTTTTTTTTAAGTTTGTAAGAGTTCTTACTATATTTTAATTGCAACATATTGTTGGATAGCTTTATTGCACATATCTTCTCCTACTTTGTGGCTTGCCTTTTCACCCTCTTAATAACATATTATTATGACCAGAAGTTTCTAATTTTAACATAGTTGAATATAGCAACATTTTTTCCTTATTGTTTATACCTTTTTTTTGTGTTGTAACTTATGAAATTCTTGGGGTGTGAGGCCTAGTAGCTTTCAGTTACACACACCTCCTCCTGCAGATCAGATGACTGCACAAGGGAGCTGAGGAAACTTAGGGTGGCAGCATGCCAGTCCGGACACCATCATTCCAATCCCAAGATGCTCATGGAGTGTCGCTGAGCTTGCAAGTGTACCAGATCCTTGGTGATTTGGAGAACGGACTGGAGGCTTAAGGCTCTTGACTGTAATCAGGGACTCAATAAAGAGAACACAAGGCTTATGGTTTCCAGGAATCATGTTGTTTGTTCACCAGATTGTGGGAAGAGATAGGATTAGTTGGCACTTTCCTGAGGACTGTGTTTCTAGAATCTCTGAGAAAATAAATTCTCTGACTCAGTTTCTAACCCTTCATTTAGGAATTAGACACAGGAGCTCTTTGTTGGCCCAAACTCCATTTCAGGGACTGTTCTGTCCTCCCATGGCCTTCCTGAGTGAGCAGGGCCCATATGACCCTGTTTCTTCTGTCACAGGTGATTGGACCAGGTCTTGACATGATAGCCAGGAGTGGACTGACTGTGGCTGGCCAGAAAACAATCAATAGTTGATGTGGTCTGGGACAAAGTGTTCTCCTAAGCCAATAAGAGTCCCTATTGGGGATTCTGAACTAGGAACCAGAAGAAAGTTGCAGGCTGGTGTGGGGCACGTGTGCTGAAAAACCACAGAGTAGGGGTAAGGGGAGTCATTTTGGGATACTGTACTTGCTGAATATATAAGGGCCTGAGACTCAGAGAAACCAGTCAGAAGGGAGAGCAGAAAGCAGTGGGGGCTCAGAGAAGAGCAGAGAAATTATATGTGAGTAAAGAGAATGAGAGAGCAAATCCCATTTTCTGCCCTTTCTTGAGGCTCAATTAGATGTTTTCTGCTTTCCCTTGAGAGCTCTGTGTATCCTTGCAATAATATCTTTTATTCTAGTTCATTTGAGTAGGTTTCGGATCCTTGCAATCAAGAGTTTAGACTAAGATAGTTTAAGTCAAAGGTAAGAAAAAAAGAGAAGATTTATGAGTTGTATTTTTTTCAACGAACATTATAGAATTCCAGTAAAACAATGATTCTTTTACAATTTAGATCTCCTATCTTATTGGCTAGAATTATGTCTGTGCGAGTAATAGCACTGCTCTTTAGCCATTCAAACGTTAATTCTGGACATATGTGCAAAGAGACAGCAAGGAGGCAGTTTCTTGATCTTTATCCTGCACGGCCTTAATGTGAAGCTGGGGAGGGCACAGAGGCACCTGTGGCCTGCGGGCTGCACGATCCTCGCCTCTGGTCTGGAGCTGTGTACTTCATGGTTCTTCAAAGGTTGCTGGGATTAAAAAGGAGTTACAACCTAAAGGGCCAAGAGTAGGAGAATGGTTAAATAAATTAGTGGTCTTCAAATGAGGGAGTATTTATGGAGTCATTAAAGATGATGTCATTAAAGAGGTTTTTAATGCTACGGAAAATTAGTTGTATAATAACATGTAACATTAACTGGAAAACAGATGTAAAATGTTTTATACAGATTGAGCTCAACTATGTTAAAATAAACATGTGAAAACTCTTAACAATAGTCATATATATTAGTTACATATATATTTGCCTCTCTACATTTTCTATGATTGCTTTTATAATCAGAAAACATGTTTAAAATGAAAATACAAATGAATAAACTGTTTACTCAGATTTGTGTGACGTGAGTGTGACGTGAGTCTGTGCTGGAGTTTTCCTCCAACACCCATTCTTAGTCCTCAAAGAATTTCTCCAGTTTGTGAAAGAGGGTCAGACTCCGGTTCTGTGACTATAGAGCCGAACTGGAATCTGGTTTATGAAAAATGTTGGAGAAGTGAGTGGCAACAAACTTTAAAACAGTGCTTTGAGGTTTAAGAGAGGAAGCTTTTCTCTAGCTACTCTGACCAGGGAGAGCATTTTTGAGGTTTTTGTCTAGGAAGGGCCTGGCTTGGGTTTAAGTGGGACATGGGGCTGGGTAGGGACAACAGGGACAGAGGCGGCAAGAGCTGACGGAGACTTCAGAAACCACTTAGGTGGACACCACCACTTTATAGATAATGACAATTACTATCTTGACTTGAGTGCCTCCTGTGAGCTAGTTGTGCACACAGGGTGCTGAACAGCTGACATTTTATTTAACTTTCATAAATAGCTCAGTGAGGCAGGTTTTATGATCTCCATTTTGCCAATGAGAAAACTAACCAACTCCCAAACAAAGCAAGGAAACTGACTTAGAGGGGTAAAGTGAGATTCACAGGTAACGGTTGATAGGTCCAGGACTCAAAACCATCCTTTTAAAACCATTTTTATCTCTGATGATAATAATGAGATAATCGTCATGTATGGGGTCTTGACTATGTGCCCGACCTTGTGCTGGACACTTTTCCTGCTTTACGTCTTTTAATGCTCTCCTTTAATGCTGTACAACACGTGGCATCTCTCACCTGGGAGCACATCCAGAACTTTGGGCCAGGACACTGGATTTCCTGCTTTCTTCATTCCCTGTCTCACCTACCTACCCGCTGGAGCTGTGTCCATAACATCTGTAAACACAAGTTCCCAGGCCTTGTGTTGGCACTGTTTTTTATTTTTTTCTTGCACACATGTAAAGACCTTTGAGTCGGCAGCTTGGTTTTTATAAGGTTGCTACTTCCTGCCCTTGCTTTATTACATCTGTTCTTTGGGGCATGGTGTTATAAATTGGGTATGTGATGATGTGTAATCACTAACTGAAAAGCCAATACATTTTCACTGTACCGGCAGCAAGACAAATAAAAGGCAAAATGAAAGGCTTGTGCTCTTTTGACAAAGGGAAAAGCACACAACACACATATTAAAGAAAAAAAAAATCAGACTGCAAATGGAAAATGTTGTCATCTTAGGGGAGTTGTTTTCTCGGGGCCGTCTGGCTTGGGTTTGCCTCCTGGGAGTGGGGTGCCTGGTGGCTGGGAGGTGGGGAGGATGGAGGGTGATCTTTTAGTCCTCTTGGGAACCACATGATTATTAGGCTTTGTAAACCTCAGGCTATTGCTCCAGGCGCTATGAGATATGATTTGAGCAGCCTTTGAATGAGAACAAATTGGTCTGTGGTCTGAGGATAAAGGACAGAGAGACAGGAAGAGAGAGAGAAGCAGACATGTTCGCGTTTGTGTGAGGATATATAGTAGCGTGAGAGGTTCAGTAAACCGTCCTATTGCTGATGTGTGTAGGACAGTGCAATCCATATAAGAAGGGCTTAATAAGTGATGACACTGTGTCCTGACTTGCTGATTTCACACAGTAGGGTTTGAACAGGAGGAGGGTGTGTGTATCGAGTATGGTTTAAGAGCTTCTAGGAGAGAAGTCCTCCCCCCATTCATATTCAGTAAATATGAATATTCATTCATATTCACCTCTGAGACCTTGTAGAAATATAGTTTGTATGGCCACAGAGTTTTGTTTTGCTTTGCTTTTTTTCTTCTCCAAAGCCCCAAGGAAAATGCAATCAAAATAGGGCTTGGGGGATAGTTTTTTTGAAACTGATTAAAGCAAAAGATAATAAGAATAATATATATTGTTAGTCTATAAAAGGTTTTGCCAGAAAAAAATCAAAGAGGAAAAATGTTTAGGTTTGGTAACTAATTATGTTCATGAAGTGAAGATGAATGTGAATAGAGAGATAAGGGTCTCTTGCTTGTAAAGAGGATTCAACTCTGTGAGCAGTCTAGAAATTTGGACTTTAATAGTTCTTCAAACACATTGACATAATAATAATAATAATAATAATAATAATAATAATAATGTAATAATACAATTATAAATTACATTTATTGATTGCCTATGTACAGGGCTGACCAAAGGTGAGAACCCAGTACGAATGACCAGGACCCAGTGGGTGGGAGGGAGGGGCCTAGGGCTATGATACATATCAGTACACATAAGCCCTCTTTGGGGGCCCCCCATTTTTTTTCTGGGGATAAACCGGGTCTCAGGCATTCAATTTTCAAAATTCTTTCATAAATTATCTCCTTTGGTTTTGTTTAGAATCCTCTGAGGGAGCTAGAAAAGGCATTCCTCTCATTCCAGAATTCCGTATGGGGAAACTGAGACTCAAAGCAGGGTGGCTGACTCATCCATGGTCACCAGTGACAGAGCCAGGAACTAACCAAGGCCTTCCAAGGCCGGCTTCGGTCGTCTCTGAGCCGTCCTGGGAGGGGCTGCAAAGGAGATGAGACCACCTAAACCACAGGACTAGCATATCCTAGGGTTTCTGCACATGCCAAATAGTGCCACCCAATTTCAGTCCTGGAACATTTGTGCTTCGACCCCATTGGCACCCGAGGAGCTCCAGGTGTGATAGCATGGGACTCCGCATGGGTCGGTGAGCAAGCCTAGGTCCTGTGAGGCTCACCTATTCGAGTGGCAAAACAAAATAAACAATCTCTGTCTGCTGTCATTGGATTCTTGCGCAGGGTGAAAACATAACTTCTCTTTGGGATGCTATTTCGCAATTGGAGATCATTTTCTGAAATGAAGATGCTGGCTTCTTAAGTTATTTAAGATAGACCTTCACGTGATTTCATTAGAACCACACAATTTATGTATTAATATGCTATTTTTATTGTCTGTCTCTACTGCCCACTCCCCAATCTGAACGTAAGGTCTGTGAAGGCAGAATTTTTGGTCTGTTTTTTCACTTACAATCTCAAGTACCTGACATTTATAAGTGCTCAATAATTGTTGTAATGATTGAATGATAAAATAAAGAGAAAATAGCAGAGGCTGACAGTCTTAAATACTATGTTTATGTTTATGGCCACTGAAGATAAAAAGATACCACTGCTTGATGTCCAATTGGTAGTTCAAATAGAGGAAAGAAATGAGAGAACCAGCAAATGCATGGCCTACAGGACCCTAGGCACACAGAACCCAAAGGTACCCACACCCACTTGAGAAGATATATCGCTCAGATCCTTTCTTTAAAAAAAACAAAATCAATTCTTTAGCAGAGATTGAGTAGTAAATGGGCAAGAAAAATTTTCTGTTAATTTTTTTCCAAGGTTGAATTTTGGAGTGAATTATTGAATGGACTGGTCCGCAAAAATAATAAATCAGTAGTTAAGAGTGAAATTCGTAGTTAAAAGGCAAAAGGCCAAATAATGACATAATAAAGATGATGGATGAAATCAGGAGTCAGCAAACTATGGCCCTGGGGCCAAATCCTGTCTGATACCTGTTTTAGTAAATAAAGTTTTATTGGAACACAGCCAGGCCCATCCATTTACCATTGTCTATGGCTGATTTCATGGTACAGCAATAGAATTGAGTAGTGTGTGACAGAGCCTGTATGGTCTGCTAAGCCTAAACTATTCACAATCTGGCCTTTTACAGAAAATGTTTGCTGACCCCTGGATTAAATAATGATCCATCATGGTAAAGTCCAAAGAACTGAGCTGACAATGGAGTGAAAGCTACAACAATGATATCTTTTTGCTGGTAAACCTTAGCTTCTGCAAAGCACCATTATCCATCATAGAAAATTAATGTTGTTAATTTGAATTTTATTGGTTTGGTGGTTTTAATTATATTTCTTCTATAAATTTGTTTTTATTTTATATTTGCATAAGACCTAGAAGCATAAGGATTTATACCTAGGTTAATGTTTGTATGCATTAACTTCACTGTAAAATAACTTAAATCAACCCTATGGGAATTGGTGAGGTATTTCTTCCTTTAAGTGCATTCTCATCCTTTACTACTCAAATTTGAAAGTTGCTGGTTTAAAGGTATCTGGTACCGTAGGAGCTTGTGCCTAGGTTTTGCTAAGTTATACTGTGGTCATTGTTAATTGTCCTCCTCTAAATTTGTTTGGGCTGGAGAACAACATTACTAAAATTTCTCTCCTTTCTAGTTTGATTTCTTAAGTGTTTGCCTTATAACTTGGAGAATTCAAGAGAGAAGAAACTTATTGGAAGGTAATTGCTTTTTTACCCTTTTATAATTTTAGGATGACTGGATTCTCATCTTTAAAAACGTGGGTCAAGTTGTCATGGTTGTGGCTTTAAAAGCATGTGTTGAAAAGACTCCTTGAGTCCAGTGAGCCTGTATTTGGGGAATCTGGGGGCCAGAAGGCCTTTCCTATTGCTATTCTTTGGAGTAGGACTGATTGCAAATTCCCAAAGCTTGAATTTGACAAGCATTCAGTGTCTAGTATAAACGTGCATATTGCTTATGGAATCTCTGTATGTCTTAGGATCATGATATTTGAGAGCCAGAGGAAAGATTAAAGTTCAAAGAAATCAAGGCTTTTGCCCAGGGTCACAAAGTAAGAGTCAGAATTGGGAGTGTATTCGCTGTGTTAAGGAAACAAAAGACAAAAACCAAAAAACAAAACAAGCCAGGAAAATCCCTTGACAAAACAAAACAGCTAAAGTTATCTTAGCTCTGAAGTTGAAGTGTAAAAACAGCCGGCTCTATAGAGCTAAAGATTTTGTTTATGACATTAACTCTGAAACGTGATCTATTTTTATTTTCAGCAGCTCTCTTTGATTTTGTCTTGAGTTGATGTTTATGGCTTATTTTATAGAACATGTTCTATCTACTCTTTGTTCTCTAAGTCTTACAGCAGCCTTTGATGGTGAGCAATACAATTCTGACCTCCAGTTGGTAGAATTCAAATATTCTTGTTAGGGTACAAGGCCGTATGCCTCCTTGTCCCCAATTCTGAACACAAGCTCAGCCCCTCCCTGTGCACCCTCACTAGCTCAGCACGGGCCCTCGGTCAGCACTGGAGTGAACTTTTGAAAACAAATCTGATGATGTTCCTTCTGCTTAATCCTTGCAATGGCTTTCCACAACTTCATGATGGAAAAAATCTCCTTGACGTGTGGGAGCAGCGCTCCCATCTCTCTGGCCCCCTCTGACCATGGCTTCCCTTCCTTCCTCTTCCACTCCAGCCACACCAGCTGCCTCTAGATCCTGGTCCCCACTGTGCAGTCGTCCTTTTGCCTGGTGACGCCATCTTATCCTTGAGCTCTCAGTTCAGGTGTCACTTCCTCAGGGGAGCCTCCTCTGCCCTTCCTGACCCAGGCAATGCCCCCTTTAATATGGGACCGTACCATGCATGTTTCCTGAAGCACGGAATCACCATTGCAATTTTTCGTTCATTTGTATCAAGTCCTACACTTGATGGTGAGTTCTGTGAGGCAGATATAGTGTCTTATTCTCTATTGTATCCCCCACTCAGTGACTGGTAACTAATAGATGCTCAAATACTTGCTGACCCCTGAATGAATGAATGAGTGAATGAATGAATGAATGAATGAATGAAGTTCTGGCCCAGGGATTGGGGGAAGGGTCTTAGCAGCACGATTGCCAGCAGAACATGTTGGGAAGAGAATCCAGTTTGGAGTCACTAAGACCTTGATTTAAATATCTTGGTAAGGTGGTTTCTCAGCCTCAGTGAATTCATCTGAAAAGGGGACTAAGTAACGACACCTTAGCACACAGGTAATTGTGAAGAGGAAGGAGGCAACACTGGGAAGTGGAAATACTGGGTCTTTCCTCCCTTCCCTCAGACACAGACACGGACACAGCCAGCGAGGCCCTTTTCCATTTCAGATAGGAGCTTGGTCAACTTCAGACCCCCAGTGCCCCTGGGCTCACCTGGTGATTTAGAAGCTGCTGGTGACCCAGCTAAGTGGGACCCACAGGGCAGGGCCAGGCTTCAGGCTGGCTCCAGGAGGCAGGCTTTGCTTACCAAGGCTCAGAGAGCAGTCGGGGTGGGGTGGGGGGTGGGGGGGGATCCTCTGAGGAAATGAGCTGGGCCTGGGAGGGCAGGGGTTAAGCAGCAGCCACTTAAGATGGGCCCATCCAGGGGTGTACCCGTTCATCATGATAAGTGTCATAGTAAAATCAATTCTCTGTGTACTTTTGGGAATTACAACTATCATTTTGGTGTGATTTATTTGGTGTATAACATGAACATGGCCATTTGTTTCATCATTCTGAAAGTTCATCTAAAATTGCTTTGAGTTTTTGGTTTTCGGGAGTGACATGTCCAATTGTTATCGTCTTTCCTATGAAATATGGATAGAGGGATACACTGCTGCCGGCCTTGTTTCTTCCCTGGTTATCTGCTTTAGGTGGCAGAGGAAGTTTTATTGTTTTGATTTTCCTTCTCCTCTTATTGCCCTCCCCACACTGAATCTGTCTTCAGACCAATATAAGGTTGAACCCCGGGCCTTGCCTCCCTGCCCGCCCTTGGGAACTTGTCTTTCCTACAAAGAAGGAAGGTGCTCTCTGAAGTGTCCTGGGCTCTCCACCCACTCCTGCAGCCTTTGCTGGGGGTCCTCTTCTTCCCATCGAGTCATAGTTCTGATCCTGGCTTGTAAGCCCATCTATACCTGGGCATGGTTATTAGACGATCCTCGGGGTCTTGGGTCAAAATGGACTTATTTGAGAATTATCCCAACCACTTAACTGGCTGTGTGACTTTGGGAAATTCCCTCAATTTCTCTGAGTTTTCTCACCTATAAAATAGAGATGGTAATAAGGTGAGGATGACATGAACTAATAGCTTTAGCATGTATCTAGCACTTAGCTAGGAAGTAATAAATGCTACCTGTTGCTATCATCATCATCCTTGGTTTCTGCTTTGAGCTAAGCTGTGTGACTGGGGTCTCACTTTGTCCCAATTGGAAAGTGGCCTCATGAGGTGAGTTGGAGGTCTGCAAGAAGATGGGAAACATAATGTGTGGAGTGAGTAAAAAAACTGCCCTGGTGGGAGACAAAGGGTGCTCTTTGAGTTTTGGGTGTTACTGTATAATTGTTTCTTCCTTCTCTGTTTTGCTGATGGAAGCACTTGGTGTCTGGGCTCTTTGGGACAGGCTTTGGGAGGATTCTGGAACACACGGTGTAAGTGAGGTCAAAATACTTCCAGTCTTCCCATCTGGCTGTGGTATCTGTGGAGAGGCTTGTGGTTTGTTCCTGAAGTCTTTTTACAATAATAATAACACCACTCAGACGTATCACATGCACAGACCCCAGAAAGATCAGTGTTGAGATTCTTTTTTTCTCCCTTTTTTTCTCTCCATTTTCTTGAAATGGAAAGCTATCTTTGTATATATTCCTCCCGACTTTTAGGTCAATGCCTGGCTCATCCAGGGCCATGATGCATGCTGTCAGGAACACTCTGTCACACCTCTCCTCTACAGAGTCTTTGCATTTGCTATTCTTTCCATGGGAAATGTGTTGTCACCATTGCCTCACATCCACATTTTCTCATCCTTCAAGATTCAAATGCCACCTCCTCCAAGAAGCCCTGCCTCATTCTCATGGGTTTTGGACTCTTCCTTCCTTTTGCTCCCACGACTCTTTACCTGCACCTCTGATTCAGCATCTGTCACTTTTTCCTTTGCAGCAAGGATCCTTGAATACACACCTTATCTCTACCCAATTGTATTTCAGTTCCTTTGGAGGCGGGGCTGTGTCTTTTGCCTCTGATATCTAGCTTGGTGCCGGGCACAAAACAGACTCTTCATGCGTTTTTCTCGACTGTTAAGTGACTGGACAGAAAGTGTTTATGCCTTGTTGTTTCTGAAGAGCCTTTTTGGGATCTGGCGTTTACAAACTTACCTGCCATCTCCCTGCTCTTCTTCCCACTTAGAAGTCTTAGACTTGACTTTGGGTGATGATTTCTGCTTGGGGAAGCCTTTGATTCACATCTCTCCTGTTCTCCAGAAGTGATGAGCTATCTCAAAGTCCTACAATGAAGACGTGGGCATTTTGTGGGTGGCAAGGGGAGGATGTTGCAGTGAGGACTAAAAGGCTAGGAAATTGAATGGGGAGAGTCCAAGGGGAGGAGATTTCCCTGAGGGAACGGGCAGCGACAAACTGTTCCTGAGAGCCGAACAAAGAGGATGGTGGGTTTGACTTCATATAGTGATTCTGGGCTTAGTTCACATTAACAGGAAGAAGGAGACCATTACCAGGAGTTATCGTATTGGCATTAACAACTCCTACCCCCAAGCACGGAGACAGCCATCCTCCCAGGAGAAAGTCAGCAGGGTCTTCTTAAGACAAATGTGTGTTCCTCTCTTCCCTCTTCCTCTTGCTCCAGGGTGAGGGAGAGAACGTCTCCCCAGTTACTTCAATTACATGGATGACTGGGGAGAGCTTTAGCACAAGTAATAGAGCCATGTGCTTGGACTGAAGGGGTGGATAGCTCCCCCCTCCCTCTTGCCCTCCCCTCAGGCTGCTTAAATGGGCACCATTGACCTTCGAAAGGCATGTCACTAATGCAGGTGTTAACCTTAATGCCACTCACTTGGGCCTGTCATTAGCACTCATGCCTGTGACAGGTGTTTGTTGTGGCCCTGGCAGGAAGGTCAGTACCTTGAAGTTGCTGAGTTACCCAACTTAAAGTCGACACTTGAGGGTTGGCAAATGGCCAGGCTCAAGTTGGCTGCAGTGTGGCCTCGGGGGGGGGGGGGGGCCGGGTGCGGTGGGGACAGAGCAGGCTCTGGGAGTGCTCAGAGCTGGGAAAAGGGTTTAATGCCCGACTGCTTTCTGAGAGACTCTTTTCTCTCCCTTCTCCGCCACCATGACCGTCCCCTGGAGGGTCACAGTGGTGACCTGGGCCTCCTGGCTGGGGGACAGCACTCGGACAAGTCCAGGAGACTTCCACTGCCTGCCTCAGCCAAGGAGCTCCAGAAGGCTGCTGGGCTCCTGCCCGGCAGTTCTGCTCTTTGGAGACGGGCCTTGGGCAGGCAGGGAGGTCCCCATGGGCAGGAAGGCTGTGATTTTAGCCCCAGTAGGGACTAGGTGCTGCCCCGGTGTGTACCTTGCCTGCCTGGGGGCCTTGACTGGATGGCCAGGTGTAAAGCCCAGATGGCATGGTGGCAGAGGACAAGTTGTTTGTTCAGTTTCTTTCTGTACCTTGGGGGAGGGGAAGTCTGGGAAATGCGTGCAGCTCAATCCATTGGCGCTGAGTATTAGAGATAAAAGAGATTCTGGGGTTCAGTTAATTCACTATTTCTCAAATTTTTTACTACCCATTCTGTCATAAGCAGCTATCCTGAGTCATTTCTGTCACCGCAGTTGTGGCTTGAATTCTCTGTGCTTTCTTTGTCTTTTACTTTTGGGATTAACATTAATAATAACAATACTAATCAATGACAACAACTTCCACCCCCAGTTGCATTTATTGCATGTTCATCGCATGCGAGGAATTTTGCATGCATTCTGCTGTTTAATTGTTATAATAGTACTGTGATGTCGGTGTTGTCACCCTCACACTATTGCTGTGCAAACAAATGCCAGAGAGGATGTGTGACTCGCTAAAGGTGGACGCAGGGTTCCAACCCGGGGCCGAATAACTCCGGGGGCACTCCGCCACTTTCCTTTGCTACTACTGTTGAGCACGCAGTTTGTGAATCACTCTGTGCTTTGTGTCAGGAGAGGCTGTCGAGCTCTACCAGATCAGAGAACTGAGGCCCAGAGAGTTGACACGGTTCACTTGGAGTCTCACACCCAGCTGGGACTGAGCTGGGACTCATCTTTACCCATCCGACGAATGACTTGGTTGTGCCAGCACCGTGCTGGACCATTTAGG
Organism: Rhinolophus hipposideros; assembly: GCF_964194185.1. Taxonomy (NCBI): domain Eukaryota; kingdom Metazoa; phylum Chordata; class Mammalia; order Chiroptera; family Rhinolophidae; genus Rhinolophus; species Rhinolophus hipposideros. The sequence goes on along the minus strand of NC_138050.1, from coordinate 45,516,413 downwards.
GGGTTCCCAAAATAGTAGAGTTGGCTCTCCGTCTCCATGGGTTTTGCATCTGCAGATTCAACCAGCTGAGCATGGAATACAGTATTTTTGATTTATGGTTGGGAATCCGTGGATGGGGAGGGCCGACTGTATACATTGTTTTAGGCCATTTTATATAAGGGACTTGAGCACCCGCAGATTTTGGTATCCCCCATAGATACTGAGGGATGCTTGTATGTCCAATACTCCATTGGCATTTGCTGGAAAAATCAGACTATACTCACAGGTAACTTTTATTAGCTTCTCTTCTGTGTCAGGCATTTTTTTTTTTTTACATGGAGCTCTCATAACTATGAGGTATGTATGTAGTCATCATCCCTCTCTTACGGCAAGGAGAGCAAGGCTCAGAGATGTTAAGCAACTTATCCATGACCACACAGCTAAGAAGGGGGAGACGGGACTCAAACCCACTTCTGGCTTACTGTAGATCCCTTGTGCCCATACTTGAAACACAGAGACAACAACTGGAGAACCATGCAGACTAAGCTTCAAGGACCTGACTCTATGATGGTACATCAGAGAAAGGAGAAGATGTGTGGGTGGTGGGAGTGGGGGATTGGGGGAGGGGAGCTCCTCAGAGAAACTGGTACTTGAGCTGGGTTTTGATTTCAAATGAAGAGAGTCTGGGATTGGTGGCCCCGGTGGAAAGGACGTTCCAAATAAAGACTGGGAATTAGGAAGAGTACATGGAGTGGCTGTGTGTCTGCTCGATGATGAAGGGCCCTTCTCTGCCTGACCTTCACTTCTTCATCTGTAGCTACTCTCACCTTAGGGGTTGATTCCAAGCTATTCTTCGGAGCAGCTAAGAAACATTGCTAATTAGGAGATAACGCGTGTTAGTATATCACGGGAGCATGTGTGGCAAGAGTGGAAATGCGTTCAGTTTGGAACTGGATTTAAGTCTAACACTGTCATTTACTAACTGTATGTCTTTGAGGGACTCAGCCAGGCTGAGTTCTATTTTATCATCTGTAAAAACTGGATAATAACAATTAGCTTATCTACCTGACAATGTAATTTTTGATAATCAAATGAGATAAGGTTCAGGTAAAAAGTACTTTGTGAGTTGCAAATTGTCCCAAGTTATGGTTATTAATTAAATGTGAATGTTTGGGAATGAACAGGTTTTGTACAGACATGTGTATTTAAGTGGTTATGATTAGGGTTTTGTCTTTAACTATAAATGTGAATATTGACACCTATGTATATGGAGTGTGCGCGCGCGCGTGCGCGCGCGCGTGTGTGTGTGTGTGTGTGTGTGTGTGTGTGTGTGTGTGTCCGTCCTGTGCTCTTAGCAGCACAATTACCCAGCAAGAGACCCCAGGAGAGACAAACTTTCACGGTGTGAATCCGTGTCCCAGGCACAGTGGCTTCCACTCACTGTCTTGTGGCCTCCCAGAGGGTTATTGGGTTCGTGAGTCTGTTGCCATGATAACCATGTTTAACCTGTAACAGCCTGGATTTGAACTGCTGCTGCTTTTTCCAGAAACGGGAAGGGGCGCCTTTAAAAGCAGTGGAGGCTGCTGGTGTCCTGGAGAAGCCCTTGCCAGGCCGACACCTTCTTCCTGGGGCCACCCCAAATCCCTATCTCCTTAGCCCCTTCCGACTGGCCAGCTTTGCCGAGGACTCACTTTGCTTCTGCCCGGTCGCTGTGGGCGTCTCCCAGCTCGCACCCGAGGCTGACGCCACCCAGGCTCCTGACTGCTTGGCCAGGAGTCTCCTGGCCTTTTAGGGTCTCTATTGTAGACTTTGTCCTCTGAACCCCAACCCTATTCTCAAGGGGGTAGGGTTAGAAGAGTGGCTTGCTCCTTTCTTCTCAGCCATCTTCTCGGGCACTCACCCTCTGGCTTAATCCCAAATGACAGAAGAGCTACCAGTAATGTGGCCCTGCCAGCTCTGGGGCTCCACCTGGAGAGGAAGCCCAGTGGAAGACCCTTGGCTATCCACTGTGGGGGGCTAGGGGAGGATGCCAGAAGGTTCATTACTCATTCAGCCACTGTATGGTTGGTGTTAGGTCCTGCTGGACTCGTGTTACACACTCCTTTGCAGGGAGCCAAGATCTCTCAGAGAGGTTTGGACTTCCTGTTGAGAATTCTACTTCCTGTGTTTGCCCTCATGCTCAGAGTGGAGCTTGGTTGGCCTCAAGCTGTTGATGGCCTTTGAAGAGCATGGGGTAAGCCCCGAGCCTGGGAGGCGTGTAGATGGTTGATTGTCATTTCCTACCTGATACTGACACCCTGATGATTACACAATTCACACCAATGAAGTGCCTACAGATAAGGCCTGATAGTTTATGCACATATAGGACACACCCACAGATAGCACTGTACATCTATTGATGGAGGCATAACTAATTGTACTTTGATTATGGAATGATGTACACCTATTGTAAGAAATTTTGAAAATGTACACGTGTGTAACGAAGAAATAAAAATAACCCATCAGCTTACTTATTGAAAGAGAGTAGCTGCTATCATTTTGTGGCATTTCTTTCCATTCTCTCTCTTTCTCTGCCTAATATGCACATATGACATATATGTCTGTTGTGTGTATATATGTATATGTATTGAACATTCTTCTGGTTTTCCCCAAACCAGAGAAGTGCAAACCAGAGACCTAGGAGTTACTCTTGACTCTTCTCTCCCCCCTACCTCACCCGCCCCACCTCTTACCACCCTCTTCTTCACTGAGTCCTACAAATTATGCCTCTCTCATCAGCTCCCAGTCCACTTCTCTCTAAGCTTCCATCCTGTCCCACCTGAGTTATTGCCATGGCTCCTAACTGGTCTGCCCACATCATACCTCCTCTCCCTTCAATGTTAGCACAGCCACTAAGTTCTTTGGTGTAGTCTGCCTGGCTCTGCCTCTTATTAGCTGTGCAAACTTAGGCAAGTTACTTTACTTCTCTGAATCTCAGCTTTCCTATTTCACATTGACCTCAATTGAAACACATTTTCTATTCATGTCTTCCACACATCAATTTTATGCCTTTTCCATCTTAACTAAACACTTAATACACACTGTGGTGGTACTTTGCAGTCTGAAGTGTGACCGCAAAACTAGCACGAATTTCTTTTTTCTTCTTCACAATTTCACAGGTAGAAGATTTGTTCTTACTGTAGATCTGTCTTAGTACCTCAGCAAACGATTATTTTTCTTTCCTCATTAAGTCGAGAACTTTCACCTTGTCACTTAAAGGCAATTTCTACAGCTTCTCTTTGGCATATCTGAATTGCCAGCATTACAACTTCTGCACTTTGGGGCCTTTATTAAGTAAAATAAGGGTTATTTGAGCACCAGCACTGCAATGCTGTGACAGTTAATCTGATAACCCAGACAGCTACTGCTCAGATGGGCAGGGAGCATATACAGCCTGGAGACGCTGGACAAAGGGATGAGTCACATCTCAGGTGGGAAAGAGCAGGACAGCCTGAGATTTCATCACATTACTCAGAACCGCGAGCAATTTACAATTTATGAATTGTTTATTTCTGGAATTTTCCATTTAGTATTTTTGGACCACAGTTGACTATGGGTAACTGAAACCGGGGAAAGCCAAAACTGGATAAGAGGACTAGTGTATTATCTTTTCTCTGCTTGAAATACTTTCTCCTTTCCATCCTTTCACCTGTAATGTGCTGATTATACGTGTACTTTGTTCCTCATGTTTTTCTACTATAAATAACATAAGTATGTCTTTGCACATAAATCTTCATGCAGGCCTCTGATTATGTCCTCAAAATAAATCCTTAGAAGTGGAATTTCTAGGTCAAAGATTATGAACATTTTAGAGGGGCTTGATGAATATCACCAGGTCACTTTCTAGAAAGTAAACACATTCTTTTTAGTCTTCTTGCTATATGTCCCTTTCCTGGGTTTCTGTGGCATTTTTGTTTGAGTCTTTCATCTAGCAATGATCACATCTCCTTTATATTAGGGTTATTTGTTTACTCTCTGTCTCCTTAACTAGACTGTAAACTAATCAAGGGTAGGAGCTATATCTGATGCATCTTCACATCTCCCTAGAGACTTAGTCCATGGCAGGTGCCAGTGAACATTTGCTGAACTGCATTGACTTGAGCGTGTGAGTTGCTGTTAGTCCCTTTGCACAGTGGGATGGGAATCAGAAATCCAGATGTTTGGTAATAAATCAGGAGGTCCCAAAATGTCTAAAAGGAGGGGGAATCCAACACTCACAGAGTCTCTCTCTTTCTCTCTCTCTCTCTGTCTCCCCTCTAGCCTAATCTGAGTGAGAGAAGAACCCAATTGAAAAGTTGCGTTTCCCGTTTCTGAGTAGAGGAATGGTGAAGGAGCAGTGGCTCAGGTGGGCCCTGGGAGTGGTGCAGCCCAGGCTCTGCCCATGCCAGGCTTGCTGTTTTCTTTGGGGGTGGGGTGGGGAGGAGCTCCCAGAACCAGAAACTTGCTTACTTTCCCTTGCAAGGCAAATGTCTTCCCTTTGCCCCTCCTGTGTCCTGCCTCATAGTGGCTGGCAGGAGAAGGCAGAACAGATGGCTCCTCTTACTGGTTTCACTGGGGGTGTGCTTTTCTCATGCTCACCTATAGGTGCTCCTGCTGCAAGGGCCCTTCAGGACACGGAGGCTGGGTCCTGCTGATTCCTGCTCCTCTTAGGGGTGGTTTACTGGACACTGAGTATTTAGAATTTCAGCTCAACTTTTCTGAAAAAGCCCTATGTCCCTCAATGGCCTATTGGCCTCTGGGGTCTGTGTTTGCTGTCTGTTCAGGAGGTGCCTCCACCCCCGAGAGAAGCACTGAAAGCTGCAGCTGGGATGTTTGGTCTGGAAAAGCTGTGAGGCTACACCGGTAACTGCCCTCCTAGTTTGGGATGGGGACTTGGAGACATGGATTACGCCAGCCTGGCCTCTTATGGCCTATCTGGGCTCTCTGCAATGCTCCTATGTATGTGACACACGTTCACTCCCTGTTGTAAGTGTGTTACAAAGAGGAACTCGTTCCATCATCTCCCAAACCCTGTGGGGTAGATGCTGTTATCCTCATTTTACAGACAGGGAAGCTGAAACTCAGCGAAGTCACAAGCTCACGAGAGGCTGAACCAAGAACTGAACCAGGCAGTCTGCTCTCTGAGAGAGGCTGAAGGCTGGCTGGAGGTCCCTGGGTCCTGGCTAGGCTCTGTGAGCCTAGGGGTATGCATGTGGGTATGTATATGTGTGTGTATGAGTGTGTCTGTGTGTCTGTGTGTGCCTGTGTGTGGGGAGGGAGAGAGAGAGAGAGAGAGAGAGAGAGAGAGAGAGAGAGAGAGAGAGAGAGAAAGAGAGAGAGCGCTTTGTCCAGCCTAATGCAGAGGCTCTTAGTGCCTGGAAAATACCAATGATGCAGTGTGGTTTGGTCACACAGTGCAAAGTGGAAAGGGCTTAGCAGTAAGCCAGAGTTCTGGCTCTGCACCTTATTATCTGTGTGACTTTAGGCACACTGTTTGGCTTTTCAGAGTCTTGCTTTCCTTATTTGTAAGTGGACCTGGTATCTACCTCATAACGTTGTTATAGAGATTGCATGTATTCATTTAGGTCAATGGTTAAGGACAGTGCCTAGCACATGATAATCTCTAAAATAAATATTATCTTCACCTTTTCAACCATTCCAGCCAAGCTGAGGGGTGGAGGGAGCTTTCCTCCATTTCTCAGAATCTTCTCTCTCCCCAGGTACCGTGTCCTGTCACTTCCTCTGCAAAAACTTTGATGCATTTGCACCACAGTTATCACAGGCTTATGTCTCATTCCTCGTATCAATGTTTACACAGAATAAAGGAGTAGAGCAGGAGAGAAAAGCTTAACCCCAAAGCACAAGACTTTAAAAAGGGCAGGAGACTTCTTGGTGCCTCTCAGATGCCTACCACCTGACTATTCTGCCTGCCTTAAGGCAGATTCTGGAAAAGCTTCACCTTTCGCTGCCTTTGGACATGTGCTTGGAGTCTTTTCTCAGAGCCCACACTCTCTCCTTTGTCCCTGGGCACCATCCACTTGGCTCTGGACCACGCCTTGCCTGGCTGAGCTGCCCTCCGAGCTGTCAACACGAGGTGTGTGCGCTGGTATGCCGGCCTGGGGGCTTTGGAGAGGAAAGGTGCGGGGAGCAGGCAAGAATGTGCTAGGCTGGTTTGCATTACCTGCCAGCATCAAACCGCCTGTAAATCATGGTGCACAGCTGAGGGTGCCCAGAGCTGGGGTGAGAAGGGAATGTGAGGCTGGGCTGTCATGTGGAAGGGAGCAGGCTTGGGTCTCAGGCCAGTACGTGGATACTCCAGGCAGGCTGCTTTTAGCTCAGGGTAAAAACAAAACAAAAAAACAAGTTAAAATTAATTAACGCTGGAATAGTCTGTTGTAAGATGGTGAACTCCCCATCCTTACAGGTATTCCAGAAGCTGATGTTCACCCTCTAGTACTGTGGTTGTAGGGATTCTTGTACACGGAGTGAGGTGGTTCCTTCCAAACTTGAGATTCCTCAAGCCTGGGACTAGATGCCCAATCTGTGATTTTAAAACTCGAGGGTATAGGCGTGGACTTTTGTTTAATAACATGTATGTTACTAACCATGTGCCGGGCTCTGTTCTAATCGCTTACAGGTATTAACTCGTTTAATGCTCACACTAACCTTAGGAGTTAAGGGCTCATGTTTCCATTTTATAGATGGATAGATCGGGAACTTGCCTAAGAGCTTCCAGCTAGTCAGTCTGATTCCAGTCTGTTCTCTTAACTGTGCTTCTACTGTGGTCCTATCTGAAGTGTTTGTTTCTAGGAGGCCTGGTTGCTGTATCTTGGACTGAGCATGGCTGGGGTGGGGGTGGGAGCGTCTGTGCAAGTCCAACAGCAGACAAGCAAAGTACCCTGGATGAGCAGGCCCTTTGAGGAGTTCTTTCTGCAGGGATATCAAATAACCCAAAGGATATGGTGACAGACAGGATAACACCAGGTGACAGAATTGAGGAGATGGACCCTCCTGAAAGGCAGGAGGGTCACAGTGATACAGAATCTGGAAACTTGAAAGTCTGGGTAGGCAAATGACCACAGGGATGTCTGTTATTCATCATGGAACTCCATGAGTTAGGGAACAGGGAAGGCACTCTGCCAATCCAGGGGATGTGGAATTTCACTGAGAAGGGGGCTCAGGCCCCAGACAAGGTGAAGATGTGGCATCAGAAGTGGCAAGTGACGTCAGAGCGTTCAGGAAAAAGGACTTGATGTAGAGCCCCAGGTCTGGACTGGGAGCAGCTGAGCTGGAACTCAGAGATGGGGTTTTAATCCCCAGATCTGCCCCTTTTGCTCCTGGTGTGACCAGGATAGCTTGGTTAACCTCTCCGAGCTTTGGTTTCCTTATCTTAAACAGTGGGCAATGCTAACTATCTTACATGACGGGTGGGGGGCAGACCAAATCAGATAATATTTGCTTACATAGAGACTTGCAAATATAAGGTGCCAACCAAATGTCCTTGTGTGTCTTTCAATGACTCTTGTCCTGGATGGGGATTGATCTTAAAGACTGCGGGTGGGACCCAGCCAGAAGATGAGTATGGGGAGGAGGGGCTGCAGAAGGTAAGAGGCTAGAGGGCTCTGGAGGGAAGGGCCAGGAAGGCGGAGCCACTGAACAAAGCGCCTGTCCACCCTGGTGTCAGCAAACCCCCCCCCCCCCACTGGGGTCATCAAGTTAGTCAGTGGCTTTGCAAGACCTTCTGGGTGCTAACCCCTGGAGCAGGTAACTGGAGGCCTCGGAAGGGGAGGCCACCAAGGAACTACCTGGGATTTCAGGTTAATGCATTGAAAATCATACCCAGAGCCAGGGAGCAGGCGGGCTCTGGTCAACAAAGCTTGGCCTCGGCATTCCCTCCACAACCCTTCTAGCATGTTCTCTCCTGTCTGCAGGCACTCTTCATCTCCTCATCTGTAAAATGAGTGGATTTGGATAACAGGACGACTAAGGCTAATTATACACCTCCCCTGGCTTTAAAGATCAAATGTTTCATTTTTCTCTTAATCTGAAAATTTAGAAGAATCACTTCCAAGTTAGAGGTCTATGTTTAATACAGATGGACTAACAGAAAGAATCACAAATTGAAAGTAATGATAGTAAGAACAGCAACCTTAGATCTAGAGTGTTCTAGAGTGCTCTAGAATTGATGATGTTGCCTCGTGTCTTTGGTTTAATATTTCTAATATTCCATTTTGTAGATGAGGCTACTGAGGGCCAGAGGAGTTAAATGACTTGCTTGAGGTCACACAGGCAATTAGTGGTCAAGTCAGGCTCCAAGCCAGGGTTTTCCAGGCACAACTCTCATACAAAGTAACTGTGTGAAGGCACCGCCCATATCTAGGCCTCAATCTCCCCATCTATAAAATGGGCTGATTGTCCCTCTGGGCATACAATGTTATGATCTTATGATTTCTCTGTCCTTGAGGGTGTGGGGCTTTCTCTTGGTGCTGGCTGGTAAATATCTGTCTTGGTCTCCAGACAGTTTGGAAATCACCCTATTTCTTTTTCTCATTGTTAACATGACTGCTGCTAGCAAAGACTTGGAAATAGGCCCCAGAGGGTGGCCTCGCTGATGGCTCTGGATTCTTTCACTGCGTAGGCTGTGGAATCAGCTGTTTCAAAATCGCAGTGCTTTGGATTGTAAGGAACTGTAGAGGTCATCCTGTGTCCGGAAAGGCCTTGCTTGGTGGCTGTTTTAGTCCAAGTCCTTGCCTTCAGGAGGATGGACCAGGTGACCTAATAAAGTTCCTAATAAAACTGCCTGGGCAGATCCCCAACCTCCTTCTTCTTTAAAGTCTCATTGAAAAAGGAATGTCTACAGCAGTCCCTGGGTAACACATTACAGTGTTTCACAACCCTCCTAGCCAGGAAGCTGTTCTTAATGTTTAACCTTAATCCCTCCCGCTGTAATTTAAGGCCCTTTCCTCTTGTTGAGTGCAAATGGAGAACAGCTGCTCACGCTCATCGTCTGACATCAGCTATTTCTCAAGATGACCCTGTGAGACAGGCTAGGGTCATTAGACCCAATTTGGTGCTCAGCAAATATGTATTTATTCCTGTATGCATGGGCTGGAGGCTGGTTTGTTGGGCACGATGAAGAGTTGCAAGTTTTTCAGGGTGTTTCTTTGGAGGTTTATCTGTTGATGTCTGTATTACCTTAGGGATGGCAGAGGGCAGAGACTCCGCCCTTACGCTGCTTTGTGAAGGTCCTTCTTCCTCTTTCCTCCGTGGCAGAGGCCGCCTTCTGGACAGGAACAGTTTTATGGAGGTGGATGATACTTTAAACTTGAGGCAACCAATCTGAGGAAGTGTCCAGTTGAAAGCATCTGGCTCTTTCTTTGCCTTGGATACAATTGTGTTTTGGGGATATCTTTCCAATTGGCAAAGCTGGGAGCACGAGGGCACAATGGTTTCCTGCCCTCCCGGGGCGGGGGCCAAGTTGAGAGCAAGGGGAAAAGCTATGAGGGTTATGTGACCACAGGGAAGTTGTCCTTGCCTTATGTCCTCTCTGAAGGAGGCAGGGGTGAAACATAACCTAGCAATTTTCCAGCCCCACCATCACTAAGATCAACAGTATCGACAACAAGAACGGACAACAAAAGCCAAGTGCCTGCGGGGTAAAACTTGCCCTTCTCAGCTCAAATCTTATCTGGTTCTTGCTCTCTTTCTGGTCTATCTGTGTTTACAGAAACTCCGGTAACACACGTTTGGAAGAACAGGTGAGCAAGGATGAGAGAATTTCAGAGGCCTAGGCCAGCGCCTCCACCCCTTTCTGGTTTAACTTTTGATGGGATCTTCACATCTGCCTGAGCAGTGTTGCTTGTGGTTTCAGAAGCCCCAATTCCTGCACCTGCTGCACGCCTCTTCCCAAAGGGCAGAAGACTCTGCTTGATGGGAGGACTCTAAGGCCCAACCTGTCCCTGAAACCCCCTCCTGGGCTCCTGTTCTCCAGGAGGCTGCATTCCCATCCATAAACCTTCTCCTTTCCAGATGTCTATCAGAGGCCTGGATGAAAGCTGTCCATGTCGTAAATCTCTCTCTGTGGCTGTCAGGCCCCAGGGCAGCTGAAGAAAGTTGACAGCCCTTTGGGCCACAAAGGAAAAAATTTGCTCTACTCCACCCACTCCCATCTCTGCCAAGAAGCTGTCCTCTTAGGAGCCACTGCTGGCCTTCCATTCCTGGGAGCTGCTTGTTTGTGGTGAGGGAGAGAAAGCAGAGGCTTTGAAAGAAGGGGGAGGCAAGGGAGAGGGGTGCAGCACTGACCTGTGTTTGTGTATGTGTGTGTGTGTGTGTCTGTGTGTGTGTGTGAGAGAGAGAGAGAGAGAGAGAGAGAGACAGAGACAGAGGACAGAGACAGAGACAGAGAGACAGAGAGAGAGAGAGAGACCGAGTGCCTTCACCTGCATGGTTGTGAAATGCTTTATGGTGCCTTCATAGGTGGATAGAGGGGATGGTGAAGACTGAAACTCAGAGCCACAAACACCCTCTAGGACGCTTGAACCCAACCCCTCAGCAGGTTGAAGGACTTGCTCACATTCCACAACTCGTGCTCATTAGGGAGGCCAGACCACAGATCCACCCTCCCAACTCCAGGCCGTAGGAATCAAGCTTCGAAACAGAGAAAGGGCTGAGAAGGGGGAGAAAGGGCCGCTATGCTTTAGAAAATCCCTCCTCGCCCTTCTTCAGCATTCATGGAGCCAGTGCCTGTGGGTTTTTGCAGATACCTCAGGGTCTGACACCCACAGGAAATTCAAGGCTGATGGAGAAAATGAAATGAAACTACAGGAGATCCGAACAACGGGGTGGTGCGGGGCTGGTGTGCTGGCGAGGGTGCCTGGCCCAGGACAGACTCTGTATCCTGGTGGGCTGGAGGAGTTTCTTGTGTGGATACGGAGGAGGCCTTACACTTCTCTGTTTGCCCCAGGACATATGGAAGCTTTTGGGCTGAGATTTTAGCTCTCCGGAAAGGGGTTGAAGGACATTTAGGCAAACTCCCACCATTCTCTTTCCTCTTCAGAGCTTCCCTAAGAATCAGAAGTGCTAGTGAAGGGGTGTAGAAATAACTTAGCGTCCTCCTTTCATTTACTCAGGAGGAAAAGCCTTTTATGTCTCCAGAGAAGAGAAGGGACTCATAGCAGAAAGGAGAGCCCTGGGCAGAGAGAGCTCCTGGACCTCGGGTGGGGATTCCAGGAATTCAAGCCTCAGCGGATCACAAATTGCTGTCAATAAACTACATATGTGCTTATATAAAACACATAAACGCATATGGCCACGATTTTGGACAAATGCCTCACAGATAAAAGTAGTTTTAAATCCTCTATAAAATGTTAAAGTCTAATCCTTAACTTCTAGCAGCTCAGCAGGCTCTCAAGAGCGCAGTGGCAGCTTTGAGGTTGACAGTTCGACATTTAATGTGTAAAGAAGAGGCAGAGAAGCAAAGGGGATGAAGACATAAGATTTGGAGTCACAAAGGCTTGGGTTCCAGTCCACGCTGGGCTTTTGTGAGCTGTTGACCTTGGCAAATTGCCTCGCAGTTTCCTCATTTGTACTTGCTTCATAGGTAGTTGTACCAATGAAATGGTATCTGTTCTTAGGGAAGTGATGGAAGGGATAGTATGTGCTCAATAAATGCCTACTTTTAGAGACACCTTGGGATCTTGGTCTAAGTCACATTGAAAAGGACCTCTTTCTGGGAGGAACCGGGACAGGATGTGAGAAATTTGGCTCTGTTGAAACCTAGCGACAAATCACCCACAAGGTGAAGACCTTGAGGGACTGGGTTCCATTAATTCAGAATATTTATCCCAGTTTCAGTTGTTGCCAGTGGATTGAATGGCTTTAGGGCCTCTGTGCATCTGTGTGTGGGGGGGGTGGGGGGGACAGGTTCACCCCCTGCTCTGAGCATTAGAGCTTTGTTATGGTTTGTATTGTGTCCCTCTCCAAATTCTTATGTTGAAGTCCTAACCCCTCAGTGCTTCAGAATATGACTGTATTTAGAGATAGGGTCTTTAAAGTGGTAAGTAAGCTAAAATGAGATAATTTGCATGGGCCCCTACCTGTTTTGACTGGTGTTCTTGTAAGAAGAAGGAATTTGGACACCGATACACATACAGGGAAGACACAGGGAGAAGACACAGGGAGAAGACAAGCCAAGGAGAGAGGCCTCAGAAGAAACAACCTTGCTGACACCTCCATCCTGGACTTCTGCCTCCAGAACTGTGAGAATATACATTTTAGTTGTTCAGGCCACTCCATCTCTGGTAACTGGTTATGACAGCCAGAGTTGACGACCACAAGTTCTGCTCCGTCTTCCTCTTGAGACCTGGAGAAGCAGCAATGGCTTTACAGATTCCACGACAGCCAGAGGGGAAGGGACCACAGACCAGAGCTTCTTCAATTTTTTGGTGTTTGAAAATCTTATCTAGGAGAGCCTGTTAAAAATGCAGACTCCGTGACCATACCTCTCATGGAGAGCCTTATCTGGTTATGTCTGGGGGGGTGCCTGGGGTGAATCGGATGACAGGGTCCATCCCCTGAGGGGCACTGCCTCAACCCTCAGGCCCATCTAGGCCTACCTTTTGGGGGTTAGTGCTGAGGGGAAGCTGGCAGGTGCTACTCCTCCGTCACCTAGGAGGGTAGCTTGTTGGTTGGGCTGGAAGCTCCCAGATCTGCCTGGACACGCGCCTGCTCCCTGCACACCCCCCTCCCCCACCTTCCAGTTCTGCTGACAGCTGGAGGCCTGGAAGTCCCTGTCTGCCTTTCAAACCTGTGGCAGAGTGAACCTGGCCCCCAGGCCATGTCGGGTGTGGGAGTGAGTGGGGAGCTTCATAGGTTCGCTGTTAGGATGGGCGTGGAGAAGTTATGAACTCTTCGGCATCTTGCTCCTGTCAGCTTCCAGCATGACATACGCACAAAGGTACCTTTTATAGGTGGGGAAATTATAGGTACTGCCACTTCAAAGGCCTTGGCAACCAGAGCTCCTCTTTGATAGATGACAGTATTATTAATGGTGATTTATTGCTGGGGCCATTTTGACAACAGAAATAACCAGTTTCCCTACCTTCCTGGGCCCCATCCCCCAACACCTTGCTGGTTTTTTTTTTTTGGCTTTGGGGTTACCACCCTGTGCAAAAAGGCTGGGGCATCTGTTTAACGCACACAGTGAGGTATCTGGCTTATTAACTTGTCATCATGTGTCATAAAGTTTAGTGAAATGCTGGCAGATTGTAATCCTAAACAGGGCAATTACCCTATTATTAAAGCGGCTTTCTTTCTTTCTCTCTCTTTATTTTTCTTTCTCTCTCTCTACCCCACCCCCTTTCCTGGGTGGGTTTGTTCTTACCTCTGTCCTACTTGCTTGGTTAGTCACAAGCAGGAGTCTGCTGCTTTGCAGTGATCCCAGAATCAACCTGGCCTTACTGGACGGAGCTCACGGGAAAGCGGACTAGAGGAGGGCTAACCAGCTCGCTGCTTGCTAACTAACCTAATGACTAACTAACCTAATGACTAAGTAACCTAACCAACTGGGTCGTGGAGATTATGGGCTGTCCCAGCCAAGACTGCTGCAGGGAGGCAGCAGCAAAAAGCAGGAGGTGGTGGGATAGCTTCTGCTCCCTGGCACCAGTGGCAGCAAGGTTGGAAAGAGGAGGCAGAGCTAAGCGGCGGTACTTTAGCTTCTATTCCCTTTGCTGTGGCCTTGGGTTTCTTTCCAGCATTTATCTCCCTCTGCCTTTTGCCAAGTTGCTTTTGGATCTGGAAGCAGAGATGGAAAGTACAACAGAAAAGGGAAGTAGTGATGGGGTGGTGGGGAGACGGAAGGAGAAGAATCACTTGATCTGAGTTTGAGTCCTGGTTGCCAACCGGTTGCCATTCCTCAGCTGGAGACTTGGTTTCTCAATCTATAAAATGGGGTGATAATTCTTGTCTCGTGTACTTTACATGGTTTTAGAGAGGACCAAATTAGGTACAGGGTATGAAAGAGGATGGTTAATAGTAAGTCACTCTACAAATCTGAGAGATTGTTGTAATTCCACATTTGCCATTGCAGTCTTGTTTCATGTCTTATTGAATCTCAATTCCTGTTATTCCAAAGGGTGTTAAATATGCTGAGATCCAATCTTCTTTTTCTCTATATTCCTCAAGGTTGTGATGATCTTTGTTTCTAAATGTACTCGAGAGGCATTATTTGACTTATGGTCTGAACCATGGGAATTATTAGGCACATTCATGACAAATAGTTGTTATATGTATAACGCTGTTAAGAATGCAGACCTGAATAGGCTGGAGGCACAACTGAAATAACTGAACACGGTTTGCCAGATCTTGAAAGGACCTTAGAGATTGGCTACTTTAATTATCCCATTTTACAGATTTGTAAATTGAGGCTCAAAGAGGCAAAACAACACCACCAGATGAACTCTAGGCAGAGCGAGGACTAGCACTCTTGTCCCTGACTCTCAGTCCATTGGGAGGAACACCTTATCAACCTGGTCTCCAGTTCTTCCTTCTCCTCTGCTGTAAGGAGAGACTTCACCTGCTCAATTACAGTGCTTCCCTGAAAATAAGACCAGATCTTATATTAAGGTTTGCTCCAAAAGACGCATTAGGGCTTATGTTCAGGGGATGTCATCCTGAAAAATCATGCTAGGACTTATTTTCCGGTTAGGTCTTCCTTTCGGGGAAACACAGTAGCTCTCAGGAAAGAATTTGCAAGTAGTCACTTCCACTCTAGTGTGAATTTTAGTTAATATTTAATTCTCTCAGATGTATTTGGTTTACTAGCCTTATCCTTGGTTATATAGAGCTGGGCTGCCCCCGTCAACAGAGTTACTAGCACTTGTGAGAAGAGAGGCAATGCACTTTTGAGCCAGGGACTCATGATTCTCACACCCTGAAATCATACCAGTTGCCTGCTCCATAGGCTGGGCACTGCTTCCAGAATTACATAGCTCTGGACTAAGATCTATGTGTTCATCGTTTAGAGTGTGTTTGTCAGGACCTGTCAGGGAGAAAGGTTGGGTAGATGTATGGAGTCAGACAAATTTGAAAATGGGACCAGCAGACAGATTTAAAAATGGAAAGTCACCAGACGGAATGAAGGTAGCCCCTAAACACCTTGTACCGTCTGTTTGTTTTCTGCTTCCCTTTGCAAAGTTGGAGAGCACAAGAAGACACACCAGTGTTAAGAACTCGAAGTTACAAGTGCCTGGTGCAGGGAGATTTTCCGAGCCCCTACTGCGTGCCAAGCGCTGTCTTATGTGCAGAGTGGTGAAGAAAAGATACACCATTCAAGCTCTCAGAGCTCAAGTCTAGAGACAGGGCCACAGGCAAGGGAGAGGAGAGGTTTTCTCCATGGCAAGTATGCTGGGTGTCCCCGCTTTTCCCTGTGAAGTGAACCACAGTGCTCTTTCTGCAGGTCACCTTGAACCTTTGGTAGAATGCATTGAGATTTAACACTGATAAGATTACTGATGAGACTTTTGTTGGCTGGCCAAAGGGGACAGAGGGGATTTGAAGATGATTTGAGGCATTGAGCTTGGAAAGTGAGAGCGGTAGCAAGAGCACGAGAGAGAACAAACAAAATAGGATGAAAAAGGGAATAAAGTCTAGTGTTGGACGTGTGGATTGCAATGAGGGAAGGCAGCCACATGCAAATGTCCTGCTGGCTTTAGAAAAGTGTCCTGGAGCCTGGGAATAAGGGCAGAGGTAGCCATGCAGGGCCTCAGGCTAGACAAGACAGGTGGTGCCTGAAGCCATGAGAAAAGACATTATCTCTACAGATGGAAGGAGAGTTGCAACACTGAGTCTCCCAGGTGGGCAAACACAACTCGAGCTGGGCTCCACTCAGCTCCTTGTTCGGTGGTCACTTGAGAGTTGGTGAGGCTGACCTGTTGCCCTGTGGGTCCTGGAGCACAGAGAGTTGTGGAGAATAAAGAAGGACCAAGGTGGGGCTCCTACCTTTGCCCATTCCCCAAGTCCATGATGGGACTTATGGCTTTGCTGGCTGTGTGTGGTCCTGACGTGGACAGACTGTCCCTGACTCCTTACAGCTTTGCCAGGTCAAGACCTTCTGTTGCCCTCTGAATTTAGAGGGAAAAGACTTGTGGTCTCCTATCTTCATCGGCAATTTCAGATTATCTGACCTAATATATGTCATTCACAAACTGTGTGATGTTGGACAATTCACTTCATCTCATTGTGACTCATCTGAAAAATAGGGGTATAGCACTTGCTCTGCTGACCTCGTCAAATTGTTGTGAAATAATAGCTAGGGACATAATGGATAGCAGGTATTTTGTCAACTTTATGGTGATACGCACGGGTTAGTTCTTGTGATGATGGCTCTTTTCTGTTATCTGGACTACTTGGAAGACCGCCCCCTTCTCTGAGGAAGCTCCCAGGACAAATGCTCCTGACCCAGGATGCCTGGAAGGACCAGATTCCTGGGTTACAGGACTGGGTGGATCCTTCTCCCAAGGACCCGGGGCTGAAGGAGAATACTCTGCTTTGTGTGTGTGGGGTGGTCTTCTGAGAGCCATGCCACACCCCGCTCCACCTGAGGGGGGTGCCCAGTCCCAGTTCTGTGTGGAAGCACCTTGCCTGGCCCCAGGGCCAGCCCCATGTAGCCCAGTCTCAGAGATGTTAAACCTGAAAGGCAGCTTGCTGCTGTTGGCTCTGGTTCTGACAGATATCTCAGCCAGAGCCTGGGGATAAGGGAGATAGGCAGGTTGGACTCCTTTCTTCCTTGAGTTGATAATTGCTGGGCAATAGCAGCTCCGTGTAATTGCTAAATAAAACCTCTTGCCCCAGCGTGATAGATTTATGGCTGAGACACCTTATCTGAATTGAGAATATTTCAAGTGAGTGTACATGGGTGGGTGTGGGATAGGAAGGGAGAAAAGCCAGTTGCACAAAAATTTCCAGAAGTGCTCAGTAAATTTCTACCCTTCCTCCCTTTCCTGAAGTATTAAGCAGAAGCCCTTTCTAGATCTGCCAGAACTTATATATCTATGGATCTTTTCCAGAACTTGGGCAGCGTAGACACAACATGAAATATTGGCCTGTGATGATGATGATGATGATGATGATGATGATGATGATGAAGAAGACTGTGGCCTGGAAGAGAATTATATTTTTGACAACTTTAATTTAATTCAATTCAGCAACTATTTAACAAGTGCCCATTCTTGCCCAGGGTTATGAAAGCTATTATTATTTTTTTTTCGGGGGTGGGAGGGAGGTGGAAGGGAGAGGAAGGAAAGGCAGTGAGAATATAAAGAAAGATGACACAGGCTCTTTTCTGTAGAAACTTGTTCTATTTTGAAGAGCCAGGACTTGCACAAACTGGCTTGATGGGAGTGGGATAGGGGCAGGAGGCATTGGGGTGCCTCTAATCCCTGCCCAGCTTCCCCCTGCCCCAGCTATGTGAGCTGAGGGACAGCACTTTTTCAGGGCCTGATAATAAAGGTCAGAGCCTTCAGCCCTGGAGGTGCTGAAGCAGAGGGAAGTGTGTGCTGGGTCCTGGGCTCGGGAACACATTTACTTTCCTGTTATACTTGCGACTACCCTGCTGCCTTCAGAAGACCCTGGCCCAGGTTCTCTGGAAGTTAATGGGTATCTCAACCACGTCAGAATAGGTGACTACTTTTCCATTTAGGTTTGCCTTTTCTGCTATCAACTATTGGTGCTTTCCTTAAGGGCCCTTCTTTTTCTCCGTTTATTTAACTTGGGTGTAGGACGTAGAGACTAATGACAGCCATGGTAATGGGAGGGAGCGGATAGAGGAAGGAAGCTGAATGTATTTGAACACCTACTGTGTGCCAGTTCCAGATAAAATTTTATCTTGGGAGGAAGAATCATTGTCTTAGAATCTAAAAACATTTGAACTGGAAGGAAAGTGAGAAACCACGTGGTCTCTTCTCCTTCTCTTACTGATAAGGAAGCAACTTGCCCAAAGTCCCCTAGCTTTCTAATTTTTTTCTTTCTAGGAAAGCAATTGTCCTATAATAATCCTTTATAGGCAAAAATGTCTTATGGATACCTGCCTCATTCACCCAGTGGGATGACTGTCTCTTTGGACTCATGGACCGGGGCCAACCTCCTTACTTCACACCAGCCTATGGGGGACCAGCCCTCTTCAGCACCCATATACCCAGCTCCCTTGTGTTACACCACCTGCCCCAAATCCCAAGACTGGTCACTGCTAATTTTCTCGCCTGTTGTGTCTTGGCATGTCATATCCCCCTCAGGAATCAAGGGGTTATGAGCATAAGTGGTTATCAGTCTCTGATATAGTGCAAATAGGAGAAGTTTGGGTGCGCCCGTTCTTACGTTGATGTCCTAACCCTTAGTACTTCAGAATGTGACTGTATTTGGAGACAGAGTCTTTAAAGAGGTCATTAGAGTGGGCCCTGATCCAATATGACCGATGTCCTAATAAGAAGAGGAAATGTGGACACAGACAGGTACAGTGGGAAGACCACGTGAAAACACAGGGTAAAAACGGCCATCTACAAGCCAAGGAGAGAGACTTCAGAAGAAACCAACCATTGCCATACTTTGATCTTGGACTTCTAGCCTCCAGAAGTGTGAGACAATACATTACTGTTTTATATGCCACCCAGTCTGTGGTATGTTGTTAATAGCAGCCCTAGCTAGCTAATACAGGCATATCTCGTTTTACTGCACCTCGCTTTATTGTGCTTCACAGATGCTGTGGTTTTTACAAATTGAGGGGAAGAACCCCCTCCAGCTAAAAGATTACAACTCACTTTAATTGCTATACTTGCTTTATTGTGGTGGTCTGGAACCGAACTCACAACATCCCTGAGATATGCCTGTACACCTGGGCTCTTGCAGTCACCTGGCGAGGAGTGGTTCCAGTCAGGAAGTTCTGAGACCAGGCAGGGGGTGGGAAGCTCCCAGGCAGGCTCTGCGGGGGGGAGTTTTGGGGTGACAGGAAGGCTAGTGTGGCTTCTCCAATCCCTGGCATAGTAGCCTGGGCAATTGAATGTGTCAATGGGACTTGGTGTGAGTGAGGCAAACTTAGTGCCAGGAAACCTGGGCTCTGTTGAAGCTCGGACCTTCTCCTGTGGGGTTTTGTTCAAATTCCTTCACTTCTCTGGGTCTCAGTTTCTCCTCTGTGGCATGGAGAGACTAATGCCTGACCAACTGACCTGAAAGGCTGTGGTGTAGATTAAATGAGAAAATGCATCAGTATTTTGCCACATTAGTGATGGCGATGAAAATGATGGTGCTTTCTCTCCCCACCGGCGATGTTGGTGCCCAACCCTGGTTTTATTCTGCCATTGAGGAGGAACCAAGGCTTTCCTGGAAGTAGGGCTGCTGCCGCTGTGTGCGGGTCTCATGCAGAGAGTCTGCATTGAGGTGAGACTTCTCCTGGGTCTCCTGAGACTTCAACCCTCGGTCCATTTCCCCTCAGTAAGGAGAACGCTCCACACCATCAGTCCTTGGGCCGACAGTAAAGCATTTGGGTATCTGTGTCCATTTTCCTCCAGGTCTTAATTTTTCTAAATTACCAATGCAATAATGCATTTTGTAGAAAAATTAGAAAATACAGAAAAATTAAAAAAATGTATTATTCTACCACTGTCAACACCAAAGGTATATATCCTTTCAGCCTGTGTGTAGGTGTACGAATTTTCACAACAATGAAATCCTCTTGTACATAATGGTTTTTTTTTATTAGTTTCAGGTGCACAAGACAGAGTAATACTTAGACGTTTATCATTTATATCCCTCACACTGTGTGAACCCCCCTCCCCCATCCACTATCCCTCTGACATAGCACAGAGCCATTACATTTCCACTGTCTCTATTCCTAATGCTGTACTCCGCTTCTTGTAAGTATATACATATACATATATATGTATATACATATACACATATACATATATAGACGTAAAATTATAGTTGGCATTCATTATTGTTCAGCTTCAGCTTCAGCTGTACAGTGCAGTGATCAGGCATCTACATCATCCCTGAGGTGGTCTCCCAAATGGGACACGTGTCCATCGGATACCCTACAAAATCTTTACAACATTATTGATTACATTCCCCAAATTAATTTTCAAAAGCCTGTGGCCATCTTGTGGTTACTGACTGTTTTCTAATCCCCTCACCTTCCCCTTATCCCCACCCCCCTGCCCATTTAGCAACCCTCGGTTTTTCCTCTGTCTCCAAAATGTACATAATGTTTTATAACCTATTTTTAAAAATCAACAATGCAAAGAAAAATCAACCACGTATCACAAACATCTTTCCACATTGACCCAAATTCATTTTCATCATCATGTGTTAGTTAGGACTCTGTTCCGATGGGCTGTTTTAGAGACCTCTAAACAGGTGAGAGAGGGAAGGGTTCGATAGGCAATTACGTCTCCTCTCTGCACAGGTGTTTGTTCTCAGGTATGTAATGTCCTGGGTCTCACTGGAGGGAGGTGAGGTTTGGAGAGAACACTGACCTTGGGGTCAGATAGGCCAAGAGTCTACCTGCAGCTCTGCCATTTATAAGCTGTAGACAGGGAAGGAGATGGCCGTGGGCGAACCACGTAACACGTCTGGGTCTCCATTAGGGATTAGTGGCATAGTGTAAGTAAAAGAGCTCTGTAAACTATTAATCAAAACTCATGGATGAACAAAGTCTATTTTGCTGCTTTTGCCAGAGAAAAGCCAACGTCTTGAGGGACATAAAACACCATAAAAGAATGAGTCTGGACTGTGGGAAAGAAGAGAGTTTGCAAAAGAAAAATCATATTTTAGTTTTGAGAAATGAGTTGGACTCTGAGAACAGACTTCTTGGTAAATGATGAGGTGGGCAAGCTTGATTTGGAAGGAGAGAAGAAAAAGATAAATTTTTTGGAAGCCAGAAACCAGGGTTCCTAATAAACAGTAGCAGTGATGACAACGAAAATGATGATGATGATGATGATGATGACACAGAACATTTATTACGTGTTAGATATGGTGCCAAGTACTTTCCAAATATTAATGCTGCTAATTCCCCGAACATCCCTATCAGCTAAATATGATTATTATTCCCACTTTATAGATGAGGACACCGAGGAACAGAAGATGAAGTAACTTGTCTCAGGTCACACAGCTGGTAAGTGGGGGAGCCAGGATCTGAGCCCAAAGCATATATTTCCCTACCAAACACACCTGGGACCAAGTAGGTAGGTTTGGAGAGCAAGAATATTCTAGAAAGATGGAATTGAAGACACGAATTTATATCTATTTGTCATTGTCTATTTGGAGACAACTGGCAGTGAGTGAGTAGTCTCACTTATACTCAAGGAGACCAGCTGGAAGGCAGTTTGGTCTGTGACAATTTGGGAAGTTGAGGGGTAAGGAAGCAGGGCAGAAGGCATTTCATTATTCCTCCAGAGTCCCAGGGAGGTGACCAGGGGGAGGGAGCTGCCTGCTAGGCTTCTTGACCATAGGTCTCTACCACGAGGAAGTGAGATTGGTACAAACTGCCCCTATGGCTTAAGAGGGATTCTGGTATTGAAAGTTGTGGCCTGGCTGTGTATCTACCTTTGATTGACATCTCTTTGTTCACCCAGGAGTCAGTTTTCCTCTTCTTCTCTTTCCTCATCATCCCTCCTTCTCTCCTGCCCATAATCTTTCCCCTTCAAGCACAGCTTGGTGTGGCAGCCATAGGAGGCATGGGTAGAAGGGATGGAGGGAGTCATTTCCCTGTGGGAGTGGTGCAGAACCCCCAGGAGTTTCCCTGAGGCCCTGGAGAAATTTGGAGGATGTTCTGTGTTCCATCCATTTCAGTGTCAACGTAGGAAGGAGGAGAATGGAACAGCCATGGTCAGAGGAACTGCTGCTACCAGAACCCATTTGGACAGGTTGACGAGCAAAGGACTCAGTCCTGCTGATGGAGGTCAGGCAGGGCTTCTCAAAATGCATGTACCGATTAGAATCACTTGGGTGTGCTTGCCCGAAACAGCACCTGAAACCCTCCCTGCACCCTCTGAGAACCCTTAGGAGAGAGGCTGGTCTCCTGTAATTGGGTGAGAGGCTGTGCTGCAGGAAAAGCAGCAGCAGGACAGAAGGTGCTGGAAGCTGGGGGAGGCCTTAGCAACGTGAAACAAGTGGAGTGGTTGTGAGGAGTGGATTTGCTGATTGAATCAGCACGGTGCTATGTGCTGTGCTGGGTGCCAGGGACCGAGGTCACCACCACATACTGCAGGGCCTGCGTTCGGCAGGCACAAAGAGCTATGCAGGGGATGTCAGGTAATCGTGCCAAGTGGCGTGCTATAGGTCCAGAGAGGGTGTTTGGGCATGCGGAAGAACGTGGCTGGGCTGTGCATGGAAGAATCCTCAGATGGGGCAGCCTGTACAGAGAGAGCTCTGCCCCTTCCCACAGTGGATCCCTTGTCAGGGAACTGTCCCTTTTCTGTATATTTTAAAGCTTAAAAAAAAGCAAGAAACAAAACTTAGTTTTTAAACCAACAGTGAATCAAATCTTTCCGTGTTGATCCAAATTCATCTACATCTTTATCACCTTTCTCAGGTAAGACTCTATTCCAATGGGCAGTTCTAGAGACCCCCTAAACAGATAAGGAGGAGAAGTGCTCTCTGGGAAGTGACTTCTCTCTGTGCAAGTACGTGCATGCGTGCACACACATTCACACAGACATACTTCTAAAATTATGTACTTTATGGCACCATATGTGTTGTTAAAAAATTAGTTTGGAAATTTTCAAACATACACAAAATTAGAGGGACGAACATAGTGAATCCCCATGTACTTATCTCCTAGCATCTACGATTATCAACATTTTGCCAATTTTGTTCCATCCACCTCCCCAGTGTATTATAAAAACCAGTCATGATCCTCTGCATTTCATCAATGCTTCAGAATGCATCATCTCACTCCATCCTTGCAGCAACCTGTTGAGGTAAGCAGAGTGGTCATTATGATTTTCATTTTACAAAGAGAAAACCAAGGCTCAGAGAGGTGAAGGAACTTTTCCAAGGCTACAAAGCTAGTGAGTGGTAGAGCCAGACAACCCAGGTCTTCTGATGCCTTCTCAGGTTTTTTCTCAGAGAACCATTCCAATTACATTTTAGGGTAGAGTCAGGGTTGGGGAGGGGTGTCACAGCTCAGTTGGGGGTCCCTGGGACTCTCAACTTACCAGGTTCTGCACTCTGAGGTCTTCCTTTTACGTCCTTTGCTTATCCCACTCAGCTGCCACGCTGTTGGAGGGGCTGGGGCAGGGAAGGGCAAATTAAGCTCTCCTAGGTTTTTCATCGGTGGCTTCCTTGGATTGCGGCTGCAGGATGTTTATAAAACTCTGAATCAATTTAAGGCACAGAGATTTTCAATCAGGAAGGCAGATTGTGCTGATAGGGTCAAAAGGCCTGTCGCCAGCGAGGATCACAGCATCTGACATATTAATTTGAGCTGTCAGAACCAATATGTGTAACGGAGGCGTGGAGACACAGGCCCTGCTTCTGCAAAAGAGTGGGAAAATTTTTTAAAAGGGGGAAAAAATACGACCCTACCAGGGACTAACATTTCACAGATTCCTGTAGAAGTAATCCCGCCAGCGTGTGACCACAGTGCCCTCCATTCCTGGGGAGGCTGCAAGTGGGGTGGGTGGGGAAGACTGGAGCCTTTTCCATGGGGGGTGCTGGATTCATCACAGTGACCAGGGGCCCCCTGCGGCTGAAAAGTAAACTTTTCCTGGCTTTACACCTTTACCCCCCACCCCTCCGCCTCCCCTCAACACACACAATTTGAGTTCCAAAGCTCCTTTGCTGGCAGAGGAGGCCAATCTAAATCTCGCAGGAAATACATTTGTTGTTGTGAACCCTTTGATATCCAGCATGGGAACTGTCTGCCCTGGAGTTGGGCTCCTGGCAGGAAATCACCACGAATTCTGCCTCTTCCAAGGGTCACACACAACATCCCTCATGCCCAGCACCTTCTCCGCCTCTTTCCTACCCTCCTCTCAGTTTTCCTTGTATCCCTCTCAATCCTCAATCTCCCCACCCCCAGTTCCTTTCAGACTGCTTTGAACAATCCTGCCATTTCCTCCAGACCCCATTCCTTCCCTTGTTGCAATCTGGATGCCCATGGTATTAACTCGTGTGAACACACAGCGTGTCTGGTTTGTGCAGGTCCTGGCCATGCAGGGTGCCTACCACATTCCCAGGGAGTCCATCTTGTCGGGTTCCACATGTAAAGCATGGTGGACCCCGAAAAGCCCAGTGGTATCCACATTTCTCGTACCAAATGATCATGAAAATATGGGAAGTATAACATCATGGCCAAGACAGGGGCTCCATTCCTGGGAGCCCCTGGGAACCCCAGGCCATGACTGGGTTGGTGATCTATGCCATGGAAAGGAAGAATTATTCCCTATCCAGTGGAAACAATGGCTACTTATAAAATCCGCCATGGTGCTAGTTTTGGTAGTGATACAGTGGTTGTCCTCATATATTAACACCTGAGCAAATGGAGACACAGCAGTCTGAGAAACTTGCAAGTCATTGAAGCCGCTGGTAAGGGGTGGCTGTAAGGTTTAGACACCTGTCTGAGTGATTGCAAAGTTCATGGCTGGCTGGGTCAGTCTCTGTCTTGCCAAGCCCTTCAGTGTGATAGGAATTTTCTGAGCAGTGGTGCTGGCAGGCCTCCCTTGGGGATGCAGAAGTTGATCCTATAACTCCCTTCCTAGACTGGCCTCTCACAATCTGATCACTTGAAGACAACTTCTTCTCTTAAGACACTCTCTGCCCCATCCTAAATCCAGTGTCAATCCTGGTTGTAAGTATTCAAGGTTTTTTCTTTTGAAAAACATGTAGTGCTGCTTGTCACCAGGTGTCACCTGCTCTATTTCTCTGTGCCCCATAATAGAAGAAAACTAAATGAAAGATGTAAAATTTAAAGCAAAAGAAAACATCTCCCCCTTATTTTTGAATTCATCTTCCTCCTCCAACCAACCAAACGAAGAAACAAACAACCCTCCCAAACCCAAGGTGGGAACATCCTTTCTGGGGAAAGAGGGGAGGGGTGGGGAAGAAGCTAGAACATCACCCAGGAAGGGCAGGACACACTTCTGGGGGGGAGGGTGGGGTAGGCAGAATTCTAAAGCAGGCTTCATGGCCTTCACGCCCTGCTGTTACTCTCTGGACCACGTCATGGGACATGACAAAAGAGATTGTGCAGATGGAATTCAGGCTGTTAATCCGATGATTTTAAAATTGGGAGATTATCCAGGTGGGCCTAACCCAATCCTGTCAGCCCTCAAGAAGCAAAGACTTTCCTCCCACTGGTGGTAGAAGAGGGCATCAAAGATTGAAGTGTTCTCCTTCCACCACAATGGGATTTATAGATGATGTAATACAGAATTGTACACCTGAAATTATGTAATTTCATTAACAATTGTCACCCCAATAAATTAAAAAAACCATATATATATATATATATATATATATATATATATATATATATATATATATATATATAAAGAGACTGAAGTGTGAGAGAAATCTGATGTCAGGGGAGTCCTCTCTTGGTGAGTTTTCAAATTTTGTCATTCCTTCTGTTATTATTAGGTAGAATTCTTCCAGAAAGAAGTGCTTTTCCTCAACTATTGGGTTAGCTTAACATAGAGTTCATACAGGAAAGGCAGTGTAAATATTTGATTCTCCCTCTTATTCATCAATTTTCAAAGAAGTTTTTTTTTTTAATATGATATGATACCAATCAAAGCGCTAAAGTCCAGAGAATGGATAGGTCCCAGGGTGCTAGAAATAAGATTTTAACCTAAGCTTTCCGATGGTCCAGTTTGTGGGCTTAACCACTATGCTTGATTTCCTCCCAGAAAGAAGGAAAGTTAGTTGTGGTATAATGTTAAATGAATCAGGCAGACTATAAACACATAACTCTGTGAACTGATGGGTATATTTATAGATGCATAGAAAAGGAGGGAGGGAAATACAGCACAATTTTATAGGGTTATGCCTGAAAAGTTCAAGAACAAACATCCAGAACACTTGGATTCCTGTTTCTGTTCTTTTCTTAAAGGCTGCTGAGCAAGTTACTCAGACTGCTGTGTCTCCATTTGCTCAAGTGTTAATACCTATAAAAGGTATTGAGTTTCTCTTGTGTGACCAAGCAGAGCATGTTTCTTTGCCCTTGGAGGCTGGCAAGTGTCAGGTGGGGGTCTTGGAAGAGTCTTATTCTAGGAGAGAGGGGATGTGTCACGTCCCTCAATTTAGGTTTCCCACAGGCTTTCTGTGGTGCCGTGCAGCATGGTTTGGCAGGGGAGAGTGCATACTCTGGCGTTAGGTTGTTTCGGTTCATGTCTTTGCTTAGCTACCTAGCTGTGTGACTTTGGACAAGTGACATAACCTCTTTGTACCTCAGTTTACTCACCTTTAAAGTGAGGAGAGTCACAATACTGACCTCATAGGGTTTTTGAGGTAAATGATTTAGTGCACGTAAGAGGCTGGACTTACAAAATGCTCAACACATGTTAGTTTTGCTTATGCAGGAGAGCCTGAGAGAATCAGTGACTCTGGGTAGTTTTGCAGTTACGAGAATGTAAGGGAGGACCTCTTTCCCAGGTGCTGAGAGGACTCAGCCAAGCCCAGGCTCTCTGCCTCCTTGACACACATTTGTTTCCCCCGTCCAATTTACCTTGGCACAAAAGGATAATTCATTGGTATGTCCACATCCTGGCCCTCCACATAAATCTTCCCTACTCGTGCATGTGGTGACAGCTCCCCAGGTCTCTTGGACTTTCTTCTCTGAGTTTCCCATTAATGTTGTCTACACGAAGAAAGATCCTGGCAGGCCTGCCTTTCTCTGAAGTCATCCTTCCTCAGAGAAGAGCGGCGAGGGGTGAGGGGTGGGAGGCCTGAAGAAGAGGGAGCTGGGAGAAAGACCATCCCGGGCAGAGTGGAACCTTGGGATCCAGGGTTGGGGGCTTTCACAGCAGCCTGTCCTAGAAATACACAGGAGAGCCACCTCCCAACAAGGGTTGCCCTGCCCAGCACTGCCCTCCCTGGCGGCCAGGGGAAAGCAGGTCTAGAATAACACTGGCCCCAGCCCTGGGGAGGAGTTGCATGGGTATTTGTGAAGCTAGTTCTTGGTTTGATTTTCTCCTCAAGTACTACATTTTCTTCCTCCTGACCGAACAAGTGCATGCTGCGTGGCGATTTCCAACTATTCATAGCCCTAATAACTCATCAGCTTGACTTGCATAAACAACTCTCTCTTTTGTGTCCTGCTGGAGCCCAGATTCTCAGTTGAGATCCCCAGGAGTGAGGAAAATCATTCTATTTCTTTCACAAATGTTTGGACTTTGGGTCAGAAGTCGCCTTGGAAAGGGGTAAGAGAGAAAACAATTCTTAATGAAATATTCTTCATTTTTGGACGCCACTCAAGGTGTATTAGGAATGTAAGTGAAGTTTTCTCATTCTCTCATTTCATTCACTTATTTATTCATTCTTGGGAGAACTATTTATTGGTTATTTTAAATAGTGTTTTCTAAACTTTTTTTCATAGCTGCAGAACCCCTGTCTATTTAATAAAATCTTTGTGAAACCCAGTATAGAAGGGTCTGAACTGAAGTTCAGATCCAATGACTTGCGGTGGCATCTAAGCTAGTTAATGGGGGTGCTGGGCAGTATCCAGATATTCCCATTTAGAACTCTGAGGTCAAATACGGCCTGGTGATTTGGAGCATTTATAGAGAAATACAGGCGGTCCTAAATTTACAACTGAATTCTGTTGCAAAAGTTCATCTGAAAGTCAGTTGTCTGGAACTTGGAATAAATTTTCTTATAGAAACAGAAGTATGGATGGTGGCTAGGTTCCCAGACCAGCCCCCAAAAGCCCATTTACTCCACAGTGTGTCGGACTAATAGAACTAACAATTCTCTCTTAGCTTTGTGCTACTATGGAACTTGTATACTCACTGCCAATCGAACAAAGAGACCTCATGTGTAGGGAACTCAGCCGTCTATCCATCCCACTCATGTACAACCCAGTGAGGAGCTAGCTGGTGGGCAAGACTGGCCTTTGACAATTTAGAATAGATGCCACCAATTTTTTTTTTGTGCTCATAGGATATAAACTTCCCCAAGGAAGGGATTTTTGTTTATTTTGCATACTGCTGTATTCCCAGCACATACTGGCCCGTAGTAAGTGCTGGATAAATTATTGTGGAATGATTAAATGCTCTAGAGTTTCATGGACTTCTCAAGGAAATGCCCTTCAGACCCCCTCTTAGAGTATAGTTAGTATTAATTAACACCCAATCCCAGCAAGCCTGGGTGTTTTGTTTCCAAGCCTGCTCTGTATAGCAACAGCAAAGTAAAGGGTGACATAGACAGATCACACTGACATCAGTGAGAGGTGACCAACATCAAGGGAGGAGACAGAGAAAAGCAATAAAAAAAACTGGCACAGACCCTCCGAAAGCACAACAGCCTGGGATAATTGAGCTCAGGAATCCTGGGAGTCGTTATTATAAAATAAACATTAATTAATACTCTAAAATTTATCACCCCTATTTAAGGATGTAGGAAAGTATGTGTGGAAATTGTAGAACGCTTAATAAACAGTAATGATTCTTACACCAACCCGTCTGTTATTTGGAAAACTATTCTAGACTACAGAGTGAGGACTCTTTAAGTTCTGAGTACTTCAGCGTTCTGGTTTTTGTAATATTAGAAAATGGTGGATATTATGCTTCAGTTACCGCAGTGGCTATTTTTGGCTTTTGTGGAGCCCTTAGCCTTTTCTTAGTGAACATATACTTGGATAACAAAATATAATTGGATAACTTCATTTTGCCTTTAAAGCAAAAGAGAAACTGAAAATGGCATCTTAGCTGCTGTGGACAGCAGTGCATCGCAGGTGGCCCAGTGTGGCTTTCTGGGAGCTCAGGCAGGGGGAGAAGATCAACATAGTGGTAGCTATGTCTGCAGAGGGTATGTGATTAGGGGAATTTTGCCTGAAGACAGAGCATGGGCTTCAGAGTAAGGCAGACCTGCGCTTAAATGTAGGCTTTCCCGCTTACCAGCTGTGCTACCTTGGACAAGTTATTCACCACTCTGAGACTTAGTTTTCTCTGCCTCCAAAAGGTAATGTTTTCCTTATAGAGTTGTTGTGAGGTTTACCTGAAATAGTGTATTTAAAGTATGCTAGCACTGTCTTCCAGGGCCCTTGTCACGTGCTAGCATACTGCTAAGGTGACTCTT
Organism: Rhinolophus hipposideros; assembly: GCF_964194185.1. NCBI lineage: Eukaryota > Metazoa > Chordata > Mammalia > Chiroptera > Rhinolophidae > Rhinolophus > Rhinolophus hipposideros. Next base: position 45,487,127 of record NC_138050.1, on the reverse strand, counting down.
GGAAGCTTGGAGAAAATGAAGGCCTGTTCTCAGTGAAGCAGACATTCCAGAACTGCCATGGTAGACAGTGGAAGAATGGGTTGAAAGGCTTAAAGGAGTGGGCATGCTCCTTTAAGAGCAGATCCAGTGTGTAGGACTGGAAACCCCACCAGTGACTATTCTCTAAGAGGGTCAAAGGACCCCCTCCAACCCAACCGCCGTTTATGAACATGATAAGGACCATATATTTATCACCAGAGTTGAGAAGCTCAGTGCAGGCTGTCCTCTGTGGGCTAGGGCTGACTGTATGAGATTCTGTTACAGAATTTCAGTCTCTTATAGCAAATGGGGATGACAGGGTTCCCAGATAACAGAGGCCAGCTGGTGTCACTTAATCATCAGAAGGAAGGTAGGCACAATTATCAAGGGTTGCACTTCCAGGCACCGACCTTTGACTGTTCTTCTCAGACAGTGGTTAAATGACTACCTAAGTCACGAGCTGTTAACCAGACAATAGGATTAATACCCAGCCCTTCTTAGAAAGTTAAATTCTCTCCCTTCCCACTTTAGCAGGCCCTTCCACAACTCTACTCTTTGCCAAGACAGTGACCCTTCCTGGAGCACTGTTATCTCCTGGTTGTGAGAGGATGGCTTTTCTCCTAGGAGATCCAGCTTAGATGTCACCTTCTCAGTGTTCTTGCACCCTTGTACACACTTGGATTAAAGTGTTTATCACACTGCAGAGAACTGCCTCCCTTTGTGTCTTCTTCTTTGGGGGCCAACATGGTGTTCATTCATGAGGATGTAAATGCCACGGGAATAGAAGCTCCATGGGGTCAGGGATTCTTTTTCACTGCTCTATCCCTGGGGCCTAGGACAGCGCTTGGACCAGAGCAGGCAATCAGTCAGCACTTGGTTAATGAACATCCTTTGTAACCTTTCTCTCCTGGCACCATCCTAGCATGGAGCTGGCTCTCTGGTGTTGAAGGGCAATGTCTGCAAGATCAGAAGTGTTTGTGATCTTAAGTCATCCTCGCTAGTGGTGGAGTTTCAGATGCTGTATGTGAGGGATAGTTTTGCTTCTGGGAAGTCCTTCTAAGGTCTTGCTAAATTATTCTACCTAGCCACACATGCATGTGCACCAGCATGCATGTACACACACACACACACACACACACAACTGTATTCCCAGGTCCACCCTCAAATCCCGTTTGAAGATGGAGGCCCAAGGAAACTCGTTCTTATAAAACTCGTTCTTTTAAAGCCATTTCCTTATTTTTCTACCCTAAGAGGATAAACCCTGTTGAGATGAGCCTCCATCGCACCCACCCCCGGCCCTAGGCCCCCACCTCCAGGGCTGGCTCATCATCAGACAGAATTGTTCCCACAAAGGCAAAGAACTTGAGACTTAAATTGGATTTGCCTGTGGCTTTGTGCTCTTCGAGTCCTCCCGCTTTTGTTTCTGATTTATCATTTCATTCAGTTGTAGTCAATCATTCCCTCTCCGTCTTGCTCACCATAAACACAACCTCCTGCCAAAAAAATTATGACTGTATTAAATGATTTTATTACAGTAAACTGCAGATTGTACAGTGTAAACACAGGTGCTGCTCAAACTCCACACCCTCCGGCTCTGTCCAGACCAGCACGGGTGCCATGGAGAGAGGGAGGCTTTTGGGCCATGAGAAAGGGAGCTGCCTCTGGGAGTTTTAGGCCAGTAGGTCATTTGGTTCAACTCTTCACCACGGAGATAGAGAAAACAGACATTTAGGAGGCAAAGCCACTGGTCTCAGGTCACACAGATGCCTAATGGCAGAGCCAGGAGCAGGTCTGGGGTTATTTGATGTCATAGGTCCCTTCCATGACACTGCTCCTCACGCCTCTCCTTTCCCAGGTTTATTTTAGGCACATTTCACTGTAGTACAAACCCTAGTGGAAGGAATGGGAGAATTTGAATAGTGTAATTTATCTGCGGCTATATATGGGTCTTAATCTTTTTGTGCTACGGTTGGGGTAAACGCGGAACGCAGAGAGAAGGGCAGGTAGGAATGAAGGCAGGTAGGTCTTCCTGCCTCCTATGCTGGCATGGGAATGGTGGGGACTTCCTATTGTCTAGACTGGCTGCTCCGGGCATTATTCTGGGAACAGGAATAGGGGAGTCCCTGGGAGGCAGACTCAACAAAAGGGGGCTTTTCCTGGGATCAAGCCTTGGGGCAGCTGCCCAGTCCAGCACCTGTTGCTCAGGGAGGAGGAGAGTTTCTTTCTGCCACAGCCTGGCCATTCTGGAAGGCTTGGGGGACCCTGTGTTTCCAACGCAGCTCATGCAGGAACTGATGGGGCCGCTGAGTTGGGTTTCTTTTGGTGCAGGTACAGAGTAAAGAAGAATAAGGCACACTCTGGGGTAATTTCACCAGAGCAATTACCCTAAGTATTTTTCGTCACGAACCTTGAAAAAGGCGTTTTGAAACGGGTGATTTATCGGGTAGAGGGGGACCCTTAGAGAAGGGGATTCTAAAGATAAGACTATTTGGGACAACCCATTGATGATGTCACTTCCCCACTGGGAAATTGCTTAGCCTAAGTTTTCTGTCTCTTTGGGAATCAGCACACACACACTCACACACACTATATAGTCTTAACATTGGCTGTTTCCCCTCCTTCCTATTTGCTTGTTGGCACATCTGGGCCTCTGTAGTAAACAGATCCAATATTTACCAAGTGGCTCCAAAGGTGACATTTGCTTCCAAAAGTTTTGATTCCTCCTTCATTTGGGTAAGTTTCAGCTCACAAGAGAAGCTGTTTTTGCTGAGCCTGGGCTGCATGAGACAGGCAGGAACACAGGCCCATCTGTTGGAGATTGGAACATAAATAGCCCCCTTTAAAAATAAATCTCCACTTTTAACTCTGTAGATAAAAATATCTGAATAAAGGACAATTCTTAATCTCCACCTTCTCCCCTGCTTGACTCAAGCGTTTCTAAGTGGAGTTCTTTCCCTTCTCCTTTTACAGGTTTCATTTTGGCTTTGATTCTAGCGAGTTTACTGACAGATTACTTCATTTTAACTATATGGCTTTTCTGTCTAGTGGGAGGCATATTTCTAAGTATCATATTTATCAAAAGAGCTCTGCAAAACAAGGGCCAGAATTACTCTTTTGATGGTTCCCCCTCTAACTACAACCACAATAAATTTTGTGAGAAAGAATGCTCAACTGGGGACCTTTTATGTTAAAGCCGAGAACCGGGGTTCAGACATTGTCACTTGCAAACCTCCACCAGTTGGGCTGTTTTTCCCCTCCTCCGCCCTCCCTGGGCAGAAATCTCACATCTGGTCTCACTTGCAAGGCTGGTCCTGGGCTCCCAGGGGCTCCATATTTTCCCCCCTATAACTTTAAATCAGAGGAGCATTTCAGTAAATCACAGGGAACACTTATTTATTGGACATAGTTTTGGGTCTCTTAAAGCATGGAAAATAAATTTAATGGAGCGTTCAGAGCATTTCTCCAATCTTTTGAGGGATTACTTGGGGAATTTGTCAACTGCGCCAAGCCCAGCAGCCTGATCCAGAGAGATGGGAAGGAAATGATGGGAGAATCTTTGCAGAGAGCCCAGGTGGGTCCTAAATCATCCCAAGAAAGATTAATATAAGGGACCCAGTTGCCAGCCAGGTTGATTGGCAGCTTTGCCATTTATTTAATAAACTATCATTTCAGCTGGAGGACGACTTTAATCTGAATTACATTTTGTTTTTGTCATCCACTCTTGCCAAGTAATTTATGGAATACCATAGATGCTTCTTAACCTCAAACAGCAAAGGAGGGGTGTGAAGATAAGGGCCAGGGGAAGGACCAAAGAAAGACAGAAGGGAAGGGAGCAGCTCTGGGAGGTTGGTGACAACTTTGAGGTGAATGGGAGAACAGGTCAGAGTGGGACAGGTGGAGAGAGGTAAGGGTCCTCAGCACTCTGCCTCTCAGACTGGGGCAAGGTACAAACTTACTGGAATGCTGCCATTCTGGAGCGTTGTGTGCATGTTTTGGGGCCATTGGCGATCATGTTGGGAATGGTCTGGCCTGAGGAAAGCTTAGAGGAGTTGGTTGTTCCTAATTAAGGGTGAGGCCTTGATTGTGGAGTTTGAATTTCCCAGAATAGATCAGAGCTGATGAGGGATGGAAAAAAGGTCTCCCCAAGCAAGGCTAGCTGTCCAGTGTCGTGGGCAAGCTTCATTGTTGGTGCCCTTGAATGTGAAATGAGGGTAGATGGAGCTTGTTCCTCTTCTCAGGGGGAAGTCAGTCAGGAGGAGATTTTTGGGCTTCAGGAATCTGGGGCCTTGATGTTTGGAGTAGTATGGGTGTTTCTTCAGGAGGGGAAGACGGAAGGTTGGCTGCTGATGGAACCTTCAGGAGGGTTTGCTTCCCCTTCAGGTGGGAGCTACTGGAAGAACAAAGGGCTGTTCATGAGGACAGACAGGCTTTGCTTTTGGAAGCATTGTAACAATGACATTATTGTGGTGATTATTCGTTTTAGCTGCAATAGCAACGGTGGCCCTTCCCCTGAAGCTCTGTGGGTCTTTACCTTCTGACTTGCCCTCACCTCGGTCTCTTTTAAGAAGGAAGAGGGCTGGTGTTCTTGTTTTTAGGCTAAAGTGAGGTACACTTTGGAATGTCAAAAGGAGCAAAGGTTGATGGAGAGGCTCAAGCCACAGGGATGCAGCAGGAGGACACAGACTCAGGGGAGTTCCCCTTCCCAGCTTTCATTTCCTTAGGATCCCCAAGGGCTGGAGAAAATTCTGCTCCAGATGCCAGTTTTCTTGGAGATTTTCTGATGTCTTCGGGAGAGAGGTTTTCTCTCTAATTTCCTATCCTTAGATGTGAGCTCTTACTACCCTGAGACAGTCTCCCTCTCCTTTGCTTCTTCATTCTTTGCTTTTTCGGCCTATGCATGCCAGTCCTTGCCTGGGACCTATGGACGAGGGGCATAGAGGGGGACCATCGAAGGGATGGCTGCGCGAATGGGGTGGGAGGCAGGATGGCCTGAATAGCAGGGGAGCTCTGCACCAGTCTCCATTCTCTCCAGACTCAAAGTATAACACAATTGGTATCTCTGTCTGCCCCCAGCCATCTGTGGGATTGTTAGGTGTGGGTATGGAATTGAGAAAATTATAGGACCAGGGCTCCATTGGTTAGCAAGGGCCTAAACCTTGACCTTTGTGTGACTTCTCACATGGCTTAACGTACATGTTCTCCTGATTGCTTGCAATCCTCTATAACCTGGCTCCAGCCAAGTTTTCAGCCTTGGTTCCTTCACCTTCTCCCCATTTCTAAACTCTGGCCCCTTATGTTCCCAAGAATACACTGGACACAGGTTTGCCTTCTCCATTTTGCTTTTTGTGGCTCTTCTGTTCCTGTTTACCCATCCAGTTCTACATACATTTCAAGGTTGAGATCAAGTTTTATTCTCCTAGATCATGTCCCTGAGCACTTTGCTTTCTCTGACCCACCTCCAGTCCCCTTTAGCATGTAATTGAATACTGTTTCATATTACCTCCATGGTGTCTCTGTTTCTCTAAACTGTCCTATCTCCTCAATGGTAAATGAGTGTTTTAGATGGATGACCTCTAGGGTCCTTTGCAGTTATAACAGTGTAGGATTCTATATGTCTGTCTTATCTCCTCATCTGTATTGTCAAGTCCTCAAAAGAAGGGACAGTATCTTTTCCTCCTGTTGACTCCCTCAGTGTTCTAGCCCAGTGCTTGGCCTTGAGTGGGTATTCCATAAGTACTTTTGTTTACACGATTTTTTCTTTTTTGTCCTTTTTCTATTGGAAATTGAAAGAATGAGGAGTGGCTTAGGTGCACTGGAAGCCTTGTCTTATAGTCTGGCCCAAAGAGAGATTGTTCCACAATTTGTGGATGTGGTAAAAATTGCCATGAGGTTCCAACTTTCAAAGTATTCTGTTGCAGGAATTTACACTGGGGAGCTCCACCCAGCATAGGGAGATGTCTCATTAAAGGGTGCTAGGAGCCTCCCTGTAGCATATACGTTTTGTGGTGAAGTCGAAAAAAGTGCTCACTTTGGTTCATACTTTGATCTGGCCACTTACTACCCACAAGAATTGGGCAAGTCATGTTGCCTGTGTGTCTTGTTTGCTCACCTCTAAAATGGCAATTGCAATACCTGCTCTATCTGGAAGGGTTTTTGTGGGAATAAAAAGATGAGACACGTGAAAATGTTCTATAAATTGTGAAGCTGAAAGTGGTAGGTGTGAAGTGGCCCAGGATGTGTGAAGTGTGGTTACTTAACATCTCAACACACAAAGTCAAAAAGTAAAACAGAAAAAAAAAGAAAAGTAAAACAGAAAAACAAAACACAAAAAAAGAATATGAAAGAACTCTCTCGCCTTCTATTTTACTATTGGACAAAGAACCACTTTTTGTCTCTGGATAATACTCTGTAGAGACCCCTCCACCCCCACCAAAAAAAAAAAAGACATTAAAAGAAAGTTCAGGAGTAAGAGGGATCATCCTGGTATATTCTGAAAGTTGATTCTGGGAAGAGAGGAAAACATGAGCAAACAAAAGCTGTCACTCACTGGCAAGCTGCTTCCTCTGGGGGATAATCTCTGTGAAGAAAAACTAAAGATCTGAACATTGCCTGGAGCAGGGGCAGAGATGATGGCTATGGCTGGTAAACAGGAGTCTCTCAGTCAGGGCCTTCCTGCCCATTCATGGGGGTTTAGCAGTTTTGAGGGATCCTGCTGTTGGTTAAGAGTTTGCCTGCTGCCTCTTGAGGGGGCACTGTCTCTCTGTTCCTCAGGGTCCCAGCAGGACTTGTGAACGGGCGCGAACAGACACGTAAGGCAGTACCAGACCTCGTGCCCCAGACATCACCTAGAAGCCTACCCATCCACTCTTAGCCTCTCGTGCACACTCATGCCTCTCTTCCCCTTATCCTGTCCCAACCCTCCCTCTCTTCCGACATCCATGCCTGTCAAGTTTTACACCATGAATCAGTAGTCAGAGGGCCCCCCAAAGCTGGCAACTGGGCCTCCAGCCTTCTAGAAACCTATTTGTGTGCAAACAGACAAAGGACTCCCCCTCCACTCCCAACACACCATCTCGACTTTCCAAGATGATGATTGAGTTTTTCCCCTGTTCTGCTTGATATTTCTGCCAAAGCAAGAAAAATCCTCGTTGAAGTCTAGCAGGAAATCCAATAAAAATTCTTCAAAAGATGGGCTTGACATTGAAAAACAGCAAAATTATAAAATAGGCCTTAGAAAAGAGAGAGGAGAATTATTATATCTGGCACCAAGCAAAAGCCCCGAGACCCCGTCCAAATGAGCCATCACAGATTGAAAGTGTTTAGCTTCCCGTTGATTAAATATGGAGAAGGACCCAGGGCCTGCCAAGCCTCGGGGATCCAAAGTTTGTTTTCAGTCAGAATGTGTTTTCAGTCAATGGAAAAAATGGTCGGCCTGCGCTGGGCTATGTAACCGAGAAGCCCCAGGTTTGGGGTGAGTAATGGCTGTGAAGCAGAAAACCATGAGGGCTGTTAATCACCCCTCCCAGGCCCCTGTAATTTAACTCAGCGACTCAGTCGACTTGGAAAGCTCCCCCTATCTCCTTTCTTCCTTCTCCCTCAGTTTATTTTGCTCAAGGGGGAATAGATGAGTCCTTCTGATGCTTGTCTCTATATATTTCAGCTGTTAAAACTCTTCACCCCCAAGACACCCCTCTCGCCAGTCACACCCCCAGCGCCTGCTGCTCTGAATACCCTGGGATATAAGAGCAGAGGGAGGAGCCGCGTTCCCGCGGATGGGGTTCTTTCAGGGAAATCTCAGTGTCCCATGAGCTTCCTGGAATGGAGGCCTGGAAAAAATCTCCTCCTTCACCATTGCCTTTCCAGGGTAGGCTGTTTTTCAGAGGTGTTTACTGACATTTTTTAAACAGCGTTATCTTAGTACTGCCTTACAGTTTTCTTTTTTCCCTGGGCTTTCACATGCCCCACCACATTCCTTTACAGTTAAGAGTCTAGGAAGTCTGTTTTTAGATGTTCTCAAAGTCCACATGAGTGAAGCTGAGAGAGAGGGAGGGGGTGGGGGACGGAGAGAGAGAGAGAGAGAGAGAGAGAGAGAGAGAGAGAGAGAGAGAGAGAGAGAGAGAGAGAGAGATTTAGAAAGAGAAAGAGTTGGTGGAGAAAGTGTGGCATGTGGAGCTGGAACTCTGAGTAAGCCTAACTTCCTTTTCTGTCAAATGCAAACCCCTTCAAGTTTCACACCCTGTGAGTAACCTCAGGGGAGTGGCTGCTGGTGCATTTCTGATTCTCTTTCTTTGGCTCCCCCTGCATGGGCACCCCGTGGCCTTCCTTGGCACTATGGTTTCATCAGCTTCAGACCTCTACACGATCACCTCTCTGGATAGCTGCTCTCCATGGGTTCCCCCTGCACTGAGATCTGTGTAAATTCGCAGAGAGGCCCAGCTGAGCCTTCTTTTTGGTTTGCTGTATGTTTCAAAATGCTGGTTGGCCTGAGCCACAGCTTAATCTCAGAGTACAGGCAGTTTGATAACTTTCTGTTGGGCACCCAAATTTGGTTACAAGAAATCACTCCACCCAACTGTTTTTTGAGGACTAGGCAAATGAACTAAAGAAAATGAGTAAACAAAAGTAAATAAATGGCTTTAAAATGATGATATGTGAAATGTTCAGTGGTTTAGTGGAAACAGATTTTTTTTGTGTGTATAAGGATAGCAAGTCTTGGCAGATCAGCGGTGGAGGACATGAGCCCACTCAGCAAATACCCGAATGAGCAATGATAAAGGAGCAAGGAGGTGCTCCATGGGGTTGGGTTGTCCCAAACAGCAGCTAGAGGAGTTCTGGGCAGGGAGAAAGTGAAATAAAAAGCTGTGGATAGGATGTAGTGCGTGTGTGTGTGTGTGTGTGTGTGTGTGTGTGTGTGTGTAAGGAAACAGAGATGCTCAGGATGTCACCATTCTGGGAAGGGAGTTCAAGGAGATTATTAAAAGAGGAATGAGGAGGACAGAACAGAGTCAAAGTTGGTCCTCATGTACAACCCTCTGCCTTCATCTTGTTATAATCCTTCTCCTCACCATGTCTACCATTTGTTGAGTAATTACAATATGCGAGCATTGTGCCAACGTTTTCTGTTATCTAATGTACTCTTCTCAGTGACTCCCTGGGACATGTCTTATCTTCCTTCATCACAATAAAGAATCTGAGATTCAGAGTCCGAAAGAAAACAAAGCTTGAAAGTGGCAGAGCCAGGGTTCGAACCCTGGTCTGTTTCTTTTCCCGGCCTGAACCCACAAAGGCAGTCTGGTGGGCAGGCTATTGTAGGCAGTTTTTCTAGGGTCCAGACGTTTGGAGAGAACTCAGTAGGGTCCACATCAAAGATTCCACTTCACAAGGGGAAGAAAACCAGCAGCCCCATCAGGTGGGGAGTCGGCATTTCAAACCGCTGTGGTGGCTGCTGAGTGCCTCATGGGCAGCAGCAGGCCCAGGTGGGAAGGGTCAGTGGCAGGTCACTGTCACCATCAATCACACGCAGGACTTTTGTCTGTAGGGGTGAGCAGGAGGGGGCTGGGTTGGGCACCAAGCAGAGCGGGTGAACCAATAGAATTTAAGGGACTCTGCTGGTGGCAGGAGATGGGAAGGGCATTTAGAATTTTAAGTGGAATCTCCATGATTTGGGGAATACTCTGGTGGGAGAAAGTGTGCGGTTCCTGGGTCCTGGAGTTGTGCTGATGGGCAGCATTCTGGTGACAAGTTAGTTCAGCCCAATGTTGAGTCACCCCAAGATTAGGTTTATTATGTATGTATCCATCCAGTTTTGAATGCCTCCTTGACCCACATCACCAAAGTTCTAGAAATTACCAAGAAGCACATTATCATATTTTTATTCAGAGGAACTTAAGTTGGGAAAAATATGTACATGGAACATTAAAAGTAGTGAATACGTATGTATATCATATGCCAGGCATTGTTTTAACTATGTGCATATATCAGAGGGAATTCTATCAATGACTGGCGGAGGTAGGAACTCCTATTAGCTCCACTTTTCGCATGAAGAAACTGAGGCCTGGGGAGGTGAAGTAACTTGCCCATCCGCTGGTGAGTGGTAGAGCCAGGATTCAACTCCAGGCTGTGTAGAGAAGGCAGGGAGAGGCGATGCCTTTATGAGGGGATGAGGAACGGACTAAGCAGGCAGAGCTCAGACACGGCCTGTGGGAAGCGAGGGAGTGAGGGCAGCGCTGTGTGGGCAGCAAGTTTTCGGGAGAGGGTGGACTGGTTGAGATGTGGGACATGGAGGTTTATGCACAAGGCCTGGGGTTAGCTTGATCCTGGGATTTGCTGGGGACAGAAAGGGAGTCTGGTGGTCATTGGGGGCAGTAAGAATGTAGGGCAGTGGGGAGGCTGTGGGCAGGTAGGCCTTGAACTTGGTCCCTTTGAGGAGGTAGGGTTCCCAGGGGGATTTGGAGCCTAGAGCTGGTGCAGGATGAAGAACAAAGTACTGGGGATCTGAATTCCAGGCCCGATTCTGCCTTTAGGATCTTGCTCAAGGTCACTCTGCTAATTCATCTGTCTGGATTCCAGCTATCTTATTTTTTAAACAAAAGGATTAAGCTAGACAAACCCCTCTGGCTATAAAGTCTATGGTAAAACCTGATGAATCTAGCCAGCTTTTGAGGAGAATTGGGGTGGGGGAGGTGGAAGAAACTGGAGGTAGAGAAGAGTTTGAAGGAGAGAATGTAGAACTAGAAGGGATCCTAGAGACCTCCTCCCTGTTCTGTTTTACAACTGGGGTAACAGAGGCACAGAAAGGATAAATGGTTTTCTCAAGCCACACAGCTCATTATTGTAGAGCTGAGAGGACAGGCCCGCCTCTGACCCTTCCTCTGCTAAGCTGTCCCAGCTTGTTCCCCTTATGTAGGATCTGTGGGGAAATTTGCTGGAGCAGGGATGGGAGGGGAGAGGGGGGAGGCTCAGCCTGATTGCTGTGGGCCTTCATACCTGCCCATTTTGTCAGCCCTGGCTCAGTGTCTGTCCCCAAAGGAGCATAGAGCTCAACAAAGCTCGTGATCCCTGGGTTCCAGGCCTCGCTCTGCCATGGCCAGACCCCGACTCTTTGGCGATAATCTTATATGCTCATGCGTAAGATGGCCAGGGCAGTGCTTGCTCTTGGCTGTGAGCTGAGGCCATAATATACAAGAGCCAGCGGCAGGGGAAATTGAAGTCTGAGGTGGCCAGTGGCCAGTGTGGAGGCAGAACCCCAAGGCTTGGGCTCCCGTTTCCTTCTCTGGGCCTAGAGCCCTGTCTCTCGCACCTCCTGTGGTGGGGCGAAGGGGCTGGTGTTCTGACCTGAGCTGCAGGGCCGGGTGCAGGCATAAGGCTGTGGAGAGCTGGGCTGAGCCTCTGACACTTGAATGAACCTCCCTCCCAAGTTCTTATTAGCGCTCCATGACAAAGGAGTCTGGTAAAAGTTAACAGGCCTCCCTGCCTGGAAGAGATCAGAGGGACAACTGGAGCTTACTGGGGTCAGGGAGAGGTCGTTGAAACCTGCGTGATACGGCAGTCACTGGAGCTGACACTGGTCTAGGCGCCTGTCCTGCCCCTCCTCTAATCCAGAACCCTCCCAGGGTAGCTAACCTGAGCCCTCCTTTGTCTAAAGGCGCTTTGGAAGGTGTCCTAGGCGTTCCTTGTAGGGGCCCCCCTCTCTGTTGGCGTGTACCTTCCCTAGCTCTGGGCCCAAATGTGTGTGGGGAGGGAAAGAGATGAGGTGGGGAGTGAGCAGAGTGACTTTGTGGGAGAGATGCTGGGCTGATCTGGGCCTGGGCGAGGCCTGGCCAGGTGTGACCCTGGTCTCTGACCCCTCTTGGTTCAGAGGGGGAGGTGATGAGGGTTGGGGTTGGGAGGAGGCTGTTGGCTAACATTTACCAGGACCTTTGAAGATGTAAATGCTTCTCCAGGCCCTGCTGGGATTGATGGGGTCAGAGTGCATAGGCATGGTCGTCTGCTTCTCCAAGTGGGCTGGGAATCTTGCAGACAGATGAGTTAGGGTCCCATGTGATGGGACTTGCCCCAGAGGCAGAGGACTTATGGGAAATGCTATTTCTGGGGTTCTCCTGGATCAGGCCCTGTGACTTGGTGACCTTGGGTGGGTCTGACAGAAGCTGTCTTTTTCAAATGCTCACATATTTCTTGGGTATGGTTTCCAGGGTGTATTTGGTCCCACTATCAGTGGAAGACCTGGGAGATAGCCTTCAGTTCCTGTTTTATCCTGATTTGTACTTTTTATTCTACAAATGCTAGATTGCTTGAGGTTTCCCATTCATACCATGCTTTTTCGTGATTGGTACCCCTCTTGTGGTAGTTCCTCTGTAGGCATCCCCTTCCCACCAGCATAGCTAACTCCTATTCACCTTTCTGTATCACCTCCTCCAGGAAGCCTTCTGGGAATGGAATCTGCCCCTCTGCCTGGTTCTCCTGCGGCACTTAATGACTCATTCAATCAACTAATATTTATGTGGTATGTACCAGGCCTTGTTCTGTGTGGAATGCATCAGTGCATAAAACATACCAAACTCCTTCCTTCAGGGAACTTACATTCTAGATGGCATTGATAGTGAATAATTACATAATCCTATTTTAAGTGGTTTACATGTATTAACAAATTTAATTCTCATAGCATCACTATGTGTTAGGTCAATTATTATCTATGTTTCACATGAGGTTACATAGCTAATATGGGCATATTTAATTTAATTTATTTAATCCTTACAATAGCCCTATGAGATAGATGTTATTTTCTTCATTTTACGAATAAGGAGACGGAGGCTTAGAGGGGTTAAGCGATTGGTCTAAGGTCATCCATCAAGTAAGTAGTGGTACCAAGCAGGATGGTGCTCACCTGTGAAGGCCCAGATTGCCTCCCTACATTAATACTTCTATGTTTTTCTGTATTGAAGCAGTTTCTCAGTCTGTTGAAATGACCTTCTCATCTTCTCTATCATCCTGGGAGCTCCCCCAAGGCAGTGACCTTGGTTTATTTATCTGTATCTTTTGAAATCCCATTGTGGGGGGCACTTAATTGGCTTCCAACAAATACTTGTTGGTTGATTGACAGCTGTATGTAGGTGGCGATGAGAACAAAGCAGCTAATATTTATTGCACACACTCTGTGCTGGGCAGGGCATTGGTCCCTGCTCAGCATGATCTCTCCGAGTGCTTACAACAGTCATGAATTAGCTGTCACTACTCTGAGGCTGGCAGCTAGTGTGTGCTACAGATGAGCCTCGAATCACGGGTTTACTCTGACTCCACAACTCCGTGTCCTTTCCTCTACGTCATAGGAGGCTCATCAAAGGAAAGGTGGCCACTCTGAAGGCATTTGAACCTCAGCCTCCTGGCTCTAGCTGTTTTGGCCCCTACCGGGGTAGGAGGCCTTAGGGATTGCGGACGGTGAGCCTGCAGTGCGAAGGGCTGCCTCCAGGACAGGTTGAAAGGCATCAGGAGAAGTGGAGGCTTTGGGTCCAAGATTATTCCCACCTGTTAAAATGTTTGAAGTAGTTAAAGGGAGCAGTTGGGCACATTGAAGGTGTTCAATGAATTTTTACAGATTGTTGTGGCATCATTCTCTGTTCCAGAGAAACAGCCAGATTCAGACTAAGCCCCCAGATACCACAGGCCTTTTGCCACTAAAGGAGGAGGATTATGGCCTGGAGCAGAAATGGGAGAGTTCCTGCTCTATGTTTGGTTCCTTTGTTCTGACATGCGGGATTTTTTCTTTCCCAATTAGGAGGGAAGAACAGAGTTGAATCTTCTGATTCATGTGCTCACAGGGCTTAGCAGACTGGCCAGCTGGTCTATGTACGAGGAGATGGGGATACAAGAGATGGACTCAGGGTCACACAACTGAGCAGGGGACCAGAGCCCACGTCTTGGGCCTCTCAAGTTCTCACTCTTGCCAGCAGGTCTCATTTGTGTCTAGAGTCCCGTCTCTTGCAGTGGACAGCCATGTCAGATTTTCCCCACCCCCTTTGGTTAATCCCCTATTTTGCTTGACTAAGAGTCAAAATGCAGGACTACACCCAAATGAACTAAGCTCACTTAAATCACTGGCAGGTAATTTGATAGATGAGTTGGCCAGCACCCACTGTGGGGATTAAGCAAAGCCTGAACAATGGAGACAGTGGGAAACAACCTTGAGTGACTGGTCAGCGGGCGGCCTCATTTCACCCAGGGACAGCCCCAGCTCCATGACTCAAATTGGAAGGCTGATGTGTGCCAGGTGGACAGTTGACATTTCTCTTTCAGCCTCTTCCTCCAAAAGTGAGGACCAATAGGCCCTCATTTGTCCTCATTTTAACTCACTTGGGGTTAGGGTCTCTAACGGTTGCGGAGGGAATGATTGTTAACTGTGTCCCCAACAGCCTAGTTCTTATTTCCTTGAGCCCACCCAGGTAAGCACTCCAGCAAATGACCTCGTTGGTTGAGCTCGCTTATTTGTTGAGCTAACTCAGAGGGAACAAGGGTCTTTCAACAGATGGGAGTGGTGTTATACAAATGGGTGTTTTATGGGCCATATGCAGAAACTGACCACTTGCAGAAGGCTGCACCAACTAGGTCCTTTCATCATGATGGGGATTGTAGCTCTAACTTCAGATAAGCAGAACAAACAAGCCTCAGCCCAAGTGGGAACTGGTTCTGCCCCCTTTCTTTGCTTTTCTAAATCATCAAAGCCAAGTTCCTAAAGCCTGACTGTCTCACGGTACTTTCTGATGGTTTCATTGTTTTGTTTATTGTGCTTACAACAAGTGCTAACAGACCGCTTTCAAAGTGTGTTGATATTTCAGTTGTTTTTGAATAGCCCTTCTGTTTTTCTGCATCTGGACAGCATTAGAATCTGGCCTCAGGGAACCACTGGGTTCCTATAAAAGTGTACCAGGTTCCTTTTTTTGTAGAAAACACTGGCCATGGCAAGATCAGACACCCCATATGGGTAGGAACAAACACCAAAAACTAGAATAGGATCATGAGACAGTATTCAGCAGCCAGGGCAGACAGGCCTGGGCTGGGCAGGGGCCAGTGAGCCTTGCCAGCTGGACCGTGGGTGTTCTTACTTTCCATGGACATATTGTGATCTTCCCGTGGGAGGACTCTACCTAGCCAAATGCCTGGCACAGGGGTGATGCCACTAAATGCTGGCCATTGACAGGTTCCCTTTCTCTTTGTCTTCTCCCAGGTTGCCTGGTCAACCATTAGCATGCTGTCCAAATAGGGGGCTCCTGGGGACTAGCCAAGGAATAAGAGTTGGAGGAGGGAGAAGAGCATGGAGTCCAGGGGAGGACCAACAGAGGCACAGCAGCCCCAGGGAGGCCTGTGCTGGAGCTCCTGATCTGCTTCCCTTCACAGCTCTCTTGGATGATCTTTTGCCCAAAGAATTAAAGTAGGGGAAGGGTGGGGTGGAAGTGTTCTCTTAAAACTCATCTTTGGTTTTCATGGCTTTTCCCTTCCACTACTCCTGCTCTGTCCCATCCCCATGCCTTACCACATTCTGCAGCAGAACAGGCTTCCTTCAGTATAAGAGAGTCTCAGGGTATAGACTGCGCCCAGAGCAAATGAGTTACACATCCAATCTCACTTTATAGGTTTAGTGCAAAATCTTAGTTGTTTCTTCAAGACCTTCTCTGTTTTTATGTTTTCAAACTGGATGAGATTTTCTTTAGCCCATGCACCTGACTAGCTTATAAATGTTTTTCTCTTGTTTGGTTTGAGGAATAGCAGGGCCCCTTTCTGCCGGACCTCCTGAGGTTCAATTTGAGAAGGCCCTTGCCTTCACCCATCGATTTAGCAGGCCCCCTGAACTGGCTCTCAGATGGGATGGAGATTGAGGGGGGTGACAGTGAGCTTTGATGCCTCATTGCTGCAGTTAGAGGGGACCCAGGCAGTCAAGAAGAGGGAAAAGGTTAGCTTTGTTAGTTCGTTCTCAAACAGAACCATGGGGGGCTTTTAGACCTATAAAAGGGTGTTCCTGTGTATAAACATGTTGGGGTGCGGTTAGGAGCTACATGACCTGATTGGCTCGTGATGACTGGTTTCTACTCACTAGGCCTCCAAGTTCTTGACTCCTTTATGGTGACACTGCCTAGCATTTCCTTCTAGGTACATACTATCTTGTTAAAAATTCCCATTTAAGCCATTTGTCATGATCTTTTCCCTTAAAGTTTTAGCATCCTAGAATTGTATATGTTACTGCACTTACTTTAGGTCGTCTGGAACACCTGGTAAAGCACTCAGTGGCACCATTTTGTTTCTCAGGATTGCATTCATCCCTGGTTCTGGCAAGGAGACAAGGAGAGACTCTGGGTCCAGGGCCAAGCACATCCGAGCGGGCTGGGACGATTGGCCTCTGAGAAGCTGACCATGCCCTCCACAAAGGCATGAGCATTCTATAAGAAGGACATTTCCTGTTTCCAGTGTGATTATACAGATAGGCGAGATAGAGAACTGTGTGTGTGAATGTGTGTGTGTGTGTGTGTGTGTGAATGCTTGTCATTTTGAAAAATTTCAAACTTTACATAGCAGTTTCTTTCTCACCAGGATCTCTGCTTGTGTGAAACTTTAATTTTATAGCTTTGGCTGTTAATTCATCATGGGCACCACCATCAATAAATATTTATTGAGCTTTCACTGAGCACAGCATGTTGAAATAAGAACTATATATTTGACTCAAGAGGAGTCAATAGCAGATGAGGGTAGATTTGGGGAGGAGTGGGAGAAACAATCACTGAGGTCTCTTACAACCCTGAGATTTTATGACTCTATAACTAAAGCGATAGGGTCCACTTGACACACGTTAGGCAGCCAGCCACAAGAGATGCATGGGCCATCACAAAGGTAGTCACCTCCAGAAAACCCACTCAATGCTTGCAGCACACATTCTCAAGCCTTATGTCCATTTTAGGATTCACAGCTGCAAAGGGACAAGTGAATCTTCTTGACCTTTCCCATGCTGCCCTGTAAAAGTAAATATTTGATTTTAGAATTTAAAAGGAACATAGACCTTGGGGAAGTTTGGAACCTGTTCATGCTGTGGCAGGAGAGGACCAAGTCATACGAGTGGCAGCCTGGGGGGTCCACTTGGTGGGAAGCCTGGAGTGAAGTGAGCTGGGTGGAAGGTTGCTGGAGGGAGGGCTGTGTGTCTTTCATGGAGCCTGAGGTCATCAGAACAGAAACAGTATGCCTGCCACAGCAGTGACTCAGGCCTCCTGGGGGGTTTTCTTCAACATTATGAAGATGAATATGGCTCCAAGAATTCCCTTTGGACCTGGGCTTCGTGCTAATTGCCTCCATATTTATGGGAAGATGGGCAGACTGTGGTGGGAGCCTCTGGAGTGGAGTCTGTGGGTGTGCTCAGGAGAGTGGCTCAGGCTCCAGCTGGAGTTGTGAAAAGTAGATCTGAGCCTTAAGGGATCAAGACATTCCTGCTGTCAGGTGGGCAAGCTATTCTTATTATTGCTACT
This sequence comes from Rhinolophus hipposideros, assembly GCF_964194185.1. NCBI lineage: Eukaryota > Metazoa > Chordata > Mammalia > Chiroptera > Rhinolophidae > Rhinolophus > Rhinolophus hipposideros. The sequence continues at coordinate 45,469,611 of NC_138050.1, read as the reverse complement.
ACTATGATTCCCTTTGTGCACAAGAGAAGCTGAAACAGAAACCAGGAGTGGTTACATGCCCAAGGTATCACCGTCAGACAGGAAGAGTCCATAGAGTTAAGGTAAACCGAAGATGTGGTGTCCAGATCAGTTGCCTTGCGCTTCTCATGGGCGGCGGGGCAGGCAACCAAGCAGGCCAGAGCCTCTCTCTTCCTCATAAAAGATGATGTTCAGTGTCTCACTAGCTGCTTTCCCTTGATGCTAAAGCATTAACTTTAATTATTAGGGTATTAGGGCTCAAGAGGGCTGATAGAGAAGCAAGCAACTGGGAGTGTTGCCTGGTTCCACACATACTGCTAGTTTGATTATGGGCTATTTATCTTCCCTCTCCAAACCTCAGTTTCTCTATCTGTAAAGGAAAGATAATAGTGGTAACTACCTCATAGGATTCTTGGGGGTCAGTAAATAAAATAATATGTATAAGGAGAACCGATACACATGCCTAGAACACAAGTTAGTGATTGATATTACTAACTGTTAGGTGCCATTATAGGGAGGACGTTTAGTGGTTAAGGACGCTGGCTCAGAACTGAGCCCAGAGAGGGTAAGTGACTTGCCAGGTCATGCGGCTGGTGAGGAGCACAGTTCGGTGCTCTTTCCAGACCTTTCTACTGGATCCTTTGGTCAGAGAACTGATCAGAGGACAGCTCTCCAGGCACCAGTGCTGGTCATAAGAGGTACCTACCTTGGGGTTGGGGTGATGTGACTTCTTAGTTTCCCCGGACAACTACTGGTGAGGGGTAAAGCACTGGGGGCACTCCAAGGGACTGCTTGTTTTCTCCTCCCTGAGAAGGCTTCTGGGGTAAGCCTGACCAGTTGACCCGTCTACCCACAATGCAGTGGGGGCAGTTGCCTCTGGGCAGAGCGGAAGCCACACAGCCCAAGCAGGGTGGGGGTGCCCCGGCGCCCTGGAGATCTCAGCGTAGCTTTCTGTCAAGCCTCTGTTGGTGCCTGGTTCCCCCATAAAGCCATTATGTACTGGGAGAATTAATCATGCCATTAGGTAAGCATTATGGCACTTTTATGGCAGCTTTGAAGCTAATCTGTCACTAATGCCTGCTGGATTATCATGATTTCTTGCAGTTGTGATTCATTAACTCAAGGCCTAATAGTAATTCTATTAAACATCTTCCACCACCATTTGCCCCAACACGTCCCCATTCTCCGTTCTATTGTGTCGCTGCCGTGGTGCAACTGGCAGCCTGTGTGGTCTCCAAAGAGGAGCCGCAATGAGATGGACAGGTCTGCAGCCAGCTAGAAACTGCCGAATGATGCATCCATCCCCTGACCGAGCCGAGAACACATCTCCTTCCCATTCCAGCTGGACTTTTCAGTTGATTTCTGCTTTTCTCTCAGAGGGGGCCACAGGGCCTTTCCTGAAACGCCCCTTACTGTCTTCAAGAGGCCCAACCTCACAGAGGCAAAGGTAAAGCTCTGTAGATGGATGAGTCTCAGAGTGAGACAAGCATCCCACAACTCCACAAGTGACTGCCAGATCCGCAGGTCCTACCTGCAGCAGAAGTGGGTTTGAGGCAGAGGGAGAGAAATAGGAACACTGCTAAAGAAATCTGGTCACACACGGTCCTTTCCTTTCTTGCTCAAAGCTAACAAAACTCAAGGGCGAGAAGGCAGGCCGAGGGGACAGGAAGCAGTGGTGGCACACCATTGACTGCTGGGCCTGCCAGCATTAATAAAATTCCTTGGTGAGGTTTTTCAGAAAGAAATGGTTCTCTGAGGCTGGCTGTTCTCTGCAAAAGGTCAGCTTCGGGGCATGGCTTGACTGATGGGCTGTGAGCAGGCAAGAAAAAGAAAGCTGGGAGTAAGGGGCCGCTGGGGGTGGGCTGGGAGGAAGCGGGTGGAGGGCTGGAGCATAGGCTCGGTCCTGGTGCCAGCATCTTGCCCTAGTTCCGTACCATCCATCAAGCCCGGCACTGATATCTCAACAATTTGTAATGCCCCCGCCCCCTCCAACCTGCCCAAGTGCGCACCAGCGCTGACCCTTCTCGCCTCATTCAGGCCTCTGTTGCCACTGGGTGATGGATGGCTTCTCCCCTGGGCTCGCCTCACCACAGCTGGGGAAACACGGGCAGGTAGAGAGGGTCAAACCCGGGGCAGTCAGAGTGACCTACTCACCGAGGCCAAGGGATACTGTGTTCCCAGGGCAGCAGGTGATGCCAGGGGTAGAGAAATAGAACTGAGACAAGAAGCAAAGAGATAATTTCTACTATATAAGGAGGAGAGGGGGAAAAAAGAAACCAAACCCAAAAAACCTCTCTGCATCCTGAGGTCTTCCAAGACTTCTAAAAATCTCTAACATGGTGCGATGTCTTCTGTGCACAGCTACAACATTGCCTGTTCCACTCCATCTGTGTTTTCTCACGCCTGTGTGCTTTAAGAACCACTGAAATGGAAAACAAGTTAAAAAAATACATAGATGTATATATAGTGAGATGGAGAAAGAGGACAGACAGTACTCTGCAGCCTTGCAGCCTGTATTCACTGTTTTTTCTTTTTTCTTTTTTTTTGCCAGTGTTTGTTGTAAGAAAATGTGTATAAAAACAAACTTTAGACAACTGGAGTAAATATTCTCAACACATCAGCCGAGGATAAGTCAGGATCCAATATTTTCATCCTTCCTCATTTTGGATGGAGCTGGTAGGAAAAGAAGGGATCTCTGCCCACTTTCCAACTTGTAGGTTGTACTCCCCATTTCTTGTTCGTTGGCGAAATGGGTTCTTTCAGTGGGGGCCTGCAAATGACACTAAGGAGTGGACTGGCCAGCTGGCCCAGTGATGCCAGGCTGCATTGAGAAGCTCCCTCTGAAGGAGCTTAGAGGCCTTTTGAAAACAGGAAGTAAAGAGTAGCCCAGAAACGTGTGTGTGTGTGTGTGTGTGTGTGTGTGTGTGTGTGTGTGTGTATGTTGCTAGAGAGGCCTTTGTGGCAAAGAGCGTCAGGTAAGAATTCAGTTCAGCATTGCTGAACGTATCCTTGGCCCTGAGGGCTCAGGAAATCCACCCTTTGACAGTCCAGTGGCCTGGCACCCCTGCAGCCTGGCCCAGACACTCCAGATAACTTCTTCTTAGAACCTTCAGAGACTGAGTAGGAGAATCCAGGAGACAGTGTTCAGGAGACGAACTCTGGGGACCATGGATTTCTGAATGAGCTGAACAGAGAACAGAGCAGGAGGGGTGTCAGGGAGACAAAGGGGTTGGGGTTGGTGAGGCAGGAGAGAGAGAGGGCAAAGCAAGGAAATGGAGGAAAACAGAAATTCATAGGCTAGTGGAAGGACAGAGGAAAGGAGAGGAGAAGAGTTCTGAGTGAAAGATCCAAGAGATAGATGGTCACGGGACAGGAGTCAGCAGGGAAAGAGAGAGGGAGAGGAAATTTAATGAGGGCAACTTGAAGGCCAGCTTTAACCAACAGCTGGCGGGGGGCCGGGTTTGATCTCCTTGTGAGTCAGGCGGTTTGCTTAATCGTGGCCTGTGGAGGAGGATGGACACCTGGCCCTGCTGCTGAGTTCTTTGATCTCCAGATTTCTCAGGGCCTTGGGAGGGGAGCTGCAGAAGTGTGTGTACTCCCGGCCCTGGAAGGCCTTGCTGGGGGCTCCCTGAGAAGGAAGAGAGGCGGTCCTCAGAGAGGCTGGGAGAATTGGGAAGACGAGGATGAAGTACAAAGGGCAGGAGTGGCCTCTGGGAGAAAGGTCAGCTGAGGGAACGTGGAATGGAGAAGGCCTTTGAAGGGGGAGGGTGATTCTCTGGTGAGGTTTCCTCCTACCCTCTTTCTCTGCAAGGGAATAGCTGAACTTTTAGAAAGAACCAGGCAGAAGAGAGAGGCATTGCACAAAATCCTGTTATGTTGCTTGTGGCTACAGAGCTGGCTAGTTTAGTCAAGGAGCCAGTTCTTGTGCGGGTGTGAGGAGAAGGGAGGTGGAGGGCTCCCTGAAACTGGCTCCATTTTATGCATGTTGGATGGAAATGGATTTGAAAAAAGAAAGTGACATATTGCCAAAAAAAAAAAAAAAATCCTTAAGAAGAAGGAAAAAAGGAACTAAAACCCTAATGCCCTTAAAAAAGAAAACTAGAAAAAAAAAGTCATATATTATGTCTTTGGACTAAATCCATTGGTGTTCTGCCAACTTCAAATAATAGTGTAACTTGATTAAGAAACTTTACAGGATTTAAAGTTGTTGGCTTTTCTGACTCCTTTCTGAGACTTTTCTGTAAGTCACTGTCTACACCAGGCTAATTTGTTCCCAGATTCCTTAATCTTCTGCAAGTTGGGGATGACGTTTATAACTTGGTAGCCATATTTGAAATGCTCATGATTTCTTTGGCTCACAACTTCCACCCAGAATTTTGGGGTGACTGAAAACATTACCCTGAAAATGTCTTGCTATTGAAATACTCTGTGTGTGTCTGTACGTGTGTGTGTCTGTGAGTGTGTGCTTGTGTGTAAACTTGTCAAGTTTTACCACCCCTGCTCTCCTTTTGGGCTGGCAAACTCCTGCTCATAGCTGTCTTAGGTCTCAGAGAGGCATGCATCTGGGGACAAGAATTCAGCTAGCACACAGGACATGGATAGTTAGGGCTCCAAAGGCTGCCCAGCAACAAAGGGAATTCCAAACGTGAAGGAGGACCGATTTTCTGGTGGGACCAGAATAATGACGTTTTGACCGAATGCCATTAGCATGATTTGGAAGGCAGCTGTGGGGCAGTGCACAGGGCACTGGCCCGGCATCCCATGACACAGCTTCATGACTTAGTCACTAGCTGTGTGACCTTGGGCTTGACACTTCATATCCCTGGAGCTTCAGTTTCCTCATCTATAAAATGGAATCAGGAAAAATATTTGCCTCAGAGGCTTGTTGTGAGGATTAAATGCATTTGTAGATGTGAAAGCACCCTGTAAACGATGAAGCTTTCAATTAACAGCAGGTATTAGAATTACTGCTCAGATTACAGAAACCCAGGCCTCTTTAAACACCCGTGTTGACAGCAGGGATGTTTTAATTTCAAACAGGGTTTGCTTATGGAGGGCATGAGAAAATGGGATGCTATGTACCCTGCTCCCCCCTGGGGCACCTGCTCTCCTATAATTATTATTTACTAATAAGTATGTTGTGTTCATAAATGTCCCATTAAATCCAGATGAAATCCTTCACCTGGTTGGCCCGGCTTTCCTGGATATGACTAAGCAGGAGCCACTGGAAGCTCTCTCTGCGTGGCAGGACGCTTGGTCTGGGGTCTGCTGTCCCTGGCCTTTCTGGGAGGGCACGGCAGCCCGACCGGTCAGTTTCCGCTCAGTGGTGGCAGCACTCTTCAAATCTGTGCTCTTCCCTCGTTAGTCTGTTTTGCCTATTTGTGAGAGGGACATTGCATTCCTTGAGCCTGGGCTTCCTGGAGCTTCACGGCTGTTTTCCCTGCTTGTCAGTTGTCCTAAGATGTGGGGGTATTGCTACTGTTGATAGGCCGAATGCATGGTTCAGACACTGGCTCTGACATGAGAACCCTGGGATATGGGATGAGCCATCTCTCCAGTGGAGAAGGCTGTGCTTACCCTAGGAGGGTTGTGGTGAGGATACAGAAGGCCTCTGTAAAACTCCTAATCAATGTGTGGCCCATAGGCGATGTTCAATAAATGATGATCCTTGTACACCAATGGTCTCAACCCTGTCTGTACATTGAAATTGCTGGGGATAGTCAAAATTCTAAAGCCTGGGCCCTCCTCTAGAAATTCTGATTCAACTGCTCTAGAGTTAAACCTTAGCATCAACGCCCCGATGATTCTAACATGTACCCAGGGGTAAGAAATACTAGTGCTTCTCAAATTTTATGTTCAGACATATCACCTGGAGAATCTTACTGAAACGCAGATTCTGAGTCTGCTGTGTGGGGCAGAGGAACTTGTGCACTGCTGATACGCAGGCCAGTGCCTGTGCATGGACCGCACTTTGGGGAGCAGGGTTCTGCGTTCCTAACCCTTGCAGTATCTGGCCATGGCCATGGAAGGGAGACCCGGGAAACAGGTGAAGGTGAACACAGTAGAAACCTGAGAGGCAACTCCAGAGGCTTGCTTAAGGGTTTTCCTGCCAGGTGCCAATCTGGAATCTGGAATCCTCCCCTCACCCGCACAGGCCTCCTTCTGAATCCAGTCGTGAATACCCATATACATAGCAACCAGAAGATGTTTTCCAATATTCCACTATCTTTCCCAGTTTTATAATTTATCTTGTGAAAACAATCAAATGAATGAAAACATTTGCCACAGACCATGAAAGGCCCAGGCCAACATTTTAAATACCTGTTTGTAATACTCAGCTAGAAAAGTAATCCCTAAGCTGGACTTGTAAGTATTCAGCCCCAGACCCTCACATGGCCAAATGAAATCCCCATAGGTGAGTACGAAAAGAAAACAAATCGCAGGGAGGCTGCAAGGAAGCAGCTACTGATGATAGTTCATGAACCCGGAAATGCATCTGTGAGAGAGAGAGACGGAAATGACCATGGCACAAATAGCTTCCAAGTAATGGGAGAGGGTCTTCCAGACAGCATTGAACCTGGAAGATTTTTTTCACCCTAATGACAGATACGAATATAACTGCCGCCTTCCCTCTACACAGTTGTAGGTGTTTGGAGGCAGGTACTTACGCAGAGGCCATGGACAGAATGGGTTTTCCATGGGGTAGTAGCATGCTTACCCTCTATTTCATGAATTTATTGAATAATAAATAGAAAAAGGAATAACCAGAGTGTACAGTTGATGAAAACGCTTCATGAAAGAAGATTGAATTTTGGACAATCAAGAGCCCTCTGCAGTTAGACTATGGGCTCAATTTAGATCCAGGAAGGGAAGAGTGGACATGCAATGGCCTGGGGCCACCCTGTGTGGCACGCAAGATCTGATCAGCAAAGGATGAACAATTAGGAACTCCATGGACTAAGAAAACCCCGACGGAGTTGGAGGATTTCACTAGGACCAAAGACAAGAATTTTGCAATATGGCTTAGGGATGGTAGTTGACATCAGAACCACACAGTAGCCACGCCTGTATTTTTGGTTGTACTGTTTAACTGGGCTGAAGTTAACTGTTTGGCACACAGTACAGAGCGTTTCTCTAGTTTAGGAACTGAGAGAGGACAGTTCTCTCTCAGTCCTTTTTTATTGTTTTTTTGTAAAGCCAGGTGTTGGAAACAGATGTCAGGACAAGATGAATCTGGCTGACATTCACTGTTGAGATTCTAGCATATTGGGCAGTCAGGTAGGAAACCCCTTTGTCGAAAGACTCCTGCACACAGCTTATTCTTGCCTTGAGGTGTCACCCATTGCTAGAAAACCAAAGGATGGGCCCTGTGAAAGCTTCAGTGGGCTTGCCTGAGCACATCTGCCTCCAAGAAGTCTGGGGCCTGTTTGCATGCAGAAATTGACATGTGCCATTCCGGAAATCTTATTTTATTGCTCCTTTCCCCTCCAACAGTCCCCCTCCTCTGGCACCTCCTCTCTCGCTGCTCTGGAATCCTAGTCCCAGATGTGACTTTCTCTGTTTCCTTTGGCTGGGAATTTGTCGTTTTCCCATAACCCAGTTGGGTTGCCTGTTAGAGAAACCAAAAAGCTCCAACTTTCTGGGAAGGCATCTAATTAAATTTCCAAAGAGGGAAGAGGAAAGCCCCCTCTGAAACAGACAGCTAGAACCTCATAATACCTAATCATTCCAGCAGAGAAAGTGACCGGGGATCAGCCTAGTGAACTGGTAACATGGTGTTCTGTTTCTTAATGTCCTCTGCAAAGGAGCTGGCCCTGGGTTTAAAATAGCCCTTTGGTAAAAGCAACTATTTAAAGAGTATTGGGGTCTGAGAAATGCAAAACAAAGTCTTGTTGATTAAAAACACATGGTTTGTTCTTGAGATGCGAGTAGCCAGCAAAATCAAATGTGACAGTGTTTTGGCTTTTTCTATCCCACAAGACATGATGGTGATTTATTAGAGTGATGTCAGCTGTGGTTAAAAACGTTTGCTGTGTTGTCTTAATAAAAAGAGGCTTTACCTTGGAGCTGTCAAACTCCTTTTCTCCTCTGGCTGGAGGCACTGGTTGCTAGGTCCTTGACCCTCCTGTGGGGGCTTCTCCCCAAGGGGCAAATCTCTGCCTTGGAGAAGTTCATGAGGTCACAGGGCATAGAGTATTTCTTGATGGCGATGTAGGGTGGCCTGGAGGGGGGCTGCAGCCCACTCTTGGTTTGTTCTTATGGAGAAGGCAGATACTACACCCAGCTTGGAACTGGAGCACCCTGACCTGGTTTGGTGGTGGGGCCTTTGATTGGAGGAAATCCCATTGAAGGCCCATGGCCTTCCCTAGGTAACCTGGGCAGAGGGTTGATAATCTGCAGGGTGATCTTCTGGAAAATAATTAGGCTGTGAGCTAAATACGAGGAGAATTTCTTAGTTGAAGCTCTTCGGTTATAAGGAATAGAAACCCCTAGACATTTTTAAGCAAATGAGATTTATTGAAAGGACACAGCAGTCCATCTCACAGACATCTAAGAAGAAACAGGCCACCAGGGGAATGAGGAGTGCAGCCAGGACTGAAGTGGCTTCCTGTACCTTCCACGGAGCCCTGCAGTCTCTGATTTGCCTCTCTCTGTTCCTTCTCCTCTCTGGGGTTTTATTGGGGTGATTCTTTGTTTTTACTTCTTCAAGGCTTTGGCTTGCATCAGCAGTGCCCCCATGCTACGTGGTCACATTTTTGTTCAAGTACCATCCTCTTCCTCCACTTAGTCTCATTGTCTCAGTTCCAAATTCCTGAGAGAAAAAACCCAGTTGGTGTTACTTGAGTCATGTCTATCTCTGGTCCAGTAGGCAGCAGCTCAGGAGCCAGGGGGAGATAGTGTGGTTGGAGGGGAGCCACTTTGAGGGCACCGCTGGGAGGCAATGTTAGGGGTTGGCTACAATGTTAGGGATTGTACAGGAGATGTATGTGTCACCAGGGCAGCTGAAGAAAACAATGACAGGTGTGTGTTTCTGCTGTAAGGATCAGAGATCTTCTGAGAGCGAGAAGTTGGTACTTCTATTTCTGAATGCCCCTCCTTCTTTATTCCACAGGAAGTGTAACCATCACAATCAGGAAATGAAACCCGGCAGACACCTTTAAATTTCCCCTGGAGACATATCCAGGAAGTGAGAAGATGACATCATTAAGTTTTTAAACTAATATATGGATTTTTTTTTCTAACTACAGAAGAAACACATAAATGACTGTAGAAAACTTGGAGAACAGAAACGCACAATAATGGAAGGAAAAAGCACTCTAATCCAAGATAACTGCTGTTAACATATTGATGTATTTCCTCCTATTCGTTTTTTTTCCTTTAAGTAGTAGCCTGAGGCTATGTGAAGGATCTGGGCTTCAGATCTATCTTTTGACTCTAATTATATGTCTTCAGACTCTCTAAGACTTTAGGATCGCTTTACATTTATTCTCATAATTTTCCCAGAGCACACCGGGTTAGTTTTCCTTTGCTCTTTTTACCTTTTCCTGAGGGTGGCAGCACAAATAGAATCAATATTTGCTAATACCTCTGTACTGCCACCCACTTTTGTGCAAATCACCACTGAAGTCGCCCCCTCCCCCCAACTACCCAATAGCTTTTTAACTGTCTCCTCTCCTAAGTCCTTCAACATCTTTCTTCTGAGGGATCTTTTTAAAGCCACAAATTTGATCTCATCAGTCCGTGCTGAAGGTCCCTAACTGGTTGTCTTTTGCATGTAGGAGGAGAAGATAGACACAATCTTTAACAGGTATCTCTGGCCCACTTGTTCACTGTTTCCTTTCTTTCAACTCTTGGACTGTCTTCGTCCCATTTCTGTTCAGGCCTTCGTGAACGCTCTTCCTGCCCTTCTGAAGATTTTCACTCTACTCCTCAGCTGGTTTACACCGACCCAACCTCCAGGTCTCTGTCGATTCCGCAGAGAAGACTCTTCTGACTGTGGCCTCCTTATAGTCCCTCAACATCCCCTTTCCTTTTTCTTCATAGCAATAATCACAGTTTGTAATTATACATTTACTTGTTTGGCTATTACATAATTCCGTCTCCCTGATAGATGTGAATGATCTCCAAAACAGAACAAATCTATTTTGATGCATGCTGTATCCTACTCCTCCTGCCAATCCCAACGTGTCCACCATCCCCACCTCCCCACCCTGTGACAGTGCCTGTCATAGGTTAGGTGCTCAATCAATGCTTGTTGAATGAGTGAGGGAATCCAGTGCTTGCGTGGTGCAAATGCAAATGTGAAAGGTCAACACATTGTATCACATAGGATTTGGAGGACTAGGGAGAGAACGTGCTTTTTAATAATCCCTTGGTGAGAGCGACTTTCACATTTGCACCCGTTTGTGAGTGCCCCAGAGGTGCACAGCACACAGTGATTGGCGACTGTGGCCTGAGCTTGAATTGTGCCTGCTCAGATGCTGTGTGTAAAGCAGCTTCCTGGGCTGGTGAGCAAAGTTGATGTTCAGCGAAGTGTCTACACCTTGGTGTGGCTTTGCCACTCTCTACTTCCTACACTTTGTGGGGAAGAGTTCATTCTAGAGCCTCTGACAGCTGCCAAGCTGCCTGGGGTTGAACACCTCCCTGGAGCAGTGCCCTCTTTCTCTGAATCAGCCTGTAGAGTGCTCTGGCTGTCACATAGATCTAACCTAAGTTAAAGACAGATTTAGCTTCCTCAGAACCTTTAACTATTGATTGCCTTCTGGAGATGTTTCTCCTCTGGAAGAACATCAAGTTCATTCATTGGACGTTTATTGAACACTGGCATGGCATACCAGGTCGGGATCCAGGCATTGGGTACAGACAGCCGAATAAGACACATGGAAGAGCTTAGCTGGGGAATACCGATGCAGCTTGCAATGTATTTTCGCACAATTATCTTAATTCATCACAGCAAACTTACATTGTGCATGTCATTAAGCCTGTTTGAGGATATAGAAGCCTAAAGATTATACATGACCGCCCTGAAATCCTGTAGTTTGCATGTGAGGGAGCTACAGCTCAATCTTGAGTCTCTTGACTCCAACCCGGTGTTCATTTTACTACCTTGAACTAAAAGTATGAATGTATTTCTGCTTCATACAGCCATGAGTACATTTAAGGGTTGCTAATGTACTCCCCGAATTATCTCTTCTCTAGATAAACCTGGTCCCTAAAAGTGGGATAAGACCCAGTGGGTCTTCCTTGGCACTACCCTTGTACGTTGCAAAAGATCCTGGCTACTGTACAACACTCTTCCATCTACAACCAGGAGTGTCTCAGCCTAGAAAACTAGATTCTGAAGAGGAATTCAGGGTGGTTATTTTCCCCTGGGCAATGAAGCCAGTTGCTAAGCCTGGGACCTGTTTTCTAGGGCAATTCAGGAGGTGCTTTCCCAGCAAGCATTGTACAGTGAGAGATAATAGATGCATGGATTTCCAGGGAGGGATGTCTGACACTTGCGGCTTCTTTTAAACGACATTCCTGTAAGGGCCCCATCTACTTAAACAGTTCATGTTATAGAGCACTCATCACTACCTGAGAAATTTCATTACACTTACAGGCAGATCCATTAGAATTTTGGCTCAACATGTCAGGAAAAAAATTCTGGTCTTCTATAGGCTGGGAATCGTAAACACAGTGTCTCTCCATGAAATGTGTGTGGGGAGTCCCAACCTGAGTGCAGGCCTGGGCGGGCATGTCTGAGCAGGCCTGGTGAAAGGCCGGGTGGGCCTGCTCAAGGTTTATTTGCATGAGAAACCTCCTGGGAAGGAGCTCATCTAGGAGGAAGAAGGAACCAGGGACAAACAGCTGACCTAGTGACCAGGCTTTGATTGCAGCAAGCAAGAGTGATTCTGAACTTGGCTTAGTGTCTGCCTCAGAACTGGCTGTGGCTCACAACTCAACGCTCACTGGACTTCTTCAGGAGACCTACGGAGAGTAAAAAGGCTGTAGATAAAAATGGAAAGAATGGTGTAGATGCCTGATCACTGCACTGTACACCTGAAGCTGAACAATAATGAATGCCAACTATAATTAGATTTATATATATATGTATATATATATGTATATATATGTATCTATATACTTACAAGAAGCAGAGCACAGCATTAGGAATAGAGACAGTGGAAATGTAATGGCTTGGTGTGATGTCAGAGGGATAATGGATGGGGGGAGGGGGGTTCACACAGTGAGAGGGATATAAATGATAAAAATCTAAGTATTACTTTGTCTTGTGCACCTGAAACTAATAAAAAAAAAGTTTAAAAAAATGGAAAGAATGGTTTAAACTAACACGCGGTTGTCACTGGGGAACCAGCTTTGGGACTTGTCTTGAGAGAAAAACACACAAGAAGAAGAGAGGCTCTCTCTTCCACCACATTGTGGAACCCTGAAGTTCTTTGGCTTTAGGGGGCCTCCAGCACCTCTGTGGTGGCAGGAGAGCTGCACCCAGCTGAGGGGGCAGTGTTTGGTGTCCTGGTTAGAGAACCTGGATCAGGTTAAGGGGAATAAAATGGTGGCTGACCAGAAAACTGTGTGTGTCTTGAGCATACCTGAGGCACCCCTTTAGGAATCTAGAAATATTGAAGGTGATTATGGGGGGCTGAGTGAGCCAGTGAAAGGTAAGTCGTTGTTAGGAATGTGGTTGTATACAAATTGCCTTAAGCCTGGGAGGACCTTCATGGGTCCGCTCGCCAGCTTCTCTTTTCCTGGTTGAACAGCCCAGTGTCCTCAGTCATGTCTCAGAACCCAAAGTTCTGAGTCTCCCATTGGTCTCACTGCTCCCTGTGGAACCATGCCAGGCTGTGAGAGCCCAAACTGTTTGCTATAAGAATTTTAAGAAATCCTAGAATTAATATGGCCTAACACTCTGCTTTTGATTAGATGAAATGAAGGCTCTCAGAGGTGTGAGGTGACGTGTCCCAACTTTCTGTGCCCAGTCAGTAGAAGAGCAAGGACTTCCCCCAAATCACTTCCCCGTGCTTTCCTTTTTACTTCAATAGATGCCTCCAGTTGGGTGCGCATCTGAGCCAGGGACTTGGGATGTCTGGACAAATGTAGCAATTACCTTCTCATGGCAAGACATGATAGAGCTTTGGATTGTCCTACAGTTATGAGACATTTAGTTTTAACCCTCCAGGAGTAAGGGAAACAGATACAGCTGTTTATTACATACCCTGATTTGAAGGGGCAGTCCCAGCTGGCCGTGCCGGCACATTTCCTGAGGCCAGCAATGAGGGGTACTTCCGTGGAAAGGGCAGTTTCTTTCCTGTCAGAAACAAGGCTGTGCAGGCAGCTCTGGGCAGAGACAGAAAGTGACTGAAGGAGATATGGTCAAGTGACCCTGAAACAAGTGGGACAGCTCTTTACATGGGACAATATAGTGCTCAGACAGAAAATTCCCCCCAAAACCAAACAAACAATGCCCTGCTATCAGTGGAGGTCCCAGATAGAGTGCTGGGAGGGACCCATGTAGCCAGTGGAATTGTTCTGATGTTGAAATGGAATGGGAAAATAGCAGTTCCCAGTCTTTGCCTTACTTCTGGGACCACATCAAAACTTGGATGTGACCTGCGAATATCAACATTTCATAGAAATCTTGCCCTTGTTCTAGACTTTACCATCTGTAGTAAGGGTTAACAAGTAGGCTTTGCTTCTAAGCCGAGTCTAATTGATTCATGGTGACTGTTGGAAGCATTGTGTTGAGAAGGATTCTGAGACTGGGTCTGAGGCAAAAATGTATGTTGTAATCAGCCAGCAATGTCTTTTGTCAACATGCCAGGGAGGAGGGTGGGGAAGAGTCTTGAGCATTGTGGAAGGTGGAGTAATGGTCTCAAGATGTCTCTATCCAAATCTCTGGAACCTGTGAATAAGTTATGTTACGTGGCAAGGGGAAATTAAGATTGGAGATGGGCTGACCTTGTGATGGGGAGATGCTGCTGATTACCTGGGTGGGTCCAATGTAATCACAAGGATCCTTATAAGTGAAAGAGGGAGATGGGGTTCTTGAAATCAGTGATGTGATATTGAGAAAGACTTCCCTGTCCATAGCGGGCTTTGAAGATGGAAAAGGCCACGAGCCAAGGAATGCAGGCAGCCTCTAGAAGCTGGAAAATGCCAGGAAATAGATTCCCCCCCCCCCCCCCCCCCCCGGGCAGCTCCAGAAAGTTAAGGTGACACCTTGATTTTAAGCCCCGTCAGAGCCTTTTTGGATGCGATCTCCAGAAATGTAAGATAACAAATCTGTGTTATTTTAAGACACCAAATTTGTTGTATTTTGTTACAGTAGCAAAAGGAAACGAATACAGGTCTCTTATTTTCCACCCACGACTCATCAGGGAGTCTTTCCTTATATTTGACCTGAAGTTTGCATTCATTTGCTCCAGCCCTTTGTTTTGGACACCTGGAACAGGATCTCTAAGGTTGTTAAGATTCCAGAATGCTCTCCCTTAGGAGAGGCTATAAAAGCACCACTATTAGGAGAACTTTAAAAGGGAATCACACAGGTTTTGTGATTATCCTACAAACTTGAAGTGGTTAGGTAAGGAAGAGTGTCCCAGAGAGGCAGGTCCAGAGCTGAGCAGCAGGCTCGTGGCCATCACGGCCACACCATGAAGCATGGTAATGGGGACAGACTGGGACTCTTAACTCCGGCCTTCACTTTTCTCACCCACAAGGTGAGAACTAGATGACCTCAGGAAGGTCTCTTTGATATTCGATAGTGTTAAGTACTTGGAAATTATGCGGGAGAAACTAGCAACAACTGAATATCTTTTAAATACTTAGCATTTTAGTTACATGATATGATTTGTTTTCACAACAGCTGTATGAGGTGGTCATGTCACTTGAGACCCCACTTTATAGGTGAAGACATAAAGGCTCAGAGAGGTGAAGCTGTTTTGTAAATCATCCAGCTAGTAAGCTGAGGAGCCACGAATCAAATTTTGATGTCAGAAGACAATGCTTTTTCCATGACATCATGGTACCTCCCAGTATTGATTCCTTTCTTCCTTCAGGGAAGGACTCTGGCCCTGGATTCTGCTGAGGACACAATTCAGGTGGCCACAATCACAGGCTGAGTCCAGGAGAGATGCTTTTAGGGTGAAGCTCTTTGTCACCCCAAGAGTCCCATAGTGAAATAAGAATAATTGTTTTGTGACACAAATATCTGTGATTTTATTTCTTTTCCTGGCTGGGCTGGGAACCAGTTGTGTGATCTTGGGTAAGTCACTTTATTTCTCTGGGCCTCCATTTCCTGGCCTGTGAAATGGGGAGGATAGACTAGAATCAATGTTTTCTAATCATTTCTTTTTTGAATTCATTACACATGAGGTAAGGAGATTTTGCTGAGCATTAGTAGCTGCAATTTATATTACAAAAACAATTTGTTTTTTAATTTTTGAGGTAAATCATAAAATTATATATACTGTCTCCCTCCACCTCCTTTCTGGGCAATATTCTCCTCTCTCCATCCTGCCATCTTGTCCACAGTTAAGAATCCCTCTATTTGATGGCTTAGAATTTTGCTCTGGGTGTAAGATTACTGGAGTCTAAGTATATATACACATTCTGGAAGAAGAGAGGAGACAAGACAACCTTTCTGTGTCGCCCATCTCTCTTCCCAGAACCTACCCTGCCCCATTTTTCTCTGTCTGCAACATTTATTTCCCTCTGTCCCCCCTCTGGCTGCCCCTTGACTCTCCCTGTCTATGAAGCAGCAGGCAGACGGCCCTCCTGTTTGAGCAGGCCATCTCTCCGTGCGATTGCAAGTGTGGTTATCTTTTATTTCTGGCATGTGCTGTAACACGAGTGATCTCGACTTCAGAGATTATCACCTCTCATCTTTTATTCTCTCTTTTCTCCTCTTTTTTTTCTTCCTGCAAGATGATAGAATTACCAGACAAGCCCTCCCTTCCTCCCGGCCTAGTCAGAGCTCAGAGATATTTACTTCTTGGGTAAACAGCTGTAATCTCCCTAACCAGACTTTATCACAGTTAAGCGAGTTAAATTCTCCTGGTCTAATCCCCTATGTGCTGTGGTTTTCTGAGTATAAAGTTTTCGACATCTTTTGATATAATATGACAACTCTGGACCATATTGTGATTAGGCATCAGGCAAAGAGGTTTCAATCTGACTGAACTGGAGAAGAAGGGCCCCTCTGCAAAACAGCTTTGGGTAGAAAAATACATGGAAAAGCACACTTGCTCACAAGAGGAAAGGAGGAGGGGTACATAGGTGTTTTGCAGCCCTCAAGTTATGCAAATCCTTGATGGACAGTCAGTAAGGTAAGATCAAAATTGAGTCAGCCTGCATGTCCGTGTCCTTCTCTGTTGTCCCTAACCATATGACACAGCGGCCAGGAGAAGATAAGAGAAGTAAATGGCACCATGCCTGAACTTGGAAGAATGTCATTTCTAATGGGAGAAACAAGAGGGACTTACACCTCCAGAAAAAAGTACAAGGGCAAAGGAGGATCCAAGGCTAAATCAGACTTGGTTCAATTTAATGAAAATTCTAGGGCATGGGAAACAGTTAGAGGACAGGAGATCAACTTGTTTGACAGAAAGGTGTATGAATGCAGATGGAGACAGGAGCAAGCCTGGGAGACTGGATAGGCCCTGTGTATCTATGTCGGGGATGGTGGTGTCAGTGGGGGTGGCAGAGCAACACTCCAGATATTAGCAGCAGCAGAAACCAAAGCTTGGGAGTAGGAAGGAGCCTGGTGTGTGTCACGTCCAGTGGAGACTTGTCCAGTTTTTTACGCCCAGAGGCAACTGTGGCTGCAGTGAAAGTGCCAGAGCCACGCTCAGAATTCTTTCTTGTTTCTCCGTTTATATGCTATGCGTTGGCTTTTTTTGCTTGTCGACCTTCCAGTCACTCCTAAATTCGGTTCCTGTTCTCTGCCTCTCCCTGCCTGCCAGTGCCACCCATGCTCTCAGCCAAGCTGTGACATTTTCCTCAAGCACAGCCTGTGCATTTTTAAAGTCTGAGATGCTCTTTGGGGTTCGATTCCTCTTGCCACCCTCCCTTTAAATGTGTGTGTGTGTGTGTGTGTGTGTGTGTGTGTGTGTGTATTTTTGGTTTTGAATCCCCATTAAAAAGAAAAAAGTAAATTGCCAGGGCTGAGGATTGAGGGGCAATTTGCAGAGCCCAATAAACCGCCCTATGGTCCCCACCGCAGGCTATGCTTTGATGGAGGGAGATCCATCAGCAAGTTAGTTCTGTCTCTGAGAGCAGCCCCAACACTCAGGTTAGGGTGCAGCTGGGGACACTAAGGTTTCTCCCACCATTCACCTGCTTGGGGAAAGACAGGGCCCCAGGCCACCTCTCCATGGGTCCCTTGTCCCTTCCAGCTGGATAGCATCCCCCTGCAGAGCCTCGGGAAATGTGTTCTGAGTGCTGCCCTGGTTCTCATGTTTTCCTCTTTCTGTGTCCCTGCCCCTCTCCCCCCCACCTCCAGCAGCAAGACCTGCTGAGCTCTCTGCTGGGAAGGGACAGTGAACAGCTACCTAGTGCCAGCAAACCTGGTACTTCCCCCCAAGGGTCAGATGCACTGCACCAGCTGCAGGGAGATTTCCAGGCTACCCTTGGCATGTGTCCTAAACATGCTCCTTGTAGCTCCTCCACTGCCTACCTAGGCTCTTCACTCCTAGAGGCCTCCACCTTGGTCCTTAAAAAAAAATCTCCATCTCCACCTTTGTCTGTGCAGAAGTCCTTGCTGACTTTTGTTAGAGAGAGAGAGAGAGAGAGAGAGAGAGAGAGAGAGAGAGAGAGAGAGAGAGAGAGAGAGAGAGAATGTGTATATAAATGAATGAATGAATGAAAATAAAATCAAGGGTAGGGTATTTGCACTAGATACCTGCCACTGGAATACCAGCTCCCTTTCCACCCAACAAATTCACCTCTTTTCCACATTGGTCATTTTTGGAGGGGGTTAGGACTGTGTCGCCTTTTGCTCTGAGTGTTTAAAAAGCTGTCAGGCATTAATACTTATTGTGAATTGTCATCTTCTAGGGGCAGCTGGTGGGATCTGAGTTTGGGGAAGCCGTGCGACAAAGAGAGAAGAAAACATGGGCAGTTTCCTCGGGGAGGCACTTTGAGCTGCTAAGGGGTCCCCAGGCACTGGTCTTCTAGGTGACCAAAGGAAAGCAAGAAGGACTAATGGGACTGGGAAGGAAGAGATTGAAGGTGAATGTGACTATACCTTCAACTGTGAGTGCTACCTGCTTCCCTTCCTCTGTCCATGCCTTCCTCTCACAGAGCAGACGTGGGCTGGGGCTAGTGGGGTGAGACAGCAATGTTTTGGGCAAGGCTCTGATCCTGCTGGCCTAGCCCAGGGGTCAGTAGGGCTGAGTCCCCTTGTCCCCAGGTTGGGAGGAGAAGGCGGCTCTTATTCCCAAGGGGTTGCTGCACATGTCTTACTCTCTGCTATGGTTGTCTGGCCTGCTTCTGGAGTTCCTGACCCTAGTTTGGAGATGCCCAGACTGAAGCAAGTCATGACAGTATCCCTCACCCCATACATTTGTTTTAAATGTGAACTAAATGTAATAATTTTAAGAGACTATAAGTAGTGAATATCAAAATATATATAGCCACAGAAATGAGCAAGAAATCAAGTGGAAGAATTTTCATGAAGCACTTACTACATCCAATACCTAACATTGACCATCATGAGTCTATTAATGAAAACAATAGTAATAATATTGATAGATATCCTTCACTGACTGCCTTTTATGTGCCGAGCATTCTCTCATATAATCCTGACAATAACCCTTTCATCTTCAATTGACAGGTAAGGAAACAGACTTAAAAAGGTTGAGTAACTTGCCCAAGGCTACATAACTAGTTAAGGGACAAGGTTGGAATTCAGACTTACCTCCAGTGCCAAGCCCCCAAACCAGGAAATATGGGAACACAGGAACCAAACAAGTCTGTAGAGAAAGCTGTGGAATTACATGTTCAGGTCTGTGGTTCTGACAATAAATCTTATAGGAGGTAGTAGAGAGAGAAGTTCTGTTAGAGGCTGCAGTGGTGACAGAAGTTTCTGGAAGGAATTGAGGCTTGATCTGGATTTAGGTAAGTGAAGGGTAAGTGAAGGGTTGAGCAGAAGGCATTTCAAGATTGATTAAGGTACAGGAACGAGCATAGGGTATGTGAGGGTCAGGGAGGAGATGAGTAAGAGAGAGAGAGGAGCCTTGGTTTAGGGAAGTAGTGGGAGCTAAGGCAGCAGATTAGTGTGGTTAAATGCTAGAGTCCCCACCCATTTTCTGTATGAATTTGGGTAAAGTACTAAACCCTTCGAAGCCCCAGTTCCTTATCAGTAAAACAGGGATAATGATAGTACCTGCTTTACTTTTCTGTGGTGAGGATTGGGACATAATTGAAGCAAGGTACTTAGCACAGTATCTGGCATATGCGGACTGCTATATACATGTCCTCTGTAGTTGAAAATGTTCTTTCCTCACTTGATAAACTCCTGGGTGTTGGTGTTATTGATACAGTGCTAAGGGGACAGGAGTCTGCCATCCTCCCAGCATGCCAGCATTCTGAATAAGCCTGCTTTTCTTTCCACCAATCTTGTCTCTTTATTTTTAACTTTTGCAAGCGGCAGGCAGCCAGACCTTAGCACGGTATTGTTATCGTAACTCCTTTTCCTTCTGCAGGGTCCTCCAACCAGAGTCATCAAGTCCAGTTGACTCTATCTTCATAATATTTGTTGTTTCTTTTCCTTTCTTGTTGCTATTACCCTCTTCTAGATCCCTGTCATGACATGCCTAAATTATTGCAAAAGACTCCTACTGGTTTCCTGCATTCAGTCTTTCTCCACATCCATCTATCTGGTACATGAACACGACTATTCCCCCTAAAACACAGCTCTCTTAATCTGACTTCCTTGCTCAAACCCTCTAAGTGACTCACTCTTGCCTTTGAGATTAAATCCAGACTTCTCAGCTGAATCACCTACAACCGACTTTTCTATTTATTTGCCTTGTTTCTCAACGTGGCTGCTGTTATTGCCCTACAAACATGCTATGTTCTTCCCCGTTCAAGGAGCTTTCACTTTTGTTTCTTCCTCCAGGAATACTGTACACCTCTTCCTCTCCTTCCAGCCAAGCACTGACCTTCCAGGCTGGCTCATCTGAAACCTACCTCCTGTGTGAAGTTGTTTCTGACCAGGCCAGCTCATGAGATCTCTTTCCTTGGTGGACAGCTCTTATACTCTCCCTGTGCCTTGGTCATTTGGCTGAAAGCTGTCTTGTTAATGATATATACTCATAAAAATAAAAAGTTTCCCCAAGTGGGCTGCAAATCCTCATGGGAAATCCACTTCATCTGTCTCGTCTGTCCCCTGTGGTTCCCAGCATAGGGCAGGGCTGAGCATACAGAAGGCAGTCGATACATTTTTATTAATTTTGTTGAATAAATTTGGTAGTGAGAATAATGATAATGAAGAATGGACGGTGGGAGACAAGACCCCTTTTCCTGTGATGCAGCAGAGGCTGTGGCTTAGACCCTGGAAACCACTCTCCCTTTCTCTTTGTGCTTCCTGCAGAGCCATCCTCACTTTCTCCAGCCTTGCTTTCTGCCCTTAGAAGCTGCTCTCAGCCCACATTTCTTCTCTTGAACTTCTCAGTAGAGCTCAGAGCCCTTTTAGGAGGCAAGCTGGGATGGGTTGGTCTTAGATGTATGTCCTGTCTCTGATACCCCACCCAAGGCCCTGCTGGTGGTTCATGATTGGTTGGGAGTGTTTGTTTAATGTCTGAACGATGAGTCTGGAGCTATGAATAAAGAATGGCACACAGTGGAATACTATGTATTGTATCATATCATTAAAGCCTTTAACAATGATATGTGGCCATTTGTTGTATCCTTAATGACAATTACAGCAATAATGGTGACAATCTGAGGAAGAGCAGAGCAGGATAAATGACGGGTGGGACACCAGAGAGACTATTCTCATCCTGGGGACTTGGGGTTGCAATCTAGGCTTTCAATTTTTTTGGGTTTCTGTTCCATGCCCAGCTGGCAAGCCACCTCCCTCTGATTCAAAGGGGGAAGCAGAATCCCTCACCCGGGGATCTTGGGGACGTCAAACTGCTCCTTACGCAACAGCCTCCTAATGAGTTAAGTGTAAATGAATCAGAAGCAGATGGATTGGATTGTTCTGGAAATACACCCGAGGTTTAAAAATTAAGGGAAAAAGCATTTTGGCAAAAGGCATTTTGGGGTTTGCCAAGACCCAGAACATTTGAAAAACAGTTCAAGATTTTTCTCTTTTTCTTTTTCTTTTCCCTTTGGTTGCAAAACCCAAAATGCTGCCTGGAGGCAGTAGAAAGAGATGGGCTTTCGTTCTCCTTTCAGACTGAAGTTCCTCCTGCCGTGTGGGTAATGGACCCCAGATAGGAGGCAATGGGCTATAGAATTGCACTAGGGACTGATGGTGTCTGGGGGCAAAGTATTCTGCCTCCATTTGCAGGGAAAGGTGGCCCCTTGGGCCTGAAGCTCCCAGACTGGACCTCAGCCCTCTGGGCCTGCCTTAGGCTGCTACCTATGCTTTGCAATGTGCCTGCCTTTCATAAGACTTGACTCACCTCATTATATAAGGGAAACGGTCTCCAATTTGCTAGGCGAGAAACTTTGGAGGTTAGCAAACACTAATCCAATAAAACATAAAGTGAAATGTTTATTCTAGAAAAAAAACCCTTTAAACAATTTTTTTTTTTATTAGTCACATTTGGCATAGTTGAGCCTTTCCCTGGAGAGATCATCTTGCTGAGGGAAAAGAAAAACAGCAACTGTCTCAGAAGAAAACTCAACCCAGCAGTTTCTAAATCTGCTGCTGGCTTGCTGTGTGATTGTACACAAGACACCAAACATCTCTGTGCTTTGTTTTCCAAATAACCATCTCTAACGGTTTTCTCTGATTAAGTGGCAATATGTAAATCAAATAAGTCAGGGCTAATTCATGTATATAACACATGTTAATGTTATAGGATCTCTGGCTCCCTGGTGTGTATGACACATGGTCTACTTGCTGGATTTCAGTAATCTCTCTTCCCCTCGTTTTTCCCCAAGCACCTACCTGTGAAAACCTACTCACCTGCCTGCCTCTCAGAATCCTGTGCCATCCAAGTTTGGTGAGCCTGGCCATTCCTCAGGCCATGACTTGGGAGGGAGTGGCTCTGTGACCTGGGGTCCCATCACAGGACCTCTAATCGCTGTCCTCATTTATGGCTCTATGACAACTCTGAAATAAAAACAATAGTGGTCTTTCCCTTTGAGTTGCTCTTACAGATCTCACCTCCTCAGGCTGCTGTGTGCCAGCCTTGTCTGCTTCTAACGGGGATGGGGTCACGGGAGGCCCCAGAGCTTGGGATGGTGAGAGATCGGGAGGTGCAGCTCAGGTTGTGGGTGCTAAAGGCAGAGGGGAGCAGAGCACGACTGAATTCCGTCCCTCCTGGGAAGTCCGGCTTGTTTCTTCATTTGTTCATTCACTTATTCCTTTATCAGTTGTGTTCTTGCTGGATCATGACCTGATCTCTCAGTGAAGACAGGGCTGTTCACCGCAGCCCACGGTGGTTAACAACTGCCAGCAATTGCATAATCGTTGATAGTTTATAAAAAGCTGGCACATGTGTAATCTCATGATGCCTCTTCTCAAAAATCCACAGAATATGCAGGGACCTTCACATCATTTGGTCACCGTCTCGTTTTACAGAGGGTATGTTCTTACCGAGGTCCCACAGCCAGTTAGTGGCAGGGCTGGGTCTGGCGCCCTCATCACATCCCATGCTTTTTTTCTGTATGGGCACTCACTGTGTTCCGGACCAGGATCTATGTTGTTCTGTGTTGTCTTGTTTACATCACCCCATGTGGACTGGGAAGTCCTTTGGGACAAGCTCATGTTTTGCACGGCTCTATAACTCACGTGGTTAAGTACAAGAGCATCTTGTACATGGAGTGGTAGATATTGTCCCAGACAAATAAGTACTAAGCAGAAGCTTGGGAACTGGAAGGAGGAAGCAGCCCATCTGGGGAGGGAGGGAAGGAGCACCTACCTAGGCTACTAGCTGGGGTCTGGCCCCACCCCGAAATGCTGGCTTCTTATCAGACTTGTTGGGTGACCTCAGCCCTCTAACTCTGTGAGAACAAAGACGCTCTCTGTCCCACCTACTTGTTCCTTAACCATATGAGCTGAGAGGGCAAATGAGATCCCACTTTGAACTCCCAGGAGGAAAGGCACTAGTAATAACAATGATTACATGGAGGTTATGGCTGGTGGAGGCTGCCATCAAACAGAAAACAGCTCAGCTGTCAGGGCAACTGGAGGCCCCTTTTAGTTGCTGAGAGTAGTTCATCCTCTTCTCTGCCTCTGGCGGGTGGGGAGAGGCCTGGGAAAGACAGAGAGCACAAAAGGGGTTCTGTTTCAGCCTCTTACTGTTCTTGGATCTGCTAGGTGTATGGGAATCCTGAGGAGGCTGCCCCTTCCCCTAGTTTCTTTCTCTGACCTGCTGACTCTGGTTTCTCCATTGCTGACATGATGATTCAGGGCAAAAGTGGACCTGTCAGAGAAGGAAGGTAAGATAAAAATAAAATAAAAAGGTAGACACAATTACAAGCCTCTTTTACCACAGTGCCCCTCCCTACCCCAACACTGACATCCTTAAAACAAAAATCCCACTGCAAAGCTCAGAATGGGGGTGAGGCTTCCGGCTTCAGGTCAAGGGGGAGGGGCAGGGGAAGTGGGCGCGAGAGGCAGAGCATAGCCTGGCCAGGACGCAGGGCTGTGGGAAGCGGGCCCTGCCTCAGCCCTGCACGCTGCGCTCTGCTCGCATTCACTCAGGAGCGGGGGCGCCACTGCAGCGTGATTGATGGGCTCCAGCTTGAATGGAAAGTCCAGATTCCAGCGAGACAGTTTAAGAGGTAGGAGGAGAGACAGTTTAAGAGGTAGGAGGAGAGACAGTTCTCACATCTGCAACAAAATTAAAAATTAAATACATAAAATTTGTGAGTTTACAAATAGAACTGTTACTTGTTATTTGGGGTATTAACAATCTCCTTTTACGATTCAAAAATTTTTTTTAATTTAAAATTTTTTTTTCCGGTAACGCCCGTGAAAGACGTTTGTTTCAGTTGCCAACATTTCTGCAGAACTAATGTGGGTGGATTGTGACAGATATAATTTCTCCATCCTACAGTTTCATCAACTTGAGTTCTGTTAAACTATACCCGCTGGGCTTAGCTCCTTTTAAAGTTTCCGCTTTGACAGGTAGATTTATTAGTCTTGAAATTTGTACAAATCAGATGTCACTCGTGGCAACTTGTCAAAATGTCAGTCTGGCAAGGCGGCATGAAAGGCTTTCTGGAGAGAGAGACAGACGCAAGGCAGGCTTTAAAGAACTCCAGTGCGGCGGTAGGAAGGAATGGGAGGGATGGCCGCCTCTTGATCCTGAGGGCTTTACTTTATTAAATATCTCAGGCTGTACAGTGGGACGGCTGTAGGATCCCATGTCTCTGAGACATCAAGTCTGACAGCTTCCAAACGATGGCTCCTTTCGGTTACAGCATCAAGTTTCTTTACTTATTATGTTCACTTAGTGGGAGAAGGCCAGGGGTACTTGCGTGGGAAAGGAGAGCAAATCCAGGTTTTTAGGTTTCAAAAAATGCTGGGTGAGTCTGTGGAGTTGTATGGGTGTTCCACAGTGGGCTCCCTCAGCCAGAACTAGGGGGCGCCTTCTGGCTCTTTAGTACAAACTCGAGCTCCTCTGTGGAAAGAAGCCGCGGGAGAGCCATGCTCCCCCAGGTATAGATGGTGGAAATGTGTCTGATCTCTCCTTGCAGAGCTACAGGCGGTGGCAGTCCCAAACAGTTCCAGGAGACCCAGGGGCTCACCTTCGAGTGGGTAGGCTTCGCAGTTCAGTTAATCAAGGATCCCAAGATCTGGTAAGCTCCATAATAATCTTAGTTTGACATAACAGGAAATGTTAATAGTCAGAAAATTATCTGAAATTTTTTTCTCTGGGGGAGAGGGTGGGAGTGCTGTAGAAAGAGGCCAGCCAGGGTCCTGGATGCAGTTTTCACCAATGGCAGGCTTCGGGAGTCCCGGTGGATGGGGCCATTCGGGGCTCTGAGAAGCTGCTGTCTTGGGAGGGTGGGCGCTAGTGTTGCGGCAGTGGAGATAAAATTCTGGTGGGAGAAACTCTCACTGAATTACTGCACTCTTTGCCCATCCGTCTGCCTGGCTAGCTCAGGAAGTTGGAAGACACCAATGAAAGCTGTAGTCCTCAGTGTTATCCCACTACCCGAGGAGTTCTGGCAGGCTTACTACTGTTGTGTTCAGAGAGGAAGGGCAAGGACTCTTGAAGGTGGCAGCATGCTTCGCTAAGTAGTAAGTGCGGAGAACCACTCCCCTATAATTGGGCCTTCCCTCACGCTGCCTCAGGAGGGGCACTGGGGAGCTACCAGGCTGACCTGCTCAGAGTTGCCTTCCCACCCACCCCCACCCATCTGTTCATCTGTCTGCCGCTGAGATACACCTTCTAGGCATCAGCACGGAGCACGATTTGATCTGAGAGATGTGGAACATGCTCTCTCTGTCCCCATCCCCTCCCCCGCTTCCCCTCCTTTTTATTACTTTGGGTGTGGAATTATTGAAGGCCTTTTCCTTCATAAGTTCGCAGACACTCCTGCTAAAATAAATGCAAACACCTCTTTGAAGGGTGACATCCTCCTTACTGGGGATTAGGCAACATACTGCTGAAAACAAGGAAGGATTTTGTGCAAAGGGGCCGGGATCAGGGAAGGGGAAGCGAGGGGATCTAGGAGGTCCTGCTCTCTTCCATGATACTTTTAAGAGTCCCACCTGCTTGTTGCATCCTGTCCCCTGAGCGGGCAGCAAGTCGTTTTGAAGAGAAACAGGAGGGCTGGGTAAGGGGAAGGGCAGCAGAGATTGTCCCCAGGCCTCTCACTTGTCTTGCTCTCTAGCAAGTAAAGGCAACTTCCACTTGGCCCATTTGTCCCCTCACAGCACAGTACTGGCGTTTGTCTGTGGCTGAGTCCTCTTCTGCCAACAGCACGGAGTCTGAGGTGTCCAATGGGGGATTCTCCTCTGCTTGGGCCCAGGAGGACATTTGGTTGGCATTCTTCCTGAGAAGGAGAATTGAGTCCACTGTTTATCTTTCTGGTTGGAGCCTGGCACGGTGAGGAACTTCACTGACCTTGCGAGTGAGTGAGAATATCCCCGGTGAAAAATCTCAGACACTAAGAGGCATGATAATCATAATGGTCATGATGATATAATAATAGTGGTAATTATGCTAATAATCCCTTAGGATGGATAGCATGTCTTTCAAAAGACTCAAAGCACTTTCATTATTGTGATCTCATCTGACCTCAACCTATTTCTGGTGGAGAGATCTGACGGAACTGGTTAGCTACATGGGGAAACGGAGGCACCCAGCTCATGCCTGCCACTCTGGTCTCTTTTTACTTAGCTACATGAGCCCTGGAAAAGGAATCCTCATTTTCCGGCCATCATCCAGTTACTCTGAGTTGCCGTCCTGTCTCTGAGTGTGAAGTCTACAGACATAGATACAGACACAGACACACAAAGACACAGACACACACATATACACACACAGATACACACACGCATACCTCCCTCCACCTGTGGCTTTTAAGCCCCACATGTGCCATTTCTGAAATGTGCTTCAGCTTAGAGTGTTGAGACTTAATCTCCAGCCTGCCCCTCCACCCCCAGCTCTCATTTCTCCTGGACTGTGCACTGGTTTGCTCATCAAAAGGGAGAAGGGAGGAGGCAGATCTGAGGGAGCACTTCACAGAGGAAGACTCTTTAAAAGAAATCACTTTGTGTCATAGTGCAGGGTGACTTACTTTCATGTGGCAAATGCATTCTGGCAGCTCCCTGATCCACATTAGATAGATCATTAAAGCCGGGGCAGCAGGGGGCTGGTTTCCCAGCCCCTCCTCCCAGGACAGCTCTGCCAGTCACAATGAGGCATGCTAGGGTCACGTGCAAAGGAAGAGTGTGGGGTCCTGAAAGGCTCACAAGTGGAGAACAGAGAAAAAGCAGTGGGTGCTCACTGTTAGCTGGAGTCCTGTGATTCCATTTACTAAATGTGTCTCTGCTTAGTAATTTCGGGGCAGCCAGCAGGGAGAGAGAATGAGGGGTGGGGAGAATAAAGGAGGGGTGAAAGGCAGGGAAGAAGAAAAAAAACCCCACCAGCCCGTCTGGCATTAGTTCAGAAAGCTCTCCAACTCACACATCTGGTTCTTATATTTCAAAGTTAATTAGTCATATTGAGGCTGTCTGAAGATAAATTTATCATCCAGAAAAAACACAAACAGTTTGAAAAATGAAAGGAAGTGAGGTGACATGGCTTGACGTTTAAATAAATCATTTTAACATGATTAAAAAACTTGTCCTGTCTGACACCCAGCACTTGGGTACTTTGTAAAGACTTTTTGACAAAGACAAGTCCTTGTTTGGTATACAAAAGCCCTTGCCATTCAATTACGCAGAATAATCTTTGGCCAAGTACTTTTCTGAGTGACAACTGGGGAGTGCGGCCTGCAGCCAGGCCCCCCTCTTTGGGGTGGTAGCAGGGAGTTTGGGGTAGTCAGTGTTATTCCCAGTGGAAAAAACTCAGATGCTCAGAGGTTTGGGTAACGGGGGTTTTTCTGAGAGAGGAGTGAGCATAAAGTGAATTCTTAATCCGTCTGTCTCTGGATGACCGTTGAGTTTGAGCAGGAAATCTTTCCATGTTCCAAAGAGGAAAGATCCTCTTCAAATTCCTGGGCAACTACTTCCAAGAACCAGATGTGTTTTGTCCCTTACACCTCCCAGAGCTTAGATGACAGTTTGAACCCTGTGACTAATGGAATTAAGAATTGGGGCTCTCTCTGGCCTCGCTATAGTGGGCAGTGGCCAGATGGGGGTGGTAAAAATGTAAAGAATCGTGAGTTCTGATGTGTTGGTTTTGTTCTAGGAGCAGATGGAAGCGAGCTGGAATCCAACACTCTACAAACTCAGACATGCCACCGTCCGCTTGTCCCTCCCTCCCCTGCTGGCCCTGCTGGTGTACCTTGTGTACTTTGTAAAGGTCACTGGGTCCTGTTCTATGTAATGACAGACAGCCCTTCCCAGCCCAGCTCAGCAATGGGAACACACGTTTGGAATGGTGTAGAGGAGCTGGTAGCATACATGGGTGTTTCTAGATGTCATGGAAGAGGGGTGGCATTCCAGGGCTTTCCCCCAATTTTGTCTAAAGTAAATTGGCTCCTGGGAGGTTCTGATATGCTTCTAGTTTTCCCTTTGGTTGCATTCTCCATGCAGGATGGGAGTGATATAATATAACATGAACGTTTTCTCCTATTAGCAATTTGGTCTCATCAGCTTTGTTAATGGAATAACAAGAGGTGCTGGTTATGGTGCAAAAGTCTCATCATGTTGGTAATTTTCACTGTAACATGTTAGCAATCTGTCACTATTTGTTTCCAGCAATACTGGCAAGAGTCTGCTTACATCAGGGGCTCTAATTTTCTCTCCACACCGCCAGACTGTTCTTTCTTTCTTTGGCTAGGTAGCTTCCCGTGCTTCGATCTATCTCTGTTTACCTCACTGTGCCTTTGTTTCTATATTCCTATGTTTCTCTCTCTGCCACCTCCCACCCCTCTGAGAAGCTATTACAATGTTTGTACTGAAGAGAAACACCATCCCCAGCAGCCTGCAATGATAGAATTCCAGAGCTGGAAGCTCCAAACTGTCATTACCCTCACCCTCTGCTTTGTTGGGTGGAGAAATTGAAGCCCAGGGAGGTGCAATGACATGCCCATAACATCACAGTTAATTTAGGTGCAAGGTCAGGCCTAGGACCCTGGGTTCATGATTTCAAATCCATGGTGCCGTTTGCTACCTGATGAACAGTGTCATATGAAAAAATCAGTTAGTTGCAGAAGCCATCTTTCTTGCACATGGGGAACTCATCCTGGTGAAGTTAAGGTCACAGAGAGGAGAGAGTCTCCTTCACCACCATAACAGGCCCTTTCTCAGCTTAATCAGGATGGGCCCTCAAGCCAGGTGGTTTTCTGGGGCGAGTCATCCCACCAGCTGTGATGCTTAGTCTCAGGGTCCCTGCTCTGGAGTCAGGAAGGGAATGCTCTCCTTAGCAAATCCTGGCCAGCACTGGGGTGGATGCAGCTTCCGGCCCCAGCCTTAGTCACCAGCTGTCCAGCACAGAAGCCCTGGCCATAAATAGCCTTTCCTATAGTAGGTGAGACATGCCTGCCTGCCTCTAGGCCCTACACCCCTGCTGCAGCTCTAGGAGACCTTCACCTTGCCCTTGTGCGTTTGCTGGGCTGGCCAAGATTCACTTCTGCTGGAAGCGTTCCTTTCCACAGCTGGTGCCCCAAGCTGTGGAGGCTGAGAAAACCCAGAAGCACCACCCTGGCTGTGCACACATACCAGATTTCAGGTTCGATGGACTAGAGCTCTGCTACTTAACTGCTACATGACCTTTCTAGGTACAGAAACTGTCAGTTTAAGTTTCCTTACTTGTAAAATGGGGATTCCTAAGAGTTTGCTCATAGGTTTGTAGTGGGGAGTAGAGAAAATGTATGTCAAGACCCAGAAGGCAGTGAGGCACATAGTCAGTCTGCCCCTCACTTACTCTAGGGGCTGGGGGTGTGGATACTTACCTTGACTGACTTTTGAACTCATTTGTAGCCACTGTCAAGCTCACAGTTATGGGTGAGGACTGACCATGTAGTTCTCGACGTGTGAAGTTAAAGGGTGCTGAAGGGTGGTGGGAAGTGTTCTATTTCCAGGGTCAAGGAGAATTTCCAAGGGATTTAGAGCATGAAGAAAGCATCTGTTGAGTGGAGAGAGAGAGCAACTGACCCGCTGAGTCACCAGAGGTGTTGATGTTCAGGGGAAAGAATGAATATTCAAGTTTCTGTGGCAGAGAGAAAAGGCTCTGACGCCGGTGCTGGTGAGCGCTACCAGGCTGGTACACATTCTCTCTGTCAAAACTTCCCACTAATTGTCCAAAGCTTTCTTGATTGCTTCTAATGAAACCGCCAGCCGACTTTGAAATCTCAGAACAGTCTCATCATGCCCCATTGAATAATAAACACTGTTCATGGGGTGGTGACTTGGCCATGTCATACTGAGAAGGGGGTGGTGCTCCCCAGAGAGGCGCCTGCCAGGCCTGCAGGAGAGCAGAACCTGGGCTGGGCCACCTGCCTTCAGTTGTCCTTAAGGCACTTTGGCAATGTGTTCTGACTGCCTGTCTGCCTGTCTGGTGCTTCCTTAGGAGTTAACAGATTGTGGTGTGTGTGTGTGTGCGCGCACGTGTGTGTTGTGTGTATGGTATGTGTTATATGTGTGTGGGGTGCGTACCTAAGTGTGTGTGTATATATGTATGTGTATGTATATATGCACATGTACATTTGTGTTTTCTGTGATTCAGGTCTCTACTTAGAAAAACGGGAGGGGAGGGGAATTCACAGTGGGAATCAGCTTAACAAAAGAGAGGTCTGGGCCGCTAGGACCTAGAGACTTGCCACACTCTGCCAGGCCAGTCATTTACCCTGCTTGGGCCTGGTTTTTATCTGTAGCTCTTCTCATGACCAACTCACTCTCCAAAGCTTACCTGTAACCTCCTGGGGGAGGTTTCCTGGAACACACAGTCTAAAGTGCCTCTCTTGTTATTATTCTGCTCTGCTTTTTGTGTTTCTTCTTCACACTTAGCAGAATGGTAACTATCTTGTTCCTGATTTGTGTCCTTTCTAGAAAGTATAAGGTGGCGAGGGCAGGGCCTGTCCCATCCTGTTTACCTGTCTTCCAGTGCTAGGAACCTCAATACTGAGGCCACAGGTGCTCATGCGTACCTGTTGACTGAATGAGGGAAACTGCAAAGAGTGGCTGTTAATGACTTCCTCTACGTGCCTCACAGGATTTTTGTAAGGGTCAAATGATGGTAGCTGTGAAAGTAATTTGAAAAAAATGAAGAGAAATATGCCAAGTGTTAGCTATTAACATGACTCTCCTGTGGACGACAGAGGACATTCCTTTGCCAAAATCTCTCAGTAGCCTTGAGGTGAGCCTGGCAGAAACTGGACATCTTCCAAGTGCCTCACTCCACCCTACACAGGGGCCCTTCAAGCAAGACCTCAGATTGCAGAACAATTCAAATCAGCTTTGCTCACATTTGTGGAGCGCCTGCTGTGTTATGATGACTGCTAGGAGGCTGGAGTGCACAATTGCATAATTTTGTCTCTGTCCTTAGGAAACTCTAAATACAGGGGGCAAGGCCCACTTGCAGACCAACAAATTTGCAGCTTTGCTTGGCCTTTCCCCAGCCCCCCACCCCAAACTTTTTAGGCAGTCTTTTCTGATCGCCCCCAACATGAGATTTTTATACCAGAGATAGGTAGTTTATCTATTTATGTACCATGGCCCTTTGGAAGCCACAAGCATTGCAATAGTTTAGAATTTTTGCCCCCCAAGGATTAGTTTTTTGCCTCCTTGGGGAGATATTACCCCTGTTGGGGATACCTGCTATAACTGTTTGCCTTCTTGCGCTCTCAACCAATTCTGCTGACCACAGACAACTTTTACATGTACTGATGGCTTTGTGTTCTTCTCTTCTATTGACTGCCACCAAATATACAGCCCTGGGACAGACATAGATCAGAACTCAGTGTTCCAGGGGACTTCCCAAGGGCCTGGTGGCTGGTCTCTAGGTTTTAAGGGTTCTCCTGGCTCCTTACTCTCCTTTCCTGCTAGGGAATTTGGGAAGCTGTGCCCAGCATCACCTTTGCTGCCTTCCCAGAATCCTTTGGTGTGGGCCTGACAGAACACTCTCACTTTCACCCAACCAATATGGCTCCCACCCCCAGCACATCATGTAGAGTTGGGATTCCATCATCTCTTCCTTGACTTCTGTCTTCCAGTTGCCATCACTCATCTTTCCATTTTAGCAGCACTTTGGAGCCCATGCCATCAACAGGGTGCTGACTGGACCTGGACTGATGCCGTGCTAGGCCGCATGCGTCTTGTGTGCGGCTCTGGTCTATAGATCTGCCAGCCTTCCGAGGGCAGGGCAGCACCTGGTTCTTCTTTTCTGTTTCTCCCTCTGCTGAAAGCAGCATTCAATAAATACTTGTTGGTTGATTGACATGTTTATTTTCCTTGCTGGCATGACTAGGGAAAGCAGGAATTATTCCTTTTATAAATCTTCCCATTGAACACAGAGCACTGAGTAGGGGCTTAAAAATGTTAGTCCAGGGAATTGAATTGGTGAGTTTTTGTTTCTCTTTGCACCATTTAGACAATGTAATGCACTTGGGTCCTGGCACCCTGGGGCTTCACTTTGAGTGTCTCCCAAGGCTTGAATCCAGCACTGGCCTCCTGAGCTCCCAGTTTCGCAGGAGCTGAACAAGACACCTGCCAGAGGTCACATTCTGTCACAAGGTTGGTTTACTCCTGGAGGAAGAGCCATTGTTGGCAGCCTGAAATTTTAGCTCTATTGGGACGCCGATTGCAGTCACAAAGCAGATTCTGTCCTGGGTGCTCTCAACAGCACTTCTTTTGGGGACTCTGTCTTAGAGAAGCCTCTGGCCGAGTTGGATTATCAGAGACATTTCAGCATTCTGCTTAGTAAATTACTGGAGAAATTATATCCCTGTCATATTTGAACACTCTTAAATAGGAAAGAATTACTTTATTGGGTGTTCCCCCTCCCACCTCCTAAATGTTTGAAGCTAACAAAATGTTTTCAAGCAATTTCTTGCCACTAGATTTGGTGAAACTTACTTCAAGTGTCTTTCCAGAACCTTTCATAGAAAAGTAATTGTGTAATTAGCTATAAATTAGTAAAAATTATGCTAATTACTTCCAGGTGTGACATATTTTGTGCTTAAAAACAAGTAAGAGAAATAAAGGGGCTGTCACTGTGCTTCCCAAGTGAACGTTGGCCCAGGCAGCTTGACAGGCTGATGTGCACATTTACTTAATATTATTTTTTTTAATTATGTAATTTCTGAATAAGTACAAACAGACTTGAGAACAAAAGTACAACAGACAAAACCCAGGGGTGTTTCATTTTGTGTGTATGCTTAATTAAAAGGAGTCTATGCAAGAGCTTTTCCAGTACTTTTCTTTTCAAACTTGTAATTGGGGTAACTGGAGGTGGTGGGATGGGGAAATGCTGGTGTCTGAGAGGTTGCTGAGATTCATGCAGTCTGTCAGCCAGGAGAGACCTGATGGGCCCCTGAGAGTTTGGCCTGTCTTCACACTTTTCACACTTTCTGGTCTTGTTATTAAGGTAATGTGGACCATGGCCAGGAAATGGCAGC
This sequence comes from Rhinolophus hipposideros, assembly GCF_964194185.1. Classification (NCBI taxonomy): domain Eukaryota; kingdom Metazoa; phylum Chordata; class Mammalia; order Chiroptera; family Rhinolophidae; genus Rhinolophus; species Rhinolophus hipposideros. The sequence goes on along the minus strand of NC_138050.1, from coordinate 45,436,173 downwards.
TGTCATGTGCTAATGGTATTGTCTTCATTTGCATACAGCTTTTTATGGGGCACAATGCTTTATTGTACTGTTCTGTTTTTGTATTTTTCTTTGCACAATCCTGTGACTGTTGTAGGACAGGTATTATGGGCTTCGTGGTGTACATGAGAGTCTGCAGAACTTGGGATAGGATAAAGTGAGAAAGAAGAAGGGAGAGTCTCCTTCCTTCTCTTTTTCCTCCTCCTCCTCTTCTCTTTCTTTTGAAATGTGTTCAACAATAGTTGGTATTACTATGCACCTACTAGCAGTGGTGGTATGGTATAAACCAATCACTCCATCCATCTGTCAAACATGTTGGGCCTTTTGGTAGGTGTTGGGCCTCCAAAGACCAACACGGATAAGTTCAAAGTTCACTGGTTCACACCAACACAAAGGTGGTAGAAGAGATAGAAATGAGGAAATAATGTGATGGAGTATGAGCCGTACTCTAATTATGGCAATACTGGGTCTTGGGTTTTCTAAGGGTAGTGTCATTTTCAGATATTCTGTCTCATTGTCTTTCCATAAGTATGTCTGTGCTCATAAATGTTGTGTCCTGAACTTTTGTTTGGGAGAACTTGGTCCCCAGAGGTGTAATAAGGGAACATAGAAAGTGCTGCAACCAAATAAAGGTTATTTTCACAGAGGACGGGCATTTAAGCTGGATCTTCAGGGATAAGTAAAAATTCTCCAGGAAGAAAAGGAGGGGAAGTAGAGGAGAAAAACTTTGAAGATGACTAAGAACTCACCAGGAATTAATGGAAAAGGAGTTGCTGGTAGGGGCAGCAGCATGGGCAAAAGCACAAAGGCACGAACCAGTGTGAGATGTTTGAGAAACTACAAATAGTTTAGTGTCACTAAAGCATTAAGAGTGAGGAGAGGAGTAAGGAAAGGAAGCAGGCTCAGAGAAGAGCCTTGTGGGCTACACCAAGGGGGATGGACTTTGAAATCAAGGGAAACCACTGTAAAATTTAAGCATACTTTGTGTGTGTGTGTTTGTGTGTGTGTGTGTGTGCGTGTGCGTGTGTAGAGAGAGAGACCCAAAGAGCCAAAGTCTTTCTGAATATAATGTTCATGTTATTTGATCTTCCCCAAGGATAGCTGGTTCATATTCTCGAGAAGAGAAATTTCAGGTCCATGGGTCAGCGGGGCTTGGAGGCAAAAGACTCCACACCTCTCACAGAAGAGCAGGGAACCCCTCTGCTGGTCACCCTGCAGCCTCCACTCACCATCACAGGCTGAGAGCCACAACTCCAGCCTTCAGCCCTACAAATTTAAGCCAGTAGATTCTTAAGGGGAAGCTGACCAGGGAGCAGCCCCACCCAAAAAGCGCACCAGCTTAGGAGAAAAGGGAATAAAAAGCACGTGTGTGTTTCTCACCACACTTGATGTCCTCCACAACCTTCTAAGTTTCAGTCTTTCTCATCTTCGGATTAAAAAAAATTCATTGAAATATCTTTTTAAAACTGGAAAATGGAGAAATCTTAAGGAGGTATAGGTAAAACAAAATAAAACAAATCCAAACAACAGCAAACCCGAAGTGGCACAGACAGGAGGCAGGAGAGGCGGGCAGGCTCTGATTCTGCTGCTTGTCATCCACCCCACTTGACTGGAGTCACTTTCTGTCCAGGCTTCAGATTCTGCATTTTGAAAACAAGTGGATTGAGCCAATGTATCTCAAAGTCCTTTCCAGCTCTGATCTGTAACCTTTGCGTTTTTTATTTTTGGTAGCAACATGAGAACATATCTTTATTCTTCCCTTTATTCTTAGCACAGAGAAGAGTAGGTAATGGGGCTGAGTTTTACTTTAGGCTGGAAAAGGGCTGCAGATGGATCCCTTTCTCACTCACAGTTAAGCTCTGGGACATTTGAAAGTGTCCCACCATCAAGCATTCTTTCTCCATTTTCCATTTTCCCAGGGCCAAGGTGTTTTCTTTATGAGGAACCCCATGTTGTGGGATCAGAAGGCAAAGTTTGGTTTGCTTGCACCGGCCTTACCATAATGCAACCAGAGCACCAGTGCTGACGGGGATGAGGGTGCTAAGGAGGGAGGGGTTGGAGTCTACTGAGCGTCTGTGTGTCAGACACTATGCTATGAGCTTTGTGTTTATGAACCTATTTAATCCTTTGTGGTAGGTATCATCATTATCCCCATTGTAGAGATGAGGGCTCTTTATCGATGAGTGACCAAGACCCTTTGCACTGGGCTTGAAGAAGGTGCATGCATTTGGAATCAGATGCTTGCAGTTTGAACGCTGAGTTTCATTTCCCCAGCCAGCCACCCAGGGCTCTTGAGGATTAAATGAGACAATCTCTGTGACAAGTACTTTGTAAACTGTAATGTACCGTATGCATGTGGACAGAAAGCAACGAGGAGCCAGGGCAGATGGGAAGAATCTGGCCAGAGTGGGCTGAGTCTCCCAAGCAGGACAGCTGGAATCAGAGAAAGGCAGAAGCGGCTGAGGCCTGGGGGAGGGGAGGAGGATTAGGGCAAGAATCTCAGAGAACTTTTTGCAGGCATAGCTGGGGTCTCCGCCCTGAGGCTCCCTGCTCCTGTGGGATGCCCGTGACTCTCTGCTGGGCTGCAGGCATCAACTGTGGATCAGGTACACATTGGGCGGGAGGTTGCTTCCTGGGGCAGGTGGCCTTTCTTGCCTGGGAGCTTATCCTTGAAGTTTGATTCATCTTCCCCCAACTAGAACCAGGCATGGAGTCAACTGGCTTTTTCATTACCCATGGGATCAAGTCCAGCCACCTTGGCTGGCATGCAAGGTGGCCCGGGGCTAGGAATCTGGTCACATTTCCTGTTACTCCCCACGAGGCGCCTCTCTCTGCTTCAGGGGCCACTCTCCTTGGCATTCCCCTCAGACAAGGCACAGTTGTCCCTTTGGAGCCTTTGCTGATGCTGTTCCATTTCCTGAAATACTGGCTGTCCCCACTCACTCCCAATGACAGTTGAAGATCCTACTCCTTTCAAGGCTTTTCCTGCAGACCGTTCACCCCAGAGCTCTTATCTCCATTACACAGTGTTACTTCACCATCTGGGCATGGTGTTTCTGCAGGGCAAGGGACTGGACCTGACTCAGCCCTCCTTTTTTTAACATCCTCAAGCTTTGCATTTTAGGCTTTGCTCACAGTGTGGTAAGAGCACTGGGCTCAGTGTCAGAAAAATCTCGCTTCTGGAGTCCCCTTCCCAGATGAATGACGTTGGGGAAAGAATTTAGCTTCTTGGAACTTTGTTTCTCTTCATTTGATATCTCCTCAGTTGTTGAGATGACCACATTAACTAACATGTGGAAACTATAAATGAATGATGGTTTAATAAAACCCACCTGCATATGTAACTTACATTTGCATAGCAACAGCTTCCCTACTCATCTTTTAACAACTGTGTGGATTATTTTATGCATATAACCAACCCCAATTTATGGAGGAACTGAGGTTTGATTATCCAAGATTACGTGGTGGAGTTAGAATTCAAACTCAGTTTTTCTTTTTCCAAAGTCTATATTCTCATTATGATCATCATTATTTAATGTAATTTTACCAGCCTATTAAGTTAATGATTATTTTCTCCAGCCCAGGGGTGCTCTTAAGGGAGTGAGTTTCTGTTGATGTAGGGAGGGTTGCCTCATGTTGGGAATGGGAGGCAGTGGAAGGAAAATTGAGTGAGAAGAAAGGGGAGGGTATAAGTGAAGGACTAAGCCTAGGAATCATGTGAGGCTCATTGTGGAAGGATTCCTGGGTCGTCTTGCTGCTGTTTCAGCTCCTTGGGTCTCTGGGCAGCCATCAGATACACCATTGGTGATTTTAATCAACAAAACAATGAACCGATATTTACTTGGGGATTTAGAGGCTGAGGCAGAAGACTCACTGTTGGAGGGCATTTTGCACTGGAGTCATTTTCCATGGCCACATAATCCCAGACTGCCAGTCCCTGAGTTTGGAAATGAAGAGGTGGGTGATGTTTTTGGAGAGTTTGTGAGCACGCGGTGATTTTCATCACTTGGTCGAGTCAGTGCAGAAGGAGAGAGGGTGGTAGTGTCTGGGTTGGGCTGGGACTATCTTCTGATGACTCAGCCTCCCCAATGGGAGGTACCAGTCAAGGATGACTTCACTTCTTTTTGTTACTTTTTGTTTTTAAAAAGTGCTTTGACATTCTTTGTTCTAATGAACCCTCCCAGCAATCCTAGGTGGTGGGTTCTAGCACTGCCCCCATTTTACCGATGAGGAAACTTGGGCTCAAAGAGAACCCCTAATCCACCCAACGTCATGAAGCCAGGTTCGGATTTAAGCCTTCTGATGTCAGAGCCCTCCATCTCTTCCTACTTTTCTTCAGGTTGTCAGTTCTTGAAGAAAGGACCAGGTAAGCATGAGGTGTGAGTTACCCAAGCAATCATATATTGCCACAGGCTCCTACAGAGAACCTCAGTCTTGAGACTCTTTTTTCCTTTGGGGCAGAAAGCTTTTGCTTTCTGTTCTCAGTCCTCTGGAGGATTGCTGTCTGGCAGGTGTAACACAGTGACTGACCTGTATAAGTATTATTGAAAACGTTAGTACAGGATCTGTGAAACCAAACCACATCATTTAGAAGTCTCCCGTTTTCCCACCTGCTCTTACTGGTAGCTATTATTAGTAGTTCCATGTGTGTCTTCCAGACATTTTCAGCATGGATATGCCGTAAATGTGTGGATGTTATATATAAAATACTTTTTAAGCATAAGCAGGATCATATTATGCATAAAATAGTGCAACATGCTTTTTCATTGAAGAATGTTTTATGGACATGCATTCCTGTTGGTACCCATAGTCCTACCTTATTCTTTTAAATGTAGGTATAGTATTAATATTTCATTTTATGGATGAACCCGTTTATTTAACCTATTACCTATTGATGGACACTTAGGTGGATTCCAGCCTTTTTCTATTATCAACAGTGCTTCAGTGAGCATCTTTGTACAGTTGGATAAATTCATATAAATGAAATTTCTGGCATGCAGGATTTGTGCATTTAAAATTTTGATCGATATTGCCACATTGCTCTCCAAAGAGGTTGTCCCCATTTACACCATCAATCTAAACATTGTTTTTCACATGTGTTCAGTAAGCGTTGTGGAAATTGGCCCTGACAGTTTATTCAATTATTGTGATTCAACTCTCCACTCTACTCACGGGTGATTCCGTCACATTCTGGGATGTGTGATTTAAATCCTATCCCTGCCCTAGCTGGCTGGAGGATTGTGAGAAGTGTGCTTGACTTCTCTGAGCCATAATTTCTTCATGAACATAACAATACTTCTATTGAGGTATAGACTTAGGGACATCATGAATATTTATTAAACCCCTTGCTCAGTGCCTGTCATAAAGGAGGTGCCCAATCAATGCATGCTATAATTTCCCCCAAAGAGTGGTCAACTCTTGCCATCTGGCCCTAATGAGTGAGGATTGCATGTTTTGCCAAAGGACTCAGAGGGGCAACTGAGGCACAGGTTATTGATGGTCTCTCTGAGTTTGCGGTGGCACAATAAAAACTCTTAATCTAGGAGATGGTAAGTCTCTTCAGGGCAGTGACTTTGTTTTCTACTTTGTACTCTCATAAGCATGCTGCTGGGAACGTGGCAGGTGCAGTGAGATTTTTGGGGTAGAGAGTGAGTGAGGGTTTTGACTGGAAACCCTGTGTACTAGGAGGACCTTATGGGGGCAGAGTGTCATGTTTTAGAATCCACATCCATTAGGAGACATAACATGCTTCTCACTTTTTCCGATTTAGAGAATTTCAGAAAGAAGTCTTAATGGGAGTTGAGGCCCAGTCTCGGCCCAGAAATCCCCTTTTGGAAACTGCCTTTGGGACTTGATTGCGAGGCTGGGAGGAGGGAATCTAGATGCTACCTGGGCAGGTTGAAGGGGGCCTTGTTGACCCTGAGTAGCATGCTGGCCTCTCTGGATGTGGTATTTTGAGCCTCCTCTCTTCCACTGGGCTGGGGCTCTGAGTAGCCACTGCCTTACTCTCCCTGTGACTTTCCACCTACTCTTCTGGTCTTTTCCCACTCTATTTTTGGAAAAGGCCTTGTCCTTCATTCCCCCCAACAGTCACCTTCCCCACCCTGCCTGCCCACTCCAAAGGCATCTGGTGTCAAGAACTCTATCTGAAAGGCTTGATCCCTGAAGTCTAGGGCTGTCAATTATACCCCAGGGCTGGCTGGCTCAGGCAGGTGGAGGAGGGGAGGAAGCAGGGCCGTGCCCTGGGGCATGGAAGTGAGTCTGGGAGAGGGACCGGGTGACTCAAGTTATAATCTGGCTATACATCGACTTCTCACTGTATCACATCTCTCTGTGCCTCAGCTTTCCCTTCTGTTAACTGCAGTTATAACTGCCCTAGCCTCATCATGAGGGAGCTGTAAGGACAGCTCAGATGCTTGATACCAAAGCAAGAGAAATCACAAGGAGGAAATTCCTCTGTCAGTAATTCTAGAAGGTGTTGTTGTACTCATGTCTCTCATGGGTCCTCCAGGATAGAGAAGACGTGCCAAACTAATAATATTCCACACAGAGGTTGGCGCCTCCTGACTGCCTGTGCCTAGTTTATTCACAGAGGGCTAAGTCTGAAGTCCTACTCTGCCCTTACTAGCTGTGTGATCTTGAGCAAGTTACTTTAACTCTCTGGGCCAGAGTTTCCTCATATACAAAATGAACATAACATTAGTACCTCATTAGGTTGTGAGAGATTTCAATATTATTATTGTCTTTGGCTGCACATGAAAATTCCATTTCAAGGCAAGTGGGCTATAGACTATAGAATGCTATAGACTATGCTGTATGTTGTAGTATATGCTATGCCACGTTTTATCTATGCTATAGATAATGCTATGTGGTATGTTATGCGGCAGATTCTATGGAAACCCCTCTGCTTCCAGTGGGGAAGCTTCAGGAAAGGAAAGTTCTCTTTAGATGGCAGTAAGGTTTTTTTTTTTTTTTTTTTTTAAACCTTTGCATTGTATTCCAGTCCATTGCATTCCATTTTGTGGTATCAATGCCATTCAATATACTTTCATTGAGCATTAGTGTGCTGAATCAGGAAAATCCAATGACCTTCTCTGGCTCAGCCTGAATCCTAGAGCAAGAAATAGGTACGGAAAAGGCAAATCAGAATCCAGGCCCTGCCGAAGAGTTTCTGAAGAAAAGAGTAATAACCTCTGAGTTCTGGCTTCTAACTCAGCCCCTGTCTGGGCATGGACCAAAGGCCTGAGGCCAGAGTTGAAAGAGAAGGCTGGTCTCTAAGCAACATGTTCATGTTGGTTTGGCTTTGAGATGAAAGTGAGGACATGGTTTCCACTTATGGGCAGCTGGGCCCTGGACATTTGAGAGAGATGAGGTTAATTGTTCCCTCTTCAGCTTGGCCTGGGTTCTTTTATTCCTATTTCAACTCTATTAAAAAAAAAAAAAAGATGTAGATCTCTCTCTCTCTCTCTCTCTCTCTCTCTCTCTCTCTCTCTCTCTCTCTCTCTCCCTCAAATCCAGAGCAGAACAAATTAGCAAATTTATTAACCAGGTCCTATCTGTAGGTCTGTTGTGAAGGAGTGAAGACCCCTGTGGCTTAAATGTTGGTGTCAGCACTCTCAAGTGTTGATTGAGTTTTGGTCCCAGCAGTAAAAAGCATGTGTGAAATTCAAATACAGAATTTCAAACCCTTGAGCACTTCCTGAGAGTCTCAATGGCTTTAACAAGGGAAGGGCATCTCTTTGATGGCAAATGATTATCCTTCACAGTGCAAGCACAAATTGGATCATAATTAACGAATTTGATGTATGTTCTTTCTTGCCATGGATAGGAGCTGACATTTGGTTTCTATTTATCTACATCTTCATCACTTTATATGGCCCTCTACAAGGGGGGATATTGCCACATGCAAATGAAAGGTTATATATTTGTTAGTACTCCTGTAGCTTAGCGACCAGTTGAGAGCAGATCATTTCTCTCTCCTTCCTTCTCTTCCTTCCTTTCTTGATCCCAACTTCTAGTACCACTTTGCAAATTCTGAAACATATGATGGCTTCCTAGAGCTGTTTGACATTGCTCTAAATGCCAGAGCTCCTGGTATAAGGTGGCGAGGAGAAACGTTGCTTGACTTGGTCTAAGTATGCTCTCTCACCATTCTTAATCCTTGGTCCCTTTTTTCTCAGCATCTCTTTTCCGTACCTCCTTCTTTCCTTATGGAGCAATCCATAGGGATGATGGTAGTTGAACTGATGCCTAAAGAGGGTATTGTGAACACATACTGCATCTTGCTGTCCTGAAGAAGGTGGGAGGGCCACTGTATAACCTGACACCTGTTTCATCTTCATTCAGCAAATGTTTGTTAAGTATCCACTATGTTAACTACCCTCAACACTAGGAATAGGAAGACCAATAAGATAAGTCCAATAAGTCCCTGCCCTTTAGGAGTTTTTGAACCCAGCTGCATTTATCATTCTCTAGCCTTACCCCATCCTTTGCTAGTGTGCTCCACTTTCTCTTCTTCTCACCTCACATTGACTTTGAAGCATCCCAAATAATATGTTCATTTTCAGGATGGGCACACATGCTCCTATCCAGCCTTCTTTGGACATAGCAAAGCCATGAATCTGTGCCAGGGTGAGTAAATTTCTTTCTAGACAGAGAGGACTGAATCTTTGTGTCCCCTCAAACTTCATGTACTGAAATGTTAATCCCCAAGATGATGTTATTAGGAGGCAAAGACTTTGGGAGGTGATTAGGTCATGAGGGTAGAGCCTTTATGATTGGGATTAGTACCCTCATAAAAGAGACCCCAGAGATCTAGCTTGCCCCTTCTGCCATGAGATCTGTCTATGAGCCAGTAAGTAGGTCCTTACCAGACACCGAATCCGCCAGTGGCTTGATCTTGGACTTCCCAGTCTCCCACACTGTAAGAAATAAATTTCTGTTGTTGATAAACCGCCCAGTCTATGATATTCTGTTATAACAGCCTGAAAGGCCTGAGACACAGATGTAAGGAGAAGATAAAGAGCAGAGATGTTTCCTGAGGATACCCAGTCAACAGTGGCTGCACCTGCGTATTGATTTCTAGCCCTGGTGGCAGGGTAGAATCAGGGCCACCACATCCCTCTGCTCCAATGGGCACGATTCACATCCTTGTATATGTAGAAGGCACCGTTGGTTTAGGAAGATCATGGATGGGTGGATTTTCTCTACCTGTGGAAGATTTCAAAGCCACTATCACTCACCTATTCAGACAGGAAAAGAGTTAGCCTCAGAGGGGCTGGGTATTCCCCCAGGGGAATTGGCAAGAGTAAAGATATCTAACTCAGATCACTGAATACGTAGTAGTTGTGAAGATCTACTCCGTCATGGAGGGCCTGAGCTTTAACAGGAGGCCTGGCCCTGTGAGCTCGCTTCCTGTGGCTGGAGTGAGGGCGAGCCTGCAGGACTAGGTCAGGGGCCTGACCTATGGCCTCCGGAGCCAGATAATCTCATGGTGTGGGATAGCTCGGGCAGGAGCTGAAATTGGGAGGCGCTTCTAGAATCTCAGCCTAGTGTCCTTTTGATAGAGGCAAAGCTGGTGTGCAGTTGGTTGGGCCAGGGGACTGGTAGGTAGTTAGTAGTTGGACCAGGAAAATCAATGGTGATTTGACTCAAATAGGCTGGTCAAATTTCTCCGTTAGAGCAAGCAGGCCTCTGTTGCCCATTTCCTGAGATTCCCGAAGTACCAACACTCAAATCATCTTACACGCATTTGGGAGGTCCCTCTGCTCTGCATCCTTTTTGGATGCACTGAGCATGGAGAGCTGGGGTGAGGCAGTTGGACTCCTGGTGGAAGGTGAACACAGGCCACTTCCAGGGTGGGATGGAGAAAGGCTGTTGCAGACCACTGCAGCGCCCAGTCCTTGCGCTCTCGCTGGGCTGCAGGAATCACTCACTTCGCACCGCATGTGACAGGCTGGGGAAGAAGCAGACGGCGGGGGCGGCGCCGGCAGGCAGGGATGGGTTGGCGCGCGGGCCTGTCTGGCGGCTGTGACAGGCCGGGTACCTGCCTGCCGGCCTCCGCCCGCGCCCCGACAGGCGGCCTGTTAATTGGGGAGGCGAGGAGGGAAATCACCGCGAATCTCCGCCGGCTCCACTCAGAGCTCAGCGAGACGCTCACACCCTTAATCAGAGGGAGCTCTGTGCCCAGCGCCTGTCACCCGCCTCCGACAAGCAGGGTCTGGCTGTGGGCCTTCGTGTTTGGACTTTTTATTTTATTTTTTTTTCCCTCAGAAAGAAAGGGCGGTGGAAAGCAGCCTGTAATTGGGCTTTGGAAGGTTATCGCTTGTCAGAGGAAGAAGCAGTGATTAGCATAAGTGTGTTCCACAGAGTGAGAAAAGGGGCTTTAGCTCTTTCCCAGGGCCCTCCATGGTCACCAGAGACAGCTCCCCAGATGGAATGAGTGGGTGCAGCCCGCAGGCCCTGGCTCCACGCAGATGGCACAATTCAGGCCCATGAGGATGCTGCCCCCTTGCCCAGATGGAAGACTCCAGAAGAAAGCAGGAGGGATGAGTGAAAACAAACAGGCACCGAGGTCTGGGTTAGAATGTATCTTCCCCACTCATCCCCTTCCCCCCGCCCCCACTCATAATGCACACACAGGACTTTCAGAATGAGTATGGAGGGCCCAACACGACTTGGGTTTATCCATCACAGCTTTTACCTCAGCAAGTGGGCCAGAGAAGGGAAGAGATTTGCTGAGGGTCACTCCTCTAGTTACATACAGGCTTGACTAAACCTCAAGTCTTAATCTTGGGCTTAGAATGATGTTTGAGGTTCTGAGGGTGCTTTTTATTTCTTTCATTCCCAACCAATACCATTTCTGCTTATAGGTGTGACTAAAATCACATATATTTAGAGATATTTTTCATTTGGACTCAAACTTAGTTCACAATTATATAGTAAATTCTCCTGGGAGCGCTTGTATATTAAGCTCTGCCAGTAATCTTTCCCTTAGCAAGATGATAAGGGAGATATAAGATATTGGATACCTAGGGGCTTGTGTTTGCGTGTGTGTGTGTGTGTGTGTGTATGCATGTGTGGGTGCATGAGTTTTGGGGATAGTTTGAAGGAAGGAGAGACAGGTGAGAGGGAAATTGGGTCTGGGGGCACCTCACCTAGGGTCCAGGAAGCTGAAGGAGGAGTCTGAGGCCTCTAATTTCATCTACTTTGGAATTTAGCCCCAGCCTGGCCTGAACTTTTGGGATGGTGCCCCCCTTGCACCCTGTAGGCAGGTAAGGAGTCACAGGCCACTTCCCCACTGAGGCAGCCCAGCCGCTCCCTGAAGCTGCCATTCTCATGGAGTCTGTGTGACAGAATGGGACCTGTGGGGAAAGCAGCCACGTCAGCACCCAGCCCCGTTTTGCACTCCGGCAGCTAATTAAAGCCAGGAAGGTAATTTATTGCTGAGGGAGACTGTACAGGAGGTTTGGCTTGGTTGAAATGGCCCCCAAAGAGTTATGGAAAGCTAAAGTGGGTTTTCAGAAGCAAAAGTTAATTGCTCTTCACTTAGCATTTCAGTGTCATGTGGCTCTGAGTTACACACATGCTGAGTGGAAGCCTTTACCCAGACGTGGGGACTGAGGGGAACATGCTGGAGCCAGGAATTCCAGGTGGCTGGAGGTCCCCTGGCAGTGGATCAAAAGTGCCACCCTCTCCCCATAAGGGATAAGGTTTTGCCTGCCCCCTTCCCCCCATCTCAGCCTCAGGTGGGGACAGCACTAGAAGGCACTGATCTCTATTGAGGAGAGTTACTGTGAGGCAGAAAGAGCATTGCTCTGGGAATCAGATGCCTGGTGGTGAGGGTGTTCCTCCTTCTACCCTGACACTGTGACTTAGCTGAGTTCCTTCCCCTCTCTAGGTCTCACTGTTCCCTTCTGTGTAACGATCACTAGGGGACATCTTCACTTCTGGTATTCCATCATTTCCTTGATACTGTGAGTTCTTTCCCTGGGTCTCCCCATGGTTGCCATTCATGTGACCCATTTGGCGGAGGGGAAGAGTGAAGTACAGGCTATTCCAACAGAGGATAATGGAGGATGTGAGAGTGACTTGACTTTTATCTGAAAACTGATAGATTTTCCCCCCTAGAATTAGGAGCCAGATGGGGTGAAAAATTCTTTCAGTGAGAAAGGAGCCAAACAGAAAGGTGCAAAGCTGCCTTGCATGGAGACTATCTAAAGGCAGTCATTATCCTAACTACAGGTATGCCTAGTGTTAGGTGTAAATATTTAAGATGACTTCTACTATTTACAGTTAAGGAGATGAGTTGAGAGGTTGCCACAGGATTTTCCTAGCTACACTTTGAAGGGAAGACTACTGGGCAATGGTGAGGAAGTAGGTGAACTGCGCTTAGGTTTGCAGTCTGAGGTGTTTTATAAATAATAATAAATTCCAGAGAGACATTGGGTCACATCTCAGGTGGGTGTTGCATTCTAAAGTCAATAGTGTGGTGACTCCAGTAAAGTTAAAATTATTTCTGAAAATCCTTATATTGCAGGGCTTTTCCTAGAAACTCAAAAGTGAAGAATTCTTTTGTTTTTCTCCGCATTTGTACTCTGTCATCCGTTTCTTGGGAGTAACCAGAGGATGTAGTTGGAACCAAGAATGGGGAAATGGAGATAGTGGGAGTGATGGAGTAAATAGAGGAATTAAACTCCACTCCTCCCATACATTCTGTTGAAGCCACGTGTAGTAAGCATGCATGTTTCACTGCTCACTCTGCTGTCCGACATCACGACTCACAAAACCAGGCAGGAAGGTCTTTGGACAAAGTGTCTGCTGATAACATGAGTTCAGTGAGATTTTTTTGAATAAATGAGTGAATAAATTTCTTTAAAAATTTTTGTCTTGTGCTCTCACTCTATATCGTGGACAGTAGAATAGTATTGGTACATACTTTGTGGACATGGTTGAATATCGTGGTACCTGTGGCTCAAGAACTGTATTGAAAATAATTAAGCTCCCTGAAGACAAGCTATGACACCCAGTAGGAATGCTTTAGCACCTCACCCATATACTATTAGGTCTCAGGAAGAAATTATAGCTGTGTTAATCTGATATTGCTGGAAATGAGATTGAATTCCCCTTGCAGAAGTTATCTACAATAGCATTTTCAGTGAATCCAAACATTATTGAGCTTTCTTTTTAAAGCTTCCCTCTTTTTTATTCAAAAATGTTTCTGAGTCAAACAGTCCCCACTTCTCTTGAGAATGAATTGGAGAACTCAGAATGAGGTCAGAATCCCAGCGAAGCTTGGAATGGACTGAACGTCAGCCAAGGATGATACTTAGGTTATATTCTAATCTGCAAACCCACATTGCCTGGGGAGCCTGCTGTTTAGACAAGGTCCAAATTACCATTCTGGTGTGGGTCTGAATACATGGAGATGAACTGGCCTTGGATTTGGCTGACATGTTTTTAGACCCGAGACTGCATTTAGGAAAGTGTCAAGTGATAAGGAAACTGCAAGCATCACCCACTATCATGCTGATTTTTTGTGAGTGAGAGCAACATTTGAGAAATGCGGGTATCTTTTACTCTGCCTGGTTGGGGAATAGAAGGATTCTCTTTGATGATCAGGTCTAAAAGCTATGCTTCTGGTTGAAACTAGAAGCTGGTGTGGCCAGTATTCTTTCTCTCTCCCACTCTATGACAGACTTAGACATGCTGGATTTACCAGTAAGGAGATGTGGGGTTGACAGAGTAAGTTGACAGTGTCCTCATTGGCAGGAAGGTGGGTGGCAGTGACTGCATGCGGATGACTTCAAAAAGAGTTTGGTTTTTGTGACAATGAGGCCGGAGAGAGAATGGCCTCATTTTCTTTTGGAAGCAAATCCTAATACCTTGTTGGAATGAGGCAAGAGTGGAAGCGAGAAGCATTATTTAGATGAAAGAACAGGAAAAAGGGAAGAGAATGGAGCTATTGGTGATTGTGCACTGTTAGGTAGAGAAAGTCTGGCATTGGGCCAGAGAAACACTATAAATTAGCAAGGCTAAGAGCCTTTCAGAAGGAGAGGTTTTATTCTCCTGCAACATAGAGATTCTGGTTCAATCATACTAAATGACGCGTGACTCTTTTGTCCTTCAAGCCTTCTGGGGAAAAAGTTCTAGAATCACATCTCTATAGACTATGTCCAGACTCAAAAGATTTTACAACTTCATTCTGCAGATGCCTAAGTGGAATCCCTTAGCTAGAGAGTGGACCAGCCAGGAGGGAACCCAACTGACAGCAATGTTTCTTAGACCTTTTCACTCAGGTAAAGGCAGAGTGGGGTGGATGAGAGGCCCCAGGGATATCCTGGCCTAAAACATCTCAGAGCAAGTGTTAAATGTTTGAATTTTAGTGTTTAATGTTAAAAATTCATCCACATCTTGTGTGTTCTATCTTAACACACCTTTGTTTTTCTTTAATTAAAATTTATTGGGGTGACAATGGTTAGTAAAATTACATAGGTTTCAAATGTACAATTCTGTAATACATTATCTATATATCACACTGTGTACTCACCGCCCAGAGTCAGTTCTCCTTCTATCACCATATATATGACCCTGTTTACTCTCATCTAGCACCCCTTACCCCCTTACCTTGTGGTAACCACTAAACTATTGTCTGTGTCTATGAGTTTTTGTTTCTTTGTTTGTCTTGTTCTTTTGTTGCTTTCAGTTTTATGTCCCACTTATCAGTGAAATCATATGGCTCTCGACTTTTTCTGAGTGACTTATTTCGCTTAACATAATAATCTCAAGATCCATCCATGTTGTTGCAAATGGCACTATTTCATCTTTTCTTATGGCAGAATAGTATTCCACTGTGTATATATACCACATCTTCTTTATCCAATCACCTATTGAAGGACATTTTGGTTGTTTCCATGTTTTGGCCACCGTAAATAAAGCTGTAATGAGCATTGGAGTACATATATCTTTTTTTTTAAGTGTGTTTTTCCAGGACCCATGAGCTCCATGTCAAGTAGTTGTTTCAATCTAATTTTGGAGGGCGCAGCTCACAGTGGCCCATGCGGGGATCGAACCGGCAACCTTGTTGTTAAGAGCCCCGTGCTCTAACCATCTGAGCTAACCGGCCTCCCCTTGGAGCACATATATTTTTACAGATAAATGTTTTCAGATTTTTTTGGGTAGATACCCAGGAGAGGGATTGCTGGGTCATATGATAATTCTATTTTTAATTTTTGGGGGAACCTCCACACTGCCTTCCATAGCAGCTGCACCAGTCCGCATTCCCACCAACAATGTATGAGGGTTCCTTTTTCTCCACAGCCTCTCCAACACTTGTTACTATTTGTCTTGTTGATGATAGCCATTCTAACCGGTGTGAGGTGATATCTCATTGTGGTTTTTATTTGCAACATACTTGTGTTTTAATATAAAAACAATGTTTTAAATTACCATTAGGTAAAACACATGCATATTTCTTAGCTATTTTAATTAAAGGCAGAAACACTTTTGCACTGTATGCAGTATTTTGGACCTCTGAATTAGAAGGGCAGGAGGTCAATTATCACTGTCAGTGGACAGATCATTTTTCTGTGCATCGATAAAAATGTGACAGTTTTTCACTAATTTTTGAGCTGAATCAGGGTGGTAACTAAGGAGAGATGTCCTGAAAACTCCCTCTTTCTTGCTGCAAAGAAGAAGATGGCACATCCAGGGTGCGCCAGAGGCCAGATGGGATCTCAGGTTTGCCTGTTGTGGTTTGGCTTCCTCTGTGCATAGGAAACTGCCCTGTGTTCACCTGAGGACTAACCAGGGTGACTCCAGCCCACAGCTGTGTAAACCCAAGGGCATAGGCACTGCAAGATGAACACCCAGAGTGACTCCATGTGGCCTCCTTGTCCAGTGGCAATACCATCTTTTAAGGACAATAATGGTGATGGATTTTATTCTGCATCCAATCTCAGTCCTCGACTGCCATTGCAGTCCACTTCTCCAGGCTGTTTTGGAGATATTTTCTAGCACTCAGCATTAAGATTCTTCCCCAAGTTCCAAAATGTTTTCGGTGTTTGTATTTTTTGTCTCCTGATGATGTTCATTCCAGCCTTGAAATGGCATTAGAGTAAGCTTTTCTCTACTAGTATTTCATTGACAGAACTGAAGAATGGGACGGTTGGGGATCTGCTGCTTGGATCTGCGATGAGATTTTACCTTCCCTTTGCCCAGATCCACATTGCCCCAAACTCCTCTTACTAGCCCCTAGTCTGCGGTTTTAATCTCCCCACCCTCCTTTCCCTAAAGAGGATAACCTGAACAAATAGGGGTTAGACCGATAGTACACGGGAGCATTCTGTTAACTGCTGCAACGGGTACTCCAAGTACATCCCATGTTGTGTTCTCTTCTTTGGGTAGATTTATCTTTGCCCTTACCCAGCTCTGAGAAAGACACCACCAGCCCATTTTTGTTCCATTATTAATGACTCTAAATGCAAGCTATACAGCAGCTGCTGATGGGGTGGGGAATGAGAGAAGAAGGAAGGAAATCAAAGGCAAATTCTTCACCAGTGCCAGCTCCCTCAATAAATGGAAATAGTTGGCAATAGGTCTAGACACAACAGGCCAGTTGTATCTCCAAAACCCAGGGCTTCAGCGCACATCACCGATGGCTTCCTTTTCTCACTCCCCCCTCTCTTTTTTATAGAGAACTTGTTGCACGGAGTGGCAAAGCGCCCACAAATAACTGAACTGTACTTTGGAAATGGGTCTGATGAGCCTTTTAATAGAAGAAAATCACTATTATTTCCCAAGAGTTCACATTCCCATAATATTTTTATTAGCAGCCTCTTTTCTAAATAAAGTTCAGTGGATTGATTTTGGTTGGGTTTTCTCATTTTAAATATTCCCTTAAATTATGACCATGGATATAGTCCCATCATCACTGTTGTTATCAGCATCAGCAACGCCATTATTATATTTATGTTGCACTTAGAAAGCTCTTAGAACACTTCAGGTAGATTGCGTATTTCATTTGTCCTCATAGCATACTTGTAAGGAAAGGAGGGGACCCCATTAGAGCTAAATGCTGCGTATAGATCTCTCTTCTCTGTGCCTCTGGGAGGAAAACCCCCCTTTCGGGTGTGGCCAGGAGGAAGCCCTCTGTGCCCCTCTTCCGTATATTCCTCTGCCTGGACCCAGAGCAGAGGAAGATTGCTCCGGGATGATTTATAGCCACCCTGAGGCTGAATACCTCAGAGGACTTGGCTCAGGGTACTTACCTTTGGTACCCTGTGGGAGTAGGACCCATGAGAATGGCCATGACAACCTAGCCCTGACTTGCCCTCTCGCCTTGTCTTGTCCCTCATTTGGTATATGGGAAAATGTCTGTCAGAGGAACTCAAGAGCCTCAGATCCCAAGGGAGTGGCACCATGGAACAGTTAGAAAGACTGGTGTGGGAACCAGGAGATCTGAGTTTGAATCCTGGGTCTGCCATTGATTGGCTTTGCATCTTGGGCCAATCCTTAACATTTCTCAGGCTTCCTTTCCTAATTTATAACAGAAGGGCTATTAGTGCCCCTTTTTGGATTTTTGTGAGTATTCAATATGATAATATACATAGATATGCCTAGCATAATGGGTGGGACGTAGGCATGCAATATATGTTGGTTCCATTTCTTCATTTAATTGTCTCTCCTGGAAAAACCTAATATGAAAAACCAATATGATTTTGAGAACTAAAAGGGAAAATAGAGAACTACGTTTGGATGGGTTTATCATTTTTAATCAGTCCTGTCAGAAATCATGTGTTTTCTTACCTATGTTGAGTAAAAGCTAGTAATCAGTAATTAGTATATTTTGAAGCTTGTGTTAGAAATAATGCTGGACTGGAGAAAAGGCAGCCTGGGCTTCATACCCTTCACTGCCACTAACCAGATAGAGGCCCTTCAGCAAATCACTTAGCATGTATGGGTCTCAGTTTCCTGATCCGTAAAATGGAGAGTTTAAAATATATGATCCTGTAGACACTCATGAACTTCACAAGTCTATAATTTTACAAAAAGTGATTTTTATGGAAAAAGCCAAATGATGTGTGGAGACTTTGTTCCTTCCATCTTCTGGGTTATCTCTGTCACGGGAAGACCATCTGGTTGGCTCTAGCATCATTATCAAGGACCCCCAGCTGATTTGGGGGCAGTACTCATGTTGTAGGCACATTGCCGAAGGGGACACAAATGACCTCTGGAAGACTAGCGTGCAAATCCAGGTCCTGGAGTGGCTGCTGAGGTCACAGCTTCAACACCTATTTGTTGGTAAACCCCAGCCTCCCTCCTGCTTCCCTTGCTTGCTCTCTTGTTAACCTTGGGAAGCAGAGCAGTACTGGGCCTGGACTGATGGCAGCAAATGCAGCTGTGCACAAAATCCCAGGTTCTCTGATTCCTCAGGGCTTGGGAAGGCTGCTGAGGGTCTGGATGCATGGGGCCCCGCCTGTTCTGGGGACCACATCTCCAGGCAAGCTCTGTCTGTTGTTAGCTGCTCTGCGAATCCCCACTGGTTAGGCTTCACAGCAGAGCTCAAATACTGGACAGGATAGTAAGAGCCTTCCCAGAAACCAAACCTCCTTGAGCATGCTCTCAGTTAGGGCTACCCAGCTCTACTGCTCCTTTTGTGTCATCTGAAGGAGCATAGAGAGAGTCTTGGTGGGTGAATGGTTGGAGCACTGTCTCACTTTTCTGTACACTAATGCATCAGGAAGAGTGTAAAACACACAGAAGACTTTCCCTTTCATGATTCATCCCATGCCTTTTCTTTCTTAGTTTTGTAAAACAAAACAAAGCCTAGCTGCCTTTCTGTTTAATTTAATTGAGTACAGATGCTCCTGGACTTATGATGGGGTTATATCCTGATAAACCCATTGTAAGTTGAAAATATCACAAGTTGAAAATGCGCTTAATACACCTAACCTACTGAACATCATTGCTCAGCCTAGCTGGTTTCTACTGAATGCATATTGCTTTTGCACCATCATAAAGTCAAAACATCATAAGGGCAGCTCACTGCGCTGGGTGCTGTGAGGTTATAATGGTGAATATGATTCTGTCCCTATTCTCCAGGGGCTGACAGACTATGGAGGAGCTGCAGACAAACACACAACTAACTAGGATAATGAGGCAGATGGTCAGTAATGCTTTTATAAAGTTACTGAATATTATGGAAAAATAATTCCAATTGGGAATGTGAGATTTTTTGTCAACTCTTTTGTTAGGTGGTTTGCCTTGGTTTGGACCGTAAGTGATTGATTGGTAGGGTTGCAATGAAAACACAGTACAGAATGGGAAAGGGTATTTAGGGCAGAAGGAAAAGTTAAAGAGAAGGCAGGGTGATGGGAAAGGAATGCCAACAGTGATTCCTTTATTCATATTGCAGTCTCTTTTTGAGGATACACAGACAGGAAGAAGTGACAGAAACCAGCTTTCGGAATTCTGGATGGGAGAAGGGCAGTGCTACCTGGGGTGCACTTTTCCACAGGGTCCAGCACCTCTTAGAAGTTTCGGGTCTGAGTTCAGATTGTTTCCTACTGTATCTGGACCAGGAACACACAGGTTCCAGAATACACCTTTAGTTTAATTAGAAAAAAAACGAGAATGAGAAACAAACTCTCCACTGAAGTATGAATGGAAACTTTGCATGCTAATATCACTCTTTAATCAATGTTGAGTGCTCTTCCTCCTTTGGAGGTAACATATTAATACTTTGAAGTACAGCTGGAAGGAAGTGAGGTCTTTCTGACTTTCCTTTGACTATATCTATGCCAGACATCACTAATTGAATCCGGCGGGCCTGCTCCCTGAGCTGGGGTTCCCCTCAGAGTGCCCTGGTGTTCCAGGCAGCCCCTGCCAATCAGTCAGTTGTATTACACCTGATAAATCCTATTGGCCGTTTTTTGTTTTAGAGTCTTAAAATTTTACTATTATCTTAAACACTAAGTGCATTTTTATGGAACCCAAAAACTGTCTGAAAGCAGGGAGAAATTTTATAACATTTAGTGTAGTGAGAATCTCAAAACATAAATGGAAGGTACTCATGGGGCTGTGAGACCAGGATAAAGATATTCTCATTCTTATTTCCCAGTTTCCCTGTGATTTGGTGGTGTTCAGAGACAGGAAATATGTGAGAAAATATAATAAAATATACATAGAAAAATAACCATTGGCTCAGATCAATGGTTCTCAACCTGGATGTACTTCTAAATCTATTGCTTGTTTATAATGCAGATTCCTGGGCCTCACATTAGACTAAATCATAATTTCTCGTCTTGGAGCCTGGAAATCAGCATGCTTACTAAACACTCTAAGTAATTGTTCTGCAGTATACCTGAGACCAGCCCACAAACCTATGTTTGGGAGTTAGAGCCTTGAATGATAGACATGTTTTTGCCCTCGTCTATGTCTTTGGATGGTTGGCAAAAAATACCATATTCATTTCCCGTAGTGAGCTACGTTACATTTCATGGTATTCCAGGTGCTGAAAAACTATAGTCATATGGAAAATGGAAATGAAGTTTTGATTTCCAAAGGGATTGGTCTCTTGGATGAGCATGCTTTATGGAGGTCAATCTTTAGGATGTATCTGAGTTTATGCATCCATATTATCATTTGGGTTTGGTTTTGAGAGGAATTGAGAGAAGAAAGCAGTTTATGTTGACTAAAAAGACAGACTGTTCTGACATTTCTGACTACATGGTCAGTGTTTGAGTCCACTTGACTTTTTGAATGTTATAGTCAAAATAACAAATACCGTATTTTGTGTATCTATTCTGTACTGAATACTTCACTAGGAATATTTATAATATACATATGGTCTAATGTCGTCTTTAAAGTAATCCTCTGAAGAAGTTATTATTGTCCCTGGAAGAGGAAACCGAGGCTCAGAAAAGTTATGTAACTTGCTTTGAGTGACACAGGATGTGGACGTGATTCTTGAACCTAAGGCTGTCTGACTCCAAATCTTTTATTCTTATTTATTGTACTCCAGCTGCTGTTTCCAAGAAATATTCTGTTTTGTGAGATTGCTGGAACCCAAACCAAGGACCATCATTAATGTTGCAAACCTCAAGTCAGAACTGAAAAAGGCTCTTACTAAACACCATAGCGGTGGTCTGTTAAACTCTGATATTCTCATTGATCAAAACTAATCAAGTTGCCAAAGCAATCTTAAGAAAAAAGAACAATACTGGAGGTATCACACTCCCTGACTTTAGCTTGTACTACTGGGCTACAATAATCAAAACAGCTTGGTATTGGCAGAAAAACAGACACATAGACCAATGGAATAGAATTGAGAACCCAGAAATAAAACCACATAAATATGGACAGACAATTTTTGACAAAGAAGCTAAAAACATACAATGGAGGAAAGACAGCCTCTTCAATAAATGGTGGTGGGAGAATTGGATAGCCATGTGCAAAAGAATGAAACTGGACTGCTATCTGTCATCATGTACCAAAATTAATTCAAAATGGATCAAAGACTTAAGCATAAGACCTGACACCATAAACTGCATAGAAGAAAACATAGGTACTAAACTTATGGACCTTGGGTTCAAAGAGCATTTTATGAATTTGACTCTAAAGACAATGGAAGTAAAAGCTGAAATAAACGAATGGGACTATATGAAACATAAAAGCTTCTGCACAGCAAAAGAAACCATCGACAAAATAAAGAGGCAACCAACTGAATGGGAGAAGATTTTTGCAAACAGTGCCTCCGATAAGGGGCTAATATCCAAAATGTACAAGGAACTCATGTAACTCAACAACCAAAAAACAAACAACCCAATTGAAAAATGGGCAGAGGACCTGAAGAGACATTTCTCCAAAGAGGACATGCAAATGGCAAATAGACATATGAAAAAATGCTCACCATCACTAATCATCAGAGAAATGCAAATAAAAACCACAATGAGATACCACCTCACCCCAGTTAGAAAGGCCATCATCAACAAGACAAATAGTAACAAGTGTTGGAGAGGCTATGGAGAAAAAGGAACCCTTATACACTGTTGGTGGGAATGCAGACTGGAGCAGATGCTATGGAAGGCAGTGTGGAGGTTCCTCAAAAAATTATGAATAGAATTACCATACGACCCAGCAATCCCTCTCCTGGGTATCTACCACAAAAATATGAAAACATTTATCCATAAAGACACGTGTACTCCAATGTTCATTGCAGCTTTGTTTACGGTGGCCAAGACATGGAAACAACCAAAATGTCCTTCGATAGATGAATGGATAAAGAAGTTGTGGTATATATACACAATGGAATACTATTCGGCAGTAAGAAAAGATGATATAGGAACATTTGTGACAACATGGATGGATCTTGAGAGTATGATACTAAGCGAAATAAGTCAGACAGAAAAAGCAGAGAACCATGTGATTTCATTGATATGTGGTATATAAACCAAAAACAACAAAAGAACAAGACAAACAAATGAGAAACAAAAACTCATAGACACAGACAATAGTTTAGTGGTTACCAGAGGGTAAGGGGGTGGGGGGTGGGAGATGAGGGTAAAGGGGATCCAATATACGTTGATGGAAGGAGAACTGACTCTGGGTGGTGAACACACAATGGGATTTATAGATGATGTAATACAGAATTGTACACCTGAAATCTATGTAATTTTACTAACAAATGTCACCCCAATAAATTAAAAAAAGAAAGAAAGAAAGAAAAAAACTAATCAAGTTAGAACTAGGTCTTTTATCTGTCCATTTTCGTATCAATAAACTATATTAGAATTGTTTTTATGCCCCAGATTCATATGTGTGGAAAGTGAAAAGGCTATCCTTTACCATTGTTATTTAAAAAAGCCCCGACAACCCACCAATGTGACCTTTACACACGAGGCTTTCCATGGAACAACCTGGATGGCTCCCATGGAGTGTATTCTGAGAACCGTGCGTGGAGAGGCCCCGCTGGGCCCACTGCGCTGACCGATCACCTGGCAGATGGAAGAGCACTGATCTGTGGTCAAGAGGTTCAGTTTCTAGGTAGCTCCATTATCTTGGGCAAGTAATTTTACCACTCTGGTCCTCAGTTTCCATGCAAATCTGTTGGATGAAAGGCCATAAGGTCTCTTCTTGATTTAAAATGTCACAATTCTGAGAAAAAAATGTCAGCTATGAAGCTGGCAGAGAATGATGGGGCTTTGTCACTGGCATCGTCACCAATGTCCTTACCAAGTGCAGGATGGGCAGAAGGTGGACAATTCTGGAGGGCAGTCTTCCGAGGCTTCTCCTGTCCCCCTGACCTCTGTGGCCTGGGCCTGAAGTTGTCAGACTCTTCTCCCCTCACAGGAGAGTCACAGTGGTTTCCAGTGCTACTTCCTCTGGTATTTCCTGTTGGGGTGAATTTAAATCTCAGATCTTGAAGAAAAATGTAAGTAATTTCATGCAAAGCTTATTCCTCTTGGAAATGCTGATTACCCATTCACACTGTACCTCTCCGATGGGCTAGAACTACTGTCCTGGCTGCTTGGGTGACACCATGCCTATATGCTTCTCAGGGATTTGAAGCTGAGGGAACCTTATGGAGCATCTAGTCCAACTCCTTTATTTCTCAGAGGAGATAAAAGGCCCAGGACGTAAAATCACTCAACTCAAGGTCATCCAGCCAGTTAATGAAGGAGTTGACACCATGTTTTCCAGTTTACACTGTGAATATAAAGCTAGACCTGACCTGATAGAACTGTTGTGAAGGAATTTAAACGAGGTCACACATTCAAAGCACCTCAGCATCGTTCTCAGCAGAGAACCATGTGATACAAGTTGTTCCCTTCCTTCCCAGAACTCAGATCTCCTGCTGCTTACCACACTCATGTTCTCACTGAGGTCCTGGAAGGTAGGTGGGGCAGACTTTATTATTCCTTTACTCCTCAGCACACCAAGGCATGCCGAAGTAAGCTGAGCTGCCTAAGTTTAACCGTCGCACTAGTGGTGAGATCTGACGTGGCCCATGTTACGTACTCAGAGAATGTTTGGGGTTGCTGCCCACTAGAACCCATCCCTCCTGACTCTTAATCTAGTGCTTTTTCCATTATACCATGCTGATGGACATGTGGGTGGGGGACAAGCTCCTTTCAAATGCTATGACTACCAGCATGGTGACAGATTCGTAAGAACACACAGGGCCGCAGTCCCAGTATATCTTACATCTGCCAGTGTAATGCTATTATCAAGCATTTATCAAGGCTACTATGTGCCAGGAGCTCTGCTTACTACTGAGATGAATATAAAAATGAATAGGATACAGACCCTGGCCTCAAGGAGCACTTAATTTGATAATAGAGACAGACTTAGACGTAAATAATTCAAATGTAAGGCAGATGGTAATTCATGGCTACAATACTCTGTATATACCAAAAGGAAGACTGGGGGTAGGGCCTTACTTGTTGATATGGTGGGAGGGTGTGGGGTAGGGTAGGGCCACCCCCAAATGTGTCCATCCAGCTGAACACACAGGACAGATAGGTGGAGGGACTCCACCTTAGGGTCATGCTGTGTCAGAGGAAGAATGCTTCCGGGCCCACTAGGGCCTCCAGCCGCATGAGGTCCTTGGTCCTGGTCACCCAGTGACCACGGCTAGGTCACTGTCTTGTCTCTGTTTGGGTCCCTTGTCAACATTTCTCGAGAACATTTTGCAAAATGGGTGAATATCCCGTTTCTTGCTGTGAGCTTGGTGGGGATTGGAGAGGCCATTTGGTCTAGACCTCTGCTTCTGGAAAAGACTGCCCTCAGCTCTGCAGATAGGTAAGAATCTGCACTCTATCCTGAAAGAAGAAAATGCCGTGCTTTTTCTCTCTTCTTTTCGTTTTGGCTGGCGAAGGGAGGTGAGGGTCAGGGACAGTGGTGGGGGGAGAGGGCCGGTGAGGGGATTTGTAGGTCAGTGCTTGACAGAGCTTGACAAGGAGAGCTGGGTCACTCAGGGAAAATATGGCCTTGCTCTCCACTGGCAGATTCCCAGCGAAGCTCTAACTGTCCCCCACCTGTCCTGTGCTCCCCTCCCCCAGTGCCGCCGTCCCTGCGTGCACGGAGCAGGGAGGGGATGATGAATTTCCCCCGAACGGCATTACAGACAGTCATAAATAATGCTTTGCTCTTTGGTGACGGCACTTTCCATTAGAGCTGCCTGCGCTGGGCTGTTGCTACCCCCAGTCTTCTGCCGGGGACTTGCAGTAAAATTTATCAGCGAGCTTTCTGCACCTCATAAATCATCCCCTCCGGGAGCCATCTGGCAGATAAGGCCTCGAGAACCCACATGCTCTGCAGAGGAGGAGTCGAAGCGAGAGCTGCCCTCGCTGGGGCCCCAGACCTTGTGGAGGGGGACTTTCTCCCCACCAGCCTAGGCCTGTCACACTCTTCCTGGCTTTTCTCATCAGACTCAGGATGGGGGCCCTGGATATGGCAGCTGTTCCAACTCACAGAACAGTTTGTCTTCCCACTCTGGGGACAGGCTGGAAAAATCACATCCTCCTGGCGCTCTCTACCCTCCAGGTGTCAGAAGGTCCTGGGGTCTGACACCAGGCAAGTGCAGGGTTGCCCCAGGGCAAGGCAGATGCTATGAGGGGCATGACTATTGCTTGACTGAATTCTCCTTGGCGTCTTTTAACTGCTTCGGTATTGGCCAATGCGGCAATAATCTCACAGTGACAGGAAACTTCCTGCTTGGATGAAAGATACCTCCTGGATACTCAGCGTAAACGGCACACGGATATCCCCACTTTCTCTGAGTAACAACTACAACGATATTCGAGTTTTCTTTCAAATGTGGATTACTTTCTACTAATATACATTAAGGGGGGTCCTGACACATGCTGGACCTAGAGGTGGAGATGCACAGATGACTATCTCAGCTCTTTCCTTAAGGCGCTTACAATCTAGTTGGAGAGACTTAAAGCCAGTCTTAGGCTTGGTGGTGGCAGTGTCCACTCTCAGGGGGAGACGTGGTACTTGCAGGATACGGTCACAGTGGTGAGGAACACGAGAGTGTTGGCTGTTGGGTTTGGGGTCCCAGTACCTAGCGCGGTGCCAGGTGCGTGGTAGGCCCTCGGTACCTGTGTGTTGAGCCAACTGAATGGGATGTGGCAGCGAGCAGCGTGCCTGACACAGCCACCAGTATGAAATAGAATAGGAGGATAAAATAATAAATAGTAGTATGGAAGCAGCTTTATCATCCCCAGCCCCCAGCGGAATGTGGACTCTGTTCCTTAGGAACACAATCCTGCTCTGGGCGTGATGTAACCCACGTTCCTGTCTCAGCCCTGCAGCTGGCTGCTTCAGCGGGATCCGGGGGTGCGGTGCGCCGCAGTGTTCTCCCTGATAAAGTAATGGGGAAAGACAAGGTAATTCTGTGGGGTAATTTTTAATATTGTTGCTAGTGGAATATTTTCTAATTTTTCCTTCACTGATGCCTGCTTTTCTGAAAGACAGGAAGCTGAGCGGGTAAAACCAGTTGGAACTCCTCTCTTTTCTTGCTCTGTTTGGCCACTTCCCAGCAGATATAGGCTTGTTTAAGGTCTGGATGTAGGGACCCCCGGGCAGCTAGAGCCTGAGCTCCCTCTATTCTTCCCTGGGGGTGGGGGGCTCATTCTGCAGGAGGATACCTACCATGCCACCTCTGATTGCTGTGGACATATCCCACGAAAACATTAAATGGAGTGTCCCAAAGATGCTTAGCTTAGCTATGCATTTAATTGGGTGGTAATTGAAATTTGCCAACAAAGATTTGCATGTAATCTGTGATTTCATTTTTCAATTAAAATTGCTTTCTTCCTGTGGATGAGAAGTACTTGGCTTTTTTCCTCCTCATAGCACCTTGCAAACACTATTCCCCCAACGTCTTTGGGGGCTTGAGTGAGGGGAGGGGTGTGGGGCAGGGAGGTGAAGGCTGAGGCCCACGCGGGAGATCACACAGGCTGGAAGGACCTGTCAGGAGAGGCAGGTGCTGGGGCCTGGGCTGGTGAGAGGCGGTGTGAGGTGAGTGAGGGCAGGCTTCCTTCATTTGCAGTGGGCATGGCAAAGAAGCTCCAGCAAAGGACTTCTGGATCTCAGTTTCTAGGGGGCAGACAGGGGTTGGGGGACTAGGAGGTGGGAACGGCCAAAGATTCTTTTTAGCCAAGGCAAGCAAGCAGTATGAAGCGGGAAACAAGACAATGGGCTCAGGTACTGGGGAGCAGGGGTGTGTTCTTTTGAAGGAGGTGTCTGGGTGAGTGTGGCCTTCGAGAAAAGCAAGAAGCAACACAGCTCACTGGAGGAGAGCACTGAGAAGTGGTGTTCTAAGGATGGCAGGAGAGGTGAGGGGAGGACAGGAGAAGCCCCAAGAGGGTGTGGTGCCTACATGACGTGGGTTCCTGTGAGCCAGCTCCTGGATATGGATTTTTCCTTTGCTGTCACTGTGGCCTTGGGCCGGTACTTAATTTCTTTGAGTCCTAGTTTTCTCAACCATCCCAGTGGGCAGAAAAATAATACTCACCTAAGTGGGGGCTGGGAGAGGCAGCCTGTCGTCTGAGTATCATCTAAGGGCAGGGTCTCCATTTTCATATACCCAGTGTCTAGCATATAGCAAACGTTCAGTCAAGTCTGTAAAAATGGAAAATTGGTCAGATGAGATAATGTGAGTACAAGAGCATTTTATCAATTCTAATGATCCATTTTTGGTACTCTTACAGCCTTATTATTTGTGAAAATGTGATTAGGTATTTGACTCAAGGCTGGGTTGGCACTGGTCTGACTCCTGGGTTTGGTAGAGTCGAGGCAGAGGTCTGAATACAAATGTTCTTGACTTCGTGCTTCTCTGGAAATCTGGTGTCAACTTGTCCCCCCCTGTGCCCCAGCTCGGGGCTGCTTTCCAGGCCTGGGCTGGTCCCCTCGGTGGCCAGTGGATGATTCAGCAGTCTATACCAGGCCTGCAATTTCACCAGGGGAGGTTTGCCACAAAGAGAGACCGAGGATGCTCGTGAGAGAGAGTGTTTGTTCCCATAGCAAGGCTGGAGCTGGGATTAAGAAGCATTTTAAGAATTAGTGATTTTGGCTGCAGCTGGAGGTCACACAGCTTTGGGCAGAGCAGGGGTCCTTCTCTTCACCACAGCAAGTCTTTTTT
Organism: Rhinolophus hipposideros; assembly: GCF_964194185.1. NCBI lineage: Eukaryota > Metazoa > Chordata > Mammalia > Chiroptera > Rhinolophidae > Rhinolophus > Rhinolophus hipposideros. Next base: position 45,408,005 of record NC_138050.1, on the reverse strand, counting down.
TGGTCTGATTTCTTTCAAGTAGAGATAATCCCTTCTACCTGGCTAGAGAGCTGAACTGTTTTCATTTTTTTAAAATTCAGTAATAAATCTGCCAACTCCGCAAGGCTCGAGCCAAGGGCTTTGCTTGCTGCATCTACACAGAGGTCTCATAAAAACGGTGTAAAATGAAAGAGAAAAATGCATATTTCACACTTTGTCTGCTCTGGGTTATGGCAATTCTCAACTCATCCCCATTACAAACAGCCGACCTTCCCACAGAGTTCAAGCACCTCCTGTTGCCGTGGAAGAACCATATCTCTGCCTCTTCTCCCGCTGTTCTCCCTCCACCCTTCCTCTCAAACACACAGGTTTTGTCTGAGAGGAAGCAGGGCTATTTGTAAGTACACCACGCTGATTCAGTGCTTTCCAGGAAGGAGGGGGCATAAAAGACCCTGTGCAGACATGTCAGCATGTGGACACATACAGAGGCTTCAGACAGATACACCAGCCTCTTCCATACACAGCTGTGTCTATTCCTGTATCTTCTCATTCTCCTTAGCTGTTAATTTATGTAGACTATGAGAACACGGGTTTTCTTTCTATTGAGGGCTGCCTTCTGTCCATTACAGGTAAACTTCAACCGTGACCAAATCCCTAACTTTAGCTTGGTTACTAGTAGTCAATAGAAACAAACAATCTTTCCAACTTTACCTGCTTCTATTCCCCTATACAATCTGCATATCAGTCAGAGTGGTCTCTTTAGACTTTCCAAACATGCCATGTGTGTCCCCACCTCTGGTCTTTACCTCACACAGATTCTCCTTCTCTCTCTATTCTGCTCAGCTCAGTCCTAGCTACTTTCAGAGCCTGCCTCTTCCTTGCAGCCTTCCTGGCTTACCCCAGCCTATAGTTCTTGTTCTTCACTTGGGACTTGGTCAGAACTTACACCTATATTTCTCTCGGTCATTATACATTGCTTTTCCAGCTTTTTTTTTTTTTTTCTGGAAAGCTATGGTCATTTTCTCACTTAACCATCATTTTCTTATTTAATGTTTCTTAGTCCCCTATTAGACTATCATGTCGTACACACATTTCTATCCTTTCCAGTGCCAAACTCATAGTAGGTACTTAATAAATGCTTGTCAAAGAAACGAATGAATGAAAATTCCCATGTGGTGTGCGAGTGTGGCTCTGGTGTTGTGGCTTTATCTTTCTTGATTGGAGTAGGAAGAAAGATAGCTCACACCTCCAAGAGAGGGGAGAGTCTTGACTTGTGGGGATGCTGCCCATGAGATGTTTCCTCTTGTTTGGACAATGCTGGATATCAAGGAGCTGTCGAATGTCAGCAACAGCTCCAGAGCTCTCTGTGTAGACCCTGAGATCCCCTCGTCTGCAATCACATAGACTGTTGAGATTTTTATGGTAGTGAGAAAAACTAGTGCTTCTCATTGTGTCCCCCTCCTTCTGTACCTTCCCCTCTCTTTTTTCTATCCCTGTATGCTCCCCACATGCAGTCTGTACTTAATTCAGAGCAGGGAATTACTAATTCAATTTTCTTTCCAACGTGTTGAGCACTGCCGCCGCCTGCCATCTTGCTATGTTTTTGCTTTGTGCTTCCCACCTCAAGGCCACTTTACGAATTTGTTTGATTTGTGGTTGTGGTTTGTAGCTGTCACCGATTCCTTTGTTGTTGTTGTTGCTGCTGCTACTGTTTCCTTGCAGCTCGATTTTTAGCTGAATGTTTGAGTAGTAAATATGGTTTACACCAACTCTGTTGGAAATAACAGCATTTATGTGCTGAAGTTATTTCCAAAACCTGTGATATGTGTATACAAATAGATCCACGGCAGGGCCCCTAGACTGGGGGGAACAGACTCAATAAAACCTTCGCGATGGAGTATAAACAGGTGTCTGAGACTAGGGGTAGGCCAGGAGGTTCAGAGCAAAACTTCCTCCCACCCCTGCTGTCGGCCCTAAGCTGAAGGTGTACCATAAATACTTCACTCAGCGCTGGGGGATGTAGGAGATATTTTTGTGATCACATTTATCTACTAAACGTTCACTTACATTCTTCTGTGCATCTTCCCTTAAACTTCTCACTTTGCTAGTCATTCACCCTCAATAGCTTTAAACCTTAATTGCTCTGGATCCTGTAGGAAAAAAAAAAGTGCCAAGAAACTATGGGATTGGCCTATAAAGTTGGTGGCGCTCCCTTCTTCTAAATGGCTGCCAGTTTGGGCATCTTTGGCCTATTGGGTGGATCTAACCATTCTGAGCAATGCCCCTTACACTCCATGTTGGGGTTCTACTACTACCTGAGAGCAGCAAATATAGAATGTGGGACTCTCAGAGGGGAAAGCTGGGTTGCTCTTAACAGATGGGGCTCTACTCTCCGAATTTGAGTGGTATGGATTTTTCTGATGCCGAAATTCTTGACCCCATGTCTGTCCTCATCGCTGGATCTCTGAGGGCACCGATCCTCACATCTGACATGTCTGGATGTAGAGGCTGCACATCCAACCCAGGTGAAGGTCTTGATGCCGAGAGGTCAGGACCGATTTCAAAGACGGCTTGGCTCTCTGTGCGGAAGGCTGCATGACAAAGGCATAGGAAGGGCGGTTTGATTGTTCTCCAACTTGTAAATGCCAAGCAGAAATCTTGTTGCAGTTCCTAAATGCCACATTTCGGCGTGTTTATTGTTTCCCCCCCTAACGGGGAAAGATGGTGAATGGACTAATAATTCAGGAGCCGAGAACATGTTTATTTGATTTTTAGAGCTTTAGCAAATACAGTGTGTACAAAAACCGGTGCCAACAGCATGCATAATTCCTCCAGGAACGGGGCTGATAGAAACACAAAGCTTGCATGCTTCAAAACTGTAACCAATATTTACACATCTGAGTGACTAATTCTCTACTCTGAGCAGGAGAACAATAGGCATAATAGTCAGCTACATTAATGCAGAGCATGCTTGTCTGGTGACTTGGATATTTGACACATAAACAAAGTTGGGGGGGGGCGTGGGGAGAGAACTAAAAGCTTTTTATCTACCCGTGTAACCATACACCAAACTGCAGGTTACGAACACACTTGGAAAATGCTGACCCAATGCTGTTCTTGTACCTCACATGCAGGATTGGCACGTGATTTGCAGCGCTGCGGGAGTTCTGTAGCTGACCTCATTAGCGGCGCGTTTCCTGGCTTGTTAGCATCATATTTGTATAATTTACAGCACCTTCGTTTTTATGGAATGTGTTTCTTGTAGAGTGTAATGGCAGCAATATATTTAACCTATCGTATTTAGGAATGCTTTTGCTGGAGGCAGCCTGCAGATATAAAGGGGACATTTTCTCCTCTGCTGCCTGGGCCTTTTTTTTGTTTTTTTCATTTTGGCTCACTGGGCTGCCTCATGTGTGCATGTGTGTTTGCATGTGTGCTTGCGTTTATGTGTGTGTAAATGTATGTGTGCAAACTCTTGAAAGACGTACAAGTAAAAGGGGCTTTGGAGGTGTGACCCTTTCTTCCAAGGATTATTTTGCTCCCCGACCATCTCCAAGGCATGGTTATAGACTGGGTGGATCTCAAAGGCCTAAATGCCTTGTTTTGAGAGGATGAATTTGCAAAATGGAATAGGGATCCCAGGCAGATTAGATATTTGAGAATGATTCTTTTTTTTTTAGGATGGGGGTGGGTGAGGCTAGTGCGAAGATACTAATAAGTAAGCTGGCACACTAAGATGAGTTTTCAAGTGTCCATGACCTGCTCGGGCTTTTGTATAAAACAATACGATGTAAAAATAGAAAGTATGTGTCCCTCAGGGACAGATCTTGCCCCCAAAGAAATCTTATCTTAGAAAAAGAGTAGAGCATACGGACAGAGATGTGTACATTCTTTTCCTTCCTGACTCATGTAAAAAAAGATAGAACTAGCTGGGACCAAATGGTTGAAAAGGGGATCATATCTTCATTTGGAGGTTTCTAAGGGGAATCTTGGATCAGGAGCAAGGAACTGTGATCCCAGGGTCAGCCTTGCTGCTAACCTGCTACATGACTCCAGGCAGATTGCTTTCCCATCTTAGGGCACAGTCTCCTTGTCTACAAAATGAAGGGATTCGACTAGATCGCCTCTCTCTAGAGTTTGATATTTCTAAGCTCCCAGTCCCTTGTCTATTCTGCTCCTGAAGGCAGATGAGACGAAAGGCTGGGGATCTCATCAACCAAATCGTCCAAGCTGTGTTTTTGAGGGTTACTTGCAGTGACCCAGAAGAGAGAAACACAGCTCTCCAGGAACTGTCAGTGTGTCTTAGTTACATCTTCTGACAGGGGGCAAAGAGGGTGAATAGACTAATAATTCAGAAACCAAGGACATGGTAGGGTGAGTTTTAGAGCTTGAGTAAAAACTGGCGCCAGAGCGTGTTTGGCTGCATATTTCCTTCCCATAACCACTTCTTAGCCTCAAAGAGAAACTCACCCCAGGGGCAAGATAAATAGGTAGGCCCTGGACTTTGTCAACTTATGATAGAATGATAAGAAATTTAGTAAATCTATTAAAATGACCTGAGGCACAGGGACAAAAGTTATCCAACTGGCTTGTCAGGTTAGGGTTCTTTGTACTGCCTACGCCTGCCCTCCCATCTCCCAACTTTTGAAATGCATACATTTTTCTGCTACTGGTGTCTTCTACAATGGCTAGACCTCTTCTCACTGACACGAGGGGATTTGAATTCTTTATTTTACTTACTAGATATGTTCCTAAAATATGGGAGAGGCTAGGTCTATGATAATAATTCAAAATGCTAAATTTATTTATATCCAAAGTTTAAAGGTAAGTTTCTATTTAAATTTTAAGTGCACCAGGATTACTGGCTATTTGAAGATATTTAGTGGTGAATCTTTTGGTAAAGAAAATCATTGTTTTGTAAAGTCTAGTTTTAACTGAATCCAGAAATATTTATTGAGCACCCACTAAGTTCTGGGGATGCCAACAAAAATGTAAAAAATTCCTGCCTTCAAAGGGCTCTTATTCTAAATTTCAAATTGGGATTTGTATATATTTTGTACACACATATTAGCACATATAAAATGTAGATAGTTTCAGCATCCAGCAACCACTAATTAGGTTGGCTTCAAAACTCTGCAAAAATTAGGCCATTATTATAAATGTTTATTCAAAAAGTCTTATTAGTCGCACTTGACTGCATTGGTAACTGGCTTGTCTAATGTGATAATAAAAAGGGGTTGTGAACCTGGACTCATATTAGTGGAACAGATGTGTGGTTGCATAAACTTTTTTCCTTCTGTTAAAATAAAAACCATATTTTTTTCTTCTCTGTGGGCCACTTTGTTCTAGATCATCCCATTCCTTCTTACCTTCTTTTGACCTAGAACTATGACTTGCATTCATGTTTTCTTTTATCTTTAGCATTTACACTTGTCCAAAACTCTTCTATCTTAAAAAATGCTGCCTCTGCTATCTTTAGTTTAGCTACTTCTTTCTCTCTCCAGACATACTTTCTCAACAACCATGGTACACTCATCACTTCTGTTGCTTCTCAGTCCACTTGGGTATGGCTCTTACTCTCCTCTATGCCCTTGATGCTTCTTCCCAAAGTCACCAATAAGTGCCAAGACACTAAATCAACAGACCCTTATCTTGTGTGCTCTCTCTAGTCTCCTGGGGTCACTTACTTTCTGGTCCTTTCCCAGTTTGCTTCATCAGCTTGGGACTCTTCTGTTGGAGTCCTTTGGGTTTTGATCAAGTCTCCGCTTTCTAATTCTATTTTCTCTCTTGCCCAGACTATTTTTTTTCTCGTTGTCATAGCTTCAATAACCTTTTATGTTCTGAAGACTCTCCAACTCTTCTGAAACTCTCTACCAACTTTCTATCAGACAGCTCCACTTGGCTACTATGCTGTAACAAAGAGAATACAAAATACACTAGCTCAAATAAGATTGAAGTTGATTTGTCTTTCACACCATAATCCAGAGTTTCTGGGTATTTCAGGGAGGGCTGGTGGGTCTATTTTGTGAAGTTGTCCAGGGAGGGACTTAAGTTTTTTCTATCTTGTTATTTCTCCATCTACGACTCTGTCATTTTTCACAGGATGTAAGATGGCTCAAAATAACTGTGTTCCAATATGCACAAAGGGGAAAGAGGATGCTGAGGGCAACCAGCTCTCTTTTCAGAAAGTAAGCTAGTAGTTAGTTGTACATGGCGTTTATACACCCAATTCTCGTAGCTATACCTAGCTGCAAACTAAGCCAGGGAATGTGCTAACATTCCGTGCTAACTGGGTAGTCTTGTAGTCAGTTAAGACCTGGGGCATTCTATTGTGAAAATGAAAAATAGAAGGCTTTGGGCTTTATTATAGAATGATAAGAAATTAAGCAAATCTATTAAAATGACCCAAGGCATAAAGACAGTTGTTGAACTGGGTAGTCAGATTGACGTTCTTAGCACCTTCCTCTCATCCCAAGTGTTCCAGAATGAATATTGGGAGGACAATTGTAAGTCTCTGCCACAGGCATCTCAAACTTAATACCTCTGGAACTCACCCCATCTTCTCTCTCAAACCTGTTTCTTGTACAGCTTGTTCTTGGTAAGTATCATTGTCATACCCAGTTGCTCAAACCAAAAACCTGAAATTACTCTTGAATTCTTTCTTTCTCTCACTGCTGCACATCTAATCTTTCTCTAACTTTAGTCATTTATACCTCTTAAATGTTTTATATCCAGACATTTCTTTCTATCCAACTGCCAACAGTTTAGTATAAGACACCGTTCTCTCTTCCTTGGATCATTGCAATAGGTTCTTAAGTGTCCTGCCTACACTTACTCCTGCCCCCTTCATATCTATTTCCTATTTAATTGTCAAAGTTACTATAAAAATAAAGAGATGATCACATTATACCTGCTTAAAATCCTTCAATGGCTTTTCATGAACCTAAATGGTAATGTGCTCTAGAGGACCCTGCTTGACCTGATCTCTGCCGGAGTCACCAGGCTCTCTGACTTGGTTCTCTCCCATCCTGATATATTGGATTTATTTCAGCTCCTAAAATCAGCTGTGTTATTCCTTCATTCTGGTCTTTCAAACATACTAGTGTCTTTGTTGGAGCAGTCCTTCTTTTTCCCTCTCTGCATGGCTAACTAACACTTCTTCAGACCTGTTTTGGGATGATTTTCTCAATGGGATTTTCCTTTTTCTTCTAGGGCCCACTCCTTTTCTGTGCTCTTACAGCACCTTGAAATTCTTATTTACTAGCACTAATCAAACCAATAATTAAATGGCTAGTATCTCTATTTGTGCCAATGTTGTAGCTCCAAGAAGGCTTGGCTGCCTTTATTTGATGAGTAAAACAATTGAAAATATTTGGCAAGAACATGCTATCTTCAAATAATCCCTTTACCCATTCACCCTCTACTGCTCTATGCAAAGCCTTAATATAATGATCTAGTGATTACTTATTACAATAATAGGAACAACAGCTCTGTCCTTGAAAATTATTAGAAAAGGATAGTGAAGGAAACAAATAGAAACAAATATAAATGATGCCTAGTATTTAATTATCATAACGAGAGCTTCCATTTATATCCTATTTTATTATTTTGGTGCTTTTGTTCATATAACTTTATTTGAATCTTGCAAGACCTTGTTAGTTAGAGATGTCAGGTAAATTTTCTCCACTTTACAGATATGTAAATTGAGATTCTGTGAAATTAAAGGATTAACTAAGGTCTTTCATTTAGAAAATAAAGGAGGAAGAGTTTGAATCCAGATATCTGACTTCTGAGCCAGGAAACCTGTCCACTGCATTGAGCTATGATAGAAATCATGAAACACAATTATGCATATCTCTGGTTTCTGTGTCCAATGCAGGCAGGCATTTGGTAATTATTTGTTGGACAAATAAATGCATGAATAGATATATCAATAGGTCTGTCAATGTGGCTGAAATTTAACACCAACGTGTAAGTCAACAATTATGGGATAATAAACAGAAACAATAAAATATGTTGTGCCATATACTAGGAGAGAAGTGGAATCTGGCCAACAGACTAGCTAATTGCTTTAAAGTGAATTCAATGATCACTTTAAATAACTATGTAGGTGTGAGAGGTCTGTATATACTCCTTAAGAGTCTTGAACCTCCAATGACAGACTTGACAAAAGAAATTTTATTATAACTCAGAATCTGATTGAAATGCAAGATATAAATTGTGTGCATAATACCCAAATTGATTCTCTCCGAAGCACACAAAAGAGCAGAGGACTGTGGATTCTGTCATTGGCTTGAGGGGGCTTTATATATTCCTCAGTCCAAGCTGCATTCTCTCCCCACTCCCTTCTGAGCCGTCTCAATGTATCTTGAATATAGTGGGTACCAGGTAGCCATTTATAGAACCTCTGTCTCTCCAGAAGAACAGCCAGTGTGTCTTTCTCTGTCATTTGGGGTGGATAGCAACTCCATCAGGGAAAGGTGCTTCCCCCAGGGGAAGACTTTAACTCTGGGCTACTAAAAATTATCTTAAAAACCTACAATTCTGATGATTCCATGGGAGGAAAAATTTGCCTGATCTGAGTATCTTGTGTATTTTATCTTTTGGTTTGTTTCAGGATTATTTCTAGGTATGTATGGCACCTGGTATATAGTTCTTGGATGTAATAGGTACTCAATAATTGGTGGTTGTAATGGAGATAATGCAGCCAACTCTAAAGAAAGTGCTTAGACATGATGGTTGAAACCTAGTTATGACACTTCTTAGGTGGCAAAATAACTTCCTGATTGTGAGCAAGTTATTTAAATTTTCCAATCTTAAGAATTCTCATCTACAAAAGAAAAAGCTACTATGAGCCAGGTTTTGTATTAGGTGTTCTATCCTTGCTATTTCTTATCATTACGACAACTTTGAATGCTCAGTTTATAGAATTCAAAGAGGTTCATAGACATTAAGCAGTTTGCTGTAGGATGTGATCATTTAGCGACTGTCAAAGTTAAGATTCAAAACCACGTGTATCTGTCTCTAACACCTGATTATTTTCCATTTCATAACACTGCTCATGTAAAATAGAGATGACAAAAATGCTGAATTCTTGTCATGATTTGAGTCAGTGCATGGCACACATTTGTCACTCAAAATAGTAATTTTTATTATTAATTATGCCTCAGATAGTACAGACAACCTATATATTCATATTAATCAGAGTTAGAAGAGCTTTGACATGTACTATCCATAAAGTGCCCTGGCTGAAAATTCCCTGTTTGGCACATAGTGGACGCCCAATAAATGCTTGTTGACATGTTAAAGATACTGTAACGATGCATGTTAAAGAGCTAGTAATGTCTACATTTATAGTAGGATTCTGTTCCTTCCACACCTCCACCACAGAAGCACATCTTTCACCTTTGAAAGTTTTGGAAAATTTTGTGAAATGCAGAAGACCAAGGAAATATGAGGGGTGGTCTTATTGAAACAGCTGGCTTTCTTTCCCCTCTGAAAATATATTGGGAGAGTTCTGCTTCTGGGATGGCCAAGTAGGCTGCTATGAGGCTAACTGTCTCTAAATAGGCAAACTATAAACTCTAGACAAAAATACAAAAAACAGGCACTGAAGGCACAATGGGCACTTGGAAGAAGAGAATAGTATGGGGTAACTTTCCCATTTATTGTGGCCTTTAGCTACAGTCAACACTACATGGGGCAGCTAAAACTCCTGTAGAAAACGTGCAGTCTTTCTGGCCCACGGAACTAGATGACAGAGTTTTGGGCAACCACAACTGCTAAATATAAACCCCACCCAAATATCTGGTTCAAGCATGCATGGGGTAGAATCCAAGCAGCTCAGCTAAAAATAGAAGAATTGAATTGAGATTTGAGCTGCCACCCAAGAGACAGAATTTGCAGTTTGAGTCCAACCAATTTCATTGCTTTAATTGTTGTTATAACAACAGCAACACCACCACCAACAAGAACAACTCAACACTCTTCAGTAGAATGTAACAGAATCCAGAGTGCCCACAACGCAATATTTACAATAACTAGAATATAATCCCAAATTACTCATCACAGAAATAGCTAGAAAAAAATGTGACCCATTTTCAAGAGAGAACACAATCAGTGAAGACTGTTCCTTACTTGGCCCAAATTAATAGATAAGGTATTTAATAGATAAGGTACTATTTTAAAGTAGTTATAATAACTATATATGAGTATAACAACTATACTCATTAATATAAGAGAAAAGTATTCTGTAATAAATTTTAAAAAATAAAATCTCAGTGGAAAAAATAGAAACTGTTAAAATGGACCAAATAGAAGTGAAAAATAAAATATCTGAAATAAAAATTCACTGAATGGGCTTAAAAGCAGAATGGAGATCACTGAGGAAGAATCAACGAACTTGAAGAGATCAATATAAATGATCCAATCCTAAGACTAGAAAGGAAAAAAACAAACAAACAAAAAGAGCAGAACTTCAAGTACCTGTGAGGCAACATCAAAATGTCTAACCTATGTTTGGTTAGAGTTCGCAAAGAGGAGAGAGAATGGAGCAGAAAAAATATTTGAAGAAATAATGAGCAAATATTTCCCAAATTTGACGAAAGACAAATTTATGCATTTAGCAATCTCAGCAAACCCCAACCAAAATAAATATGAAGAAAACAACACCTTGGCATATCATAGTCAACTTATGAAAAACCCAAGGATAAAGAGAAAATCTTTGAGGCAGTCAGAGATAAGGGACACATTATATATAGGGAGACAATGATTTGATGGAGGCAAGAAAATAATGGAAAGTCATTTTTAAAATGATAAAGAAAACATGAAAAACCCAACCTGTCACCCACAATTTATATCCAGTGAAAGTACCTTCCAAGAATGAAGGCAAAAATAAAGACATTTTAGCTAAAAGAAAACTGAGTTCATTGCTAGGAGACCCACACTATAACAAATACTAAAGGAAATTCTTTAGATTGAAAGGAAATGATACCAGATGGAAAAGCAACTCTTCAGGAAGCCATGAAGAGCATTACAAATTGTAAATATCTGGAGTAAATAAGGAACACTATTTTTTTCTTTCTTAATTCCTTTAAAATACACATGACATTTAAAGTGTAAATTCTAACATTGTCTTGTGGGATTTCTAACATAGTAGCTGTAATACACATGTCGACTATAGCATAAAGATGGGGAGAAATAGTAACCTATGTGGATGCAAAGTTTTTACATTTTGCATGAAAATGTGCAATATCAATTCTAATTATATTGTGAAAAGTTAAAGATATGTATTAATTATTAGAGAAAACATAAAAACAATAATATAATAAGTTATAGTTCAAAAGCCAATAGATAAATAGAAGAGACTTATTTTTCCCTGTCCTTCTCTGCCTGAAAGCCATCTTGATTACTAGGTCTTGGTGGAAAAATAGGGAATGCATTCATTTACTCATTCATACAGCATCCGTCTAATAGATGTTAATTGCAGAGCCATATGATCTTCAGGTACTATACTAGGCCTTGGGGATATAAATAAAATAGGAAGTAGTCTATGCCTTTGAAGAGTTTTGTCCTTCTCTTCCATGAATTGATGGAGACTATCCTGACCTTCAAATTTTTCATTTTTGGGCCATTTAGTAAAAGGGAGAGTGGGATCCTCAACGTGCCCATATTTCTAGATTCAGGTAGTAGGTGCTCTAGGCAGGCTCTAAGCAAGGAGACTATGATTATTTTTTATTTCATTTCCAGCTGTGGTGTGAAAAGCTCCACTGAGGTGGAAGGGGTGCATTATGCCCTTGACTTGGACTAAGTTCCAGTCCTGCTTTCTGTGTGACTTTAAGCAAATCACTTAGCCTCTCTGATCCTCAGTTTCATCATTTGCAAAATCAGTAGTTTCTGCCCTTGCTCTTAAAGGAGATGAATCCAGCTCTGCTTCCTGAGCTCCAGGGTCAGTGTGGTTCAGGGATACACATATCAGAATTTACAAGCACTTAGAACTAGAGCTATAATATATTTTTGGGTTTATTTTTACAGCATTACCTTAATTAATTTAGGAAGTGTGAGTTATATAAAGCATTTGATGCACTACCTGTTGCATGGTAGGGTTAAATACATAAAAGTGCCCTTCTGCCTGACAACAGTATTTTTATATACTGGATGAAAAGAGTCAATGTCATTCTTGCTTATGTTGTATTTTTGTCATCTACGCATGTGACTCTCGTTTTCCAAATAAACCAAGCAGTTGGTAAAATACCAGACTCCCTCCTGGAGTGACTGAGAAATAAGGAGGTTCTAAGCAGGAACAGGACAGCACCTGGCAAAGAATAGTTCAGAAATATCAGATGAAAACTGGAGAGGCAGGTAAGATTAATTAAACTCGAAGCAAAAATCTTTCTTTAAAGCAGCAAATGTTCTTGGCCATTATCAGACAAGGAGGCCCAGGACGTTTGTGGGGAAGCTGTTTTCTCTCAGAAGTCTTTCAGTTAAGTGTCCTCATTGCTATCTATGAGAAATGTGTTCAGTCATTTGACAAGGAAGGATGGCCAGTGCAGGCTTAGAACTAGGAGGATGGAGGACTGCATGACTTGGTCCAAAGTCCTACTCCCACTGATCCCCTTGGTTGACGTCTCAGGGCAGTACAAAACAGTGGCCTTCCCTGTGGCCCATGCAGGCTGAGACCTGTGTGGTGGGTAGATGTGGTTTCTACATTCACCATTATCTTCCCAGACTCTGGCACTACCTTGCTCAGCACCCACTGACCATTCCTCCCCCAGTCCTCATGAGTTGACCCCTGACATATCCCAGGGTTGTTCTATATCCGTGGGCCTGGGGAGTTCTCAGGGATAGTTCAGTTAGCTGTGGTTATTGCTCTTGGCTCTGGGCCTGCTCTTATCCCAGCACAGGGTCAGGCCTCCGAGAACTTGGAATTTGATTTGGCAGATGCCACATGAGAGCCAGACAGAATCCCATCCACTGTCAGGCCCAAGTGAGACTGGAACTTGGAGAAGGTATGGGTTGTGAAGAGGCACCCAAAAGTGGAGATCTCTCTGGTACAAGAAGAAAGAGGGTGTGAGCTCTGAGAGAAAGAAGGGGAAAAAAGAATTGACTGCCAAGGATGGTGAAGGGGACCAATCTGACTTGGGCAAAGGGTAGTGATGAGGAGCATGGGCATTGTGGTGGCTAGTGTGAGTGGAGCCAGTTCTGGGGGGTCTGGAGTAGCAGGCAGAGAAGATCTATGTTAGACAAGAGGTCAGGATGCGCCCCAGGCCTGGTCCAGGAAGCACACCTTTGAGGCAGGCTTCTTTCCCAGCTGAGCAAAAGCTGGCCTCCTCCGGGATGCTGGGAATGGAGGCTCCGGGGAGTACTTACAGTCTCAGGGCCTCGCCCCTCCACAGAGAGCCTGCTCTGAGCTGGTCAGCGCATCCTGACACACCTTCCAAGGATGGCTGGTGCGGTCTGGCTGGCCCATTCTACTCAGCACATTTCCCTTCAGCTCTGCTCAGCACATCTTTTCCTTCCGCTCTGCTCAGCACATCTCCTGCTCCCTCCCCTGCACCTAGGCCAGCACAAACCATTTCTCCAGGCAGAAAGGAGACTGGGGTTCAAGTCTCCTTCTCTCTGCTTCTGCTTCCCAACACAGCGCTGCCTCTCCTGCTCCCAGCTCTCAGAACAGAGCCTGTCACTTTTCCCCATCTCTCCTATGGGTTGGACCAGCCCATCACACACTCAGTAGCCTCCCCTTCCAATGGCTTAGTTCAGTCCCAACCAGGCACTCAGAGCCGCATGCTTGTTCTAGGTCATTTCTGTTTGCCTACTTTTCTTTTGTTACCCAAAGTCTCTCTCTCTCTCTCTCTCTCAATCTCTCTCTCTCTGTCTCTCTCTCTCTGTCTCTCTGTCTCTTTCTCTCTCCCCCCTTACGAATGGCTTTGCAGCAGCCCTGGGAGTGCACGGCAGCACTGATAATGTCTCCACGGTTCCTTGTTAGCTGCACTCTAAGCAGGAAAGTGACTAGGCCTGACAATATAATTTACATTGCTGTATAAAACTATCTGTGGAAGCCAAGCTAATTTGTGCCAGATTAGGCTATTTGTCTCAGCCACTGTCTAGCAGCACAATCTATCAGAGGGCTGTTTTCAAATATCGCTTTTCAAGCGTGCCCTTGAGAGGCAGAAATTGATTGGGATCTTAGAGAGCAAAATTACAGCAATAACTTAAAAGAAACAATAATTACTGAATCATACCAGTGTCAGCACTCTGCAAAACACGAAATAGCCATCAAACCCCAATCCAATATATTCTGAAGCGAATTTATTGAATGGAAAAAGCAGTTGAGTGAGGGTTTTTCTCCCCCTCCTCCCCTTCCCCTGTACATATGGTTATCTCAAAACCGCAAGTGAATGAGTCGATAATTCTTGTCATTGACTGCTCCATTTTCATGGAGTCAGAGGAGAGCCATTAGCTGCCTCCTGCTGCACCGGCTCCCTCTCTTCTCTTCTCTCTCCTCTTCTCCAGCGCCTCTATTCATTTGCTAGTCTCTGCTCTTCAAGCAAACAAACATGTATAACTAATCATCTGTTAAAAGGCAGAGGGCCCCCAATAAATCTCCCCAGCTGAAATACTTTAATGGGTAATTAATTGATCCTGTTCCAGAGGAGTAATAAGATAATAAATTAGACAATATTTCACTCAGTCGTGTCAGGCTCCTAGCTAATGGCGCTGTAGGGCTAAGCTGAAGGATAATAAATTAGCCAGAAATTAACTGCTAAGAGCTTTCTGCAGAGAAATCGGCTGACAAGTGAGTCACGCGTGATTCAGGGTCTGGCTGGGGTTGTGGCAATCTCAGCGAATATGAACTTGTGCTTTGCTGGGAGTGGGCCCGGGGAGGGGGGTGGGGTTATGTTCCTTGCCAGAGAAATCCTGGTGGGCAGTGCTGTGAGTTTGCCTACCTGACCCAGGACTCTTCCTTGTGCACGGAGCAGGTTCCTAGGAGCTGTAAACTCATGCACGTGTGCACTCTTGACAATAGTTTTCTTCCAAGTCATTGGACTTATGAGTTTTTATGGGTTTCTTTCTCTTTGACCAGTCAGTATGCCACTGAATTCCTGTAGCCACACTGTTCCAGCAGCCCTCTCCCTAAGCGAGTTGACTTGCTCATCGATAAAACAGTATTAGGGTGAATAAATGAAATACGTAGGAGAACCTTCTCGTCTGTGTCTCACCCACAGGATGTGCTATATTAATGCTAGTCATTATCTGGTGGGCAGTGCAGAAGGTTATTATTTATAAACAAGGGAGGTGGCAGCTGAGGAGATGAGAGGGGATAGCTGTGGGAGGTAGCAGGCTGCTCTTTTTAGTCCAGAATAAGGACCAGAGCACCCCCATCTTAAAGACTGTCTAAGTTGAAGTGGGCTCACCTTCTGCCGGGGCATTCCTGATTGCTATGGTAAATGTGGGTGGATTAATCTTCTAAAGTCACGATGAATATGACAGTTTGAGTTGAAGGCATAAATAGAGCTGGATTATTGAAGTGAGGAAATGTATGCAAAGCACACTCAGTGCTCACTGTCACCAACAGCTTTAGTATTGGTGGACCTTGCCTTGCGTCTCTCTGCTTCTGCTCTTGCTGGGGGGTGATCTACCTGGGAGGCGCTCGGATGTACAGAGTCTCTGATGGCCTCAGGGTAGCTGGGACCGAGAGCCTGGAAGGCCCCAAGGGGAACAGGTTCAGCTGGAAACTGCACTCTTCCTGTGTAAAAGCAACAGGCGTTTCCCCAAGTAGAAATGGCAGGGTAAGTGAGCTCACTGACATTTATTTTAAAAATAAACATGTGCTCATTCATTCTTCCTTTATGTGGAAGGGCTTCCTGGCTCCGGTAACCTGTGTTCTTCCTACTTCCCCATCAAGGCCTAGTTATTTGTACCTCAGAACCTCAGAGCTGGAAGGGAGGTGGAGGTCACCTAGACTCCCCTCTGTCCCACGTCACTCAATCTTGGCCTCAGATTGCGCAGGCCCCGGGAACAGCTGAGCCTGGAGGCCCATTTCATGTGTTTGAATCATTGGAAAATTCTTTTCCTCAAAGGTCCTCACTGGACCCTGTAGGACACTCTTTGGATAATTGATGACCATTATATGACCCTTGAGTCTTCTCTTTTTTTCAGGTTAACCTTGCTCCGTTCCTTTAACCATTATGTAGGTACCATTTCCCCTTGTTTTTGTGGTGAAATGTAACATGTGCAAAGAAAAGTACCTCAAATATATGTACAGCTTGATTAATAATTATGAAGTGAACACCCATGGATGGCTAAAACTTGGTGCTACTACTCTAATCAGAATCCCCAGAGTAACCACCCTCCTGACTTCTGTGACAATCATTTCATTGCTCTTCTTCATAGATGGATGATTTATATATCCGTTCCTAAACCATAGGGTTTAGTTTTGCCAATGTGAAATCTTTATATGGAGGAAATCATACTGTGTGTATTTTTTTTGTACCTTCTTTTTCTGCTTAACATTTTGTTAATGAGATTCACTCATGTGAATCTTGTTACTATAGCTTGTTCATTTTTATTGATATATACTGTTGTATACATTTCATATGTATATATTGATAGATAATAATGTGTTGGTTATTCCACTATATGACTATACCATAATTTACTTGTGTGTTCTATCACTGATGAACTTTTGAAATGTTTCCAGTTTGGGACCATTACAAACAACACTGGGATGGCTGTTTATTTCAGTACACAAGGGAATGCATTTCACTAGGACATATACCCAGGAGTAGAATGCTGGATCATAGGGCAAGCACATCTTCAACTGTACCAAACTGGTGTCCAAAATGATTGGGTTAAGTCACAACAAAATCAAGACAGTGGACTTGTTCCTGGTAGACCCGAAGGTGTGCCACATGGATTCCCCTTCCAGAAAGACTTGCTGTCCAGCTCAGCAATTTCAGGGTCTGCCTGCACTCAGAGCTGCCTTTGCCCTAAGACATGCCCTTCCCAGGACAGTCTGGCATTGCTGACTGTGGGGTGGGGGAGCAAAGGTGTGGCCATTCTGGACCACTGTGGGACGGCTCTGATGGGCAATTGTCCTGAGCACCCCATCTAGGCTGTGTGAAGCCTGCACCTTAGCTCCCTTCCTGCTTCTTCCCCCTTTCTTTTATCAGAGGCCGATCCCTAATAAACTCCTACCCCAGACTCCATCTCACAGTCTGCTTCCTGAGAAGCTCCTGTGGCTCCTCATTCTTGTCAACATTTGGTATCAATGGACTCTTAAAATTTCCCCAATCTGGTTGGTATTTAAGGCTGGATCATGGGGTTTCTTTTCCTTTGGTTAACATTTCAAAAATCAGGTTTATTGGGGTATAATTTATATATGATAAATTCCCGTCTTTTGAAGCATACACTGGATGCCTTTTGACAACTGTATACCATCATGTATTCACCGCCACAACCAAGAGAGAGCATTTCCATTGCCCCCAAATTTCCCTCCTGCCTCTTTGCTGTCAATCCCCTACCGCTATCACTGATCTGTTTTCTGTCAGTAGAGGTTAGGTTTTTCTTTTCCGGATGTTCAATAAATGGAATCATCCAGAAAACATTCTTTTGTGCCTGGCTTCTTTTACTTAGCAGAATGCTTTGGCGATTCATCTGTGTTGTTGGATGTACCAGTAGTTTCTTCCTTTTTACTGCTCAGTAGTATTCTGTTGTATGAATATGTCACAGTTTATCCATTCTCCCATTGATGGGCATCTGGAATGTTTCTAGCTTTTGGCAATTATGACTAAAGCTTCCAAGACATACTTAATAGAATTCATCTGTGGATATATGTTTTCATTTCTCTTGGATAAATATGTAGGAATGGCATCCTGGGTCACAGGGTAGGAGTAATTTTGACTTTATAAAAAACCACCAAACAGTTTTCCAAAGTTGTTTTACCATTTTATACTTTACATACGAGCGGTCTATGAGAGTTCTGGTTGCCTCACTTTCCTGCCAACACTTGGTATATTCTGTCTTTTTAATTTTAGCTATTCCAGTGTATGTAATAATTTCTTGTACTTTTAAAAAGATTTTTATTAAAATATAGCTAACATACAATATCACATTAGTTTTGGGGGTACATCGTAGTTATTCAACATTCATATACCTAAAGAAGTGATTACTGTGATAAGTCCAGCAACCATCTGACACCGTACCATGCTATCACACTATTATTGACTATATTACCTATGCTGTACATTACATCCCCATGACTTATTTGTCTTATACCTGGAAATTTGGACCTCTTATTCTCCTTCACTTTTCCCCCATTTATAAATTTATCAATTAAGTTGACATCCAATATTATTTTATATTAAATTCAGATATACAACAGAGTGGTTCGACATTTATATAATTTAAGAAGTGATCCCCTTGACTAGTCTAATACTTACCTGGCACTATACATAGTTATTACCATATCATTGACTATATTCCCTATGCTTTATTTTACATTTCCATGACTATTTGTAACAAATTAGTACTTTTTAATCCCTTCACTTTTTTCACCTTGCCCCCAACCGCCTTCTATCACCCTAATAAATCTAATACCCATCTGACACCATATGTAGTTATTACAATGTTATTGACTATATCCCTTATGCTATACCCTACATCTCCATAACTACTTTGTAACAACCAATTTGTATTTATTAATCCCTTCCCCTTCTTTGACCCACACCCCAACCCCCTTCCATCTGGCAAGCATGAAAATGTTTTCTGTATTTATGAGTTTGTTTCTGTTTTGTTTATTAATTTGGTTCTTAGATTCCACATATAAGTGAAATCACACTGCATCTGAATTCCTCTGTCTGACTTACTCCACTCAACACAACACCCTCCAGGTCCATCCATGCCACCACAGATGGCAAGAACCTATTCCCTTCTACAACTGAGCTATATTCCATTGCATATATGTACCACCTCTTCTTTATCCATTCTTCCATCGATGGACACCCAGGCTACCTCCACATGGTGGCCACTGTAAACAATGCTCTAATGAATATCTGGATCCACACATCCCCTCAAAGTAACATTTCAGGTTTCTTCAGATGAATAGACAGAAGTGGGATTACTGGGTCCTTCTTTGTCTACTGTTATAGCCTTTGTTTTGAAGTCTATTTTGTATGGTATAAGTATTGCTACCCTGGTTTTAAAAACATTTTTCCCCCCATGTTCATGAAATATCTTTTTCCATCCTAAAGTGAGTCTCTTGTGGGCAGCATATGTAAGGGTTTCGTCTTTTGATTGGAGCATTTAATCCATTTATATTCAAAGTAATTGTTGATAGATATGTAGCTATTGCCACTTTATTATTCATAATTTTGATTTTGTTTTCCTTCTTTAAAAAGTCCCTCTAACATTCCTTGTAAGAGTGGTTTGGTGGTGATGAACTCCTTGATGAACTCCTTTTTCTTGTCTGGTATCTCTTTATCTGTTCTTTAATTTTAAATGACAGCCTTGCTGTGTAGAGTACCCTTTGTTGTAAATCCTTGCTTTTCATCACTTTGATTATATCCTGCCAATCTCTTCTGACTTGCAAAATTTCTGTTGAGAAATCATCTGACAGTCTTACGGGGGCTCCCTTATTAAGTTACTGTAAGTTGCCATTTTTTGATGCTTTTAGGATTCTCTCTTTGTTTTTAAACTTTGGCATTTTAATTATAATTTGTCTTGGTGTGGGTCTGTTTGGGTTCATCTTGTTTGGGACTCTGTACTTTCTGGACTTGTATGTCTATATCTTTTACCAAATTAGGAAACTTTTTAGTCATTATTTCTTCATACAAGTTCTCAATCCCTTGCTTTCCCTCTTCTTCTTGTACCCCTATGATGCGAATGTTGTTATACTTGATATTGTCCCAGAGGTCTCTTAAACTCTCCTCATATATTTTTTTTTGGATTCTTTTTTCTTTTTGCTGTCCTGATTGGGTGTTTTCTGCTGCCTTGTCTTCTAAATCCCTGATTCAATCCTTTTGCTTCATCTGCTGGTGATTCCTTTTAGTGCATTCTTCATTTCAGTTATTGTATTCTTCCCTCCTGACTGGTTCTTTTTAATGGTTCTATGTCCTTTTAAATGGTTGCTATCTCTCTCTTGAAGTTTTCCTAAGTTCCTTGAGCATCCTTATAACCATTGTTTTGAACTCTGTCTCTGGTAGGTTGCTTACCTCCATTTAGTTTAGTTCTTTTTCTGGATTTATCTTTCATTTGGGATGTATTTCTTTGTTTCCTCATTTTGGCTGCCTCTCTGTGTTTGTTTCCATGTATTAGGTAGATTTGCTATGTCTCCTAGCCTTGGCCAGGTGGTCTTATGTAGTAGGTATCCTGTGGAGCCCAGTGACAAAGTGTCCCTGGTCACCTGCTCCAGGTGCTCCAGGAATGCCCCTTGTGTGGGTGGTGTGTGCTCTCCTGTTACAGTTGAGCCTTGATTGCTATTGGCACATCAAGGTGGGTTGGATTGACCCTAAGAATGACTGGCTGTAGGGTTTGGACATATCCACTGCTTATGGGCTGCTGTTTGGAAGGTTTACCGCACTGAGTGGCATTTGTTCCAGAGGGCTCTGGTGTCTCTTCAGACCACCATTTGTATGTGTCACTTGTGGGGCTAATTGGGCAGTGCTCTTGTGGTTTGAAGCCAACCTCCAAGTATATTGGTTCTGGGGCCTCTTGAGAGGGGTGCTGGTGCAGGCCTAGGTCAGCCACTAACTAACTGGCTAGGGATTACTGGGAAGGAGCTGGAAAGCAATCCATGGTTGTTTGCTGCCTGTGCTAACTCTGGAGTTGTGTGGGAGAGGGCACGTTGAGAGCCAAGGACAGCTGATACCACTATCAGGCCTAGGGCAGCTCCACAAAAAGCCAGAACACCTGGAGGCCTGCTTCCACCTGCTCATTCCCTTAAGTTTCAGCCACTGGTAAAGCCTTATACGATACACTAGTTTGGAGAAGCAAGGTCTCTGGAGCCACTAGAGTGTGAAGAGTTGTGGTCACCAGGTTAATGTAGTCTCTGGTTTGGTGCCAGTGCTGAGCCTGCAGCCACTCAGCAAATGTCTCAGAGCACACTGAGGCCAGTCACCGCCTGCCTGGGGCCCATGGACTCTGGTAGTTTTCCAAGAAAGAGTGCAATATGGGAGGGGCTGGCTGCTTGTGGAGAAAGTGCCTCTGGCAGTGTGTGAGTTGGGTGGGGCGGGGTTTCAGCTGAGTCAGCAGGGTGGAGCAGAGAAGCTCAGCAGGCCAATCAGATTCAGATTTGGCCTGTGGGGGCAGGCTCAACATAGGAAAGATGGCTGCACAGGAGCAGAAACCCTCACCGGGAAAATGCCGACTGTCCTCTAGTCTTTCCCCTGAAGCCACATACCTCAGTCTGCACCCCGTATGTCTCTGAGGCCCCCTGAGTCACCGTCCCTCCACTAGAGTCCAAAGTGAGTGCCTGTGAGCAAGTGAGTCTGTGCATGAGCCTTTCAAGATGAGGTCTGGGTTTCTCAAAACATTTTGTCCCACCTGGGTAGTCGAAATCCCCACTGTTTTTCATGGCCAGATGTTGTGGGGGCTTCTCTTCCTGGCACCAGTACTCTGGACTGAGGAGGTCAGTTTTGGGCTGGGTTCCTCTTGGAACATTCGCAGCTGAGATATCCCTCCTGATTTTCAATCACCACCTGGAGGTTTGGGACCAGGCCATTTCTCGTCTCCCCTACTCCTACCGGTCTTGAAGTGTCTTCTTTATATCCTTAGTTATAAAACTTCTGTTAAGCTAGACTTCAGATGGTTCTCCAGGTTGATTGTTCTATAATTTAATTGTAATTTTAATGTGTTCATGGAAGGAAGCATGCAGTGTTTATCTACTCTGCCATCTTGGATCTCTAAAAACGGAACTCCCATATATCTTTAAAGCAGAGTCACTAATTATTTATATTTTGCCCTTTCAGTTTATCAAATAAAATACACACATATTTGTAAATATAGTCTATATAGTAGATATAGTCTATAGATATAGTCTATAGTCCAGTATATAGTCTATCTTGGTAAATAGTCCATGTGGCCTCCACCTTTTTTATTTTGTATCCTTTTTTTTTTAAATTAAAGTTTATTGGGGTGACAATTATTAGTAAAGTTACATAGATTTCAGGTGTACAATTCTGTATTACATCATCTATAAATCCCATTGTATCCTTAATATATCCTATTTGCATTACTTTTTAGAGGTTTTTCTATGATTACAATGTGCATCCTCAACTTACCAGAGTATTTTTAGAATTAACAGTTTATTACTTTGCATAAAATTTGTGAATCTTATAAGTATATAAGATTATTATAAGAATATGAGTCCTTTGTGCTATTGATGTTTTATATATTATATCTACATATGTTAACAATCCCACAATACAGTGCCATAATTTTTAAAAAATAGTTATATTTAAAAGAAATTAAAAGAAAGAAAATATAGTCTTTCATCTACTGTTAACCATTTTGGATGCTTTCATTTATTATAGTAAATCCAAGTTTCTGTCTGGTATTATTTCCCACAAATCTGAAGAACTTTTTGCATTTCTTGTAGTTCAGGTTTATTGCTGATTATTTCCTTCAGTTTTCTTTATTCTAAAAATGTCTCTATTTCATCATCATTTTTGAAAGATATTTTCATTTACTTTAGCATTTTGGGATGATAGATTTTGATCCCTTTTGACCCTTTAAAAATGTCTTTACATGGTCTTCTGGACTTTATTGTTTTTTATGAGCAACTCAGCCATGATTCTTATTGTTCATTCTTTGTAAGCAACATATTATTTTCCTCTGATTGCTTTCAAGATTATCTATTTATCATCATTTTTTAAACATTTTTACTATAATTTACCTATGTGTGATTTTTATTGTAATTATCCTTACTTGGATTTGCTGACATCCTTGGGTATATAAGTCTACATTTGTCATATACATTGGAAAAATGTTGACCATATTTATTTAAATATTTGTTCATCCCTAGTCTTTCGCTCCTGTCCTTCTGGGACTCAAATTACATGTATGTTAGACCTCTTGATATTGTCCTGCAAGTCACTGAGGTTCTGTCCCTTCCTCAAAAGCATTTTCTTCAAACTGGATACTTTCTAATGATTTATCAAAAAGCTTTCCGACCCTATCTTCTACTGTCTTCAGGATGCTGTTAAGGCTATTTAGTCATCTTTTATTTCACAGGTTGTAATTTTTAATTCTATATTTTATTTGTTTTTTTCTAAAGTTTCTGTTTTTCTGCTGACATTTGTTCATTATGACATTAATTTCTTCAAGTCCTTGAACATATTTATAATGGTGTCTTTAAATTTTTGTCTGCTAATGCTAGCATCTAAGTCATCTAAACTTTGGTTTTATACAGACAATTTTTTTTCTTCATTCTACATCATATTTTTCTGTTCATGCCCACCCCTATGTATAGTAATTTTTAATTTTACATGAGATATTGTTGATGGTAAATTGTAGAGACTCTGGATTCTGTTATCTTCCTTTGGAGAATGTTTATTTTTGTTCTAGCAAGTAATTAACTTGGCTGGGCTCAAACTCCAAACTGTTTTCCAGTAAGCAGTAGTTGAAATCCTTGCTCAATTCTTTCAGCCATACAGCTGTTGTTTCCCTTTGGTCTTAGAAGCTCTCCCATATACATGCAGTGGATTTGGGTGGAACTGTATATAGATTTGGAGGCTCTCCTCATGCCTCACTCTTTTTCAGAATTTCCCCTCTTACTACTTAGCTGTTCTGGGAGCACATTTACTGACTTCGTAAGCCAGTGAGCCAGAAGCTTTCTGTTTGACAACTAGATATCTCATGCCATGTAGACCATAGAGTATCCTTGGGCAAATACAGACCCAGGACAATTACCTTATTTCAAGGTTTGACTCTTTACCAGTTTCTGACTGCGTTTGGTTGTCCTCTATAACCAAAAATAGTTGGTTTAAAAAATATTTTATAAATGTTATTTGTAGGAATGTTAGTTCAATACAAACTACTCCGTCTCATCTCAGAGTGGTTTCTACAATTGATTTTCGTATATTGATTTTATATATAAAAACATTGAAAATTTTAAATTAATTCTAAAAATTCATCTGTAGATTCTTGTAGATTTTTTATGTATACAATCATATTATCTGTGAATAATGACAGTATTATTTCTTCTTTTCCATTCACTATTCCCTTTATTTCTGCATTTTGCCTTACTGCATGGGCTGACACCCATAATACAATGTTGAAAAGAAGTAGTAATGGAAGAATTTTTTATTTTGTCTATATCTTAAAGGGAAAGCTTTCAAAGTTTAACCTTTAAGTACTACATTATATTATCTATAAACTTTTTAATAGATAAACTTTTTCATATTAAGTGAATACTTCTATTTTTTTGCATCAAAAATATTTTAAAAATTTGTGAATGGACATTAAATTTTATACTTTTTCTCTCCATCTATTGAGATGTTTAAATCATATTTTCTTTATTATGTTAATGTGTTGAATTGCACTAATTGATTTTATAGTATTTAATCAACTGCATTTTTGAAATATATCCAATTTGGTAAGATTTATTATCCTTTTTTATACACTGTTGATTTCATCTTACTAGTATTTTGTTTAGGATTTTTGTATCTATGTTCATTAACGATATAGAAATATAATTTTTCTTTTGTACTATCCTACTTGTGTATAATGAGTTAGGAAGAGGTGTGTATGATTGGAATTATTTTTTTCTTGACTAGTAGGACCTGCTGGTAAAGCCATTTGGGTTTGTAGGTTGCTTTGTAGGAAGATTTTAACTTCTGCCTAATTTTTTTAATGGTTAGAACATACAGGTTTTCAAAAAAAATTTTCTTGTGTCTGTTTTAGCAAGATGTATTTGTAGTAGTTATTAAGCTGCTGTCTTTTATTTCCAAATACACCTGTGTAGTTTCTGCTCTGTGATGCCAGTGCTAGGTCTCTGCAAACAACTTTTCTTCTTTGTCATCTGGCCTCCTGTTATGTTCTGCAGTAGGGAATTCTAGGAGATTGGAAGGCAGGAGAAAATAAAGTACTTCTGCTTTCTCATTTACTTCTGTACCTATCAGCAATGCTCAGCAAGAATACTTCACCCTGGAGGCAGCAATTAGTTCTGTCCTTCAGCTCCTTTCAGTACTTTTAGAACCAGCCTCATGTGACTCTTCAGAAATGCCACCAGTAGCTGGACAAGGTCCACAGCAGCAGACCTTTTCTGAGATCTAAGTCCCAGCTCTCTGGGTTCTTGTTATGAACTCCTGAGGAACTAGCGGCATCCAAGTTTGCCCTCTCTTAGTGGTGTAAGCCCCAGATTCTTGAGGTTTCTACTTCAGCTTTCTAGTTCTGATAAACTCAATCTCTTCCCCTGTTTCCTTCACTTATTATCTACATGATAGGTCAATGTTTACTTTATCAGACCTCCAGTAATTAATTAATTAATTAATTAATTAATTAATTATTTTTCTGTTGACATAACTGCTGTGGTCTGTTTTCCTGATTGGACACTGGCTGTTATAATACCTGATAATGGAAGTGATCATAGGAAAAATACCCTCAAAAATGTTGAGGCTTGGTTTGTTTTCTTCCCTAGCCTTGGACACAATGCTGAACTCTTTGCTAATGGCAAATGGGTTACTACTAATCCATAGTATGCAGTAGTAATCTGATAAAATTTCATCTGTGGTTGATTGTGATAAAGTGCTTACTGTACCAAGTGCTTTGGGGACCAAGTAGGTACTGGACTTGACTAATATGGCAATAAGTACAAGAACCCTGATGTGGAATAGTTGCTCCCAATGTACTGGAGAACTCATATACAGACAACGGTAAGTTTAAGCTCTCAACTCAAATGTTCAAACAACCAGCGTGCTTTATAGAGACTCTAGGAGAATCTCTTTCCATGTACATGGCCAACCTTGATGAAAATTAGATCTGGAATTTAGTTATGTGGGTTGTAGAATTATAACATATGTTGAGGTCACAGACACACCAAGTTTCTACCTAGGTTGACTTGTTTGAAATAGAGAATCTTGAACTCCCAAGTCTCCTTAAGCCTCCCTTGTTAGAGAGGAAGCAGCCTGCTCTTCTCGGACTGATGAGATCAGCTTCTCTTTCTTGAAGACCCAGTAATAGCCTCACCTACAGCAGGTGCCTTGCAAAAGGATAACTATTCTCCTCAAGCCTCCCACCCCTATCACTTGTTGTCTCTGTCTGATCTGAAAAAAAAGTAGTCTATCCTCCAAAATTAATGCAAGATGTACTAATTTATACCAGCATAAATCTGGAGAAGGGAACACATGTAGGAATGGACCCTAAGGGTTTAAAAACAAGGGGGACATAATATTAAACTGGATCAAACCAAATTCATTATATAGGGGTACTTAGCAGAGATGATGAACCTGATGTGAGAAGTGGCTCTGAAAATTGTGAACTGATTAGTTGAATGAAACTTTGACTCACCAGTGGCCTAAATTCAGTGATGTTGAGGCATCATGTAGAATTTGACTCCAAATGTTTGATTAACTAGGAATACAAGGATGGATTTATCATATGCAAACTGCATACCCTTTTTCCCCACCCCCGCTATATCTCCCAAGAGGTCCTAGAAGACATTTGCTTTATTAAGAGGGGAAACTGGGAAACATATTGGTGACAAGAGCATCAGCATCTTTGGAAAGCATTTTGGTGGCTTCCTCTGTGCACACGAGAAGCAGCTATTAGATGTGCTCCCTGATTTTCATGGGGATTCTGGAGAATTAATGATCAAGGAATAGCTCTTACTGCTAGAGACAAAGTAGACACAATTACTGTAATGGGCAAGAGGGACAAACAGGTAAATAGAATGAGCTGCTGCGCTCTTTGGCCATGCCTAATTGATTACTGTGTCTCTAGAAATGAAATAGATGGGCAGCCTACTAAAACATTGCTTCCTCTGTATAACAGAAACACTCTAGGTCTGACGTCCAGGAACTTAATTTGACTGGGCACAATAGAGGCCTTAGCTTCTTACCTGGTATTGAGGCGTATGCCAGATCCCAGAGCCTGAGCCCCTTGATTGAAGGGAAGGCTAGCCCCCTTGAGGACTAACATGTAACTCTGCTACAACTATATTCTGTAAATATTCCTCCAAGCCTTCCCCAAAGGGGCCTTTGATCATTTACTAGCTTACTGTGCACTGGGGGAAAGGAAGTCTTCAAACTTTTCAGGGATTTACTAGATGCTGAATTGGCTCTGAGTTGACACTAGTAACTGGGTCTCCAAATGCCACTATCACCCACAAGTCAAAGTGGGAACTCCTGGTGCTCAGATGAGAAATGAAGTTTTGACATAAATCTATTCCACAGAGTGCTCAGTAGGCCCATGGATACTCCTTGTAATTTTCCTCCCTTTTCCTGAATATATAAATGGAATAGACATACTCAGCAATTTAGCAGAAATCCCACATTGGCTCCCCGACCTTTGGAATGAGGGTTATTATTTGCTGACACTCTCTAGTGGTTTAGTCTTGTCTCCCCAAATAAATTATAAGCTTTTGTGTATTGTAAATCTCACTTAGTTGACTCTGTACCCTCCTAATGTTTGGGAGAGTGCTCTAGTATTAGATGTTCAACATGAATTTATTGACAGTAGTTCTGGGAAAGCACGTCACTATCTCCAAGTATTTAGAAGTAAACTGACTTGTGGGGTGGGTGAAAGAAAAACTGATGTTCTAGATAGAGGAAAAAAATATTTAGCTTTGGGAAAGGTAAAAGTCTTTACTCTGGTGTTTGCCTGTCCAGGGTCTGAGGTTCAGAAACATTTATAGATGCCTACTCTAATACAAGACATGCTATTTAGGTTTAGAGTTTAAAATTTGATTCAATTTTTGATATCATTGTGAAGCTGTTGACTTCTTGGGAGGCAGGATTCATTAGCTACCACTGCAGCTTGCGAATGCCAGCTTCTGCCAGCCCTATGACTTCTTTGCCTTGGAGGAGAGCTTTGTCAGCTCTCTGTCCTTCTTATCTTCTTGGTTCAAGGAAAAGACCAAGGAATCAGGCCTGGAATGCTGTTCAAGAGCTACTGGCAATTCATTTTGCATTCATTCATTCTTTCATTCTTTCCATATTCCTGCTTCCATTCTCAGGACGCTTGTGCTCAAATGTTGCCTTCCCATGAAAGCTTACTTTGTCCATCCTAATATCCAGTACCACAAATGTCCTTCCCTCTGTCTTCTTCTCCATAGCAGGTATCAACATTTGACATAAAACATATTGACCTATTCCCCAAGAGTGATCATTATTATGAATTTTATATTAATTATTCTTTTGCATTTGAATTTAATTTTATTATGTATATATTAAGCTTCATATGATTTTTAAATATTATATATGTAAAACTTCATACATTGTTATTTTGTATTATTAATCTTGCTTTTTCTTACCTTCTTTTGTATTGTTTGTTCTTTGTGTTTAAAGACAAGCCTTTAAAATGTATTTTGTGCACAATTGTATTTTGTGCACTTAACGCTCTAAAATATTATCATCTTAACCCCACTTCCGTTAAGAACAAGGATTTTGGAATGCCTTATCTCCCATCAAACCTGCCCCCTCCAGCATTGGCCATATATTTCAGTTCTTGTTTTTAAACACAGAAAATTATTACTTTTGTTTTATTTGTTCAGATTTGTAAACATGTGATTTTTATTACTCACAATTCCTTCTTGCATTGCAGACTTTTTTCTGGGATTATTTTACTTCTTAAAGTTAAGTCCTTCAGTGAGGATATTGCAGCAGTAAACTATTTATATTCTTTCTTTCTTATTTTTTTATCTGAAAAGAACTTGAAATACAAATTTTCTGTATACACTACCCATGGTTGTCAGTTACTTTTTTCCCAGCACACTGAAGATATTATTCTATCAGACTCTGACTTCCATTGTCAGAAGTGAGAAGTCTGCTGTTAGTTTAATTATGGATTTCCTTTTTTATTTTTATTTTTGGTGATCAGTCTTTTCTTTCGGATGTTTAGAAAGATGTATTCATTGTTTGCTGTTCTGCAGTTTCACTACAAGGTGTATAGGCATGCATTTCATTTTACTTATACTGCTTTGTATAGTTGTGTTTTCTTTATGTATAGATTTATGTCCTTCACAAATCTTGGAAAATTCTTAAGCATTATCTTTTTGACTATTGCCTCTCTTCATTTTCTGTTTCTATAACTTCAATTACATACGAGTATGTGCTATGCCTTCTATTAATAATTGTATCCTTAATGTTTCTTGACCACTCTTTCATTCATAGTTTTCATCTCCTATCTTGTCTATGCTAGGGTCTGTATAATTCATCAGCTGTCTTCCACTTCACCTATTTATTCTTCAGGGTGTCTAATCTGATGTTAAACTTTTCTTTGAGTTTTTAATTTCAGTGATTGTATTTTAAATTTCAATTAAAAATTTCTCCTTGTAATTTTATGATATTCTCTTGCACTTTAATTTCCCCAATTTTATTTGTTTTCCTTCAAAATTACATAATTCTCTATACTATATTCACTCTCTGATAACCCAATATTCAAATTTGTTGGGGGAGCATAAATTTGTAATTTGTCATTTCTGCTAACACTAGCTTATGTTTGCTTGTTTCTCCTTGTGTTTGATATATTTTTACTTGAGCTCTTATTTGCTTGAACATAATCTGTGGGGTCTGGTCTGAGAATTTGTTTTCCAGAAAGGTTTGTATCTACTTCTATTTGGAATTGGGGGAACTACCAAAATTAGGAGCTCTTTAATTTCTTAGCTTGAGATTTCCTTTACATGTGGGTAGTGTAAGTTCAAACTGCTGACCCCAGTGAGAACAGATCTAGGCTATGAATTCTAAGGGAAGATTATATATATAAGAAATATTTAAAGTCACCAAAGAGACAGTTTTCCTTTGTGAGAAGGCTGTAGTTTTTCTTCTGTTTGCCCTTTTACTGAGAATTTAGCTTTTATGTGGACGCCTTGGGTTTAGCTCCTCAACCTTGCATGAGGCGAAGCCTGGCCCCTGCTTCCCATTCACATCAAAGCCATAATAATCTCCAAAACTAGGCTTTGACTTTTGCCCCCAGGCTATCAGTTACCTCTGCTTTGTTTGGTTTGTGTGTACTGTTGCTCTTAGAGACTTTTCTCACTATCTTGAAAACATAGAAATACATTTGAAAGTGTGTTTTCTTTAATTTATCCCATACATAAGTGTTAAGATCAGAAGATATTTTTAGAATACTTAATCTGTCATGTTGTCAGAAGTAAAAGTGCTATTGTAGACGCCTATGAAGAGAATAGTAATAAAAAAAAGCCCTAGACTAGAAGTCAGAAGACATTTTAGTCTAGTTACCCTGGGACAAAAATCCCAGGAAGCAACTGAGGGAGTGGGGAAGTTTGACAGCAATGGGAGAAAAGCCAATGAAGATACACTAATCAATGTGTTACTGCTATGGGCAATTGGCTTTCAATCCTGCTGGGACCCTCTGTGGATCCATGTAGAATGTGCCTCAGGATTGTCTTCCCAGTGGATGGGAAAGTGTAATATTTATACATCAATTCACATCCCCCACTGATAAGGGTTGCTCTTGGGAATGTTAAATGCCCAGTATTTCTAGCCTTTGCGCACAAGCTTAGCAAGCTCCCAGGGCACTAAATAAAACCCTCAGGTGGTGAAGCAGAGAGCTGTGGGCTCAGGTGGGAAGCTATCAGTGCTCCAGGGAACCCTTCCCTTACACTGCAGATAAAGTAAGAAATAAGCTAAGGAAATATGCAGCAGGGTATCAGCAATGTCTGCCACAGAAGACTAGAATTCAAGTCTTATTTCTGGACCTAATTATACTTCTCCTGAAAAACACTACAAAAATTGGTAAGAACTATGGTGGTTAGGGAAGATTAATACAAGAACAATGTAGAGCAGGGGTAGGCAAACTGTAGCTTATGAGCCAAATCCAGCCTGCAACTGTTTCATAAATAAAGTTTTATTGGAATGCAGCCACGCCCATTCATTTATGTTTGTCTATGGCTGCTTTGACACTACAATAGTAGAGGTGAGTAGTTGCAATAGTATGATTAGTATTATTGGTATGACTAGTGAGGACCGGAGGTGGCAGGACATGGAAGGGACTTGAGAGCGCTGCCAAAATTTCAAAATAGTTTTAAAGTGTAATTAAATGAAACAGTAAGGATTTTGTTTATTTGCTGTTTATTAGATAAGCAGGTATTTTATAAAGAAAGGGCTCTAGGCTGGGAGAAGACCTGGGTTTGAGTCCCTGCTTTGTAACTTGCACACTGCTTGACCTTCAGAAATGACTTTGTTCCCAATTTCCTTCTCTGTTAGGTGGGAATGGTTGTCACTGAGAAGTAAGATAACGTATGTAAAAGGGCTTTGTAAATATAAAGTATTGTTCAAATTGTTGTAAGAATGGAAAAGGTATGGTGAGGTAGAATAATTATTAATTGTACTTAGAGCTAACAATTATTATGCAAGGCAATGGTCTAGTTCTTTCCATTCATTATCTCATTCAGTCCTCACAGTCACCCATTTGATGTTACATTTCCCTGTGTTACAGATGAGGAAACCTAAGCATGGAGAGTTAAACTAACTTGCTTAAAGTAGTAAAACAATGAACCTAAAGTGTGAGGGGCCCATGAAGCCCTGCTGGTGGCACAGTGCCCAAGTTGGTGATCTAGGAACCCAGCCTCAGACATTTGATTGCTAGTATGTACATGAGTGAATTGGACTTAGGGATTTATTTACCCTAATCTAACTCATATCATAACTGATAAAATCTAAAGATCAGCTTATTAATTTGCAATGAGAAACATATCGAATAAGCAGATGGATTCTCATGTTAACAGAACAGTGGGGCCTTTTTTGTAGGGACGCCAAATTATAATCAATAGATTGCTAGGTGGGGATGACATCAGAGCACAACAAATTGATAATAATAATAATTATAACAATGATGGCCATAATGACAAACATATTGATCACCGATTATGTGCCAGGAACAATGTTAAGTGCTGTATTGAATGACCACATTTCATTTTTATAGAAAATCTAGGTAGGTTCTATTTGGTTCCCATTTTACAGGTGAGGGAACTGAGATATAGCAAGGGTAAGTAACTTACCCAAGGCCATGAATGTCATAAATAGTAGAGCTAGGATTTGAACCCGGACACTTGGCTGCACTATGATTTGCTTCCTAGACAGTGTCACATGGGGAGATTTCTATTCCAAGCCCAGTAGGAAGGTCAGGGTGCAACATATATCTAGGAGCGAAGGTAGTTTATAATAAGGGCCACCTGGGAGGAGAAACTGGGAGAGAACAGGGAAGGTTCCTGTGATCTGGAAAGTCTGCATAGGATAAGGGAAGGGATGAATGAAGCTTGAGACAGGCCCTGAAGAGTGAGCAGGATTTGGAAGGGCAAGATTCACTGGAAAAAAGCAAGCGAACTGAGCAAGAATATGGACAATGGAATGTGCAAAGCACATCTAGAGTAGAGGATTTGTGGTAGGAATTAGTGGGAAGAAATACTGAAAAAGTATTCCAACGGAGAGGCTGTGGGTGAACTTCAAATGCCGAGTTGGAATTTTTCTCCTGATCTTGGTAAACACAGATGATGCCATGCTTGCCTACAATTCTGAATCAAGTACCCACTCTGTGCCATGCATTGCAGGAGACATGGGGGGATAGAAAGGTTGCTGAAGTCCTGTCCCTGCCTGCAAGGTGCTCACCATTTAGCAGAGGAACAGGCAGGACCCAACAGAAGAACACCGTAATGTGGGGTGATGGTGGTCACAGAGGTAGAAATGAGCAGCTGGGGGAACCCAGATAACTAGCTAGCTCCACTCACATGGTGACCCTAGAACCGGGTCTTGACAAATAAGGTACCAAAGCCTGTCAGGGAGCAAGCCTGGAAGCAAGTGTTATTAGTGAGTGAGAATGAGATCCAAGGTGCAGTTTAGAAAGGGGCTACATGCCCATAGAATGGGGAGGCGTAGTGTGAGGGGCTAGAGACCTGGGCACAGACAGCAGTGACGTGTGGGTAGAGAAGTGGGGTTTGTAACCATTTACTCCAAACATTTACTGGGGCTCTTATAGATGCACATCATAGAGCTAGATGGGGAGGGGCCCACAGATAAGTTACAATCCTCGCCCTGCAGAGGCCATCAATCTAGGAGGGACAGAAGGCCAGTGTACAGGCTCCTCAGGGGAGTGGGGCCACATCTTGTTCAATTATTATTATTTTTTTTAATTCTCTTGGAGCTGTGAGTAGGGTGCCTGGCACTTATCAAGTGCTCGTCTATTCATTAAATGAATCGATGAACATAAATGATTTTCATATAATCCAGAAATGAATAAATGCTAAACAAATGTGAATACAAAAGGAGAAGGGGTCGGCTTCAACCATGGGAGTGTGAGAATTCAGGTTTAAGGGATATAAGGGGATAACTGGCTCCATCTCCGGGTGGGCACAGGAAATGGACCATCTGAGCGGTCCTCGCTGCTCGCACTTAGCCTTTCCTCACTCATCCTCTCCCCTTCCTGCGTTAGTGGCCTGGGACTGAAAATCAGCCTGGGCAGCACGAGAAGAGCTTTGCAGACGAGATTAAAAGCAAATCAAAGAAGAAAAATTGTGGCTCGGTTTATGTCTTCCTAATTAAAACCCCGCCAGTCTCCCTTCTTTTTCTTTCCAGCTAATGTTACACTAACGAGCTGAGTTTAGTGGCATTTATGTAGATAAAAGTCCCAATGATTGATCTCAATGGCTTGTTAAAATTAGTTTCAGTCCACCATATTGATTTAATTCCATTGCTTGAAAGTGCTAATTAATAATGATAATAAAAGTGTCTCGGCCCATTATTATCAGTAGGCAGGCGGGGTGGCGGGTGGGGGGAGAATTGCTGTTTTTAGTGTCACTTACTCTGTCTAAGGGTGGCCTTTGAAAACTGGTTGAGGGCACAGGAGGCTGGGAGGGTGGGGTAGAAAAAGATGTCCCATCCCTTGCTGGTGTCTGGTATGTTTCTCTGGAAGGACGCTCAGGGCTGCTAGGAGGGGTGAGAGAAGGGTGGGGGGACAGGAAGTAGAGCATCCTGCTTATCCTCTAAGCCTTCTTCACTCCCTCCAGAGATGGGGGTGCTGCTTGCCTAGGTGGTTCTTGAAGAAAGTCAAGGGTTTAAACTTTAGACTGTTCTAGAGGGTGATAAACCTGGAGGGGGCCAGGGTTGGGGGTTTGCTTTTTAGATACTGTTGAGCAGCATAGGGCTGGGGCTGCCTAGACCGGATGCTGCAGAAAGCCCAGGAGGGGAAGGAGAAATTTGGGGCAAGAAGGTCAATTGATGCAGAATCTGATGGATGGGGAAGGGAGAAAGATTTTAGAGAAAAAGAGGAAAAGGGTTCAGGGAAATTGAGCTAACAAGGAGGTCTCTCCTAAATTAATGAATTAATTTAGTTTTAAAGAAGTTTCTTTGCCTGAGATAAAGCCCTATGCCCCTGAAAATGATTCTGTCAGACACTCTAGGGAATAGGGTGTGAGGAGAGTGAAGTGTGGTGCCAGGAATGCAAACATTGCCTGGAGGAATGAGCAGCTCTTCCAAGACAGTGGCAAAGGCCCTATGTAAGACACACCTGCCCAGAGGGGAGATATGAGGGTATGAGGGCAAGGACGAATGGGTCCTGTGATTGGGCTAGCCCTGCCCTAACCCAAATCCTCTTGGATTCACCTGTAGACCACCTGCCATCTCTCTCTCTCTCTCTCTCTCTCTCATATATACATACATATATATATATATATATATATATATATATATATATATATATATATATATATACACATATATATGTATATATATACACACACAACACACTGCATAATCTAGAGGTCCAAGTTCCATTAACTATAAATAATTTTCATTTTGGAGCAGCTGGAAGCCTCTAATCCATCTGCTCTTGTACTTTCTGACTTTCAGTTGTCTATAGCTTGCACTTTGAGAACCAGGAAGCTCCCTTCCTTTCAGGTCCTAGAGGATGTGGTGGAGAAAGGGAGGTGAGAAAGACACAGGTTAAGGACATGTAGCCTCTAGAAGTGAGGGGTCAGGAACTCACGGAAACAGCCCACAGAGCCCACAGAAGTCCCTAGCAACCAGGGGACCAAGAGGTAACCTTAATTCAGAGGTAGGTTCTGGCTCAGCCCGTAGCTGCTCCTCTGGCTGGGCTACAGGGTAGGAACAAGTGTAAGGCAGAAGTCTGTAAATGATGCGACTGCTGTCTGGAGCATCATAGTCTGGAATATAATATCCAAAGACCCATTTGATGTATGTATATTCCTGGAGATGTCCTTTATCAAAGGACCTTATGAAGCACCCTCACCACCTCCCCCCAAAACAGATTAATTGAAAACTCACACTATAGAATGCAAACTATATATGATTTACTCTACAGTTAACTCAGCATAATTATATGCAATAATTATACTGTGTAGTTCTGATATTAATTACAATCCATCCTCATTAAGGAATTAACTAAACCATGTGTGGCTGGGGGTGGAGAGGGGAGGATAGTTTTTATTATGATTTACTCTCTATTTTCCTTCTTCCAGGTTACGCTATTTCCCCCCTCCCCCCCCTTCTGTGCCTGTGCTGTACTTGTTCCCACAGTGGTTTGGGTTGGAATATTGTGTTTCTTGTATTAAGGTCCTCATTTCTAACCACAGAAAGTCATCTGTCTCTGTTTATGCAACTCCTCCAGCCTCACTTAAGTAAAGAATCTTTACCAGTGATACTCCTTAGGAAGGGTGCGTCCTTACATATGACCAGCCCAATGCCAACTGCCAGCTTTACTTTATATGGGACTTCTATTTGAATGATCCCAGCTTTCTGTTTCTCACTGCCTACTCCCTGCCTGCTGCTCCCGTATTCAGCAGAGTGCCCTACCCTGTGATAGGGTAGAAAGGTCTGAGCTTGACTCATTTTCAAGGAAGCGTAACTTCCAGATTGAGTCCAAGCTTAGAATAGATTGCTTTGGGTAAAAAATATGGGGATCCATATGCTTCCTTATAACAGTGTTAAGCAACCTCCCTTCAAATCAGGAACATTCCTATTAACTATTTTATACATCTGTTTGGAGGGGGTAACAATAACAGCTGGGATGTGGATCCTGGTAGGGGTCTTAAAAGTAATCCATCCATTTCTTTAGGTAGAAGCCGTTATTTCTATTTTTGGGAGTCCGGAAATCCTAATGGGATATTGCAAAACACAATGCATTCTGTCATCCCCTGGTACCTTCTACAATTTCTTTCCATTTTACCATATCATTTATTTCTTTGTCCCCTTATATTTTTCAATTTTGCCCCCTTCTCCTGCAGTCCCAGTTTATGCATCCCAGCTGAGGCTGACACATGAGAACTGTAAGGTCGTCCATGTGTACTATGGGAAGGAAAGTGAGCAGTAGGGCCAGAGGGGAAGCCAGAGGGGAGGACATATATGTGTTGTAGTGAGGAGAATATTTTCTTGTTGAGACTCCTAACAGTAGGAATGGCAGAATCCACTTGTCCCTCATGGCGTGGCTTGGGTGGCAGATGGGGTTTCTTAAGGGGCCTTAGTGATTTCCAGTTGTAATTTTGGAATCTATAGTCATGGGTTATCTAGTAGGACACAGCAAGATGTTCCACCTAAGAGTTCAGTTTGGAAGTCTAATGACCTCAGCCTCGAAGTGAGAATCTCTGATTATACTTAGCTGAGGGTACGCTGGACAGTGTCTGGTCTTGGAGGTGGAGGGCTGTCAGGGTACCAGGGCCTTCTCATGGGCTTGAGAGACTGTTCACTTCTCAATGGGTGTGCATATGTTCATGGAGTGAGGATGGGGTGGAGAGAGGTTTGGCAAAGGAAGTTTCTGCAACAGCCAGAGAGAAAAAAATGACTTAAAAGTCTCATTCAATTTGGTTCACGAATGTGGAAACTTAATTTGTGATCAGATCCATGGAGTAAATGCTGGGTAGGAAACTGGGGGCAATGAAGGAGGGCAGGAGCTTAGTTAATGTCAAAGTGAAGTGGGAGGTAAAAAGCTGGCAGGGGAGAGGGACACGAGGGCCAGATAATCCAAGACTTTGTGGCCAGAGCACAGAGGACGGGGTGGGAGTGAACAGCTGCACAGTGGGGTTAGCCCGAGTTGATGGCACAGGGCTAGAATACTTGACAGCTGATTCTTACGGACCTCTGTAGTGAATCAAGCTGAAGTCCCCGTACTGCAGCTCAGGGGCTGGGTGAGGGGACCTACCTGCCTGGTATCCTGGATCCTGGGCGTGGTTGAAAGTGGAGAAGAATGCAGAAGGGGGTGGGGAGTCATGTAGGGAGAAGAAAAAAGAGTAACTCAGTGGGTCAGCAACTGTGGGCCAGTGTTGTCTGGAGCCAGGCCCCACTGGCTCACAGGGGCCTGTGGTGCACATCCCTTCCCAACTCCAAGTTCAGTGTCATTTTGTTCGTAGGTGGTTACCTTGCAATCAGCCATGGTGAGATTATTTACACCACAGAAAGT
This sequence comes from Rhinolophus hipposideros, assembly GCF_964194185.1. Taxonomy (NCBI): domain Eukaryota; kingdom Metazoa; phylum Chordata; class Mammalia; order Chiroptera; family Rhinolophidae; genus Rhinolophus; species Rhinolophus hipposideros. Next base: position 45,370,445 of record NC_138050.1, on the reverse strand, counting down.
GGCAAATGTTGCAAATCAGGGATTTCCCCCCTGAAGGGCTGGTTGTTAAACATTTACCAGCAGCCTACTGGGAGCAGGACCCTTTTCATATCCCCTAGTATTAGGAGTAGTGGGTATTGGTGTGGGCTTTACTTTGCGATTGGCTCAGAAATGGCACAAACTGGAACCACTTAAGAGTCTGTGTTTGAGGAGCTGGGATAAGAGAAGGAGGAGAAAGAGAGTAGAGGGGGCTGACACCAGACCTGACAGTGCAAAGGCTGTCACCAGATGCAGTGCTAATGAAGGCTGATGAAAGTAACCGTCAGCAGCCCCACTTTTAGCTTTTTGGACACTTGCCTTGCTCTGGGTGTGGCGTGTGGGCACTGTCACACTCTGCTGGGTAGTGAAAATGGATACAGACCTGTTGAAATACTAATTGGCACCATGTACCATGAACTTAAAACGTTAATACCCTTTGACCCAGTAATTCTTCTTCTGGGAATCTGTCCTCAGAAATTAATCCTAAACACATTTTCATTTTTTGAAAAAAAGTATGCAGCAAAAAGTTGTTAGTTGCAGCTTTATTTATGTTTGCAAAAAGTTGAAATAAATCTAAATGTGTAACTGTGGCAGAATGGTTAGGTAATCTATGGCACATCTTCTCAGTAGATTATTATGCAGTGATTTAAAAGGATATGAAAAAGTTTGTGAAAAATATGGAAATGTTTATTATGATAAGCAGAAAACAAAATTGTAGAGAGCACTTTTTCTGAAGTGGGGTTTTTGGAATACTACTCCACGTCAAATATATTTGGGAAATGCTTGGTATCATATGTCCCTAGCAGGACTTCACAATGCCCATCAACACTGAAGGTTCTGAAAAGTTCTGTGGTTTAACCTATTGCTTCCTGAACTTATTTGACCTCAGAGTACTTTACCCAACCAACATCTACTACCATCCTCAAGCAGTAGTGTTCTGCAGAACAGAGTTTTGGGAAATGGTGAAACACTGGTTGTAATTACATTAAAATGTCTGTCAGAATACAGGAAAAAACATGGCAAAATCCAAGTAGGGACCATGGATAGTAATGACTGAAATATTACTTTTTAAATCTTTCTTCTTCTTTTTGTGTATTTGCCAGAAATTCTTCAACATGCATATGTTATTTTATTAAGTAATTTTGTAAAGTCCCCTTTCTAAGCAAGGCTGTGTCTTTCTGCAGTTTATAACATGTAAGATTCAGAATTTGTGCTTTCTACCTAGTGGATAAAGTGTCCATGTTATCCAGGGAATATCTGATAAGTAAAGAGTCTAATGACTGTTAATTACTATAGCACGATGACAATTTCAGAGTGTGAATGTGGATTTAGGATCAACCTAGTTCATCACAACTAGAAAGAAACAATCTTTACAAAGCTAGTGAACACCTACCTAATAGTTAAAAGTGTGCCAGGCCGATTCAGAGCACCTTACACGTATTACCTTTTTTAATCCTCACAGCAACTCCACAAGGTAGTTACTACAATTGTCCTATTTTACAGATGAATAAACTGAGCCACAGAGAAGTTAGGTGACTTGCCCATGGTTCCAAGCCCTTTGTCTCCAGGGACCCAATTCTTCATCAATACCCAGTGCTGCCTCCTGCTGCAGGACCAGTGCTGACATTGTATCAATAGACAGGATTTCACGATTGCAGATTTGACTTACGCACCAAACCATTGCTGCCTCTGAGAGTGATGGGACCCTATCCTCTTAGGTTGGTAAGCTGGAACCACATAGGCCATATCCTCACCCATATGGAGAAGGCAGGGAAGATACAGACAAGAGGAAGAAGGCTTATGAGTCTCCAGTTCTGGTCCCCAAAGGCCCAAGAGCTAGCCTGGCTTCTATAGCTCTTCCTGTGGACTCTGGGAGATATCTTGTAGACTCCTTCTAATACATCTTCCATCCTAGTACTATTTATTTAAAAAATTTTCTTTAAAAGGTGTTAAGACATGATTGCATGCCTTTCTGTGCTGATACTTTTGGGCCAGATCACATTGTAGATGGGTTGTGAAGCCCATATGGCCATATAAACTAAGTTTAGAGACCTGTTTCATAGGGTTGATATGCCCAGAGGCAGAGGGATGGACTGAAAGACCACTCAAGGTCACTTCCGTTCTCTCTATTCTGGGGTATTTTGGATATCAGGTATCAGTGGAGTGTGGCCAATGCAAGTTGCCATCTAGAATCCATCTAGTGTTGCCCTGGATGTAAGAGACCAAGGACGGTAAGGTCAGGAAACAGGAGTAAAGAAACCTGTTCTACACAGGTTTTAAAGCCAGAGATTCCAAAGAGACACATTTGGGGTTGGCATGTCCTTGCGGTTATTCAGTCAAAACCCATTCCTTGCTTTTTTCCCTCAGAGGGCAAACAGGACCAGCTGGTCACCATTTTCTGAAAGAAAGAGCCGCTCATTGGCTTGAAGCCTATTGTTAAATCAATTCAGTCCCACTCATCTCTTTCCTCCTAGACTTTTCCACTCCAGACTAAATAATTCTGGGGCATGAAGTCTTTTCACCTTTTATATTACTTCTCCATTCACATTCCTCTTTAGCTGGTCAACTCAAATAGGATGCAGTGCCTAGTTGGGGCCAACTCATTTCTCATGGGATAGTTGTTTTTACTCATGTCGTCTCATTCTGCCATCATGCTCTTCCTGTTCTCAACAGATACATAGCACACAGCAGGCATACTCCTACCACACAGTGATGCATTAGACATTTTTTGCCAATTCACATTCACCTTGCTATTCACTCTGCATTTGCTGGTTTCTTCTTGTTAGATTTTATTCTTTCCCCCTTGTTTTAAAAAAATTCTTACCCTCTTATTTGATGGTATTGTTATTATGTTTTTCCCTTTCCATAGGTTTAAACATTTATGCTGATTACTACTGAAGTCCATTTGTTCTGTTTTGGACCAAATACGCAGTTTGTCAAATCAACCTTCGTATTAATTTAAATTTGTTCCATATTTACATCTCCTGGGCCATTGACGAGTCTAGCTTTCATAGAAGGGTCTTCCCCTTGAGCAAAACTGCTCCAAGAGCAGTACATTATCCAAATTGTTGCTGGCTACATTGACAAGAAAAATGGAATCAAAAGCATGGTAAAGGGGCTTTAACAATATCCTTCAGCTCCTTGTGACCCAGGTGCTTGGAGAACAAGAAGCATTTCGACTCCTTACGCCACCATTCCAGAGAAAAGAAAACACATTGAGAATGAAGGGCTCCCATTTAGTGATGTGGCTTCTGCTTTGTTGCTGATTCAGGGGCCTGGCCTGGGCAATGCTTATTATTGTCACCATGATTTAAAAAAACAACAACAACAACATTATTGAGGAAACAGTTTTAAGACAAATGGTTGTTTTAGCCACTGAAAAAAAATATTACGTTTTGGTAATTCTTTAATCTCTCAGTGACTTTCCTTGCACAGCTATGTATTGTATATAACAGAACTCCCCTGGACAATTCCACAGGGACACTGGGAGGATAAAATAGGACAAAATATTAATACTATTAATGGTGAACAAAATCCAAGAGTGACAAGTGCTTGCTCTGTGCCAGGCACTGTGTGTTATGTTTTGAGTGCTCTGTAACAGACCTAGAGTGATCCTTTCTATTACTATTACGTGAGTTTCTATTAATAAATCATGTGAGTTACTATGTATTCCATCTGTTATTCTCTCTCTCCTTTCTCTTACCAAGTCCTATAGAGTCTCTTTTAAATATTTCTTCCTCTCAGTTCCCCATGTCCGTCCAAGTTGAGCCCGTCATGGCTGCTCACTGTTGCCATGGTTCCCTGGCTTCGCCAGCCTCAGTCTCTCCCTTGCCTAATCCTCAGGCGGATGCCCTCCGACTGACCATCTGCAGATGCCACTTCCATTAAACCCCACCACCCTTCCCATTTAAAACTTATTCCATGTCTTCCTATTTCCTTGTCTGATATTCAGGACTCTCCATATTCTGACTCCAAATGACCTTCTTGGACTCTCTTCTGCTCCTCTACACGGTCATTTTGCCACAGCCCGTATGATTCCCTTACTGTCGTAGACCATGCTTTCAGGGTTCTTTCGTCCAGGCCTGTGCTTGCCCTTCTCCACCTGCTTCTGCTCTATGACGTCACCTCTAGCAACCCTGCCCACCCTCCACAGTCCGGCCCAAGCTCTTGTTCCCACGCTAAGTCTTCCTGCACACTGCTGTAAGCTCTATTTCCACTAATGTTCACACAGCAACAGCTCCATTTGCTACCTTTGGTGGTGGTGTTTTGTGTTGTTATTTAATTCCTCTCTCTTTTAAAAAGAACATTTAGGCATCTATATTCCTCCCTCAACTAGATTGTAAATTCTTTGATGACAGACATATATATACATATATGTCTGTCATCAAAGAATTTACACATATATGTAAAATTTCTCATAGTATCTAGCCCATAGTAGATATTCAATAGCTCTTTGAATAACGGAGGGATGCAAATTCATTATGTAGTTCCAAGCTCCAAAGCTATTAGTTTCTTTCTTTGATTTATAAAAGTATGGATCTTCCTGTAAAAAGGAGTGGGAGATAAAGAAGGAGACTGAGCACACTGATGCAAGAGAGAATAATGCCCTGAAAGAGAGTCTTGAATGGAAACTTCAATAAAACCTAGGGCTTTGGTGCTCAATCCAAGATTTTCTGGGGCTTTGCTGAAATAATTCAGAGTCCAGGATTCCCAGCTAGCTGAGAGCAATAACCAATAGCAGAGTAGCTAGAGCGCGGTGCAAAGGAGCTGTGTGCTACTCAGAACAGTTAGGAACAATAATACCAATTAGGATAATTACGATGATGATAATGGCGATGATGGCGAGGATGATATGACGAGGACGCTAATGATGAGGCAGCAGCCCCGGCCAATCCTGTCTCCTGGGTGGCAAATCCTCCACTGGTGTAGGTAGGAATCTGTTTCCTTTTTCTGTTGGAGAGAAGTCTCCAGCAGGCAATATTGCCCATGGCCACAGGGGCTGGGAGGGACAGGTCAGGGAGGCTGGCCGATGGGTTTCTGGCTGCAGAGGGAAGGGAAGTCATTTCCAGTCCCTTTGGTCTTGACTGAAAACAAAGTAAGGGTCCCTGAGTTCTCCTATAAACGGTAATGATAACACAATTATCATGCAAAACAAAAATTAAGTTTAATGGTGCAAAGCCAGGGTGTACTGGGGAGGTAATTCATATTAATTATGTTTGGATTAAAAGCTTATTTCTTTTGTTAGCATCTGCAAGTAGAAACTTAGCTGTTAGAAAAAAAAAATCCGCATATAATTACGGCCTCTTATGGAGGAGCAGTGTTGGGCTTAATGGAGCATCTCTGCTCTCTTCAAGCTCCTGGAGAACGGTAATATTTCACATTTTATGAAACACAGAAGAAATAAATTACAGGTTTAATGATAAGAACTACTTGGGCTCATAATGAAATCTGATTGGCCAGTTAATCCACCGAGACCCTCAGATGTGAACCATCCAAAAGGGGTAAAAATGATGAAAAATGAAATTAAATGGAAAAGCCTTCACCCGCAGTCTCTTTTGTGAAGGCTGGGGAAAGAAAAAGCAGGAGAGAAGCCCTAGGGCTGAGGAGAAAAATCACTTTCTTGGGGTTGGGGAGAACAGAGCAAGTGAAGATATTTCCCTCTTGCCCTTCTCAGGTTTCCTATGGAAATGAAACCAGGAGACTTCCTGTGGGGACTGGGAGGAAGGAAGGAAGGAAAGAAGGAAGGAAGGAAGGAAGGAAGGAAGGAAGGAAGGAAGGAAGGAAGGAAGGAAGGGAAAAACGAAGGTGATTTCTCCTGGTGAGAGAGCTCACAGGACCCCCAAGCAGGGCCTTGCCTTAAGCAGGAAAGACAAAGACAGGATGTAGGCTAACTGGAGTTGGGCTGAGTTGATAACACTTTTTTACAAACGAGAAAATATTTTTGCTAGAAGAGGAAGGTAAAGGTCTTCCCAATTTCTAAGTTCAGGAAGCACTTCTGGGCTTAAAGCACCTTCTCATGAGGGATTTTACAAAAACCCTCCCTGTAGTTCCAGCTGGGCCTCTGCTGCCTCTCCTTGCTCTGCCTTTGTTGTTTCCTACCTCTGCCGGCCCTCGGGATGTAAGCCCACCTCCGTTTGGTAGAGCACTGTGGAGAATTTTCATTGCATTTTGAGAGGTGGCAGAGGCACAGCAGAAAGAATTTGGGTTTTGGAATCAGGCAGGCCTGGTTCCAATTCCTGCTCTGACATTTATTTGCCTGATGACCTTGGACAGGATATTTTACTTCTCAGTCTCAAGTTCCTCATCTGCCAACCAGGATTGTTGTCCAAGCTGGAGGGATCTTGGGGGTCACCTAGCTCTTCCCCCTTACTGCACAAGTGCAGACACAGGTATAACCCATGAACAAATGCCTACCACATTGCCTGAACACATGTAGATACTCAAGAAATGAGTTTGGCTCTGATAGTTTGGGAACTGCTTGATTCTAGAAAAGACAGTTTCTCAGAATTTTAGTTTATTTAGTTGTAAAAGGTGGGTAATGATAATACATATTTTGTCTACCACCTAACATTCTTTTGAAGACAAATTGAGGCAAAATATGTGAGAGGAAAACATTAACAGAATTTGAAGCATGAAGTGATTAGATAGTGACCCTTCCTCCCAACAGCAGAGGAGACTGTTTACATGTGAGACTTTTCTGCTATACAAGGCCAACACTCAATGAAAAATCATCAAACATTTTGTGGAAAGCCATCAAAATGAGAGAGGGATGATAAAACAAGTTCTTAGATAGAAGGAAACATAAATAATACAACCATCAGTATACGCCTTTAAAACAACTATATATAATATCCTTAAAGGGATAAGAGGACATTATATCTCTGAAACAAGAACAGGAAATTGTGAAACAAGGACAAATGGTTTTACAAAATTCCAATTAGAGAGCTTGGAAATGAACAACGTGATTGTTGAAGAGCAGAATGGATACAGCTAAATATTTATTAGGACACCATCTGGTGCTGGATGCTGGGATAGAATGATGACCAAAAGCAGACATGGTCTGTGGACTCATACACTTACTAATGAGGGATAAAGGCATTTGTAAAATAACCACTCCAACAAATTTGAAACTGAACATGATGCTACCAAAGCCTGTGATGGGTGGGGGTGGAGTTTTACATAATTAGGGAAATCAGAGAGAGGGCTTCCCCAAGGAGGTGACAACTGAGTTGAGATCTCAAGGATGAGTGGGAGCCAAACAGGCAAAAAGAGAGGGTAAGAGTTCCAGGTAGAGGACTCAGCCCATGTAGATGTGCAAATAGAAGAGAGTGAAGGAAAGCCAGCATTGGTGGACCCAGGAGAGAGAGTGGGAGCCTTAAGAAAAACTGAGGGTGGGGAAGGGGTGGAGGGGAGCTGATTATGCCAATAGGAGTCATTTTAAGTTTGGACTTTAAGGAAACTTTAGTCAGGAAGGTAGGGAAAATAAATCTCTTCTGGCTAAAAGGGCTTTAAAACCTTCCTCCCATTACTGGGTATTCAGAATACTTTTGCTCAGAGAGAAAATGCAGGCTTCAGGTTTGGGAAGGAGAGTTTTATTATCACACAGCTCATAGTCAGCATTTTGCTAAGCACAGAGGGAAGTAAAACCACTCACAGAAATCAAGTGACAATAACACCAAGAGACTGGGCAACTGGGGATGGCAGATGGAAATTATGCCACACTGAGGCTGGATAGCCACCATAAGTCATGTGTGCACTGAGGTTTAAACAGAACCCAGGAAGTGGAGAGAGGAAAGTAAAGCCATCTCCAAAAGAAGCAGATATAGCATGAGGAAGGGGAAAGGGAGTGAGGGAGGGAGACAGAGCCAGGGTGAGGGGGAAGAGAGAACATGCTTAGTTCACGATGCCTTTTTAGTTCTCTATTCCAGTTCCTGTGAGGCTTTGCTAAGCTAATGTTCTGCTTCTCAAGTTTCTATGAACTTCCTTTTAAGGTTCTGCTTGTGTTCATACAAGGAACCCTTTTTAATCTCTTGAGAAAAGAAAGAAAAATAAAGAAAACGATAACTCTTTTGTACTTAAAGACTGCATGGAAAGGGAAGAAAAATAAGGAGAATCCAACTCTTTTGTACTTACAGACTGTCCTGTTCACAGTGAGTAGGTCAAGTCTGAGATTTATCACAGTGGTCTTCAAAGAAGAGGCTTGACATTCTAGCCTGAAATGTGGGGTAGGAGTGGAAGAAAATTTTGCCTCACTGTAACCACTCCCTTAGATGGTTAAGGGTGATCTTCAGGGAAAGAAGAGGAAAAGAAATCGGATAATCCTACAACCTTTGTAGTCAGTTGCATATCAATATGTTTGGTACTCTGTGAAGTGTTTGGTTTTTACCACAAAGTGTGAGTTCAGTCATTATAACAATTTTTAACATTTTCTTCATAAAGACACTACATAATAAGGGAAATCAGAGAGAGGGCTTCCCCAAGGAGGTGACAATTGAGTTGAGATCTCAAGGATGAGTGGGAACCAAACAGGCAAAAAGTGAGGGTAAGAGTTCCAGGTAGAGGACTTTAAAAGAACCTTTTAAAGTTTTTCTATAGATAAACATTTCCATATAGAGAGGAAATGAGAATGAGGCTTGGAAGGAAGGTAGTCCTTGGAATGACAGTGATGTAAGAACTGGCTGTGTAGACGAAAAAAGGAGTTCTATGGAAAGTAACCCCACAGAGTGATCTGATAGATTCCTAACTGGGCAGGTCATGGTGGGTAGTCATACCCCTGGCATATAAATTTTTACTAAAACGCTCATCTTTGCCTTAAACAAGCCCTGTCCATTGTTTCTGGGCATCTAAGTTTACACACCTTTGAAATGTCCTCTTTCAGATCCCTCCTTTTAAAGTGTGGAAGAGGTAATCCAATCCCTCTCTTGCTTTTTCTCACCTTCCTGTAATCTTCCTTACATTCCTTCCTTAATCTCAAATGCATGAAAGAAACTGCAAACTGTTTTTCTTGGAAGCATGTATCTTAACCCGTTGAGGTCTTGCTTACAGGTATCTCCTGTTTGGCTCAAATATATTTTTATAAAAGTTCTCTATAGGTTTAGACATTCTTTTGTCGACATTTACTGAGGTCACTTTCCATAGAGCCCCTTTTTTTCCACCAAAGTTGCGATCTCAGTTGTTTGATTTATATATGAGAGACTTGCTCCTGGAGAGTTCTTTGCTATCTCTAAGGAAGGGCTAGTCCTGGAGGGGGTTTCTCTCCCTGGCCAATGAGATTTTTAAGATATCAAACCATCACAAAATATAGAAAATAAAAAACATGGTTGATATATAGAGATATTTTGGAAGAATGTACACAGATGGACTCTTAAAGTCAAGATTTTGGAGACTAAAGTGGGCAAAACCAGGTAAGCAGTTCCTCATATACAATTATTTCTTTTTGTTTCTATCTGGGTCTAGTCAGGAAAACATAAACCAACTGAAGCATTTCAAACTGAAGATGGTTAATACAGTGGATAGATTACAAAGATTTTAGAAAGTCAGAGCCAAAAGGAGGGATTAAGGTAATTCAGAGATTAGATGAAGTTAATTCAGAGATTATCTAGGACTGGAGACAGCAGGGTGGTGATGAGGTTTCCAGAACCTAAGATCACAGTAGATCACAGCTTCAGAAACTGGAATAATGGAAGAAATAGTATCAGAAAAAGGAAAGAAAGACAGTGGGTAGAAAGGGAGGGAGGTGAGAGATAGAGACAGACAGAGAGAGAGAGAATTTCCCTTTCTCTCAGATCTTGATTTTCTTGCCAGTCTGGCAAAACCTAACAGGAAGCCCACTACCAATGGAACCTGGGAAATGTAGTTTGCAGACTTCCAGCCCCATTATCATAGAGGGAGGACATGGAACTGAGAACTAACACACAACTAACTACCACACTTTACAAAGCTTATTTTTTTCAGGGCAGTTTTGTAATGAGATTCACAATTACTAATTATTATGAGGCTATTGTTCTAATTTCAATGGATCTTTCAAATAATCACTTTGATCCGTACTTTCCTCTAAATTAATCACACTGACTAATTCAAATGAAAGAAAATGTATGTGTACAAAGGAGTTCTTGGCAGTACAACTTATTATAGGAATATAAAAAAAATACCCAAACACCTGAAAATAATCTAAATGTTTAATAATAGATGATAAGCTAAGAAAATTTTAGTATTTTTATTTTGACTATTATGGAACTATTGCAAATAATAAATATTGTTACTATGACAGACACCCTAATCTTTCAACCGATATATATTAAGCACCTAGTATGTTCCGAGCACCATAATTAATGATAGGCATAAAAAGACGAATGAGACACGGTCCCCTGTTATTATGGTGCCCATAATCCTATGGAGGAAGTAGCCTTATAAACATGAAAAAGAGTTTACAAATTACAGAAGAAATTAGAATAACAAATTTTTATGTATACAAATTTTCTATAATGAACATGTATAATACAATAGTAAATTTTTGTAATATAGTTTTTTACAACTATGTAAAATATATATATAATTGTTGGAAGAGAACACAAAGAGTGAAAATAGTTTTGTTAGTATAATCCTACCATAATGTTTAGTTTTATGTATGAACTTAGCCAGGCTATAGCACCCTATGATTTAATCAAATACTAATCTAGGTGTTGCTGTGGAGGTATTTTTAAGATGTGGCTAACATCTACAATCAGTGGACCTTATGTAAAGGTCCACTTTTGATAACGTGGATGGGCTTTATCCAATCAATTGAAGGTCTGAAGAGCAAAAACTAAGATTTTCTGGGAGGATGTTCTGCCTCAAGAATGCAGCATTAGCTCCTGCCTGAGTTTGCAGCCTGCTGGCCTGCCCTACAGATTCACACTTGTCAGCCTTCACAATTGTGTGAACCAATGCCTTAAAACGTACCTCTTTATTTTATGTATATATTTCTCTCTCTCTCTCTCTCTCTCTCTCTCTCTCTCTCTCTCTCTCTCTCTCTCTCTCTCTCTCTCTCTCTCACATACACACACACATACCTCCTATTGGCTCTGTTTCACAGGGGAACCCTGAATGATACATCTGCTAAACTTTTTTTCTTTTAAACCATCCTTTGTTTAGTGTTGGTTTAATCATACATTATTTCTTTAGAGGCTCTTCTGTCCCTATTGTAACTAGACTCTGACTGTCTTTTCTCAGCCCTACAACAACTTCTACCCACAGGTGATCCACAGATTCCTAAAGCCTGTCTGTAGGGGCATAATCTAAAGGAGATGAAGGTCAGAATGTATTAGCTTGCATTGTTTCTTCTTTCTCTCCCAACTGGCTACCGAGTAATGCCAGTGGCTGTCTTCAGCCCCATGTATGCCTCCCTTTGCCAGATTCCAGAGAGCTATACTCCCATCAAGGTATGCCTTCCCATCAAGGATAGTCTTTTTGGTGACATAGAGCAGTTTGGCTATGACCAGCACAGAAGTCCCTGGAGCACTGGTTAGCGAGTGTGCCACCTTTGGTGTTCTTAGATCTCCACCCAGCCTAGAAGGGGATTGGAGAGCGAACTCTAACTGTTCCATTCTCCAGCCCAAAGTATAGTCTGTATTTCTTGAGAGGTAGCACTGTCAAAAGGTTCAGGCTCTGTGGACAGAACATTGGATTGTAGTCTCAACTCAACTACTTTTATGGCTGTGTGACTATATCCAAGTTACTTAACCTCTTTGTGACTCAGTTTCCTTACCTGCAAAATGAAGATGGTTATTCAACCAAACCTGCAGGGTTGTGGTAAAGATGTCAAATAAAATATGTAAAGTTTTAGCACATAGCAGCCGTTGCACAAGTGGTAATTACTATTGCTGTATCCTTGAGGGTGAGGGTGGACTTTGGAAAAGACTTTTACAAAAAATTTTATTGGGGAATATTGGGGAACAGTGTGTTTCTCCAGGGCCCATCAGCTCCAAGTTGTTGTCCTTCAATCTAATTGTGGAGGGCGCAGCTCAGCTCCAAGTCCAGTCACTATTTTCAGTCTTTAGTTGAAGGGGCGCAACCCACCATGCCATATGGGAATTGACCTGGCAACTTTGTTGTTGAGAGCTTGCGCTCTAACCAACTGAGCCTTCTGGCAGCCCCCTGGAAAAGACTTCTGATGCATTTCAACTACCTAAGCAGTAAACACCCTCGTCCATCCCCACCTCCCAGATCTTATTTATTTATTTATTTATTTATTAAAGAAGGGCTCAACTCACAGTGGCCCACACAGAGATCGAACCGGCAACCTTGGTGTTATTAGCACCATGCTCTAACCAACTGAGCTAATTGGCCCCCCACCTCCCAAATCTGATGGAGAGTAAAGAAATCATGCTTGCAAAGCTCACTGAACCCTTAAAAGAAACATGGGTTTTATTGTCATTTAATATCACTACCATGTTAACAGAAAATAATAGATTAATCAACTCTACAAATAAGTAGGTACATTTTGTAATCACACAGCAATTTTGTTTTTGCACCTTTTCTCTTTTTCCAGAAAGTATGCCGGTGGTAAATAAATAGACTTTTCCTTCCTTCCTCCCCCAACTTGGCACCTTTTTGTAATAATCTTGGGCAGGTGGGTAGATACCGGTTTCTACTAAAATAACCAGATTCTCCTAGGCCAAGGACTAAGTTCTAGTCAGTTTTCATGTATCTGCATGTGGATTATCCACTTAATGAAGCATCTGCGAGGAAACTTTTACTCCCAACCTAGCTTTCTCCTAGCACCCCCACCCTCCTTCTCCCTCCCTCATCCCTCACTTAGCTGATGTGTGCTTAGGAAATGCAAACTAATTTTAAAATTCACTGGAGCAAAACATGATTAGAATGGTTAAGTCTGCTGCCAAAAATAAAACTAGCTAATGCATTCCATATATTTAGATTTCCAAAATTAAGTTGAAATGATGCTTAGTTCACCCAAAGTTTGGGTTTATACACATCACCCCATATCTCTGCTAGTGGATTCTACTTTTTCTGGCAGCAATAAATTTGGTTCTCCTGTAAATCACATTACCTTTTCCATAGCCCAGGGCAATGTTTTTACTCTATCATCCTGCTGAAAGTGAGGTCAAAAGCCCTGTGGAAGATGGTGAAGGAAGTCCCTTGCATCGGGGGGCAGGACAAGACCAGAGACAGTACAGCTCTGTCTAAAGTAAGGCTCTCCCGTTCTCTAGTTCCTTCTACCCAGCCTGACCAGACAATCAGAAGTCCAACTGGAGAAAGGTGTTCTAGGTGATGGAACCGAAAGAGATACAATTAATGCTCCAAAGCTATGTTGCTAGTTTCAAGATGCTCACAGCCTTTTTGAGGAGACAAGGTTAGCATAGCAGCATAACATACATTATAAAATCAAAATAGCTGCTAAATTTTGTGGCATAGACTAGAAGGCGAAACTCCTTAGATTTTTCCTTTCCTCATCTGTGAAATGGGAATAATCTCTTCCTCAAGTATAAACTCAAGAGAGAGACCATCAGTGAGGGCTGGAGTGGTTTTCATGGTGGTAGAGGCACTGGAGATAGGACGGGGTTAGAGCATAAGAAAAGGGAGGGCATTTCTGGTGAATGAACTAACCTGAGCAAATGCACAAATGTAGAATCGAGCAAGGCCTGATTGCGGGAGAATAAAAGAAGTTAGCTTGACTGGAACAGCAGTACTATGTTAAAGACTCTTGGGAAATACAGGTGTCTTAAGACCCTTTTCATTGCAAGGAACAGAAAACAATCTGATCTACTTTAAGGAAAAAGGAATTTATTTTAAGGATGAAAGGAGTCTCCTGGGACTTCTGAAAGGAATAGTCCAGCTCACCACAATTGGAACTTGAACATATTAATATATTTGATGGTGAAGTTTCACACTTCTAATTTTACTCCTCCACATTTTCTAACTTATTTTTTATATTTCCTTAATTTTTTTCTCCTTAAGAAAGAGGTCCATTTGAATAACACATTTTGTACTTTATAATTTCTTTCTTTCTCCTTCTGTTGACTAACTTTTGGGACTTTCCCCTCTTTTAATACATTAGAAACATGTCCCAAGCATTTTGCCTTCTCTTCAACACAAGACTTCCTTTACATGGAATTGAAATTCAGCCTTTGTTTGAATAATGGAGAGTTCCTTGCTTTGTAAGGCATCCATTTTACTGGTAGCTTAACTTGTTATAAAGTTCACTCTAAAATTATAATGATTTAATTGTGCTAATCCCCTCTTATTTATATTTCACATCAAAAGAGAGCTTTGAGTTTCTCACTCTTTTGCTCAAACTCCCCAAATGGTACCCAAACACCTTGTGAATAGGAAGAAAGAAAGAAAGAAAAAAAGAAAGAAAGAAAGAAAGAAAGAAAGAAAGAAAGAAAGAAAGAAAGAAAGAAAAAAATTTATTTTAAGGATACAAGAGCATTTCATGGCACTCAAGGACTCAAGAGGTGCATGGGAAATCACATCAGGATTCAGGAGGCTCTTACTGCATCTCTAGTCTCCACGCTGTGCACATGGATCTGCTCCAGTATTCTGTTTTTCCATTCTTTTGGCCTATTCATATAGCTGCCCCCAGCATCTTGAGTTCTCTCGTTCCCTTTCCAGCCTACTGGCTGTTATTCTGCATCAATTCCAAATTCCTGAAAAAGAGAGAGAGAAAACCCTATTGGTCTAAGCCTGGTTCAAACATGATGGGGGTGGGGTGTCACATAGTGCAAGTGAAAACATGGCAGTTGGCGCCTTTCCTGGGGTGTGGGGAGAGGGCAGCTCCAGAGAAGGAGGAAAAGAGTTGATTCACCAGGTGAATAAGATTAGCTAAGACAGACCTCCTGCCATTTTGTTCTTTTTCCTGAGTCTTTGTGGAAAACCAGGTGAAAGTATTTCAGTTGGCTAGGATTTTAGAGGGTTACCTCACTTTCAGCAAATATTGAAAAAATCTAGATTTTAAAGCAGATAAATTGAGCTGTGATCATTCATTTCATAAAAAGGGCTATTCACTTTTGGGGAGACACATCAGGCTTCCTTTCAACTTGAAATGATACTTTCCCACTTCACCTCTAATGCTCATCTGATTCTGCGTTGAATCTGCTTCCCCTGACTTGGGGATCTTCCTTCAGAGTGGTCCAGAATCCCTCCTCTGGCACTCTCATTGCTGGGAGGACCTGGGAGGGAGAGATGCTCACTGTGTTTGGCTGAGGCCTGCCAGTTGGCAAGAATGTCAGCTTCCTGAGGGTGTAGGTAGGCCCTTTGTTTGTCTCCTCCTATAGTCAGTGGGCAACCTAGTGCCTGTCACATAGCCATGCTAATAAATCCTTATTGAGCTGAATAAATAAACCCAATTTCCACATGGAAGCAATTCGTAGCCAAGGAGTAGCTTAAGGAGAATATAGCTTTATTGTAAGTAAGGGTAATAACAATAAGTACCTCTCGCCAAAACACTATATATGGCCCTGCTTCTTCTAGTCCTGCCAGCAGTGTCTCATAGGGGCTGGATGACCCCACTCCTGTGTAGTCTCAGGGCACACTTTGACTTGATCTATTTCAAATAATGCCAGAGACTCAGGTATGTTCCCTTCCCAAAAGGGAGCCTTGTGCCAAGCAGACCCAGGTGCAGCTGCCTCCCTTTGGGAAAAGCAGGAAGCCGGCTCCCATCACCTTTGAGAAAAACCCGCCCATTCCATGGTGGAGGAGGCCTGATGGAGGCTGGGTAGCAAGGAGGACGACTGGCCACCCTCCACCTGCCAGCCCCCAGGCTTAGCTCTCCAAACAGAGCCTGAGGTGACAGGCTGTCCAGAGGACGGCCCACCCTGGCGAACTCCATGCCTTGGATCAGGAGAAGGCGACAAATGAGACAAAATGAAAAATATAATGATGCATATTATATTAATCATCCTCCCTTTTTCTGACATAATAAATCTTCTCTTTAAACTCATGGTGGCGATTGCATCATCTCCCTCTCTCCTCGAAACAGCACAGATTAAGATAAAGTGATAGTGCTGTGTCAAAGAGAGCTTTACTGCCACACTTGGGATACAAAGAGAGAGGTTAATTTATCATCGCTGGGGAGAACTGACAGAAGAGAGATATACTACCGAAAGGGGATTTAGCACAGGGCCAAGAAACTTCACACTATTTTTACCATCTGTCACATGCTCTAATAAAGCAGGGCAAAATATGAAGAAAGGAAAAATGAACTATCAAACACTGATGTAATGCAGCCCATAAATCTAATTTAATTACTTTGCATGGAGACAGGTCCTCGAGTCTGTGTGAATATACTGGATTTTCTTGGCAACTTAACAACTAAGTGTTTTAATAACATCACACTATAATTTATTCTGCTTGAAACACAAAACCCCTTTTGTGAGAGTTTCATTTTTGAGAACTGTTAATTTTTTCGGCTAATGTCAAAACTGGCATAAATTCACATGTGAACTTGAAGCCTGACTGTGAAAAAGGCTTAGGTTACTGCATGCCTTTTTATTGTTTGGCACTTTTCCCCCCTTCTGCATGCATTAGAAATAATTGGTCTTTGTTGATGACTTAGGTGAGGAGAGTTGTCTTGCAATTAGATTTTAATATAATGACAAAGGGTATGTGAGGGGGAAATCTTTGTTAAAATATAAAGAAGTAAGAAAATGCAACGGGAAAAAAATATCTCATTTTCTAGCAGAATAGCAAAAACCCAGAGTGCAATATTCCTGTAACCAGGCTGTCCCCAGGACCACGAGAATTTCACTCTGGAGGATGTAACATCTCAGGGCAAAAGGGACGCTGGGAATGCAGGTCTGCCCTAGAGGGAGCCAGTGGGAACAGAAAATAAATCAAAAATAAAATTAATATTCATCGGGTGTCTTCCCGAATTTGGATGCAGTTACAGAAATTATTGTTAATAATGAAAGCCATATATCAAAGGTTATAAAATTCATCTGTGCTAGGACACTATTTTTTTTAGGCTTTGTTCTGAACCATTAAAGATGACATATTGCATTTGTGTGCCTCTGTGTATAATAAGATACATTTAAATCTGATTCTAACCTAAACTGGCAATTTTGGCATTGAACTCAAGTTCTTAAATGGAGACTGTGACACTACCGTCCTGAGGAGGTCTACTGAACCCATCCATTCTCCCATGACCTCACTCAGGAGGGCAGGATGGATGAGTAATTAATTTGTTAGATCATCAGTGATTCATGTTGGGAAAATAAAACTCCGAGCCTCTTGACAAATTCAATTGAAATATAATGGGGGATAAAAAGATAAAAAAACAAAACAAAAACAAAATCCTATTCCCTTCCCGCCTCAAAACCCCAAGCCCTCATACTAAAAGAAAACCTAAATGTAGAGATATACAGTCTGCTGAAGTTCATTTCTTTATTCATTTAGCAACACTTAATAAATCCTTACTATGTGGAAATCTCTGTAGGACACACTTTGGGGCATATGCAATCTGGTAGCAGAGATACACCAGACAGAAAAATGACTACAGTTTAGTACAATCTAAGGAAGTTTAACCTAGTGGGCAATATTGGTGGAGTTCATGGAGAGGGCAGATATGGAGCTTGGTCATGGTACGGATTTTGGATAAAACAGGGGTGATTCATCTGGAAAGTTCTAACAAGTATTAGACCCATCAGGAAATTGACCGCCACAATATTCATATTGTTGGATATTTATTGACTGCCACTGGTGATTTGGTATATGTTAAATATCTAAACTGATTCAAGGGCCTTGAAGCCAGGAAACTGAGGTGCAAAGTTTTTCAGAGAAGTGCTTTCAAATAAATTTCTCCTCATAGCTTTTTTCTGAAGTTCATATTTCCCTGTTCAGACTTGGAAAACACCCAATTCTTGTGGTTTCTTGTTCTGTTGAATTTGTGTGGGAGAAAAATGTACAACCTTGAACTCTGAATGAAGCCCAGTGTGGAAAGTAGTGGTTTTCAGTTGTGCTATTTCAAATGCTCTCATTGGTATTTTTAAAGACTTCCCACATATTCGGTTACTGACCCGGGGCCTGGAATAGTGAACATTAAAAATTAAAAAAAGAAAAAAAATCGAACTGCCAGTATTTACTTATGAAATGACTTGGTTATAGCCCAGCAATCCAACTGCCTAAAATTAGTGTACAAATTGAAAGTTTGAAGGGTTTCTTTTTTGGCATTTTGATTTCCTCATCTGAAAAATGGGGATATTAATACCTACCTCCTGGGGTTGTTGTGAGGATGAAATGCGCCTACATATGTAAAGCATCTAGTACACTGAAATGATGGCTGCAATTATTATTTTATGATTATTATTTTGATTTCACTACCCCTCCTTCGCTTCCTCTCTGTATTTCCACCCACCATCTCTCCTCTTACCCTCCCTCCACATACCCCATAAAGTACTTTTTTTATAGACTTGCAGAAATGCACTTCATTCAGCCTCCCCCTTCTGGCCCAGCTGCAGACTGCAGCCATGTCGTTTTTCTTTACAGTTACCCTCAAATTAGGAAATGTAAAAATAATAATAATAATAATATCGGGGTGAACCCAGGCTGTTTTCTGGAAATGAAAGGAAGTACTGGGCAGAAATAAAAGGAGCACCTAACTCAGTGTGTGCTCTCTGGCCAAGGAAGAAATTGCAAAGGAGTACCTGTCCTCAGAAGCCTAGGAAAGTCTTTCCGATCAAGGAAGTGGGGAGTGGGCAGCATACCAAGAGTTAAAAAGCCAGCAAAATTTGTGGTATTGTCTCCTTTAATCAGTAACTGTTAGCCCAACTGCCTGACACGAGGTGAACTTGACCTTTCTTATGAAACAGTTGTACTTGAGCTAGCCAAGCTGCTCCGTGGCTCTTCATAGTCTTCTTGTACGTTCTTTGCTTTAACCTTCCTGGTCAAGATGACAGATCGTTTACATTAACAGATTATGCAGAAATACGCGGGGTCTAAGTTAGAAGCGCATTAGCACCTGGTGCCTTGGCCAGCCAAGAGTGAGGACCTGAAAAGAAGCTCAAATAGCCAACAGCCACATCTGGAAGGAGGGAGGCTTCAAGGAAACACCTTAAAACCACCCTGTTGTGGCACCCAAGAGACACTGAGCCACACGGAATTGTAAAACTCTGTCTCCATACTCTTCCCAGTGGCTTGCTAATGTATGTTTTCTTTATTCATTTAGGCAGCAAACATTTGATGTGTCCTTATTGCGTGCCAAGCATTGTGGTAGGTGCTGAGGATGCTAAGAAAGAGCAAGCTAGCTCTGCCCTCAATATGCACTGAGTAGAAGAGAGAACACAGACACAAACTCCCTTAACTATAACGTGATGTGAAAACCATGATATAATGGAATTCTGATCAAAATTCTTCTTGGGAGGAGGAGACCCCTTATAGAGGAGGCAGGGAAGATTTCTAAGGGTATCCTTTGAGGTCGGGCTGGAAAGATGCACAGCATTTGTCTCAGGCATAGAAGTGGGAGGAACGACATTTCTGGTGGAGGGTACAGAATGAGCAAGGGTTTAGAAGAGTGGCTAGTGTACAGGAAAGTCAAATTGATCTTGATGGCTGAGAGGCCGCAGTAGTCTGTGATTCACCCTGTTTGCCCGAAAATAAGACCTAGCCGGACAATCAGCTCTGATACTGAAGCAAAAATTAATACAAGACCTGGTATTATATTTATATTTATATCATCATCACATCATATCATATCATGTCATATCATATCATATCATATCATATCACATCACATCACATCACATCACATCACATCACATCACATCATATCATATCAAAGACTCGGTCTTACATTATAGTAAAATAAGACCGGGTCTTACATTATTTTTTGCTCCAAAAAGTGCATTAGAGCTGATTGTCTGGCTAGGTCTTATTTTTGGGGAAACACGGGAGGTAAGGCAGGCTGGTGAGTTAAAGAGCTAGTAACGCTCTGGCTGCCCAGTTGCCTAGACCTTGTTCTTCAAATCCCAGGTTCCAAGAGCAGAGAGAATGAGAAATTCTGTTGGTTCTGCTCATCACACAAGTATTGACTCTGGAAGGTCTTGTGAATGTCATCTGACCTCCAGAAGGAGACCCTGAGGGTTGACGACCAAGGTTGGCAGAGTTCCTTTGGACAAGGAAGAGTTTGTTTAGATATCCCCGGGGAGGGGCTGAAAGTCCCTATTCACAGCCAGTGTATTCCTGCTAACCAGAGCAAAACACTTTATTGACGCTTCATCTAGAGAAAGATCATGACCACAACTGATATTTATTGAACACTCTCCGTTGGCCCACCACTATCCTTAGTGCGTCACTGAATCCTCTCAACAAACCTCGAGATTTGGTCTATTATCATACCCATTTTACCAGTGGCACAGACAGGTAGGGTGACTTGCTCAAGGTCACAAAACTAATAAGTGGTAGAACACTATTCTGTCTGTCCCAGAGCCTGTATTCTTAACCAGCTTCCCATATCCACCCAAGAGAGTGAAGCCATCACAACACACTTCCTACCCTAGGTGCTCCATTCATGTACATCATCTCATGATATCACCGCACAATGACTATGAAACAAACCTGACCTTCATTTTGCAGGTGAGGACACTGAGGTTCAGAAAGATTAACTTATTATCAAACAGCCAGTAACTGACAGCACATGCAAACTTCGATGTGTCTGACTCAAAGCTGAGGTCCTTTCTGCTCTACCATGCTGAATTTCCAAGAAAGGATTTCAGCAGGTGCTGCTCCTTCTCCTGCCATTGAAGGAGGCAGGCATTGACTGTACATTTCAGTGAACAACTGCCTCCCTCATGAACTCCCTTTCTACTCTCTGGAATGCAAGGCCGATTTTTACTGCTAAGATGGTATATTTTGGACATGGGTGATTTTGCCCCATGAGCTTCCCAACAGGGTGAAGGCAAATTCCATGCAGTTACTGTGGGTGGGAAATGATAGATACAGAAGTACCTTATTTTAAAAGAACTCAAGAGCCAAAGTGAACTAGAGCTGTTCACCTTAGAGGAGTATTCATAGATTTCTGTCAAGCACTTCTATAATGTGTTTAGAGAAAGGGTCAGCAAACATTTTCTGTAAATGCCCGGGTGGTAAATATTACAGGTCTTGTGGGACTCAGTCTCTGTCACTCCTACTGAGTTCTGCACAGTAGTGCAAAAACAGCCATAGACCATACGTAAGTGAATTAGGATGACTGTGTTCCAACAAAACCTTGTTTACGAACTCTGGTATGTGAATTTGACATAATTTTCATGTGTCACAAAATATTATTCTTCTTTTGGTTTTTTTCCAACCGCTAAAAAATGTAAAAACTATTTTTAGTTCACAGGCTGTGCAAAAACTCACAGCGGGCTGAGTTTGACCCGTAGGTCATAGCTTGCATGGGGTTTATAAAATTTTATTATGTACTTGTTAGGAAATCTAGTGTGTAAATCAAAACATAGGATACATCTCTTGTAAACGGTTTAAAAACTCATCTACGTTTTTGGAAAACAATGCTTCATTTAGTTGAGTCCTCTGAATATCCTTGCTTCCTGGAGCATGCAGAAAGACAAAAATCATATTCTGTTGAAGATAAGCTGATACTTTCTACACAAGACAGACTGAAGATGAATTTATGGTGATGTTTGGGAATGCTGACCATTTCCCTCCAAGTCTCTGTTCTATAGACAAATTCTGTCTGGTGTGTTCATTACGAGACAAGGGCTTGGCTGGCCAATCTTTAGATCGACTCTCAATATTCCCCTTCAGATCAAAGCCTTTATTTTCTCATTAAGGACTTCAAACTCATTTTCAAACTTTTCCTCATATTTAATCTAGATTGGAAAGATGCTATTTCTGAAAGTCACTAAGTAGATCTGGGGATAGCTGCCGTGGCTATCTGGGCCCTGTCAAACAAGGAGCTCCAACAGCTGAAGGATCGAGGACTTGAGAAAGTTCAAAGAAAAAGAAAAAAATTGGAATTGGGGGTAAGGGCTGGTGCTGTGTGGTAGAACAGTCCCTCTGAAGTCCACTCCAGTTGCCATTTTCTCCTCTCCATTCATTGGCTTGCCCTGATGATTGGCATTTCCTCTAGAATTCAGTGTGAACTGGAGTCTGGTTTCCACAGCATTGGTTTATATTGTCTCGGCATTGACTCTCAGCCCCTCTCATACTTCTTTTGCCTCTGATTTCTTATTAAATTAAAGAGCAGAGAAGACAAGCCTTCTTGGTCTCTGGTGTCCCTGGTAAAGACTTGCCCATGTCCTGCTGGTATGTATGGGCTAGGTCCAAATTGTTGCAGGAAGAGGCTTGGAGCCCAGAGACACCCCTGTAAGCGCTGACCCTGAAGGACAGGGCTGCTGCCCTGGGGCACGAAGGGCTGTGCTGTGCTGCTCTGATGGTCCCCCAGACTCTTACCTGTATGCTGCCTCCCCAAAGAGAAGAGCCATAATTCACCAGCCACAGGTGGAAGGGTTGTCACAGGGGCCTGATCTCCTGTGCATTCTGTCACTTCTCTAGGAAACCCAATCTATGCCTTTCACAAGGATGACAACTCTAATTTATTTGTGTAAACTCCTCTCCCCTCCCCACTAAGCGGGGGCTGGGCAGGGAATTGATCGTAGGTCAGAATTTGATTTTGTAATTGGAGCTTCTCTTTCTTCTGGGCCCCACTCCTGTCTGTGCCCCAAGGTGGATAGTGCTGAGGGACAGGCAGGTGTGGTCTGGTGCAACAGGGCTGAGTGATGAAAGATTCAAGCCCTGGGTACAGACTCAGGGGTGCGGCTAACACAGCGTGGGAAGGACGGTTTCCCCTGACTTCAGTTTTGCACTGTATTCAGGAGTCACATACATCGATAGGACTAAGGGGTGGGGATACATAAAATTCTCAGATCTTGGCTACATGTATGTCATGGGTGAGATGATTGTAGCAGAAAATAAGGAAGAAACAGTTGCCTTTTGTAACTCCGTATCCCAGTTCTTTCTTTCTCTGAATGCTCAGGGTCTGCATGCCGCCGTTGTTTCTTCCCATTACAGGACGCCGCCTAGGCTGATCCCGTTTGCATGAACGCCATCCTTGGGGTATGTTTTGAGAGATACAAGAAGGCTCCCGTATCAGTTAGTCCATGCCACAAAGACACTGCAAAACAACTACCCAAAATTCAGTGGCTTCAAAATAACAATATTTATTCTCCTGACTCTGCAGGTCAGCTGGAGTTGATTGGGGCTGGGTGGATCTATGTTGGGTTTTTGTGGGTCTACTTGGCTTTGCTCCATGTGTCCCTCACCTATCTCATGGGACTAGTGGACAAGCCTGGACATGTCCCTCACATGGCAATGCCAAAAGTGCAAGAGCACAAGTGGAAATACTAAAGGTTTATTGGCCAAAGCAAATCACATGGCCAAACCCAAAGTCAAGAGGCTGGGAAATAGGGGCACCCAAAATGAGGAGGGCACTGCAAAGATCACCAGTACAGTAAAAGGACACAGAATCAGGGCCCAAAGCACAATCTACAGAGTTCCTCCACCAAAAATATCAGCCCCCTAAAGACCTTTGACATGCTGAAAATTCCTGCTATTAAAATTACTCCTTTGAATTAAACTGTCTGCATAGGGCCTCGCGAGATGTAGGACATTTATGCATCATTCCTTAACTCTTC
Source organism: Rhinolophus hipposideros (assembly GCF_964194185.1). Lineage (NCBI taxonomy): Eukaryota > Metazoa > Chordata > Mammalia > Chiroptera > Rhinolophidae > Rhinolophus > Rhinolophus hipposideros. The sequence continues at coordinate 45,346,800 of NC_138050.1, read as the reverse complement.
AGAAGCATTAGGCAAGTAGCCAGCAGACAAAGGGGTTCTGAGGGCATGGGGCTCAGGACAGACGCATTATGCAGGGAAAGTTGGGCCATGAGAGATACGGTGTACTGGAGTCACCCTGCCCTCCCCATTTCAGTTCTTCATATCTACCCTCCCTTGTTTTCACCATGTTAGGAGAGACTTACAGAAATTCTTCAGCTGCCCAAGGAAACATGTAATCATTTCAGGTTGCTAGACAATTCCCAGGTTGAAAACATTCAGAAAACAGCAGTTAGCTCTGTCGGAAACACATCCTCAGCTTTTCAGTGATGTCAGTATGTTTGTCTCTTTTTGTTTCTGTTTGGGCACAGGGAACACGTGAGGATGGGTGGGTGGCGGAGAGGGAGTGTGGAGGCCTGTGTTTATATGCATGGGCGTTGTGTTCATGTTTTTGCCAATATGCCTGTCTCCGTCGCGCTCAAAAATCTGTCTTCTTAGGCTGGGAACAGAAAGAGGTTTTCATTATTAGACAATATTATCACCAAATAGTTTTCTTTTTTTAAATGTGAGTTAGGAGCATCAAACCCTTTCCAAATTCACTTAATAAGAGGTGTGTGTGTGTGTGTGTGTGTGTGTGTCTGTGTGTGTGTGTGTACTGTGTGCTGTGTTGGTGGTAGGGTGTAAACAGAGATGTCTCTCACCCTACAACCGCTCAGATTCTATTTCTGCTACTACTAAAATAATTTGGTATATTATTTTAGAAATTATACAGTTATACA